>NC_142463.1:67550229-68165645 GCF_049115385.1 Moschus berezovskii
AAGGAATCAAGACAGCACATGAGAAAATAAGCTGCAATATATGTGTATGTATAGGAAACATATGTACTTACATGCACCTGTGCTAGGTACAGAAGGGTGTGTAAAGATCAATTAGACATAGTTGTAGCCCTAAATACAGCTTAATCTAGTGGGTGAGATTGACTTGCACTCAAATAATAGAAGGAAAGGACTGGAAAGGCTAGGAGGGAGGAGCACTACTATTCACACAGTAGTCTCAAGATCTCAGATTGGATCATTTAAAGCTTTACCCCATGAGGACTTTATTTTTACGTTAGTTATAGGAAATAGTTTGAATTTTAAGTATTTTTTTAAATAGCCTGACATTTCTTATTAATATTTAACTTTATTTCTCGACCATATATTCTGTCCTGTCTGTTCATCCTAGTAAACTCAATATAGCACTTCAAATAACTATCATTTGTATGTTGTTTCAATAATTTAGTGAATTCCTTTGAATACATGTTTTGGTTCTGCTTACCCACAAATTCTCAGTGAAAATTAGGATCACTTTGTGAAATTCCTCCATGATTGGGATTATGTCACATATAACAGGAAAATACAAATGACTTATAGATACTATTTTTAGTTAATTGTTTTCATATTTGAGTATGGATTGCTACTTTATTTAAAACCCTTTTTTAGTCTTTCAGTATTATTGGGTAGTTTTCTATAATTCTTTTCAAATTTGAATTTGCCTTATTATTTTTCCTATTTATTTGTAATTAAAAAAGAAATAAATTTTACAGTATTTTAAGTGTCCAAGTTAAGTATATTTAAATGTTAATTATATTCACATCATTGTGGCACTGATCTCCAGAGCTTATTTATCCTACAAAACCAAAACTCTATACCTACTGAACAACTTCCCATTATCCTCTAACCCTAGCCCTTCACAACCGCCATCCCACCTTCTGTTTATATGAGTTTGGACTACCTTACATACTTCATGTGAGTGGGATCAGAAGTATTGTTCACTTTTGTTGCTGGACTATTTTAATTAAAATAATGGTTTCATGGTCAACCCATATTATAGCATGTGCAAGATTTTTCTTTTTTAAAGCTAACATTTTCCTTGTGTGCATCTACAGTATTTTTTTTATCCATTCATCTGTTGATTTGGGCATATGGTTTATTTCCACCTCTTGACTATTGTGAAAAATACTCAATGTGAATAATTCTCTTTGAGATACTGCTTTTAATTCTTGTGGACATGTACTGTTTATTTCCGTTCCGTCGCTCAGTCGTGTCCGACTCTATGCGACCCCGTGGACTGTATCCTACCAGGCTTCTCTGTCCATGGGATTCTCCAGGCAAGAATACCTGGGTGGGATCTTCCCAACCCAGGGATTGAACCCGGGTCTCCCGCATTGGAGGCAGACGCTTTAACCTCTGATCCACCAGCAGTGGAATTTCAGGCTCATATGATAATTCTAATTGTTTGATGACTCACTGTACAGTTTTCCATAGAAGCTACATAATTTTTCATTTCCACTCACAATTCACAAGAATTCCAATTTCTTCATGTAGTCATAAATATTTGTTATTTCCTATCAAGAGGCTCTTTAGTTCTTCTTCGCTTTCTGCCATAAGGGTGGTGTCATCTGCATATCTGAGGTTATTGATTCTACCTTGTGCTTCATCCAGCCCAGCATTTCTCATGATGTACTGTGCATAGAAATTAAATAAGCAGGGTGACAATATACAGCCTTGACGTACTCCTTTCCCCATTTGGAACCAGTTTGTTGTTCATGTCCAGTTCTAACTATTGCTTCCTGACCTGCATACAGATTTCTCAAGAGGCAGCTCAGGTGGTCTGGTATTCCCATCTCTTGAAGAATTTCCCAGTTTGTTGTGATCTATTCAGTCAAAGGCTTTGGCATAGTCAATGAAGCAGATGTTTTTCTGAAATTCTCTTGCTTTTTCGATGATTCAGTGGATGTTGGTAATTTGATCTCTGGTTCCTCCAGTTTGAACATCTGGAAGTTCATGGTTCATGTACTGTTGAACCCTGACTTGGAGAATTTTGAGCATACTTTGCTAGCGTGTGTGTATGTGTGTGTTCAGTCGTTCAGTCATGTCCGACTCTTTGCAACCCCATGGACTGTAGCCCACCAGGCTCCTCTGTCAACGAGATTCTCCAGGCAAGAATACTGGAGTGGGTCGCCATTTCCTACTCGAGGACTAGTGTGTGAGATGAGTGCAAAGTGAGATGAATGCAATTGTGTGGCAGTCTGAGCATTCTTTGGCACTGGAACAAAAACTGACCTTTTCCAGTCCTGTGGCCACTGCTGAGTTTTCCAAATTTGCTGGCATATTGAGTGCAGCACTTTCACAGCATCATCTTTTAGGATTTGAAGTAGCTCAACTGGAATTCCATCACCTCCACTAGCTTTGTTTGTAGTGATGCTTCCTAAGGCCCACTTGACTTCGCATTCCAGGATGTCTGGCTCTAGGTGAGTGATCACACCATTGTGATTATCTGGGTCGTGGAGATCTTTTTTGAACAGTTCTTCTGTGTATTCTTGACACCTCTTCCTAATATTTTCTGCTTCTGTTAGATCCATGCCATTTCTGTCCTTTATTGTGCCCATCTTTGTCTGAAAGACAGATGGAGTTTAGCTTATAAATATATGTGGTGAATAAGGGACAGAGCATGTTTCTTGAGACAGTATTTTATATGTATAAAGTTTGGATTGTCTGTTGAAATGAAAGTAATATCTCTTCCTGTTGGGCCCTTAATTTCTTGCAGGTTTAACCCCTTTAGGTTCTGGGCAACCTGCACTACCTGCTGTCACTGTATGTTGTGAACTTTTCTTCCCTTGCTGGTTTCCATCTGGAATCCACAGTGTGATCCAAATCCAAGGTCATCTAAATGTGTTATGTACTGTATTCCTACTAACACTGGTTCTTCTGTGCACAGAGCTTGGACAATGAGGATCATAGGAAAAATTTTGCTCTGGCCTTTTAATTTGCTGTCTTAATTCAACTTTTGTGACATAGTCTTGCGAATAGTAAACTCATATGTTGGATAATGAGGTTAAATTCTCTTGCTCAGTTGCTAAGTTGTGTCCTATTCTTTGTGACCCTGTGGACTGCAACATGCCATGCTTTCCAGTTCTTCACCATATCCTGGAGTTTTTCTCAAATTCATGTCCATTGAGTTGGTGATGCCGTATTATCACTATTTTTTTTGCTCAATGTGTCCTATATTTGTTCATTTAGAGTTTCTTCAAACTGGTTCAAATGGTGTGATACCCCAGAGTTTAACCACTTTTCTATGTATGGCCATTAGATTGCTTTCAATATTTTGCAATTAGAAGCAATGCTGAAATGAACAAACCTACAAACCTTCTCATATTTTTTCTTTTCATATTTTTGTTGCTGTTTCTTCAGGATAGATCACTGGACGTGAGATTGTGGACTCAAAAGGTAATAGCATATGGTTTTGTTAGATGTGGACAAAGTCCTCTCCAGAAGGGTATGCTACATTGCATTCTCACCTTTATTTTTGCATTTTATTCTCCCAGAAATGAACTTTTTCCTTGGTATCTCATCTTTTTTTTCTATATTTTAATTGGAGGCTAATTGCTTTACAATATTGTGGTGGCTTTTGCCATACATTTACATGAATAGGTCACGGGTGTACATGTGTTCCCCATCCTGATCCTCCCTCCCATCTCCTTCCCCATCCTATCCCTCAGGGTCATCCCAGTGCACCAGTCCTGAGCACTCTGTCTCATGCATCGAACCAGGACTGGCGATCTATTTCACATATGAAAATATACATGTTTCAATGCTATTCTCTCAAATCATCCCACCCTTGCCTTCTCCCAGAGTTCAACAGTCTGTTCTTCACATCTGTGTCTCTTTTGCTGTCTCACATATAGGATCATCGAAGATCGATCCTGGGTGTTCATTGGAGGTACTGATGCTGAAACGGAAACTCCAATACTTTGGCCACCTCATGCGACGAGTTGACTCACTGGAAAAGACTCTGATGCTGGGAAAGGTTGGGGGCGGAAGGAGAAGGGGACAACCAAGAATGAGATGGCTGGATGGCATCACCGACTCTGTGGACATGAGTTTGAGTGAACTCCGGGAGTTGGTGATGGACAGGGAGGCCTGGCATGCTGTGATTCATGGGGTCACGGAGAGTTGGACACGACTGAGCGACTGAACTGAACTGAACCATCTTTCTAAATTCCATACATATGTGTTATACTATATTGGTGTTTTTCTTTCTGACTTACTTCACTCTGTATAATAGGCTCCAGTTTCATCCACCTCATTAGAACTGATTCAAATGCATTCTTTTTAATAGCTAAGTAATATTCCATTGTGTATATGTACCACAGCTTTCTTATCCATTCATCTGCCAATGGACATCTAGGTTGCTTCCATGTCCTGGCTATTGTAAACAGTGCTGTGATGAACATTGGGGTACATGTGTCTCTTTCAGTTCTGGTTTCCTCGGTGTGTATGGCCAGCAGTGGGATTGCTGGGATGTATGGCAATTCTATTTCCAGGTTTTTAAGGAATCGCTACACTGTTGTCCATAGTGGCTGTACTAGTTTGCATTCCCACCAACAGTGTAAGAGGGTTCCCTTTTCTCCACACCCTCTCCAGCATTTATTGCTTGTAGACTTTTGGATAGCAGCCATTCTGACTGGCATGAGATGGTACCTCATTGTGGCTTTGATTTGCATTTCTCTGTTAATGAGTGATGTTGAACATCTTTTCATGTGTTTGTTATCCATCTGTATGTCTTCTTTGGAGAAATGTCTGTTTAGTTCTTTGGCCCATTTTTTGATTGGGTCATTTATTTTTTTGGAATTGAGCTGCAGGAGTTGCTTGTGTATTTTTGAAATTAACTCTTTGTCAGTTGCTTCATTTACTATTATTTTCTCCCATTCTGAAGGCTGTCTTTTCAGCTTGCTTATAGTTTCCTTCATTGTGCAAAAGCTTTTAAGTTTAATTAGGTCCCATTTATTTATTTTTGCTTTTATTTCCAATACTCTGGGAGATGGGTCATAGAGAATCCTGCTGTGATTTATGTCGGAGAGTGTTTTGCCTATGTTTTCCTCTAGGAGTTTTATAATATCTGGTCTTACATTTAGATCTTTAATTGATTTTGAGTTTATTTTTGTGTATGGTGTTAGAAAGTGTTCTAGTTTCATTCTTTTAAAAGTGGTTGACCAGTTTTCCCAGCACCACTTGTTAAAGAGATTGTCTTTTCTCCACTGTATATTCTTGCCTCCTTTGTCAAAGATAAAGTGTCCATAGGTGCATGGATTTATCTCTGGGCTTTCTATTTTGTTCCATTGATCTATGTTTCTGTCTTTGTGCCAGTACCATGCTGTCTTGATGACTGTTGCTTTGTAGTGGAGCCTGAAGTCAAGCAGGTTGATTCCTCCAGTTCCATTCTTCTTTCCCAAGATTGCTTTGGCTATTTGAAGTTTTTTGTAATTCCATACAAATTGTGAAATTATTTGTTCTAATTCTCTGAAAAATACCATTGGTAGCTTGATAGGGATTGCATTGAATCTATATAGTGCTTTGGATAGTATACTCATTTTCACTATATTGATTCTTCCGATCCATGAACATGGTATATTTCTCCTTCTATTTGTGTCATCTTTGATTTCTTTTATCAGTGTTTTATAGTTTTCTATATATCCGTCTTTTGTTTCTTTAGGTAGATTTATTCCTAAGTATTTTATTCTTTTTGTTTCAATGGTGAATGGAATTGTTTCCTTAATTTCTCTGTTTTCTCAGTGTACAGGAATGCAAGGGATTTTTGTATGTTAATTTTATATCTTGCAACTTTACTGTATTCATTGATTTGTAATTTTCTGGTGGAGTCTTTAGGGTTTTCTATGTAGAGGATCATGCCATCTGCAAACAGTGGGAGTTTTACTTCTTCTTTTCCAATCTGGATTCCTTTCATTTCATTTTCTGCTCTGATTGCTGGGCTAAAACTTCCAAAACTTTGTTGACTCATAGTGGGCATCCTTGTCTTGTTCCTGACTTTAGAGGAAATGCTTTCAATTTTTCACCATTGAGGATAATGTTTGCTGTGGGTTTATCATGTTTATATATGGCCTTTATTATGTTGAGGTATGTTCCTTCTATTCATACTTTCTGGAGGGTTTTTATCATAAATGGATGTTGAATTTTGTCGAAGATTTTCTCTGCATCTATTGAGATAATCATACGGTTTTTATCCTTCAATTTGTTAATTGGGTGTATCACATTGATTGATTTGCAAATATTGAAGAATCCTTGCATCCCTGGCATAAAGCCCACTTGGTCATGATGTATGATCTTTTTAATATATTGTTGGATTCTGTTTGCTAGAATTTTGTTAAGGATTTTTGCATCTATGTTCATCAGTGACATTGGCCTGTAGTTTTCTTTTTTTGTGGCATCTTTTCTGGTTTTGGTATTAGGGTGATGGTGGCCTCTTAGAATGAGTTTGGAAGTTTACCTTCCTCTGCAATTTTCTGGAATAGTTTGAGTAGGATAGGTGTTAGCTCTTCTCTAAATTTTTGGTAGAATTCCATGAAGCCATCTGGTCCTGGGCTTTTGTTTGTTGGAAGATTTCTAATTACGGTTTCAATTTCTGTGCTTGTGATGGGTCTCTTAAGATTTTCTATTTTTTCCTGGTTCAGTTTTGGAAAGTTATACTTTTCTAATAATTTTTCCATTTCTTCCAAGTTGTCCATTTTATTGGCATATAGTTGCTGATAGTAGTCTCTTATAAGCCTTTGTATTACTGTGTTGTCTGCTGTGATTTCTCCATTTTCATTTCTAATTTTATTAATTTGATTCTTCTCCCTTTTTTCTTGTTGAGTCTGGCTAATGTTTTGTCTATTTTATTTATCTTTGTGAAGAACCATTGTTTAGTTTTGTTGATTTTTGCTATGGTCTCTTTTTTTCTTTTGCATTTATCTCCGCCCTAATTTTTGTGATTTCTTTCCTTCTACTAACCCTGGGGTTTTTCATTTATTCCTTTCCTAGTTGCTTCAGGGGTAGAGTTAGGTTATTTATTTGATTTTTCACCTATTTCTTGAGGTAGGCTTGCATTGCTATGAACCTTCCCCTTAGCACTGCTTTTACTGAATCCCATAGGTTTTGGGTTGTTGTGTTTTCATTTTCATTCGTTTCGATGCATATTTTGATTTCTTTTTTATTTATTCTGTGATTTGTTGGTTATTCAAAAATATGTTGTTTAGACTCCATATGTTTGTATTTTTAATAGTTTTTTTCCTGTAGTTGACATCTAATCTTACTGCATTGTGATTAGAAAAGATGCTTGAGATGGTTTCAATTTTTTTTTAATTTACCAAGGCTAGATTTATGCCCAGGATGTGATCCATCCTGGAGAAGTTTCCCTGTGCACTTGAGAAAAAGGTGAAATTCATTGTTTTGGGGTGAAATGTCCTATCAGTTCAGTTCAGTTCAGTCGCTCAGTCGTGTCCGACTCTCCGCGACCCCATGAATCACAGCACGCCAGGCCTCCCTGTCCATCACCAACTCCCGGAGTACACTCAAACTCATGTCCACAGAGTCGGTGATGCCATCCAGCCATCTCATTCTCCGTCGTCCCCTTCTCCTCCAGCCCCAACCTTTCCCAGCATCAGAGTCTTTTCCAGTGAGTCAACTCGTCGCATGAGGTGGCCAAAGTATTGCAGTTTCAGCTTTAGCATCAGTCCCTCCAATGGACATCCAGGATTGATCTCCTTTAGAATGGACTGGTTGGATCTCCTTGCAGTATAAGGGACTCTCAAGAGTCTTCTCCAACACCACAGTTCAAAAGCATCGATTCTTCAGCGATCAGCCTTCTTCACAGTCCAACTCTCACATCCATACATGACCACGGGAAAAACCATTGCCTTGACTAGACGGACCTTGGTTGGCAAAGTAATGTCTCTGCTTTTTAATATACTATCAAGGTTGGTCATAACTTTCCTTCCAAGGCGCAAGCGTCTTTTAATTTCATGGCTGCAATCAGCATCTGCAGTGATTTTGGAGCCCAAAATACAAAGTCTGACACTGTTTCCACTGTTTTTCCACCTATTTCCCATGAAGTGATGGGACCAGATGCCATGATCTTTGTTTTCTGAATGTTGAGCTTCAAGCCAACCTTTTCACTCTCCTCTTTCACTTTCATCAAGAGGCTTTTGAGTTGATCTTCACTTTCTGCCATAAGGGTGGTGTCATCTGCATATCTGAGGTTATTGATATTTCTCCCAGCAATCTTGATTCCAGCTTGTGCTTCTTCCAGCCCAGCGTTACTCATGATGTACTCTGCATATAAGTTAAATAAGCAAGGTGACAATATACAACCTTGACGTACACCTTTTCCTATTTGGAACCAGTCTGTTGTTCCATGTCCAGTTCTAACTGTTGCTTCCTGACCTGCATACAGGTTTCTCAAGAGGCAGGTCAGGTGGTCTGGGATTCCCATCTCTTTCAGAATGTTCCACAGTTTATTGTGATCCACACAGTCAAAGGCTTTGGCATAGTCAATGAAGCAGAAATAGATGTTTTTCTGAAACTCTCTTGCTTTCTCCATGATCCAGCGGATGTTGGCAATTTGATCTCTGGTTCCTCTGCCTTTTCTAAAACCTGCTTGAACATCTGGGAGTTCACGGTTTACATATTGCTGAAGCCTGGCTTGGAGAATTTTCAGCATGACTTTGCTAGCGTGTGAGATGAGTGCAATTGTGCAGTAGTTTGAGCATTCTTTGGCATTGCCTTTCTTTGGGATTGGAATGAAGACTGACCTCTTCCAGTCCTGTGGCCACTGCTGAGTTTTCCAAATCTGCTGGCATATTGAGTGCAGCACTTTCACAGCATCATCTTTCAAGACTTGAAGTAGCTCAATTGGAATTCCATCACCTCCACTAGCTTTGTTAGTAGTGATGCTTTCTAAGGCCCACTTGACTTCACATTCCAAGATGTCTGGCTCTAGGTCAGTGATCACGTTATCGTGACTATCTTGATCGTGAAGATCTTTTTTGTACAGTTCTTCTGTGTATTCTTGCCACCTCTTCTTAATATCTTCTGCTTCTGTTAGGTCCCTACCATTTCTGTCCTTTATCGAGCCCATCTTTGCATGAAATGTTCCCTTGGAATCTCTAATTTTCTTGAAGAGGTCTCTTGTTTTTCCTATTCTGTTGTTTTCCTCTATTTCTTTGCATTGATCACTGAGGAAGTCTTTCTTATCTCTCCTTGCTATTCTTTGGAACTCTGCATTCAGATGCTTATATCTTTCCTTTTCTCCTTTGCTTTTCGCCTCTCTTCTTTTCACAGCTATTTGTAAGGCCTCCTCAGACAGCCATTTCGCTCTTTTGCATTTCTTTTCCATGGGGATGGTCTTGGTCCCTATCTCCTGTACAATGTCACGAACCTCCGTCCAGAGTTCATCAGGCACTCTATCAATCAGATCTAGTCCCTTAAATCTATTTCTCACTTCCACTATATAATCATAAGGGATTTGATTGAGGTCATATCTGAATGGTCTAGTGGTTTTCCCTACTTTCTTCAATTTAAGTCTGAACTTCGCAATAAGGAGTTCATGATCTGAGCCACAGTCAGCTCCTGGTCTTGTTTTCGCTAACTGTATACAGCTTCTCCATCTTTGGTTGCAAAGAATAGAATCAATCTGATTTCGGTGTTGACCATCTGGTGATGTCCATGTGTAGAGTCTTCTCTTGTGTTGTTGGAAGAGGGTGTTTGCTAGATATCAATTAAATCTAACTGGTCCATTGCATCATTTAAAGTTTGTGTTTTCTTGCTAATTTTCTGTTTAGTTGATCTATCCAAAGGTGTGAGTGGGGTATTAAAGTCTCCCACTATTATTGTGTTGCTGTGAATTTCCCCTTTCTTATTTGTTAGAAATTGTCTTACCTATTGTGGTGCTCCTATGTTAGGTGCATATATATTTATAATTGTTTTATCTTCTTCTTGGATTCATCCTTTGATCATTATGTAGTGTCCTTCTTTGTTTCTTTTCACGGCCTTTATTTCAAAGTCTATTTTATCAGATATGAGTATTGCTACTCCTGCTTTCTTTTGGTCTTCATTTGCATGAAATATCTTTTTCCAGTCCTTCACTTTCAGTCTGTATGTGTCCCTAGGTTTGAGGTGGGTCTCTTGCAGACAGCATATATGGGGGTCTTGGTTTTGTATCCATTCAGCTAGTCTTTGTCTTTTGGTTGGGGCATTCAACCCATTTACATTTAAGGTAATTATTGATAAGGATGATCCCATTGCCGTTTACTTTGTTGTTTTGGGTTTGAGTTTATACACCTTTTCTGTGTTTCCTGTCTCGAGAAGATCCTTTAGCATTTGTTGAAGAGCTGGTTTGGTGTTGCTGAATTCTCTTAGCTTTGCTTGTCTGTGAAGCTTTTGATTTCTCTATCATATTTGAATGAGATCCTTGCTGGGTACAGTAATCTTGGTTGTAGGTTTTTCTCTTTCATCACTTTAAGTATGTCCTGCCATTCCCTTCTGGCTTGAAGAGTTTCTATTGAAAGATCAGCTATTATCTTATGGGGAATCCCCTTGTGGGTTATTTGTTGTTTTTCCCTTGCTGCCTTTAATATTTGTTCTTTGTGCTTGACCTTCATTAATTTGATTAATATGTGTCTTGGGGTGTTTTGCCTTGGGTTTATCCTGTTTGAGACTCTCTGGGTTTCTTGGACTTGGGTGATTATTTCCTTCCCCATTTTTGGGAAGTTTTCAAATATTATCTCCTCAAGTATTTTCTCATGGCCTTTCTTTTTGTCTTCTTCTTCTGGGACTCCTATGATTCGAATGTTGGGTCATTTTACATTGTCCCAGAGGTCTCTGAGGTTGTCCTCATTTCTTTTAAATATTTTTCCGTTTTTCCTCTCTGCTTCATTTATTTCCACCATTCTATCTTCCACCTCACTTATCCTATTTCTGCTTCAGTTATTCTACTGTTGTTTCCCTCCAGAGTACTTTTGATCTCAGTTATTGCATTATTCATTATTGGTTGACTCTTTTTTATTTCTTCTAGGTCCTTGTTAAACTTTTCTTGCATTTTCTCAATCCTTGGCTCCAGACTATTTATCTGTAACTCCATTTTGTTTTCAAAAATTTGGATCATTTTTTCTATCATCATTCTGAATTTTTTTTTAGTTTGACTCCCTATCTCCTCCTCTTTTTTGGTTTGATGGGCTTTTATCATGTTCCTTTACCTGCTGAATATTTCTCTGCCTTTTCATCTTTTTTAGGTTGCTGTGATTGGGGTGGCCTTTCTGTATGCTGGAAGTTTGTGGTTCCTCTTTATTGTAGAGTTTCCTCCCTGTGGGTGGGGTTGGACGAGTGGCTTGTCAAGGTCTCCTGGTTAGAGAAATTTGCATCAGTGTTCTGGTGGGTGGAGCTGGATCTTTTCTCTCTGGAGTGCAATGAAGTGTCCAGTAGTGAATTTTGAGGTGTCTATAGGTTTGGTATGACTTTTGACCGCCTGTATTTTTTTTTAATTTAATAAATGGTACAAAGCACAATGCTGAAAACATTAACAGTTAAAATTTCACCAAATGAAAAGATACTATAGAATACACAGTTGTAAAAAGCTACATTAAGTTATTTTACAACTGCCTCAAGCTACAAAAAGAAAAAAAAAACCCAATGCCATACCTAAGTTTTTTTGTACCGCCTGTATTTTTGTACTCAGGGTTATGTTCCTGCTTTGTTGGAGAATCAGCTTGGTATGTCTTGCCCTGAAACTTGTTGGCTCTTGGGTGAAGCTTGGTTTCAGTGTAGGTATGGAGGATTTTGGATGAGCTTTTGTCGATTAATGGTTCTTGGAGTGAGGAGTTTTCTGGTTTTCTCAAGTTTTGGATTTAGGCCTTCTGCCTCTGGCTTTCAGTCTTATTCTTATAGTGCCTCAAGACTTCTCCATCCATACAGCTCTGATGATAAAACATCTAGGTTACTGATGAAAAGATGCTCCACAGTGAGGGACACCCAGAGAGGTTCACAGAGTTACATGAAGAAGAGAAGAGAAAGGAGGGAGATATAGGTGACCAGGAGGAAAAGAGGGGGAATCAAAAGTGGAGAGAGCAATCTAGCCAGTAATCAATTCCCTTATATTGTTCTCCACAGTCTGGAACACTCAGAGAAGTTCACAGAGTTCCATAGAGAAGAGAAGAGGGAGGAGGAGATAGTGGTGACCAGGAGGAGAGGTGGGGGAGTCAAAAGGAGAGAGACCAGTCTAGCCTGTGATCAGTTCCCTAAGTTTTCTCCACAGCCCAGAACACCCAAAGAGATTCACAGAGTTAAATAGAGAAGAGAAGGGGAGGGAGGAGATAGAGGTGACCCGGGGGAGAAAAAAGAGAGTCAAAAGGGGAGAAAGCAATGAAGCCAGTAATCACACTCCTAAGTAAAAATGGGTACTGAAGGTTGGATTCTTAAGGGTATGGAATTGATAACTAATACCAAAAAGCAAAGATTAAAAATCTAGAGTAGAAGTTAGACTCTCAAAAATACAATATTAAAAAAAAACAAAAGTTATATATGTATAAAAATGAAATTTGCTTTAAAAATAGGGTCTTTTTTCTGAAGGTAACAGTAGGTTTTAAAAATGAAAATTAAAAGAGTAATAACTTAAAAATTAAAAATAATTGAAAAATGATAATAGTAAAAATATATCTAGGAATTTCTCTGGAGCTGTTGAGGGCAGTGTGTGGTCAGTTCAGTTTCAAATAGTTCCTTGTTCCACCTTATGCTTCTTCTCAAGGTCTATAGGTCCATTCCAATGTAGCCAGTGCTAACTACAGGGTTTTAATCTGTTGCACCTGTCACTTCCAAAGCCATTCCCTTTTGTTTGTTTATTTTGGCTTCCTCTATTTGCAAGTCTCATCAGTATCTAACTTCTGCCCTGACACAAGGGGGTGAAGGTGGTCATTTACTTAGGCTTACTCGTTCAATTGTTTTGTGGGGAGGGAGGAACACTACAAACAAATATCACTGGCATGATACTACAAACAAATATCACTTGCAGTGTCTGGGCCACACTGGGTTTGCCCCCGCTCGCGGCGTGTGTGCTTTCTCGGTCTACACTGCTCAGGCTTCAGGTTGCTCTGCTGGGGAACTGTCTAAGGTGGGCCCTGAGTTGCACATACTTCCCAGATATACCGCACTCAGGTTCAGGTTCTCAGGTACTCCACAAAGGCACAGACTCAGTTGAACCTGTGTTTTGCACCCTTCCCAGGTTCGAGCAGCTCAGCCGACCAGGTGCTTGATGAGTACACTCTTCCCAGCTGGGCGGTGCATCTTATCACCTCTCTGGTCCCAGCCGCTGGGTTTCCTGAGTGCGCAGTGAGAGCGCCGTCTTAGGCATGCCATGTGTCTCTTCTGGGGCGCTGATCTCTGGCTGCAACCCTCCAGACGGATGTCAACCATCCAGGATCCCAGGAAGACTTGGTTAGCAACTGGGAGCCTGCTCACAGTTTGGTAGGGGATGCCGTCTCTGGGGCAGAGTTTGCTCCTTTCCTTCTGGCTCTGCCTGGCACCCCCTGCCTCTCTGCCTCCAGCAGGGGATGGGCCAGTCCGCAGCTGGCTGACCCCCCTCTGGTATTCACTTAGTCCTTTGTTCTGTGAGCAGGCCTGGCAGTGCCTAAGTTTAGAGCTTTCCACAGGAATGTTCTCTCTCTCTCTTTCCTCTTTTTTTTTTTCCTCCTCTCTGACTATCCCACAGTTTGGGTTACTCTCTCACATTAGCTCCCTCAGATTGCCCTCAGGGCATTCAGGCCCAGTCCTTGCCCTAAGCAATGCAGCCCGTACCTCCCTGTTCAGTCCCCGCTTGCTGGTGGCAGACGCGAGCGTCTGGGCTACTTCTCTGCTGGGAGTTGCAGTTAGGCGCGTAATCTGTGGGTTTTATTTATTTAATTTTTCCTCCTGGTTATGTTGCCCTCTGAGATTCCAAAACTTCCCACAGACCCGCCGGTGAGAGGGTTTCCTGGTTTTTGGAAACTTCTCCTCTTTTAAGACTCTCTCCCCAGGACAGGTCTCTGTCCCTGACTCTTTTGTCTCTCTTTTTATCTTTTATATTTTGTCCTACCTCCTTTCAAAGACAATGGGCTGTCTTTCTGGGTGCCTGGTGTCCTTCGCCAGTGTTCAGAAGTTGTTTTGTGGTATTTGCTCAGTGTTCAAGTGCTCTTTCGATGAATTTGTGGAGGAGAAAGTGGTCTCCCCATCCTATTCGTCTGCCATCTTAGGACCGCCCCTCATCTCTTGACTTCATCACAAAATTTGCTTTGGAAGCTCCACTTCATATTTAGGTCACTGGGTTGAACAAAGCTGAGCTTTCTCGGGTCAGGTGTATAGTATCAATAGTAGGTAGCCCGCATCTAGAGAAATGTATCAAATATACCTCTGTACTTTGAAACACAGACACTGTCCTCATCTAGCCTTGGTCCTGATTTCTCTTAAGTCTGTCTCTGAGCAGAGTCTGGGTCAGACGGAGTGATTCAGACTCCCCAGTGGCTTCCTCCTCTTACTGTTCAGCATGGCCCCTGGAGCTGCCAGGGTCCATCTTGTCTTCCATTCACTGGTTCTGTCTTTGCATCTGCATTCACATGTTTCTCACCAGACCTGATACCTCAATGTGACTCTTACTCTGTTGGTTTTTTTACTCAATTGTGTTTTCAGATTTTGACCTTTTTTTAAATTTTCAATTTATTCTTTATCACTTCCATATGTATTAGCTTGCATACTGCTTTAAATTCATTCAGGTAATGAAGCTACCATTATGAAGCAGTCTTTGATGAATCATGGCTTGTTTTTTCCTCTGAATTCTACTCTACATAATGTATTTATTTAGACAGTTATAGGCATGGCCTCTTTAACTAGGCCTGGATGATTTGATAATTTTGTTGAGTTAGAAGCAGCGAAAGCCTTCTGTTAGTAGGCTTTTCTGTGTCTTTTTAATTTCAATGTCTCAATCGACAACTTGAGATGATCATGACCTAACATTTGTTAGCTCTTTGAGATACAAATAAACATAGAGTATAACACCCTCGTTTTCAGTCTTATCCTATAATGAAGAATGATTTGCTTCCACTGTAGAGCTGATTGTTTCTGACCTGCTTACACTGAGGGCTTATTTCTAATAGGAGGTGAATCCTGTTCCCTATTTAGTTTCCCAACTCTGCAGAATAAAATAGTAAAAAACAAAACAAAAAACCACATTTTTTTTCTATGATCAGGACCCATTTCCTCTTACAACAGGCCTACAAGATTTGTTGGATGGGGGGTGATAGTCTGTTCAACTTTATTGCATAAGCATAATATGATAAAATGGAAATCAATTGGTGGCTGACTCAGTGAAGGCTAGACAACTTGATGATGAAAGTCCATGTGAAGAGAGAGGTCCCAGTCTTCTGGCCATCCCACTCAGGCCACAGACTTGTGGACGAGGCAACTCAAGGTCCTCCACCTCCTACAGCTTCACACACAGAATACAGCCATGTGCCTGAGACCAGGTGAGTCCAGAAAAGAACTACCCACTCAACTCTCATAATGTTTCTAATATTATGAGAAATAAAATAATTTTTGCTTTTATTCAATAGGTTTGCAGTGTTTCTTATGTAGCAACAGACAATAGAGTCCACTAGTTGGTAAAGCTCTTTGGCATTATATTACTAAAGTTTAACATAAATACCCAAAGACTTAGCCATTTCACTCTTAAATGTATTGCTATCAGAAATGTATGAACATGCACACCAAGGAAATACATATAATGATCCTATCAGCAATATTTGTAATTCTTCAGCAGTGAAAATAGCCAAATTGTTCATAAACAGTAAATAGATAAGTAGCTTGTAGTATATTTGCACTGTATAACATAACTTCTAATAACTACTATGAAAAGACTTACAGCATGAAAATGACAAAATTACAGTTAAATCTAACAACATGGATGAATATCCTAGTGGTAATGTTGAATGAAAGGAGCCAGACACAGTAGAATCCATATTGTTTGATTCCATCTATGTAAAGTTGACAAGCAAGCAGATCTAATTTCTGATGTTAAAAGCCAGGTAGTAGCTATTAGATTGGTGCAAATGTAATTGCGGTTTTGGACCATGAATTTTAAATCATTATAACTAGGCTCAAACACATCTTTATTGATCAAAATAGGAACCATAACAATCAACATATTTTTGCCAACAAGAAATAAGTTTGCTTATTCCTGTAGCATAAAAATCTGTGCTTCAGGATTCAATGAACTGTTGGAAAGCATTTTCTGCCTCCTGCTATTTGTGAAAGCATTTTCACTGCAAAAAGTTGCTGAGATACTTAGAGTGGTAGTCAGTTGGCAATATGGCAGATGAGGCAAAAGTTTGTAGCCCAAATTTGCTCAACTTTTAAAGAATTGGTTATGTGACCTTGTGTGGTTGGACGGGTCAGGCACGGTTGTGGAGAAGTGGATCTTTTCTATTGACCAATCCTGGCTGCAGGCACTGCAGTTTTCAGTGCACCTCATCAGTTTGCTGAGCATACTTCTCAGATGTAATGGTTTTGCCAGGATTCAGAAAGCTGTAGTGGATCAGACCAGCAGCAGACCACCAAAAGGTCATGACCTTTTTTTGATGCAAGTTTGGCTTTGGAAAGTGCTTTGGAGCTTCTTCTTGGTCCAGCCACTGAGCTGGTCATTGCTGTTTGTTGTATAAAAGCCACTTTTCATCACACATCACAATCCGGTTGAGAACTGGTTGGTTGCTGTTGCATGCAGTAAGATGCTGCTGCTGCTAAGTCTCTTCAGTCATGTCCGATTCTGTGTGACCCCATAGATGGCAGCCCACCAGGCTCCCCTGTCCCTGGAATTCCCCAGGCAAGAACACTGGAGTGGGCTGCCATTTCCTTCTCCAATGCATGAAAGTGAAAAGTGAAAGTGAAGTTGCTCAGTCGTGTCCGACTTCTAGAGACCCCATGGACTGCAACCTACCAGGCTCCTCCGTCCATGGGATTTTCCTGGCAAGAGTACCGGAATGGGGTGCCATTGCCTTCTCCAATGCAGTAAGATAAGACACTTCAAAACAATGATGATTTTTGATTTGCAATCAGCTTACCAGGAACCAACTTATCGAACTTTTTCACCTTTCCAATTTGCTCCAAAGGCTGAATAACCATAGAATGGTCAACATGGAGTTCAACAGCTTCTCATGTAGTTGTAAGAGGATCGACTTCAATGACTGCTCTCAATTGGTCATTGTCAAATTCCAATGGCCAGCTGATACACTCCTCATCTTCAGGCTCTAGTCTCCTTTACAAAACTTCTCGAACCACCACTGTACTGTACTTTCATTAGCAGTTCCTCAGCCAAATGCATTGTTGATATTACAAGTTATCTCTGCTGATTTACAACCCATTTTGAACTCAAATAAGAAAATTGCTCAAATTTGCTTTTTGTCTAACAACATGTCATAGTCTAAAATATAAAATAAGCAGCAAGTAATGTCATTAGCAAAAACACATAAAGCAAGAAATGTACATTAAAATGATATATAACATAACTATATTTATTTGAGGATATATTCCAATATTAAATGGCAAATTTCTACAATGTAAAACCACCATTACTTTTGAACCAACCTAATAGCTATGCATTGGAGTGGCGGGGGTCGGGTTAATGTTTAAAAGGGGTACAAGAAAACATCTGTGTTTGGAAGTGTTCTTATTTTTGACCTCAGAAATAATTACTGGCATGTGTTCATTTTGTAATATTTCACCTATTATGCACTTTTGAACTGAGCATTTTTGTGTTCTTTTGCCATGTGTTAATTTAAAATGTTTAAAGATCTTTTGGGAGAAGTTTTTAACACTAAGAAAAAGGTCAGTTGAAGCCTCCAATTATCAGTGTTTTTTATCAAAAACAGAGGAAAATTAAAACATCCCTGAAGTGCTTGTTTTTCTATGTCACAGTCAGGTCAAGAATTTAGACTCTTTAGCAGAATCACTGGACAATATCAACTTGATCTAAAATTAATTTCTTACCAAAGCTTTCAAGAAAATAGTGTCAGATCCTCAAATGACAAAACGTTGTGTTGATAGAGTTTAAGACTATATTTGACTCTCATCTGAGAAAAACTGGGCAACGATGCACAAATTCTGCCTGTCTTTCCACTTGCCTTTCCTTTTTTGTTTTGTCTGGTTAATGATTTGTACATGATAAGGTCTAAAGTCCATCCCACACCTTTCTTTGTGAATATAAAGTGCTGGTGTAAATTTGAAAGTACTGATGACAAAATTTGAAACTGCTGGTGACAAAGTTTGAAATCTCATTTGTGGTTAAACAAGTGAAATGGAAAATGAAAATAGGGCAGGGTTACTTACGACTAACTCTAAGAAACCTGCTGTTTATTCTCTTGACATATAAAATCTATGGTTGATGTTTTGTACATGGTAAGGCCTAATGTCCATCCCCACCTTTCTTTGTGACTATAAAGTGCTGGTGTCAATTTGAAAGTGCTGGTGACAAAACTTGAAAGTGCTGGTGACAAAATTTGAAACCTTGTTTATGGTTAAAAAAGTGAGATGGAAAATGAAATTAGGGTAGGATTTCCTGAAATAAGACTAAGAAAACAGCTGTTTATTCTCCTGACCTATAAAATCTATCGTTTATATCAAGGAAACAGAAATTGATTTCAGGGATGATGGAAACTTTTTGTGAATTGTGTATAATGTAAACGAAAATATGATGAATTCTTTATATCCTGAAATAAAGACAGTTTACACATCTCCTTTTTAGAATGTTCTTTGGAGATAATTGGGCAAGAGTCCTTTCCTCAGTTTTTAAAATGTAAGTTTCATGTGTACTGCATTATAATTTGATATTGGTATACACAACAAAGTCTAATTACCATCCATCACACTGCAGGTGACTCTCTTCACCAATTTTGTCTACCCCTCACTCCCCCTTCCCCTTTGGTAATAGCCAATTGTTTGCTATATCCATGAGTGTGTTTTGTTTTATTTGTTTGCTCATTTGCTTTTTTTAAATTCCACATATGAGTGAAATAGTATGGTATTTGCTTTCTCCGCTTCAGTTATTTCACTTTGGATAATACCTTCAAGGTCCATCTATGTTGTTGTAAATGGCAGAATTTCATTCTGTTTAATGGCCAAGTAGTATTTATTTTATGTATAAACCATTTGTCTTCTTTATCCATTCATCCACTGACAGGCACTTAGGTTGTTTCCATATCTTAGTTATTGCACATAATGCTATAAAGAACATAGGGGTGCATGTATGTGTATGCTTACTCATGCCTGACTCTTCTCTACCTTATGAACTATAGCCCACCAGGCTGCTCTATCCATGAATTTCCCAGGCACAAATACTGGAGTGGATTGCCATTTCCTCCTCCAGGGAATCTTTCTGACCCAAGGATCAAACCCTGGTCTCCTGCATTGCAGGCAGATTCTTTGCCTGCAGCTACTAGGGAAGCCCATGGCTATGCATATATCCTTTCAAATTAGTTTTTGTGTTCTTTGGGTAAATTCTCAGAATTGGAACAATTGGGTCATATTGTAGTTTCAGGTTTTTGTTTTTTTTTTTTTGGAGGAAATGTCATACTGTTTTCCATAGTTGCTGGACCAATCTATTTATTTTCTCTAAAATTTTGAATGCCAGTAAAACTTCCCAAGGATTAAATAAAACCACTGGCAGCTTTATAACCTGGTGAGGTCTCCAAGTGCTTCAGCTCCATCCCTTTTGAAATGTGAATAGCCAGAAAGTTGGAGCCTCAGGCTCCCTGACACCTTGAGTGTTTAAACTGGGCTCAATCCTGGCTATTCCAATCCCAAAGAAAGGGAATGCCAAAGAATGCTCAAACCACCGTACAATTGCACTCATCTCACACGCTAGTAAAGTCATGCTCAAAATTCTCCAAGCCAGGCTTCAGCAATATGTGAACCGTGAACTTCCAGATGTTCAAGCAGGTTTTAGAAAAGGCAGAGGAACCTGAGATCAAATTGCCAACATCTGCTGGATCATGGAGAAAGCAAAAGAGTTTCAGAAAAACATCTATTTCTGCTTCATTGACTATGCCAAAGCCTTTGACTGTGTGGATCACAATAGACTGTGGAACATTCTGAAAGAGATGGGAATACCAGACCACCTGACCTGCCTCTTGAGAAACCTGTATGCAGGTCAGGAAGCAACAGTTAGAACTGGACATGGAACAACAGACTGGTTCCAAATAGGAAAAGGAGTACGTCAAGGTTGTATGTTGTCACCCTGCTTATTTAACTTATATGCAGAGTACATCATGAGGAACGCTGGGCTGGAAGAAGCACAGGCTGGAATCAAGATTGCTGGGAGAAATATCAATAACCTCAGATATGCAGATGACACCACCCTTATGGCAGAAAGTGAAGAGGAACTCAAAAGCCTCTTGATGAAAGTGAAAGAGGAGAGTGAAAAGGTTGGCTTGAAGCTCAACATTCAGAAAACGAAGATCATGGCATCTGGTCCCATCACTTCATGGGAAATAGATGGGGAAACAGTGTGAGACTTTATTTTTGGGGGCTCCAAAATCACTGCAGATGCGGACTGCAGCCAGGAAATTAAAAGACACTTCTTGGAAGGAAAGTTATGACCAACCTAGATAGCACATTAAAAAGCAGAGACATTACTTTGCCAACCAAGGTCCGTCTAGTCAAGGCTATGGTTTTTCCCGTGGTCATGTATGGATGTGAGAGTTGAACTGTGAAGAAAGCTGATCGCTGAAGAATTGATGCTTTTGAACTGTGGTGCTGGAGAAGACTCTTGAGAGTCCCTTGGACTGCAAGGAGATCCAACCAGTCCATTCTAAAGGAGATCAATCCTGGGTGTTCATTGGAAGGACTGATGCTAAAGCTGAAACTCTAGTACTTTGGCCACCTCATGCAATGAGTTGACTCACTGGAAAAGAGTCTGATGCTGGGAGGGATTGGGGGTGGGAGGAGACGGGGACGACAGAGAATGAGATGGCTGGATGGCATCACCGACTTGATGGACATGAGTTTGAGTGAACTCCAGGAGTTGGTGATGGACAGGGAGGCCTGGCATGCTGTGATTCATGGGGTCGCAAAGAGTCGGACACCATTGAGCGACTGAACTGAACTGAACTGAATCCTGGCTATAAACATTTCTCTTCAGGGAGATGAGAGAAGTTAGAATATTCTTTTAGATGAGGACAATTAACCAAAAAATGAATACCTCAGTTCCCTCGTTAGCATAGGTTGAACTCTATAAAGGAAGGTACAGAAAGTTCAGCATATGACAGCAAAATGTGCTGTTCAGTCTACTAATGGGAAAATGGGATACAATTGACTCTAAGAAAATATGTTATATACTAAAAATTGTGCAGTGCGAAAAGATTCAACTACTTGCTTCTATAAGTAACATGATGTTATTCTTTCTTGTCATTTCAGTCTACCTGTATGCATGTACTATGTGCATGTGTGCTTTAGTGGCTTTAGTCATGTACGACTGTTTGTGGCCCTATGGACTGTAGCCTGCTAGGCTCTTCTGTCCATGGCATTCTCCAGGTAAGAATCCTGGAGTGGGTTGCCATGCCCTTCTCCAGGGGATCTTCCCAACCCAGGGACTGAAACTGAGTCTTCTATATATTTTGCATTGGCAGGCAGGTTCTTTACCACTAGTGCAACCTGGGAAGCCTATGCATGTACTGCTGCTCCTGCTGCTGCTGCTAAGTCGCTTCAGTCGTGTCCGACTCTGTGCGACCCCATAGACAGCAGCCCACCAGGCTCCCCTGTCCCTGGGATTCTCCAGGCAAGAATACTGGAGTGGGTTGCCATTTCTATGTACTGTTTATTCAGTAAGATAACAAATTTCCTTCTGTTTTCATTGTTATGGAGAGGATTTTATTTGTTAAGACTTTTAATTCACCAATAATATGAAAGAATGAATTTCCTGCCTACACTCCATATCCCTTTCCAGATGACCAAAGTTATTGTCTATACATAAATTTGGGCATGTTGGTTGTGAATATTCAATTCATAATAGGTACAATATTATTCTATTTTATTTATTCATTTATAAACTAATAATAAAAACCTTGATTACTGTATGTATCATCCTTAGAATTTCTAGTTCATGGTTGGGATTTTAGTTTATTATTTTTATTCTTTCTGTGACTAATGAATTTTTAAAATGACTTTGAATTATTTTACAGTCATGGAAGAACATATACATAATAGTAAAGTAATTATCTTTTGAAAAAATCTTTTAAGAAAAAGTTTCTGCTAGGTGTTTGGTGTTGAAATTCATCTGTCATTTTTTTATATACAAGTATTTAATAATCAGTGACATTGTGCGGTCAGTCTAATATAGTGTTCAATGTACACAGATGAGTTATCGTAGGTAGGTTATATAGGAAATGTGGTCACCGTGAGCGATTTTACTAGTCCTCTTGGTTTGGACTGAAATCAGGAGCAACTGATGAAGTTGCAGGGCACAGTGAAGGTGTTTTATCCTATAAGTTCATGTGTGCACGCTCAGTTACGAAGCTGTGTCTGACTCTCTGCGACCCCATGGACTGTAGCCCACCAGGCTCCTCTGTCCACATGTAAGTAGGAGACAAAGATTCACAACAATAGTAGGTTGGGGCTGGAAAACATTGTATTTCCCATGTGGTAATTAACATCAAAATATTTCAGAATAATAGTGTGTTGCGTATGTTTAAACGTAGACTCCAATTTATTCTCATAGGGTGGTTAACAAAATGTGACTTGACCAATCTAGAGTGAAACATTTTAAGATAAGCTGGTTTTGGATAGGAAGTCCTCTGAATTAACAACATGGAGTTTGTTAAGTGGCGTCAGTTCAGTTCAGTTCCGTGCTCAGTCATATCTGACTCTTTGCGACTCCGTGGACTGCCGCAGTCCAGGCTTCCTTGTTCATCACTAACTCCTGGAGCTTGCTCAAACTCATGACCATCAAGTCAGTGATGCCATCAAACTGATGTCCATCGAGCTGGTGGTGGGCTTTCCTGACGGCTCAGTTGGTAAAGGATCCACCTGCAATGCAGGAGACGCTGGTTTGATTCCTGGGTGGGGAAGATCCCCTGGAGATGGGATAGGCTACCCACTCCCAGCGTTCTTGGGCTTCCCTTGTGGCTCAGCTGGTAAAGAATCCATCTGCAATGCAGGAGACCTGGGTTCAATTCCTGGGTGGGAAAGATCCCCTGAGATGTGAAGTGGCATAAGAGTCAACAATAATCATGACAATGACATCAGTGTGGCTTAAAACATGTGATAGGTTAGGAGACGGAGAAGGCAATGGCAAGCCACTCCAGTACTCTTGCCTGGAAAGTCCCATGGATGGAGGAGCCTGGTAGGCTGCAGTCCATGGGGTCGCTAAGGGTCGGACACGACTGAGCGACTTCACTTTCACTTTTCACTTTCACACATTGGAGAAGGAAATGGCAACCCACTCCAGTGTTCTTGCCTGGAGAATCCCAGGGACGGGGGAGCCTGGTGGGCTTCCGTCTATGGGGTCACACAGAGTCGGACACGACTGAAGTGACTTACCAGCAGCAGCAGCAGGTTAGGAGAACTGAACAAGTCCCAGCCCCCTTTTCTGAACAGGAAGGTAAGGTAGGAAGCCATGGCTCCTGCGAGTTTTGCGTGTTCCAAGGTTTGCTCCTGTTGCCCTACCTCTCCCCACCCCAGGGAGGACCAAGCCTTGAGAGAACTTTAAGTCCAGAAGACCTGCCACAGTTGCTCACAGCTGCTCACCATGGACCAGGCCTTTGCTTCACAAAGCAGAACTTCCCCAAGCTGCAGACCGATTGCTTAGATGTTCTTGCCTGTATTATACTCAATGTTCACACAACTAGCAGAATTGAACATGAGCCTGAGGAGACCAAAGGAGACCACTGGACACTGTCTTTTCAGTCCTGATTCCTTAAAAAGTCATATCTTGTATTCTTGAAGAGAAGTCTCTTGTGTTGTTTGCAATTCTAATGAGTTCCTGCAACCCATCTGTAGCACTGAAGAATTTCCTTAATAAATACATCCTGTGAGGACTATGTAAGACCCAGTCAGCAGATGAGAGACCTTTGTGAGGCAGGCCATACACAAGTCTGAGGAGAAGGGGTAAGGAATGCAGAAATGTCCAGAGTAGCTCACTTCTTCCCGTACCAAATGTTGTGTTGAAAGAATGATTATGATGTTGCCTTCTTATAGAATTGCTCAACTTGTATAGATCTTTGATTCCATCAGTAGTTTAACATATGTTTATTAATTATGAAGTATGGAAGAGGCCTTTCACCTGGAGCTTTGCCTTGAGATGTGTATAACTTTATTCCAACAGACAACCACTTAGGACTGAACATCAGAGTCGGGCAGATTCCTTTCACTCTGCTGTAATTGTCCAGTCCCTCACTCCTAACTGCTTCGTTTCTCTAAACCATGATCACTTCCTGGCACAAATGGGTGTGCCTGTTTCTTGTTTGCATTACTTGTTATGTGTGTTGGAGAGACTTGATGGGGAAGCAGAACTCCTCACTGCCCCCTCACCCCCTTTACCAGACCATCCAGACTTCCGGTATTCAGGGCATTCCTCTGGTAACACCAGAGGGTCTTTGGGGACTGGAGCTGTGGAACTTATTCCAGAGACTTTGGTCAGAGAAGTGGCAAGTGAACCTTAACTCATAATCGTTAAGAAAGCAGAGTCATGCTGAAGATGCCACAGTCTGTCAGCCTGTAACTGTCATGTTCAGTGAGAAATGGATCTCATATCAAAAGCAGAGTTCTATTTCAACAGAAGCTCCTTAAGCAACCGACAATTATGGTGACAACTGAAGTATTGCCAATTATAGGTTCTTTCTTCACTATTTAAAACAGAATCATTGTTCTGTGGGCCAAAGGGGGTTACTTCATTGCTGTATAGTTTTCTGACATAGAAACTCAAGGAACCCAGAGCACCTGGGGTATCCAGTCCCTTCCAGAGAAAAACAGCATGTTCAGATGGGCATGCACGTGCTTTCTGCACAAGTCTTACTCTATATTGGGTAAAAACTGCCATAGAAAGGGCTCATTTGCTTAGATTTATAAATGACATGATTTTATCCTTTCTAGTCACTATAGTCTACCTATACACATGTACAGGGACAGGGGAGCCTGGTGGGCTGCCGTCTATGCGGTCACACAGAGTCGGATACGACTGAAGTGACGACGCAGCAGCAGCAACAGCATATACATGTACTGTCATGCCTGTGAGCTCAGCTGTGTCTGACTCTGCGATCCCATGGACCGTAACCTGCCAGGCTCCTCTGTTCATGGGATTCTCCAGACAAGAATACTGGAGTGGCTTGCCATTTCCTCCTCCAGGCTATCTTCCTGACCCAGGGATTGAACCCGCGGCTCCTGCATTGCAGGCGGATTCTTTACCTCTGAGCCACCAGGGAAGCCCCATAGGCTTGTGGCAGGTATAATTTATTGAATAATATAAAAAATATCCTCTTTATACATCATTAAGAAGAGGAATTTCTTTAAGATTTTTAATTTACCAATAATATGAAGGATTGCATTTTTTGCCTACATTTCACACCCCTTTCCAGATGACCAAAGTTACTGTCTGTAGATAAATTTGGGCATGTTTATTGTGAATAACTCAATTCATAATAGGTACATAACTGTTCTCTTTATAAAAACATTTGTACAGCAATAATAAATACATCAGAGCCTTGAACATTACGTATTCTATTATAAACAGCATTTCTATCTCATTGTTAGGATTGTAGGTTATTACTTTTATACTTTTGCATGAATAGTGAATTTTTAAAATGATTTTGAATTCTTTTATAATCGTAGAAGAACACATGCACAATAGGAAAATACTTTTCCTTTGAAAAAGAGAAATATTTATTTTCAAGAGAAAATTTCCTGCTAGGTGATGGGTATTGAAATCCATTGTCATACATTTGTTAGGTGAGTAGTAAGCAATGAATGACATTACACAATATCTGTCATACAGAGTGTTCGATGTACACAGATGAATTATCTTAATAGAGTTGCTTACATAGAAATGAGGCTGCAATAAGAGATTTTACTAGTCCTCTTGGTTTAGACAGAAACCAGGGGTAATTGATGTAGTTTCAGGGTACAATAAAGGTGTTTTATTCTAGTGAGCAAGTAGGAAACCAAGATTCAGAAAACTAGCAGGTTGGAACTGGAAAGTTATTTTTTCCAAGTGGTAATTAATATTAAAATATTTCAGAATAATAAATGTGCTCTTTACATTTAGATGCTGACTCCAATTAATGCCCATAGGGCGATTAATAGAATGTGAATAGACCAAATTTAGAATGAAACATTTTAAGGTGATTTTGTACAGGTCTTCTTATCTGAATTAACAGCAAGGAATTTGTTATGTGGCATAAGAATTAACATTGACGTCAGTGTGGCTTAAAACATGTGATATGTCAGGAGAACTGAACAGATCCCAACCCCCTTGTATGAACAGGACATAAGGTAGGGAGGGGTCATGGCTCTGCTAGCTGTGCATGTTCCAAGGTTCACTCCTGTTGCCCTACTTCTCCCCACCCCAGAGAGGACCCAGGCCCTGAGAGAACTTCAAGCCCAGAGGACTTGCCACAGCTGCTCACCATGGACCAGGCCTTTGCTTCAGAGCAGGACTTCCTCAGACTGCAGACTGGTTGTTTAAATGCTCTTGCCTGTGTTCCACTCAATGTTCACACAACTAGCAGAATATAATCTGAGCCTCAAGAGATCAAAGGAGCTCACAACACTTTACTAGTCCTGCTTCCTTAAGAAGCTATTTCCCATATTCTTGAAGAGAAGTCTCTTTTCCAATCTGTGTATTACTGCTTCTGTTTTTAATTTTAATAACTGTGTTTATGTTTCAATAAGTAAGAATTCTTACAAAGTATAAAAGTCACAGAGGAAGGTGCCATGCAAAGTTAGTTATCCTCTCATGTTATCATATTTATCCCATTGTGCTCACAGATACCAATTTCTTTCTTTTTTATTTTCCAAGATAGATGATAATACGTGCACATACTATTTTTTCAATCAGTAGTACAACTATACACACTTGCTGCATCTTGAGATTTTTTCACATTAGCACAAATAGAGTTTCCTTTTTCATTTCAGTGACTGTAGAGTTTTCCTATGTAAGTGTATCTCAGGATTTATCTCACTAGTATGTGACAGAGGGACTTTGAAGTTTCCAGTCTTCTGGAATTACAACAATTTTGTGACAAATAAACTGCTACATATGTCATTTGCAACTTGGGTAAATAAATCTGTAAGATAAATGGCTAAACACGGACTTCTGTATCAGCAGTACTTGCATTTAAATCTTTGATACATATTTGCACCAATTTGCACTCTCTCTCGCATTTATCAGAGACCCCCAATTTCCTGGTACCCTTGCTAGCCAGTGTCCTTTCCAAACTCTTCTTTCTGGCTCATCTGGGAGGTGACACATGTTCCTCTTAATTTTACCTTGTACATAATTTATAATCAATAAAGTTAAACATATTTATTTTCTTGGTATATTTTTGCCCATTTAAAAACGTGTTGGTTGTTCTTTCCTCATTGATTTATAAGGTTCATTATAACTTAAAGAACTGATCTCCAAGACTGCGAATGTTCTTCATCTTCTCATTTGTTTCTTGCTTTTCTTAACACTTACCTATAATTAGTCATTATCTTCCAATTTGTTTTCCATTTTTTTTAATTAACAATTCATTCAAAATCACGTGGGTTTCTTTTTTGCATATCAAACACTGGTAATCACTTTTGTAATAACTTTAGTAGTTCTTTGGTAATCAGTTTTAAGCTCCTCTTGAACAAAACTATCATGACATACATATTTTAAAAATGAACTATCATGTTACACTACTAAAACATAAGAAGCCTTTCAAAATATACTTACTAGGGTTTCTCAGCCTCTTTCATACGATCACTGAGAAATTTCAGTCCCACACCAACTACTTTATAAGCCCCAGGGAGGACTGCAATTAATGTCACACTCGCCATATCAAGGACATCTGAAATATTGAAGGACTTTTCAGTTGCTTCGATACATTGTTTCAGTTGATCTATGTCTTTATTTACCTCCTCAGCATCCTTTTTGAATCCTTCTGTGAGTAACTCTTTTTGCATCTGTAAAAAGGAGAGTACCTTTTTGAAAATACCCCAAATTAGCATTTGCGTCAAACAACTATAGTTGATATGCATCTGTGTCTACTTCTCTAACACTTTAGATTTTTTTTTGTATTATTCTAATATTTGCAAACATTTACAACATGGAAGGGAGAGCATCCAGGGTTTAGAGTTTCCCATGTTCCTTCAACACCATCTTCTTGGGTATATAGAAGTTGGGTATAGGTCAGGTCTGAAAACTACCCCAGGGAGAGGTTCCAGTCTTATAAATACACTTTGGGCGAACATGTAGGTGAGTTCTAAATATTTGTCAGTTTCGCTGAGGTAGAATGACCACACACATGTCACCAAAATGGCA
This sequence comes from Moschus berezovskii, assembly GCF_049115385.1. NCBI lineage: Eukaryota > Metazoa > Chordata > Mammalia > Artiodactyla > Moschidae > Moschus > Moschus berezovskii. The sequence goes on from NC_142463.1 coordinate 67,578,794, forward strand.
CTGCTGACTCCCTTCAGAACTCTAGCTATCAAACTCCAGGCTGGGACAAAGAATGCATTTAGTTTAGGTGTATAAAATGAATCAGGAGATCTGGAAACAAACAAAGCAAATTTTACAACTTTCAGCATCGAGTATTTCATACCAGGCACAATCTAATATTTTCAAGAGCAGATGGAACTATTCCAGGTCTCTGATGATTGTATCCCAAATTCTAAGGACTCTAAGACTGAGGTCCTACTCACTTGGGAACAAATGTGATGCTATAATTACTATGAACAGCAGTCCAGGAGCCTGAGCCATGTTATTTGTCCCATTCAAACCCTAACACTACAGACGGTGCTAAGTCTTACAGAGGTAAACCTTCAGCATAATTCATATCTCTTTGATGTTACAGTAAATCCTATGTTTTCATATTTTCCTCTGAGATCTGACTTAAGGTCAAATTCCTGTCCCTTTATTCCTGAGGAGTTAGGGTTTCCCCATCAGGCCCCGCCCAGGCCCATCTAGACTTACCTTCAGCTTGTGCTCCAGCATCATTTCCTGCTCTCTCAGAAGGTTTTCTCTTTCGCTATCCGTCTTCTCTTGCAGTTGGGCCAGGTTTTCTATGAAGCTTCTCTCTTGTGCCTCCATTTTTTGTTCCTCTTCATTCTGTTTCTCTCTTAGCAGCTCCTGTTCCCTCTCAGCTGCCTCCTTCTTGGCACACTCAGCTGTTTCACAAGAATTTTAAAGAGGGGAGAACATGACTTATGCTGAGCTGTCACCTCATTTGCTCAGCGATAAAGTGGCTTCAATATTGTGGGATGGAGTCTGACTGTTCCTGATGCCACATCAGACAACATGCTTCAGCACATGATGTAGAAGCACTGATTGGATGTACATACAACCCAAACTCCCCCATTTACTTCCACATGTAGCAGAGAGGTTCCACAGAAGAAGAGGAAGCTCTGGTGTCAGGAAGTGTTTGTTCCCCCACTTGCCAAAAGACAACACAGGAGCCACCTTCCCTTCTGAGAGCACAGTCCTCCCCTGTACCTGCCATGGCCTTGTCCCCATCAGTGAGGGCCTGGTCTGCCTGCAGGATGGCTTCCTCTACTCCTCCCTGTGACTGCAGGAAGCTCTGGAGGACCTGGTTTGCCTGAGGAAACAAGGAGCAAAGACTTCTCAGGTAGAAAAGACGTAGTGTCTTGCTGTGGAAATTATTGTTCAGTAAACTACAGACTGTATCCTGTAAATTTTCCATCCTTTGTAGGCTCCCTAAATGGTTACAGACCTGAGAATTATGTGCATGTCTACAAACACCCATGGAACATTTGCTTGCAAGGCCAGCGGAGCTGATTTTCAGGAGTCCCAGAGGGCCTGGGTAAATAAGAGTCTAGCCCTTACACGGTGCACACTAAATCTCACATGTCTCAGGACCCAGAGAATAAACAGTAATTTGATAGGAGCCTGGGTCAGACCTACCTGCTGACTCTGGAGAGTCTCCCAGATTGGTTGGAGGCAACTGGACCTTCACTTGGGGACATGGACACTGGCACTGACAGAAGACATTCTGGGAAGCTCCTTCCACCACTTGGACACTGGTGCTGGTGAGAGCCATTTTGGAATCCTCCCCCTATCTCATTAGCCCCAAGACTCAGCCCTGCCCTAATGCAATGGTCTGCAGGTGCCAGTACTGGGATGCCTCAGGCCAAACAACTTACTAGACATGTATACAACCCCATCCACCAGCAGATCTCCTGAGCCCACAGCTGCCTCTGGACATGGCTGTGCCTACCAGAGGGCCAGGGACCCAGTCCCATTCACCAGGTGGACTGAGACCTGAAAACCCCAGCACCCTCCAGCCAGAGACCCTGGGACACATCAGGGGAAGATACCAGGTGCAAAAGACCTCAGTTTCTCAGTCTGCAGGACCAGTCAACTCACTAGCAAGCCGTGTTAGTCCTGGGACCAGCTGGGTTCAAGACTGCCTGGACCAATATTAGGCCAACAGAATCTTCAAAATCCCCCAGATTCAGGAGCCTAACGGCTCTACCATGGTCAACACGTGCTCTAGAACTCCTGGACCCTGCACCCAGACCCCGGGACGTGGCTCTCTCCTCTAGTAGGGTGTTACTAGACCTAGGACCTGGCTCACCCACCAGTGGGCAGCCAACAGACCTGGGATCTCCTGGACTCTACTCAACTCATCAGAAAGACGGCACTAGACTCAGAACCCTCCTGGGGTTCCAAGTCAGTCTCCTCATGACCAGCTGCCTCTGTGCAAATCAGGATCTGGCAACCAAATGAATCAACAAAGACCCTTTGATTCTAATCTGCTGCTCTTTCCCAATCCCATTACTCCTCACCTTAACTCCTTTCCTGGGAACCAGTTTATAGTCTTGTTCAAACTTATTCCTTGCATCTAAATAGAGACTGTGTCCTCCAGGGACAAAGAATGTGCCTCCTGAAATACTTTTCATCAAGGATTCTGAAAGCTTCTTAAGCTCAGCCTCACAATATTTGACAGAAGCCTCTTCACTCTGGATCATGAAACTGTCTTTCTTTTTCTCCATGATGTCCTGCCAAGGAAATAAGGGAAAATTCAATAGAAAGAAGTAGTTAGACAGGATGGTCCAGCTGTGCTCCCTTGGAAGAAGCAGTCTGAGAGCATCAGGGCACATGAGACTCAGAATAACAGACATGGAGTCAGGCGTCTAGTTGTAGTCCCAGTTCTGACCAACTCTTTGTGTGACTTGTATGAAGTCCCCTAAATTCCCTGGGCTCAGTGTCAATATTTGTGCAATGAATGGGTTGGGAGAAGCAAAGTACTACTTTAACACCATTAGCATTAATAGTGATCTATCCATCACCAATGAACAATGAAAAGACAATTATGACTGAAAGTAGGGCTTCTTCTGCCAACTTGGGTGGTAAGGACAAAACATACATACATAGGAAATCAACTTCCTACTAATGAATTAACTATATACCAGGCAGGGCTTCCCAGGTGACATAGTGGTAAAGGATCTGCATGCCAGTGCAGGACACGCAACAGATCCTGGTTCAATCCCCGGGTTGGGAAGATCCACTGAAGCAGGAAATGGCAGCTCACTCCAATATTCTTTCCTGGAAAATTCTGTGGACTGAGGAGCATGGGGGGCTATAATCCACGGGATCTCAGAGTGAGACATGACTTAGTGAAACAACACCACGCCGATGAGAGTTTTCAACTTTTCTTATATTCCCATTTCATTGAGAATTTGAGTGTGTGAAAATATAGGAACAGAAATTTTTTGCTTGTACTTATAAATTCCAGTCAGGCTTGTTTTCTCAATATGAAGTAAGAGATTTTTGTAACTTATAATGGTCAAGTGAGACTGACAGTCAGACTTTTAGTGAAGGTGCTAATGGTAAGCAGAATCGTGATCTCCAAGAGTTCTCTCTCGCAGGGTCCACACCCTACCTAGTCCCTGGACTTGTGAATATGATGAACAATTATTCTGTGTACAGACTATATTGCATGGAACATGTTGACTTTACAAAATGGAGATTACCCAGGTGGATATGACCTGATCACACTTGCACTTTACATGTTATTCTTCTCCAGTTGGTGGCAGAAGTGGTAGTCCGAGAGATTAGAAACAGAAGAAGAAAACAGCGCACCGTTGCTGCGTTGAAGACGGAGGGGAGTTCCCCAGAATGTCCATGTGGATACCAAGTCAATGTGAACCTTGTTTTTAGCTATGGTACACCAAGCAGAATACCCACAGACCCTGGGTGGGATCTGACCTGAGGAATGATAAGCTAATAGATGTGTGTTGTTTCAAGCTGCTAAGAGCAGAGTAATTTGTTTTGCCATGACAGAAAATAAGAAGCCCAATTTTTAGAAAAGTGATGACCTGTAGCCTGTAGAGCCCTATCATTCATTAGAATCTAAACTCCTTTTATGATAAGAAGCACCGGAACCGTTTTGTCAAAAAGGGGGAGTCTCAGCATCATTCCAGAAGAAAGGAATCAGGAAGCATATATTCTAGGACACATTACCACGAGCTGCTTCTGGAACATCAGCTTGTCATCCTTGAAGGAGCGCTCCATGAAGATGGCAATGGCTTCCTTCTCACAGGCTGCATGTACCTCCAGCAGCTCCTGGAGCGTGTCTGTGGGAAGGTTCAGTCGCTGAGTCATCTGCTCACTGTAGTGATCAGCTGCCTTCTGCACGGCTGCTGAGTTCTCACGCTCAGCCAGAGTTATTACTGCGTTCTCCAAACAGGGAACTCCTCCACTGTTGATGGCATCCACGTAGGCCTCCACCAGAGTCCCCAACCCTGAAAAATACATAATATTTATTAAATGGGGAGAAAATTCTTAACCTGTTTTATAGATTTAGAGATTAGCACTTAAAAAAAATTTAACTAAAATTTTATGGAAGTGGAAGTTTCCTTTTCCTCTATTTATTCTTCTCCTCATTCTATTTACTCATTCTTGTATCCTTCTCCTGTTTGATCTATGAATCTACTTCTTTATAATAACATCACTATGTGTACTATTCACTCCATCTTTTATGGTTCTCAAATTCATCATATTACAATACTGAAAAAATGATCTCAAACAATTAGCCCAAGATTCTCCTAGATCACTTTTCCCATTGTAATAAAATAAAAAGAACTTATTATAGATATAAGTAAATTACATAGCTTGTGGGCATTATTTGTAAATGAAAATGTCTTGTTGAAATGTCATCAAGAATTTCAGGACAGTTGAAACAAACATGAAACCAAGCAGAGCTCATCTCAGCATGACTGCCCAGGTGGCATGTCCATGAAGCCAGCCCTGTACATAAGATTGTATTTACAGTTGTTTCTCAGACTCTCAGTGAACTTACACATATTCATAACTACTATTTATTTTCTGATTCATGTAAATTCACAAAATATCTTGCCTATTCTCACTTGAAACACTTATCCCTTCAGACATCTCATCACCATGAAGATTTCTGTCTTTAATTTATATCATTAATATAATAGTTTCATGAGATTTGGTAGACTGCAACAAGCACTTATATATGCTTCTTTAAATGAAGAAACATGCATTTTCATGAGTGGTGTGAACATCCATGTTCCAAGTCACATGGAGAAGAAAACACAACTACAGAGAAACCAAGAGAAATCCAGAGTGTGACCACAAGTTTACCGCACACTGAAGCACAGAGATACGAGGTAGCATAGGAGACTCACCTCCCCCATTGACAGTGATTCCTTCTCTCAGGGTCTTGGGCTTTGCATGGGTAAAGATGTATGAGCAAAAATCTTTTGATTGCTTCCGGAAATTCACATCCAATTGCTTATCTGATAGTTCCTCAATACGGAGTAATAGCTTTCTGTCATTTGTAGGCCGGTCAAAGACAAAGCACTTTCTTTTTGGAAAAAATTTCCTGATACACTCTCTGGGCATGTTGGAATTTTGGATTTGGGGATCCTTGCCTGCAGAATTGGAAAAAGAGCAATCACGAAAGGAATAGGGGGCTGAGGACTTTCATTTCCAAGGATCTTTGCATCACTATAACTCTTGTGCTCAGATATCTCCTAGTATTGAATCGTGCAAATCAGTCTTACACTAATCTACCCAGGGGTGGAAAATCCCCTCGCCCCCCCCCCCCCGCTTTTTGTATATCTCTAACAGCAAAGGGGGTACTTCTGAGGAGGCGGGGAAGGAATCCATTCTTAGTGACAAACTTCTGATTCTTTTCCTTAACTTTCCATACTGCGCAGTGGATCAACTAATTATTAGATGTTTCTTGAGTAACAGATTAATCCAAGAAATTGTCAGAAATATTTTTCTGCTATTACAGTTCCCATGTGAGAAATGGCATATGGGCTCTATAGTAATGTGATGATAGAAATAAAGATATTTATTATATATTTATGATATTGCTGTAGAAGACAAATGATACTCAAGATGTGAAGAAACGCTTCATAAATCAGAGCAGAAAAGTACACACCTTGTAGATATGATTGCAGATTACTTTAGCATACACCATTTTATGTTAGTGTAGCCTAAATGAAATTAAAAGACGCTTGCTCCTTGGAAGGAAAGTTATGACCAACCTTGATAGTATATTAAAAAGCAGAGACATTACTTTGCCGACCAAGGTCCGTCTAGTCAAGGCAATGGTTTTTCCCGTGGTCATGTATGGATGTGAGAGTTGGACTGTGAAGAAAGCTGATCGCCGAAGAATCGATGATTTTGAACTGTGGTGTTGGAGAAGACTCTTGAGAGTCCTTTATACTGCAAGGAGATCCAACCAGTCCATTCTAAAGGAGATCAATCCTGGATGTTCATTGGAGGGACTGATGCTAAAGCTGAAACTCCAATACTTTGGCCACCTCATGCGACGAGTTGACTCATTGGAAAAGACTCTGATGCTGGGAAAGGTTGGGGGCGGGAGGAGAAGGGGACGACGGAGAATGAGATGGCTGGATGGCATCACTGACTCTGTGGACATGAGTTTGAGTGTACTCCGGGATTTGGTGATGGACAGGGAGGCCTGGCGTGCTGTGATTCATGGGGTCGCGGAGAGTCGGACACGACTGAGCGACTGAACTGAACTGAACTGAACTGAAATGAAACCAATCCCAAAGTACGGCAATGCCAAAGAATGCTCAAACTACCACACAATTGCACCCATCTCACATGCTAGCAAAGTAATGCTCAAAATTCTCCAAGGCAGGCTTCAACAGTATGTGAACAGTGAACTTCCAGATGTTCAAGCTGGATTTAGAAAAGGCAGAGGAACCAGAGATCAAATTGCCAACATCCACTGGATCATCAAAAAAGCAACAGAGTTACAGAAAAACATCTGCTTCTGCTTTGTTGACTATGCTAAAGCTTTTGACTGTATGGATCACAACAAACTGTGGAAAATTCTTCAAGAGATGGGAATACCAGGTCACCTTATCTGCCTCCTGAGAAATCTGTATGCAGGTCAAGAAGCAACATTTAGAACTGGACATGGAAAAACAGACTGGTTCCAAATAGGAAAAGGAGCACTTCAAGGCTGTATATTACCACCCTGCTTATTTAACTTATATGCACAGTACATCATGTGAAATGCTGGGCTGGATGAAGCACAAGCTGGAATCAAGATTGCTGAGAGAAATATCAATAACCTCAGATACGCGGATGACACTGCCCTCATAGCAGAAAGTGAAGAACTAAAAAGCCTCTTGATGAAAGTGAAAGAGGAGAGTGGAAAAAGTTGGCTTAAAACTCAACATTCAAGAAACAAAGATCATGGCATCTGGTCCCATCACTTCATGGGAAATAGATGGAAAAACAGTGGAAACAGTGTCAGACTTTATTTTTTTGGGCTCTGAAGTCACTGCAGATGGTGACTGAAGCCATGAAATTAAAAGATGCTTGCTAACTGGAAGAAAAGTTATGACCAACCTAGATGGCATATTAAAAAGCAGAGACATTACTTTGTCAACAAAGGTCCATCTAGTCTAAGCTATGGTTTTTCCAGTAGTCATGTATGAATGTGAGTTGGACTATAAAAAAAGTTGAGCACCAAAGAATTGATGCTTTTGAACTGTGGTGTTGGAGAAGACTCTTGAGAGTCCCTTGGACTGCAAGGAGATCCAACCAGTCCACCCTAAAGGAAATCAGTCCTGAATATTCATTGGAAGGACTGATGCTGAAACTGAAACTCCAATACTTTGGACACCTGATGCAAAGAACTGACTCATTTGAAAAGTCCCTGATGCTGGGAAAGATGGAAGGCAGGAGAAGAAGGGGACAACAGAAGATGAAATGATTGGGTGGCATCACCGACTCGATGGACATTAGTTTGAGCAAGCTCTGGGAGTTGGTGATGGACAGGGAAGCCTGACGTGCTGCAATCCATGGGGTCACAAAGAATTGGACATGATTGAGCAACTGAAATGAACTGAACCGAACTGAAATGAAACCAGGAGACCTCATCTCTTCTTTGCATAATTTTACACTGGATGTGATTATTATATAGAAGGATTCTGGGCATCTACCAGTAGTTCAACAAATACTTATTTATTGAAAGAATGAATAAATTATTGAAAGTGAAATTTAGTTGTTTAGTTATGTCCAACTCTTTGAGACCTCGTGGACTGTAGCTTGTCAGGCTCCTCTGTCCGTGGAATTCTCCAGGTAAGAATACTGGAGTGGGTAGCCATTTTCTTCTCTGGGAGATCTTCCCAACCCAGGGATTGAACCCAGGTCTCCTGCATTGCAGGCAGATTCTTTACCAGTTGAACCACCATGGAAGTAAATGATTAAGTGAACAAAAATGAATATTGCTTCCAGGTACCACCTGCTAAAATAATCTGAATAACTAACTTATTATATTAGCTGACATATACTCTGTCAGGTTCTAGGATGAAGAGTGTGATACTATGAGGAAAAGCATATAAAGGATCTGATGGTCTTACTGGAAGGACATGGCAATGCTTTTTCCCTGAACTCTGCAGTGTATAAATAGCCTATTTATCAATATGAAGAAAGTAGCTATCTATGCTGGTAAGATACACTGTGTTAAAGGTACTTTTTTTTTTTATTGTAATTTCTTTTTTTTTTAAGTAATTATTTTTTATTGGAGGCAAATTATTTTACAATATTATATTGGTTGGTTTTGCCATACATTGACATGAATTCACCCCGGGTTTACATAAGTTCCCCCTCCTGAACCCCCCGCCCACCTCCCTCCTACCTCCCTCCTACCTCCCTCCTCCCTTTATCCTCCCTCTGGGTCATCCCCGCACGCCAGCCCCGAGCATGCTATAACATGCATCAACCCTGAACTAGTGATTCGTTTCACATATGACAACATACGTGTTTCAATGCCATTCTCCCAAATCATCCCACCCTCACCCTCTCCCACAGAGTCCCAAAGACTGTTCTATACATTACCTTTTGATTCTAGTTTGATGGATTATCTTTCTCAAATAGAAAAGGAGAAGCACTTAGATTTACTATGTAATATAAGCTTATGTGAGCCTTTTTATTTTTCATGGTATTCATTTCTCTAAAATCATTTGGTCTAATATTGGATTCCACATTTCCTCTGTGAGCTTAAGGTCTGGTCACTAGAGTTTTCCCAGTAACAATAATGACTGAAACCACTATCTGTCATTCACCAGACACCATTAGCATGACCTCAAGTCAACCTCAAATCAAGATTGATATCAAGTGCTGAATGTCAGAGCTCTGTTGACCCCGCCTCCTAATGAACCATCCAACACTCCGGCCCTGCTCTGATACCTGGAATCAATTTCAAGGCATTCTCCAGGTACTCATCTTCAGTGATGGGGTATTCATCTAACTCCAGTTCCAACATGAAATCCCGCACAGTCCAGATGAAGTCTGGAAAGAAACTCACAAACTTGGCTGAGTCCTCTTCTCCATCAGAGCTGGGAGATGATTTGGTTCTGATTAACTCTGTTAGTTCAGTCACATAGCTGTGATTAGCTAAGGAATAAGAAGCACCCTCCAACACGATTTCCAGATTTGGCCCCAAAACATGTTATATCAACCTTCTCTTTTGCCTCATTTTCCCTCTATATCAGCCATGAGAATGGAATCATGGGAAAGAAGAAACAGTATCAGTTGCTAGTCCCATAAACTCAATGAAATGTGCTGGTTCAGTTCCTGGAAGGATACTGCAGCTGCTCCAGGGCCTGGTGGTTGATGGTGCTCATGCTGTTGTAGATAAAGGTGCTGCTCAGGAGCACGGCCAGGGCAAAGATCCACGAGTCATTCTTGGAGTTCCCCTAAAAAGTACATCACAGCATGAGGATGCTACTCCTCATTCTCCCACACAGTTGTTCATTTACAATAACAGCTGTACTGTAACTAAAAAGTAAGGCAAGTAACATAAATTTTCAAGACAATGCTAAATGCAAACCTTTTTGGTGTTGACACTGATCCCGCTAAGCACTTTGGTGTGGTTAGCTATTAACAGAAGTGAATGACATCATAAATGTGCATCAGGCTTCTCTCGTGGCTCAGTGGTAAAGAACCCACTGGCCAATGCAGGATAGGTGGTTAGATCCCTAAAATGGGAAGATCCCACATGCTGTGGAGGAACAGCCCATGCACTGCAGCTATTAAGCCTGTGCTCTAGTGCCCAAGAGCTTCAACTACTGAGCCCATGCACTGGAACTACAGAAGCCCGCGCACCCTAGAGCCTGTGCTCTGCAACAAGAGAAGACACAGCAGTGAGAAACCTAAGGACTGCAGCTAGAGAGTGGCCCCCGCTGTCTGCAACTTGAGAAAAGCCCGCACAAAAAAAAAAGACCTAATCAAGTCAAAAATTAAATAAACAAATAAACAGAATTAATTTTTTAAATGTCAAATGTTTAATACAGTGCCTGGAACATGTGAGTTATGCAATAATAAATGGGCCATGATTCCTTTGCACTTCTTTTCTTGATCATAGGCTATGTTAGGAACTGCTGCTGCTGCTGCTGCTAAGTCGCCTCAGTCATGTCCGACTCTGTGCGACCCCATAGACGGCAGCCCAACAGGCTCCTCTGTCCCTGGGATTCTTCAGGCAAGAACACTGGAGTGGGTTGCCATTTCCTTCTCCAATGTTAGGAACTAGTGTTATTCAATTAAATTCTTCAACTATTCATTGCACATTTAGAAAACAGCAGATATGACATCTGCTTATACAGATATAAAGTTTCCTATGACAATCCCTCCTTAGAGAGATGGAGGGGCAGATTATCTGGCAACATGTAAATACATCCAAGATACCAGGCATGAAACCTAATACTATGCTGTAAAAGACAAAGGGGGTAATTTCAGATGAACCAGAAAATGTACTCTGTGCATTCAGAGCCAGACATGATTGTGTCTGATAGTGATATGATGGCATTAGGTTAAAAACAGCAGGCTTTAAAGAAATGACAGAACATGGACTTGTGCAGTTCCAGGGACCATGCACATGGAGGGCCCACAGAAACCAATCACAATTGTCAGACAGCATGATCAGAAAGAGTATTACATGCTCATTTTATTTGACTGAAGTAGTGGTTACCCATGTGGTCATAGATGATGAGGCTGAAAATGACATTCAGGAGAAGTCATGAGTGACTTTGGAACAGAGTATATATTGCCGAGACACACTACAGGTAGGGAGGGCAGCAAGTTCTGCTGCTATCAGTGTGCAGTCTGGGGTGTTTCAGTTCCTTGACAAATACAATTAAATAAAAAGAAGAAGGTCATGCAAACTAGAATCTAGCAGGAGTCAGTAGACCATCTTGTGTTGACACTGCGGTGATTCAGTTCAGTTCAGTCGCTCAGTCGTGTCCGACTCTCCGCGACCCCATGAATCACAGCACACCAGGCCTCCCTGTCCATCACCAACTCCCGGAGTACACTCAAACTCATGTCCACAGAGTCGGTGATGCCATCCAGCCATCTCATTCTCCGTCGTCCCCTTCTCCTCCCGCCCCCAACCTTTCCCAGCATCAGAGTCTTTTCCAGTGAGTCAACTCGTCGCATGAGGTGGCCAAAGTATTGCAGTTTCAGCTTTAGCATCAGTCCCTCCAATGAACATCCAGGATTGATCTCCTTTAGAATGGACTGGTTGGATCTCCTTGCAGTATAAGGGACTCTCAAGAGTCTTCTCCAACACCACAGTTCAAAAGCATCGATTCTTTGGCGATATGCAGATGACACTACCCTTATGGCAGAAAGTGAAGAGGAACTCAAAAGCATCTTGATGAAAGTGAAAGAGGAGAGTGAAAAGGTTGGTTTGAAGCTCAACATTCAGAAAACAAGGATCATGGCATCTGGTCCCATCACTTCATGGGAAATAGATGGAAAAACAGTGGAAACAGTGTCAGACTTTGTTTTTTGGGGCTCCAAAATCACTGCAGATGCTGATTGCAGCCAGGAAATTAAAAGACGCTTGCTCCTTGGAAGGAAAGTTATGACCAACCTTGATAGTATATTAAAAAGCAGAGACATTACTTTGCCAACCAAGGTCCGTCTAGTCAAGGCAATGGTTTTTCCCGTGGTCATGTATGGATGTGAGAGTTGGACTGTGAAGAAAGCTGATCGCCAAAGAATCGATGCTATTGAATACTTTAAATCTGGATTTTTAAACTCAGAATTTCTGAATTCATGCCCTAAATCCTTTTCTGCAGTGATGAAAGTCAAAGAGTCAATGCTACTACTTTTAATTTAGATGCATATTAATATAAATAAGGAGAAAAATTGATTGCAAGTAACACTGTGAAGACAAAATACCTAATATTATCCCATTTACATTCTCATCATGAGTCTAATTCAAGTTGTTATAGAATTCATTGAAGAATTCCTCTTCAGAGCTCTAAAACATGGAATAAAATGCTTCCTGTTGGAAGTTTTTCTGGAGATTTAAAAACTAGTTTATTTGCTGAATCTACTTTCATGATTCCTACTTCCAACTTGATTAACCCTACACATCTGAACCTGTAGATCCAGTTAACTTCATGAATTATAGCTTTCACTAAGATTTCTTCCCAAACCTAAAAAACTGGGATAAGGCCTCACTCTTATTTTCATGGCTCAAGACTGCTTATTTTTTATCTCCCCAATTCAGATATGGCTCATATCTCACTCACTGTTGCACTTAACACAGAGCCCTAGATTTGAACCCAATACATATTTGTTAACTTCCATCTTTCACCCCAGTGTTAAAAATAAGGAGATGTGTCCCCAGTAACCGAAGTATTGATCTTACTAAACAACAAATTCAAGGAAAGAGAATTCAACCTCATTATTTATAACTGGATTTGCAGTTTACAGGAATATGTCATAAAAGTTGAATTGAGGTGAGAAATTGAATTGTAAGTGGAGTATCAGGAGTAAAGAAGATTCCCTGCCTTACCTTCTCTACATCACCCAGACCCTCAGTGTCCAGAAGGACCAGGGTGTGGTTTTCCTTGGAGGGGTGGGGCACACACCACATCCAGATGCCCTTGGTTTCAGACCTGACTGTGGAGCCCAGACGGAAACCTGCACAGAAAGAGGAGGAAGCAATGCAAAGTAAGAGCAGATAGTCCAGGCTGCCCACAGGTTACTTTGGGTGAACTTGTGTGCATGTGAGTGCCTGCCTGTGGGGAGGATGCTTTCACTTCAACAAGTACCGAAGACCCAACCTCTACACATATTCAGAACCTTCTCAAGAAACACTTTGTGTCCCCTATTCATCTCTTACCATCAATAGTTCAAACTGTGTCACATTCTAAAATAATGTTAGCTCTATTAACCTCTCTTCATTTGTCTGACACAGAAGAGCTCCCTTATCCTCCACCTTCTGATGGACTTTTACCAGTGAGAGGTAACAGTAGGAGATTAGAAGGTAGGCACCTGTTGCCCTGGCTTCACCCTGATGAACCATGGTGTCCCGGTGCCTCTGTTCCCATATTTAGTCACATCTCCTTTTTGGTAAAGAATCAGCCTGCAACGCAGGAGACCCTGTTTGATTCCTGGGTCAGGAAGATCCCCTGGTGAAGGGATAGGCTACCTACTCCAGAATGCTTGGGCTTCCCTGGTGGCTCAGATGGTAAAGAATCCACCCACAATGGGGGAGACCTGGGTTCGATCCCTGAGTTGGGAAGATCCCCTGGAGGAGGACATGGCAACCCACTCCAGTATTCTTGCCTGGAGAACCCCATGGACAGAGGAGCCTGGTGGGTTACAGTCCATGGGATCGCAAAGAGTTGGACACGACTTAGCAACTAAGCACAAGACCTTGATTTTTACCACATCTGGAATCCACTCACTGCTTGTCTCTTCATGCTGTAGGAGATATCAAAGCTACTTGACATTGTTCCTGCCACCCTCTGAGTGTTTCTGCATTACTTTGTTGGTTCCCTTTGCTCAGCTCATGCCCTTGTAATCGTCCCTCCAATAAACATCTTCAGTTACCCTCTAAGTGGATTCTCTGTGTCCTTTCACAACCTGCATTGATACATCAACTTTTGTTAGTTTTATTCCTCTTCTTCCTCCTCACATTTTCCTCATTTCTCTTCTCCTCTTCAAAAATGATGAATTCTTTGTTTACTGATTCACGTGGAGATATAATAGAAGGGAAAGCAAAACAGACCTGTAAGACTTGCTTGCCCTTCTTTCTCAAGGCTAAGCCCAGAGATAGGAGAGGATGTGAGGTACATGCCTAAGAAGTTGCAGGTAAAATATCTCATCCAACAGTCCAAGATTTTGACCTTGGTCAGATGCCAATGCTCCCTTCAACTGAGAATAGAAATGGATATGATGAAATACCTAAGGGAGCAAGGTTCAACATGGCTCAGGCTATTCAGTGCCATATCTTGTGTGTTCTGCTCAAAGTGGGTATAGGACCTGAGATGATCTTCACTCTTCTACATCATGATGGCATTTGACTGTATGCTGATTAATACAGAGAAATGTGAACTCTCAGTTCCTCCAGAAAGAAAAGACAAGCTATAAGTGGAGGTCATCACAGTCAGTTATGAGATGTAAAGAACAGACAATGGTATTACCACAGGAGAGAAAATATTGACTTGCTTCTGCTAGTCAGCCCTGACTGGGTGCTAATTTGTTTCTTCTTCTTGTGATATGACTCATGTGGTAAGTCAAAATTCAGGTGTTTTAAAACATGACTGCTTAGTCACTCAGTTGTGTCCGACTCTGTGGTTCCATAGGCAGTAGCCTGCCAGGCTTCTCTTTTCATGGGGATTGTCCAGGCAAGAATACTAGAGTGGGTTGCCACGCCCTCCTCCAAGGGATCTTCCCAACCCAGCATCAAACCCAGGTTTCTCACATTGCAGGTGGATTCTTTACCAACTGAGACACCAGGGAAGCCCTAAAGCATGACTAGGTTAAAGGTTTCCTCAGTAGGACAATCACCTCTTTATTACCAGATGTTATCTCAAGTAGGAAAAGAAAGAATGTTCCTCAAACTCCTTGCATGCATCTCTTTCTTAGAGTTCTAAAATCTTAAATCTCTCCAAAAATGACCTATTTATTAATTTACGCTGGCAAGCAAAAGCATCCTCCCCTGACTGGTGATCAATTTCCTTTCAAAGAAAGACAAACATAAAATGTCTTGTTTTAAGTCAGTAAGAGATTGCAAAGGAAAAATGAGAGTGGGAGAAAGGAAGAACAGAGAGAGATGGGGTAAGAGAGAGAGAGAGAGAGAGATAGACACAGAAACAGAGGATTTGAGTGAGACAGAGATATTCCCAGGGGCCCTTAGAGTTTGGTGAACTGAGGTTCTAGTCCCTAACTGTGCTAAGCTGCTGGGCCACAGAGGAAGGCATTAGGAAAGAAATGGTGTGTGGTCTTCTTAGAAATGCCCAGCAGGACATGGGTGCATTATCCTAAAAATCACTTAGAAACAAGTCAGGCAACTTGGTAGAAAAAACCCTCTTGAAATAGGAAAGGCAAAAGGCAAATATATGAAAAAAGTGCTCAAACCTATTAGTAGTGAGACAAATAACAAGCAACCATACAGACACCAGATGGACAAAAAGTTTAAAAATGTTTTTACCAAAATTTTGTGACAATATGGAAAATTTAAATTGCTGCTAATATGCACATAAACTGAACATAAAGCTAAAAAGGCTGTTTGATGTTATCCAGAAAGGCTGAAGACAAACATTTCTTGATTTAGCAATTCCACTTCTCGGTAAAACATAAGGAAGTTAGTATATACACACACCAGGATATAGATGAAGAATAATCATGAGAGCACCATTCATAAAAGATAAAAGTTGCAAATAATGCCAGTGTTCATCAGCAACAAATGGATAAGTAAATTGTGGTATCCTCTGTCAGCTTAAAAGTAAAAAATAGTGTAATTACAGACACCTATTGGGCTTCCCTTGTGGCTCAATTGATAAAGAATCTGCTTGCAGTGCAGAAGACCTGGGTTCAATCCCTGGGTTGGGAAGATCCCCTGGAGAAGGGAAAGGCTACCCACTCCAGTATTCTGGCCTGGAGAATTCCATGGACTGTCTAGTCCTTGGGGTCACAAAGAGTCGGACACGACTGAGTGACTTTCACTTTCACTTCACATGATAAACTAGATGAACCTCATAAACTTCTTATTGAGAATATGAATCAAGATCCCAGTGAATACCAGAATGTACTTTCCTCTATAAAGTTTAAGCTATTTTTAAGAAATAGTTGCATAGATTGTAAAACAACATTTAAATATAAAGAATGAAAGAAGGCACCATGAAAATCAAAACATCGATGAGCTCCAGTGAAGGTGTAAGAGGGTGTGATTTGGGTTTTTGGGTGTTGGTGATGTTTTATTTCTTGCTCTGGGCAGTGACTGAACAGTAGATCACTTCATACTTTTTAATATGTATATATATATATATATATATATATATTTTAATATGTATATATATATATATTTTATGTATTCTTCCATATGTGTTGTTACATGTCTGTGCTCAGTCTTGACTGCCTCTTTGCAACTCCATAGACTATGGTCCACCACGCTCCTCTGTCCATGGAATTTTCCCAGCAAGAATACTGGAGTGGCTTGCCATTTCCTTCTCCACAGAATCTTTCCAACCCAGAGATTAAACCCGAGTCTCCTGCATCTCCTGCACTGGTAGGCAGATTCTTTACCACTGCACCACCAGGGAAACCTGAAAGTGTTAGTCACTCAGTCGTGTCTGACTCTTTGCAACCCCAATGACAGTAGCCCATAGCTGCCAGGCTCCTCTCTCAATGGAATTCTCCAGGCAAGAATACTGGAGTGGGCTGCCATTCCCTTCTCCAGGGGATCTTCCTGACCCAGGGATTGAAACCAGGTCTCCTGCATTGCAGGCAGAGTCTTTACCATCTGAGCCCCCAGGGAAGCCCCTAAGAGTTCACATATTAGAAAAGACTAGTTAGAGAAAGAGAATATGTATGTTATCAAAGTTTTACTGTGAAATTAAACCAAAAGGAATGCACAATAGTCTCGCTGAGGTATAGGATATAGGGAGTTTGCTGTCGATGCTCCCTTCTATTGTTTTCTAAAAATAAGACATATTTAAAAATATTTGTGTGCTGTTTGGAATGACTCTGTGGTTTAGGGCAAATGTGGTGAAGGAGAAAGGAAGGCAGTAATTGTTGAAGATGAGCCCCTGAGAAGACAGCAGTGGATGGAATCAGGACGAACAAGGTAGACATTCTGATGGGATTGGGAACTCTCGATCACTGGACAGAAGAGTGAACATTGCGGAGGGATGGGTTTGAAGTTATAAACTCAGTGGTGAGAATTAGAAGTTTTCTTCAGTGACAGGGGTGGGGGGTTTAGGCTCTTCCTTAACATGACCCTAGAGGAGGAGGATCATCAGCCTGCGCTACTGTGCTTTCAAGCAAATGTCCTGAACGACACTTAACAAAACTCACCGTGGTTCTGTCCTGCCAGGCGGTTCATCAGGTAGGACTTTCCGGTCCGATACAGCCCTGCGATGGCCACCACCACCACGGGCTGAGATATCTGCTCAAGAATCTTCAGTGCTCTAGGATTTACTGTCAGCTGATTGTTCTGGTTTCTTACCAGACAGATGGGGTCCATTATGGTGGATCCAGATGCCATGGGAAGCTGTAACCCAGAGAAACAACTCAGTAGAACACAAGGTCCCCAGAGGGGTGGGATGGGGCAGGGGGCAGGAGGGAGGCTCAAGAGGGAGAGGATTTATGTATACATATAGCAGAAACCAACACAACATTGTAAAGAAATTCTATTTCAATTTAAAAAAATGTGGAAAAAACCCCTACAGGGTCCTGAGTTCATCCCTCATGGTTACCAAAATCATATGCACATTAGTCTTCTGCTTGTGGAACTTAGATATCAATTCTCTCTGCTTTATATATTTCAAAAAGGTAAGTATTTAGCCTAGTGTGCCAAGGCCTGTATAGGTACAGTATGTATATTATCTTATTGATCCTTAAATGAACACTGAAGCAACCTTGCCCCCACGAGGCATACAGTGAACAGATGAGAACACAAAGCACTGAGGATAGAGCTTTGAGAACACTAACATCTTGGGGGTAAGCAGAGACAGATGAACACAAAGCACTGAGGATAGAGCTTTGAGAACACTAACATCTTGGGGGTAAGCAGAGACAGATGAACACAAAGCACTGAGGATAGAGCTTTGAGAACACTAACATCTTGGGGGTAAGCAGAGACAGATGAACACAAAGCACTGAGGATAGAGCTTTGAGAACACTAACATCTTGGGGGTAAGCAGAGACAGATGAACACAAAGCACTGAGGATAGAGCTTTGAGAACACTAACATCTTGGGGGTAAGCAGAGACAGATGAACACAAAGCACTGAGGATAGAGCTTTGAGAACACTAACATCTTGGGGGTAAGCAGAGACAGATGAACACAAAGCACTGAGGATAGAGCTTTGAGAACACTAACATTTTGGGGGTAAGCAGAGACAGATGGGACTTGAAAGGGATAAGAAGTGACCAGAGATGATTTCCTGAGTTCCAGAATGATTGGATCACTCACTAATTTCACAAATATTTATTGAGAACCTTCCATGTGCTGGACACTGTTCTACGAGCTTAGGATCAAACAGTGAACAAGATGGATACAAATTCTTGCTTCATGGATCTCTAGTCTAGTAAAGGAGACAATAGAGAAAGTGAAAAAATAAAATATCCACATGTATGGATATTCAGTTCAGTTCAGTTCAGTTGCTCAGTCGTATCCGACTCTTTGCAACCCCATGAATCACAGCACGGCAGGCCTCGCTGTCCATCACCAACTCCCAGAGCTCACTCAAACTCATGTCCATCGAGTCGGTGATGCCATCCAGCCATCTCATTCTCTGTTGTCCCCTTCTCCTTCTGCCCTCTATCCCTCCCAGCATCAGAGTCTTTTTCAGTGAGTCAACTCTTTGCATGAGGTGGCCAAAGTATGGTTAGTATATGCTCAGAAGGAAATGAGCAGGGAATGGGATTTGAATTTACATGGAGTTCAATCAGGGAAAACCTTGCCAACACATGAAAAATAAATGTGACTGGTGACCAGATGAAGGAATCAGTGGAGTAGGACAGACTGGAGGAAGAGTGATTGTGAGAGAAAGAAGTTGAGATAAAGATGCTGCTCTCTCTTAAAACAGCACAGATCTTAAAGGTACCTAACAATGTTGCACATGTTAATAATTAATTTACTAACTGAAATTAAAGGGTATTTCTTATTATTTAAGCAGATAGAAAAGAGATGCAAGCAAACTAGGGTGTTATAAGGTCTGGCTAGATATGCCAGGGTCTCACATCTGGGCCAGGCTCTGCTTTAAATGATTTCATCACCATGATTAGATGTTTCATGATCTTAGGAGACAGACAGAAGTCAGAAGGCTTTGACTGTTCCTTTATTTTCTCAAAAACAATACTAAGCAACATCCACATGTTTCCATATGTTACTGGCTGTGTGACGACTGAGATTAATTTCTTTGTGCCTCAGATTTTTCTTCTATAAAATGGCAGCATTAGGCATAAAAATCAATCTGTCATTAGGGTTATTTGGAGGATTAAATATCTCATGATGCTTACAATACTCTTAAAATTATGCTGGTACATAGTAAATTCTATATAAGTATTGCTTTACAACTGAATGTCTGAAGACAGGGACGATAATTATTGAATGGAAGTGGAGGACTGGCTCTGACACGTCCCTCCCTGGTTGCAAGCAAGTGGGAGGACACAGCCCAAGAGGAAGATGAGCAGGCTGGGGAGATCCAGTGGTAATAGCTGAGAGGGAGGACAGTGATGTAGGAAGAGTCAGTCTGGAGGAGCTCAGAGCTGCCCTGGGATGTCCAAGTACAGGTTCTGGTGTCGGGCTGCCAGGGTTCAAACCTGAAGGTTCATAGCGCTTACTATCTGTTGATGCCTTAAAAAAAGGAATTTACCTCCAAAACCTTCTTTTTCTTAGCAGTTTATATGTAAAGCAACAATTCTTGATTCATTACAGTACAGCTGATAGCAGATAGGCTCTAAATCATGAAAAATTTTTTTTCTTGATTCATGTACTATTTTAATTAGACAGTGTGTTATAATGTGTCAGTGAGCTCTGTAAGCTGCAAATTGCCAAGAATTATAAGGTATCTAAAATCTTTCTATCAGAAAAAAAATTTATTTAACAGATTTCTTCTGAACGATTCTTTTCTTTTTCTATAGTGGATTTGGAGCAGAAATGGGAGAGTAAAGCATGACCTTTTACTGCTGTGTTATCTCAAAATTAATAAAGGAAAATCTGAAGAATTCCCTGACTCTGTGCTTTCACTGACAAGGGTGCTGGTTCCATCCCCGGTCTGGGAAGTAAGATCTCACTTGAAGGCCTGTGTCCCCTCCCCCATCACGTATGTGCTGTGTGCTCCAGGCAAGAATAGTGGAGCCTGTTGCCATTTTCTATTTCAAGGGATCCTGACTCAGGGATCAAACCCACTCTCTGGTGTCTCCTGCATATCCCGCACTGGCAGGTGGATTCTGAGCTAGCTGGGTTTCGTGTGTACCCAACCCACCCCGCCACGCTCCCAAAAATGAACTTCACTCAAATGGAGTCAGCAAGCCAGAAAGGGGCTTGTTGCAGAACTACAGACTGGAGGTCAGTTATGGAAGAATTGTCAATTACACACTCCAAAGGAAAAATTTTCAACAGGGAAAGAGGTACCAATGACAACCATCAAAAGGAAAAGGTACACACTGCATCTCCTACAAGAATTGACTACCCCGGCAACTCAGTCAATGAGAATTGGTCATCACTCTTGAACTCTGACTTTTCTTTCCAAACCAACCTTCCCAGCCCCTTACTTTTCTCTATAATGTACTTTTTCTTTGTTGGACTTCCTTATGGCATTTTTTTTTAATAGCTTGTTTGTCCCAAATTGCAATAACTCTACTATTCCTGAATAAATTCACTTTGGGCTGTAAAATAACTTTTATTTTTAAGGTGAATAGTTATAAGCAAGAGAAATTGCAGAGTTTATATCTTAGACCAAATATTGATAAAGCTTTGTGTAAGTCAATGAGTCTACAAAGATTTTGTATTTTAACTCAAAGTATCAGTTCAGTTCAGTTCAGTTCAGTCGCTCAGTCGTGTCTGACTCTCCGCGACCCCACAAATCATAGCACGCCAGGCCTCCCTGTCCATCACCAACTCCTGGAGTTCACTCAAACTCATGTCCACAGAGGCGGTGATGCCATCCAGCCATCTCATTCTCTGTCGTCCCCTTCTCCTCCCGCCCCCAACCTTTCCCAGCATCAGAGTCTTTTCCAGTGAGTCAACTCGTCGCATGAGGTGGCCAAAGTATTGCAGCTTCAGCTTTAGCATCAGTCCTTCCAATGAACACCCAGGATTGATCTCCCTTAGAATGGACTGGTTGGATCTCCTTGCGGTACAAGGGACTCTCAAGAGTCTTCTCCAACACCACAGTTCAAAAGCATCAATTCTTTGGCGGTCAGCTTTCTTCACAGTCCAACTCTCACATCCATACATGACCACGGGAAAAACCATAGCCTTGACTAGACGGACCTTGGTTGGCAAAGTAATGTCTCTGCTTTTCAATATATTATCAAGGTTGGTCATAACTTTCCTTCCAAGGAGTAAGCGTCCTTTAATTTCATGGCTGCAATCAGCATCTGCAGTGATTTTGGAGCCCCAAAAAATAAAGTCTGACACTGTTTCCACTGTTTTTCCACCTATTTCCCATAAAGTGATGGGACCAGATGCCATGATCTTTGTTTTCTGAATGTTGAGCTTCAAGCCAACCTTTTCACTCTCCTCTTTCACTTTCATCAAGAGGCTTTTGAGTTCCTCTTCACTTTCTGCCATAAGGGTAGTGTCATCTGCATATCTGAGATTATTGATATTTCTCCCAGCCATCTTGATTCCAGCTTGTGCTTCTTCCAGCCCAGCGTTTCTCATGATGTACTCTGCATATAAGTTAAATAAGCAAGGTGACAATATACAGCCTTGACGTACTCCTTTTCCTATTTGGAACCAGTCTGTTGTTCCATGTCCAGTTCTGACTGTTGCTTCCTGACCTGCATACAGGTGTCTCAAGAGGCAGGTCAGGTGGTCTAGTATTCCCATCTCTTTCAGAATTTTCCACAGTTTATTGTGATCCACACAGTCAAAGGCTTTGGCATAGTCAAGGAAGCAGAAATAGATGTTTTTCTGGAACTCTCTTGCTTTCTCCATGATCCAGCGGATGTTGGCAATTTGATCTGGGGTGCCTCTGCCTTTTCTAAAACCTGCTTGAACATCTGGGAGTTCACGGTTCACATATTGCTGAAGCCTGGCTTGGAGAATTTTGAGCATGACTTTACCAGCATGTGAGATGAGTGCAATTGTGCGGTAGTTTGAGCATTCTTTGGCACAACAAAAAGCCATAAAAAAGAAACTAAACAAATAGAAAAGAACAGTGCTAATAGAACGCAGAAGATGACCAACAAGTTTCCAAAGGTGACTGTTCAGAATTATATGATAGTCAAAAATACCCTACACTGGGGATTTTCAGCAAGTACTAGAAGTTATTCTGAGGCTGTTAATGTATGTGCCACTCATTAAGAACAATGCATGATAAACAAACATGATTAGATCTTACAGTTATTATTAACAGTTTTTTCTAGTAAGAGTGAGATTGAATTATTCCAAAGAAAATAGTTCTGTATGCATTCACAGTATCAAATGTTAAGACAAAAATAATCCCTGGTCCGTCTTTTGGGATTTAAATTGGCTCTATGTCCGTCTTTCTTCTTTGGCCACCGCCCAGCGGGGTGCACTCAGGTGTGTCTGAGCCGGGCAAGAGGGGGCTGGGAGAAGAGACGGCACCCACCGCCTCTGCGAAGGGCGGGCTGGGGAGTGAGGGTGAGTTTGGGTCTTCCGTCTCTAAAATGACTTCAGCTTCCTTTCCTCAGGAGACGTACCTGCCCTCCTGCTTTTTGCTGCAGCCCTGCTTAGATGCTCCAGGAGCAGCGGCGCATTCGGGCGACAAGCTTGGAAGCAGCCTGGGATCCAAAAGGAGACTCCGAGCTGCCC
Organism: Moschus berezovskii; assembly: GCF_049115385.1. Taxonomy (NCBI): domain Eukaryota; kingdom Metazoa; phylum Chordata; class Mammalia; order Artiodactyla; family Moschidae; genus Moschus; species Moschus berezovskii. The sequence goes on from NC_142463.1 coordinate 67,601,849, forward strand.
GAACAATGGGCCCAGTCGGCCGCTACCCACCGGCCCCGCGCCTCCATCTGCTCCTCTCCTCCCCCAGTGTGGTGTCTGCGCTGGGGGATTTATTGTTGTTATTTAACCGAAGTGTGCTTGGAAGGTCAAGTTTAGGAGCAGACTTACCTGGAGCTGCAGCCGGGAGTCAAGTCAATTGCTCTGGCTCGCCCCTAGGGCTCTTCCTGCTTCTGGCTCCTCCGGAAACCGACTCTTATGTTATGTTCAGAAGCTTGAAAAAAAAAAAAAAGAAGCTGAAAAGCCAGCTGGTTATCAAAAGCCTTCCGGGTATTGGTGGGGATTATGAGAAACGAAATCAAAATCGAAAGGGATAGTTGTTTTTTTTTTTTTAATGGAGGCAGGAAACTCGGTGATTTTTTTTCATTAACAAAATAAATATGTGTGTATAAAGTCCTCAATTTTATAGCCCAGACATATTCACTATTTTTTTTTTTAAATTGGAGAATAATTGCTGTACACTGTTGTGTTGGTTTCTGCTGCACAATAACACAAATCAGCCATAATTATATGTATATCCCCTCCCTCTTGAGCTTCACTATTATTTTGTTAGAGTTTTCCTCTTTTCTTTTACTAGTGTGGATCCAGATTTGGAGGTTAGGAGTTGATTCAGATTCCTTCCATTCTTCTCTGTATCCTTTAAGGCGTTGAACTAACCTGTAAGTTAAAAGCTTGACTGCTCATGTTAGGGAACCAGGTTATTTTGCCCAAGGAGCTGCAAGCCAAAACACTGAGAGCAGGAGATTTGCAGCAGAGAGTTTATTTGTGAGGCAACCCAGTAAGGCTGCAGGGGCTGTGATGACACTAGGTCCCCTATGGGGCAGGTGGGTCTATTCTGACTCTGATCAGCTATATTGGTTTCACCTGGTTTCAGACAGTTTTGCTGTGTTACAAGAGGAAGGAGTTTTCAAACAAGCTCTTCCCTTATCTGCTCATTCTATAAGATGAGCTCAAGAATTTCCCTAGGTCTGCAGTTTCTATTTCAGGTTTTTACCCTATGAGGCAGGGTTTCACTATCCCATTTGTATTTCAGAAGGAAGTGAGGGAAAAGAAGGACAGGCAGAGTATAATCTCAAAGTTCCATGGCCAAACCTCCCCAAGAGGAAGTGCTTTGGCACATAGTCCCTATGCAGACTTCTTTAGCTGAAAAAGCAGCTATAAAAGTATAAAAAGCCTTACCCAGATCTCTGTATGCTTATTTTGTAAAACAGAATGAGACCGTATTCGGAGCTGCAAAGTGTGTTATAACTCTAAAGGTGTATACTACAATATCAGGGTCAGATTTTTCTAGAATTCTGAGACTTCCCTTGGTAGATTGAAGACTTGAACCCAAACTGGGAAAACTACTGTGGCCCTATAATCTCTGAGCCACTGAGATGGACTTAGGGGGAGATTGGGCACATAACCTAAAGCCAAATAAAGTTAATCTTTTCTCAGTTACCTGGATCCAAGAAATTTCTCTCTCTTTTTCTCCCTCACTCTTGGTCTTGTTCTGGATGTCTTGATCTATTCTCTTCTGTTTTCATTAACTTTTTGTTTTTGTCAATGTGAGTATAAAGATATATGTTTCAAAATGAAGGGGCTCCCCACCTCTACACTCTGCGGATTTAAGAGGCCTTTCCTTCTGGAAGTGTATAAATTAGCCTGGGATAGAAACTGCACTCTGAATTTACTAATTAAGAAATGAGAAACCAAAACTATAAAGGTGGCATAGAAATACAAGAAACTATTCTTAAGTAATCTTTTAAAACTTTGAACAGAGTTACAGATTTTACCATTTGTTATAAACTGGTACATATAATTTAACCAGAACCAAAAGAAAATTAGTATTGTGTGAATTCTGAAGCACTTTCAACATGTTGTAGGAATAATGTGGACCATCTTGAGTTTTACACATTCATAAGTAAATGGTCTGTATCTCGTGCCTTTGTTGGTTTTCTGTGAGCTGTAGTTTCTGGGAAGTGAGCAGCTCTCATTCCTGTAACTCTTGTAATCTAGTCATTCATGTGCCTCCTTCATGAGGATTCAGTATGGCTGTGGTGCTGTGATCCCTCTGATAGGAACTCTCAGTTCAGTTCAGTTCAGTCGCTCAGTCGTGTCTGACTCTCCGCGACCCCATGAATCACAGCACGCCAGGCCTCCCTGTCCATCACCAACTCCCGGTGTTCACTCAAACTCATGTCCACAGAGGCGGTGATGCCATCCAGCCATCTCATTCTCTGTCGTCCCCGTCTCCTCCCGCCCCCAACCTTTCCCAGGATCAGAGTCTTTTCCAGTGAGTCAACTCGTCACATGAGGTAGCCAAAGCATTGCAGTTTCAGCTTTAGCATCAGTCCTTCCAATGAACACCCAGGATTGATCTCCTTTAGAATGGACTGGTTGGATCTCCTTGCAGTCCAAGGGACTCTCAAGAGTCTCCTCCAACACCACAGTTCAAAAGCATCAATTCTTTGGCAATCAGCTTTCTTCACAGTCCAACTCTCACATCCATACATGACCACGGGAAAAACCATAGCCTTGACTAGACGGACCTTGGTTGGCAAATGTCTCTGCTTTTGAATATGCTATCTAGGCTGGTCATAACTTTCCTTCCAAGGAGTAAGCGTCTTTTAATTTCATGGCTGCAATCAGCATCTGCAGTGATTTTGGAGCCCCCAAAAATAAAGTCTGACACTGTTTCCACTGTTTTTCCACCTATTTCCCATGAAGTGATGGGACCAGATGCCATGATCTTTGTTTTCTGAATGTTGAGCTTCAAGCCAACTTTTTCACTCTCCTCTTTCACTTTCATCAAAAGGCTTTTTAGTTCCTCTTCACTTTCTGCCATAAGGGTGGTGTCATCTGCATATCTGAGGTTATTGATATTTCTCCCAGCAATCTTGATTCCAGCCTGTGCTTCTTCCAGCCCAGCGTTCCTCATGATGTACTCTGCATATAAGTTAAATAAGCAAGGTGACAATATACAGCCTTAACGTACTCCTTTTCCTATTTGGAACCAGTCTGTTGTTCCATGTCCAGTTCTAACTGTTGCTTCCTTACCTGCATACAGGTTTCTCAAGAGGCAGGTCAGGTGGTCTGGTATTCCCATCTCTTTCAGAATTCTCCACAGTTTATTGTGATCCACACAGTCAAAGGCTTTGGCATAGTCAATGAAGCAGAAATAGATGTTTTTCTGGAACTCTCTTGCTTTCTCCATGATCCAGCGGATGTTGGCAATTTGATCTGGGGTGCCTCTGCCTTTTCTAAAACCTGCTTGAACATCTGGGAGTTCACGGGTCACATATTGCTGAAGCCTGTCTTGGAGAATTTTGAGCATGACTTTACTAGCATGTGAGATGAGTACAATTGTGCGGTAGTTTGAGCATTCTTTGGCATTGCGTTTCTTTGGGATTGGAATGAAGACTGACCTTTTCCAGTCCTGTGGCCACTACTGAGTTTTCCAAATTTGCTGGCATATTGAGTGCAGCACTTTCACAGCATCATCTTTCAAGACTTGAAGTAGCTCAGTTGGAATTCCATCACCTCCACTAGCTTTGTTTGTAGTGATGCTTTCTAAGGCCCACTTGACTTCACATTCCAAGATGTCTGGCTCTAGGTCAGTGATCATGTTGTCGTGACTATCTTGCTCGTGAAGATCTTTTTTGTACAGTTCTTCTGTGTATTCTTGCCACCTCTTCTTAATATCTTCTGCTTCTGTTAGGTCCCTACCATTTCTGTCCTTTATCGAGCCCATCTTTGCATGAAATGTTCCCTTGGAATCTCTAATTTTCTTGAAGAGATCTCTTGTTATTCCTATTCTGTTGTTTTCCTCTGTTTCTTTGCATTGATCGCTGAGGAAGGCTTTCTTATCTCTCCTTGCTATTCTTTGGAACTCTGCATTCAGATGCTTATATCTTTCCTTTTCTCCTTTGCTTTTCGCTTCTCTTCTTTTCACAGCTATTTGTAAGGCCTCCTCAGACAGCCATTTTGCTTTTTTGCATTTTTTTTCCATGGGGATGGTCTTGGTCCCTGTCTCCTGTACAATGTCACGAACCTCTGTCCAGATTTCATCAGGCACTCTATCTTTGCTTATTTGCCTATAATAAGTATGTCACTCTGCTTACAAGCTGGAGTGGAGGTGTATCTCCTGAGGAAGTTCACCCTCAGTGTATCTGCAACACGAGGTAAAGGGATAACTGATAGTGTTCAAGCTAAACTCTCTTTACATATCATTTTTTTTTTTGTAGTTAATTTATTTTTTATTGGAGGCAAATTATTTTACAATATTATATTGGTTGGTTTTGCCATACATTGATATGAATTTGCTCCGGGTTTACATAAGTTCCCCCTCCTGAACCCCCTTCCCACCTCCCTCCTCCCTTTATCCTCCCTCTGGGTCATCCCCGCATGCCAGCCCCGAGCATCCTATAACATGCATTGACCCTGAACTAGTGATTCGTTTCACATATGACAACATACGTGTTTCAATGCCATTCTCCCAAATCATCCCACCCTCACCCTCTCCCATAGAGTCCCAAAAACTGTTCTATACATCTGTGTCTCTTTTGCTGTCTCGTATACAGGGTTATCATTTGCATCTTTCTAAATTCCATATATATGTGTTAGTATACTGTATTGGTGTTTTTCTTTCTGGCTTACTTCACTCTGTATAACAGGCTCCAGTTTCATCCACCTCATTAGAACTGATTCAAATGTATTCTTTTTAATGGCTGAATAATACTCCATTGTATATATGTACCAAAGCTTTCTTATCCATTCGTCTGCAGATGGACATCTAGGTTGCTTCCATGTCCTGGCTATTATAAACAGTGCAGCAATGAACATTGGAGTACACGTGTCTCTTTCAATTCTGGTTTCCTCGGTGTGTATGCCCAGGAGTGCGATTGCTGGATCATATGGCAGTTCTATTTCCAATTTTTTGAGGAATCTCCACACTGTTCTCCATAGTGGCTGTACTAGTTTGCATTCCCACCAACAGTGTAAGAGGGTTCCTTTCTCTCCACATCCTCTCCAGCATTTATTGCATGTAGACTTTTGGATAGCAGCCATTCTGACTGGTGTGAAATGGTATCTCATTGTGGTTTTGATTTGCATCTCTCTGATTATGAGGGATGTTGAGCATTTTTTCATGTGTTTGTTAGCCATCTTTATGTCTTCTTTGGAGAAATGTCTGTTTAGTTCTTTGGCCCATTTTTTGATTGGGTCATTTATTTTTCTGGAATTGAGCTGCAGGAGCTGCTTGTATATGTTGGAGATTAATCCTTTATCAGTTGCTTCATTTGCTATTATTTTCTGCCATTCTGAAGACTGTCTTTTCACCTTGCTTATAGTTTCCTTTGCTGTGCAGAAGCTTTTGATTTTAATTAGGTCCCATTTGTTTATTTTTGCTTTTATTTACAATATTCTGGGAGGTGGGTCATGGAGGATCCTGCTGTGATTTATGTCGGAGAGTGTTTTGCCTACGTTCTCCTCTAGGAGTTTTATAGTTTCTGGTCTTACATTTAGCTCTCTAATCCATTTTGAGTTTATTTTGGTGTATGGTGTTAGGAAGTGTTCTAGTTTCATTCTTTTACAAGTGGCTGACCAGTTTTCCCAGCACCACTTGTTAAAGAGACTGTCTTTTCTCCATTTTATATTCTTGCCTCCTTTGTCAAAGATGAGGTGTCCATAGATGTGTGGATTTATCTCTGGGCTTTCTATTTTGTTCCATTGATCTATATTTCTGTCTTTATGCCAGTACCATACTGTCTTGATGACTGTGGCTTTGTAGTAGAGCCTGAAGTCCGGCAGGTTAATTCCCCCAGTTCCATTTTTCTTCCTCAAGATTGCTTTGGCTATTCGAGGTTTTTTGTATTTCCATACAAATTGTGAGATTATTTGTTCTAGTTCTGTGAAAAATATCTTTGGTAGCTTGATAGGGATTGCATTGAATGTATAAATTATTTTGGGTAGTATACTCATTTTTACAATATTTATTCTTCCAATCCATGAACATGGTATATTTCTCCATCTATTAGTGTCCTCTTTGATTGCTTTCAGTAGTGTTTTATAGTTTTCTATGTACAAGTCTTTTGTTTCCTTAGGTAGATATATTCCTAAGTATTTAATTCTTTTCGTTGCAACAGTGAATGGAATAGTTTCCTTAATTTCTCTTTCTATTTTCTCATTATTAGTGTATAGGAATGTAAGGGATTTCTGTGTGTTGATTTTATATCCTGCAACGTTACTGTAATCATTGATTAGCTCTAGTAGTTTTCTGGTAGAGTCTCTAGGGTTTTCTGTGTAGGGGATCATGTCATCAGTGAACAGTGAAAGTTTTACTTCTTCTTTTCCAATTTGTATTCCTTTTATGTCTTTTTCTGCTCTGATTGCTGTAGCCAAAACTTCCAGAACTATGTTGAATAGTAGTGGTGAGAGTGGGCACCCTTGTCTTGTTCCTGACTTTAGGGGAAATGCTTTCAGTTTTTCACTGTTGAGGATAATGTTTGCTGTGGGTTTGTCATATATAGCTTTTATTATGTTGAGGTATGTTCCTTCTATTCCCACTTTCTGGAGGGTTTTTATCATAAATGGATGTTGAATTTTGTCAAAGGCTTTCTCTGCATCTATTGAGATAATCATATGATTTTTATTTTTCAGTTTGTTAATGTGGTGTATTACGTTGACTGATTTGCGGATATTGAAGAATCCTTGCATTCCTGGGATAAAGCCCACTTGGTCATGATGTAAGATCTTCTTAATATGTTGTTGGATTCTGATTGCTAGAATTTTGTTAAGGATTTTTGCATCTATGTTCATCAGTGATATTGGCCTGTAGTTTTCTTTTTTTGTGGGGTCTTTATCAGGTTTTGGGATTAGGGTGATGGTGGCCTCATAGAATGAGTTTGGAAGTTTCCCTTCCTCAGCAATTTTCTGGAAGAGTTTGAGTAGAATAGGTGTTAGCTCTTCTCTAAATTTTTGGTAGAATTCAGCTGTGAAGCTGTCTGGACCTGGGCTTTTGTTTGCTGGGAGATTTTTGATTACAGTTTCAATTTCCGTGCTTGTGATGGGTCTGTTCAGATTTTCTATTTCTTCCTGGTTCAGTTTTGGAAAGTTGTATTTTTCTAGGAATTTGTCCATTTCTTCCAGGTTATTCATTTTATTGCCATATAATTCCTGATAGTATTCTCTAATAATCCTTTGTATTTCTGTGTTGTCAGTTGTGATCTCTCCATTTTCATTTCTAATTTTATTGATTTGGTTCTTCTCCCTTTGTTTCTTGATAAGTCTGGCTAGTGGTTTGTCAATTTTATTTACCTTCTCAAAGAACCAGCTTTTGGCTTTGTTGATTTTTGCTATAGTCTCTTTTGTTTCTTTTGCATTTATCTCTGCCCTAATTTTTACAATTTCTTTCCTTCTACTGAGCCTGGGGTTCTTCATTTCTTCCTTTTCTAGTTGCTTTAGATGTAGAGTTAGGTTATTTAGTTGACTTTTTTCTTGTTTCTTGAGGTGTGCCTGTATTGCTATGAACTTCCCCCTTAGCACTGCTTTTATAGTGTCCCAGAGGTTTTGGGTTGTTGTGTTTTCATTTTCATTCATTTCTATGCATATTTTGATTTCTCTTTTGATTTCTTCTATGATTTGTTCGTTGTTCAGCAGCGTGTTGTTCAGCCTCCATATGTTGGCATGTTTAATAGTTTTTCTCCCATAATTGAGATCTAATTTTACTGCATTGTGGTCAGAAAAGATGCATGGAATGATTTCAACTTTTTTGAATTTACCAAGGCTAGATTTATGGCCCAGGATGTGATCTATCCTGGAAAAGGTTCCATGTGCGCTTGAGAAAAAGGTGAAATTCATTGTTTTGGGGTGAAATGTCCTATAGATATCAATTAGGTCTAACTGGTCTATTGTATCATTTAAAGATTGTGTTTCCTTGTTAATTTTCTGTTTAGTTGATCTATCCATAGATGTAAGTGGGGTATTAAAATCTCCCACTATTATTGCATTATTGTTAATTTCCCCTTTCATACTTGTTAGTAATTGTCTTACATATTGCGGTGCTCCTATGTTGGGTGCATAAATATTTATAATTGTTATATCTTCATCTTGGATTGATCCTTTGATCATTATGTAGTTTCCTTCTTTGTCTCTTTTCACAGCCTTTGTTTTAAAGTCCATTTTATCTGATATGAGTATTGCTACTCCTGCTTTCTTTTGGTCTCTATTTGCATGGAATATCTTTTTCCAGCCCTTCACTTTCAGTCTGTGTGTGTCCCTCGTTTTGAGGTGGGTCTCTTGCAGACAACATATATGGGGGTCTTGTTTTTGTATCCATTCAGCCAGCCTTTGTCTTTTGGTTGGGGCATTCAACCCATTTACGTTTACGGTAATTATTGATAAGTACGATCCCGTAGCCATTTTCTTTATTGCTTTGGGTTCGAGTTTATACACCCTTTCTGTGTTTCCTGTCTAGAAAAGATCCTTTAGCATTTGTTGGAGAGCTGGTTTGGTAATGCTGAATTCTCTCAGCTTTTGCTTGTCTGTAAAGCTTTTGATTTCTCCTTCATATTTGAATGAGATCCTTGCTGGGTACAGTAGTCTGGGCTGTAGGTTATTTTCTTTCATCACTTTAAGTATGTCTTGCCATTCCCTCCTGGCCTGAAGAGTTTCTGTTGAAAGATCAGCTGTTATCCTTATGGGAATCCCCTTGTGTGTTATTTGCTGTTTTTCCCTTGCTGCTTTTAATATTTGTTCTTTGTGTTTGATCTTTGTTAATTTGATTAATATGTGTCTAGGAGTATTTCGCCTTGGGTTTATCCTGTTGGGGACTCTCTGGGTTTCTTGGACTTGGGTGATTATTTCTTTCCCTATTTTAGGGAAGTTTTCAACTATTATCTCCTCAAGTATTCTTTCATGGTCTTTCTTTTTGTCTTCTTCTTCTGGGATTCCTATGATTCGAATGTTGGAGCGTTTAACATTGTCCCAGAGGTCTCTAATATTGTTCTCATTTCTTTTAATTTGTTTTTCTTTTTTCCTCTCTGTTTCATTTATTTCTACAATTCTATCTTCTAGCTCGCTTATCCTGTCTTCTGCCTCTGTTATTCTACTGTTTGTTCCCTCCAGAGTGTTTCTGATCTCATCTATTGTATTATTCATTGTATATTGACTCTTTTTTATTTCCTCTAAGTCCTTATTAAACCTTTCTTCCATCTTCTCAATCCTTTTCTCCAGGTTATTTATCTGTAACTCCATTTTGCTTTCAAGATTTTGAATCATTTTCACCACCAAAATTCGAAATTCTTTTTCATGTAGATTCCCTATATCTTCCTCTTTTGTTTGTGTTGGTGGGCATTTATCTTGTTCCTTTACTTGCTGGGTATTTCTCTGCTTCTTCATCTTGCTTATAATGCTTTGCTTGGGGTGGCCTTTCCCTCTTCTGGCCGTTTGTGGAGTTCTCTTTATTATGTAGTTTCCTTGCTGTGTGTGGGGTTGGACAGGTGACTTGTCAAGGTTCCCTGGTTATGGAAGCCTGTGTCGGTGTTCTGGTGGGTGTAGCTGGATTTGTTCTCTCTGGAGTGCAATGAAGTGTCCAGTAATGAGTTATGAGATGTCAGTGGGTTTGGAGTGACTTTGGGCAGCCTGTATATTGAAGCTCAGGGCTAGTTTCCTGTGTTACTGGAGAATTTGCGTGGTATGTCTTGCTCTGGAACTTGTTGACCCTTGGGTTTAGCGTAGGTATGGAGACGTTTGATGAGCTCCTATCGATTAATGTTCCCTGGAGTCAGGACTTCTCTGGTGTTCTCAGGATTCGGGCTTAAGCCTCTTGCCTCTGGTTTTTGGTCTTATTCTTGGAGTAGTCTCTAGACGTCTCTATCTGTCATTTCCAAGGTGGTTCCCTCTGTTTTAGCTTCTGTCTGCTGGTCTCTTCAGTGTCTAATTTCCGCCCTGATACTAGGGGGTGGGTGGACACTTTTTAAGGCTCAGTTGTTCAGTCCTGTTCTGGGAAGGGAGGAACGCTGCAGTCGATTATCTCTGGCGTCTGTGGGGAGTGCTCGCAGCATCTCGGCCACACTGGGTTTGCCCCCGCTCACAGCACGTATGCTGTCCCAGTCTACACTGCACAGGCTCTAGGTTGCTCTGCCAGGAACTGTCCGAGGCCGGCACCGGGTTGTATGCACTTCCCAGGTCTGAGCGGCTCAAGTTCAGGTTCTCAGGTACTCCACAAAGGCACAGACTTGGTTGGGCCTGCGTTTTGTGCCTTCCCCAGTCCGAGCAGCTCAGGGGACCAGGTGTTTGGCGAGCGCGATCTCTGCGACTTATCGCCTCCCCAGTCCCCGCCACTCTGTTTTCTGGGTGTACAACCAGCGCACCTTCTCAGGGGGATATCGACCGGCCCGAGCCCAAGAAGTCCTGAATAGCAACAAGCCTGCCTGCAGTTTGTATCGGATGCCTTTCTGGGGCCGCGGTTGCCCGCTCCGGCTCTCGCTGCGCTCCCTGCCTGTCTCGGCGGGGGGTGGGGGATGGGCCGACCGCAGCCGGCTCGCTCAGCTCAGTCCTTTATTCTGTGAGCTGGGCTGGCCGAGTCATAGGTTAGAGCTTTCCGCCTTTTCGTGGGGAAGCTATCCCACAGTCTGCTTTGCTCTCCCCAGTTCTCTCAAATTGTTCTCGCGGCATTCAAGCCCAGTCCTCTCTCTAAGCAGTTCAGCCGGCTCCTCCCTGCCCAGCCCCCGCTTGCTAATGGCGTATGCAGGCGTCTGCGCTGCTTCTCCGCTGGGAGTTACCGTTTGGCGGGTAATCTCCTTTCGAAGACAATGGGCTGCTTTTCTGGGTGCCTGACGTCCTCTGCCAGCATTCAGAAGTTGTTTTGTGGACTTTACTCGCGTTCAAAAGTTCTTTTGATGAATTTGTGGAGGAGAGAGTGGTCTCGCCGTCCTATTCCTCCGCCATCTTGTTCCTCCTCTACATATCATTTTTAAAGGAAAAATTTATTCCTGGCTTAAGGTTCCTTTTACCATTTTTGAAATGTCAGAGAGTTCACATGCTCAAAGTCCACAGACTTTAATATAGTTGGGTAGGAGTTTCGGGGGAAGGAGTCTATCAGCGCAATACAGAAAGAGAAAGCAGGATCTAATACGAATCGAAAACCCCAAGAGTCTGTGCATTCATCCACCGTTTGTCTCATTCTGTGTTGTCCATTGTTCTGAATTTTTAGGATCCACATGTACTTCACCAGGAATCGTTACCTTCTCACTCATCTCCACTACTTTTTAAGAATATTGGAGCCAACAGTCATGTCACAATTGTATTACTATAGTGACAATCTTAAACTATATATCTAATTATCTTAAACTATGTATACCTTAAACTAGTCTATCTAATTCTTGCGTGAGAAGTGGTGTGGACATCTATCAATTAAACTGCTACTCTGTTTTGTCTTGGTTCTTACTTCAAATGAGGGAAAAAGAAACTGCAGCCATTACCCGACAAGGACAAACTCTAGTTAGGTACAAACATTTTCTTTTTCAAAGTATTCCCAACCGTTCAGTATGCCCAGCTGAATTCCGCTCCCTATTTTGTGCCCTTTAAATGTGCCTTATGATGATAAACAAACAAAGGGAAGCTAACGCAGACAAATTTGGAGAACATGTGAATCTCTTTAAAGCTATAGCTTTGTAGTCACTCCTTGTTATGCTGGCTTTGATCATAGCAGGACTTCAATGTCCTTTCGAAGATGAGCCTTTTTTCAGTTCTTGTGTTTGGGATGTATTTGGCCACTCACATTATACAGAATGAGCTTAAAATCATGTGACATGAATTGCACTGGTTCTCCGACAATCACACAGTTCAGATCTAGTTTGCCCAGTAGAATTGTGGAATACTCTCATGGAGGCAATTGAGATGCCAATTTGACCATAACTCTTGAGAGGATGGGACACCATTGTTCTGGATGTGGTCAATAACTTAAGACCAAAGTCATTATAGGATGCTGTGTACCCAACAGGCATAATACATGGGTTTGGAGGCAGTGGCACACAGTATCACTCACGGGGACTTCTTTGGGGAAATTTGTGCTCCTTGACCTTGAAAATCTAGGCCCATGGTTCTAGAGAGGGAGTGTTTCATCGAGGGGGCACACTAAGGGTACCTTAAACCTAAAGCTTACAGATGCTGCCTGTTTTCTCTGGGCATCTTTTGCCAATAAAGCAGCAGGCACAGGAGTAGTTTATCATGACAATTGACTTTGATCATCATGAGGAGGTACTGTTGCTACCATGTGATGGGAGCTGGGAGGAATATTTTCGTAAAAATACTAGCCTAGAAGTCCTAAGAGCATATATGTGTCTTTGCAGACCTTGTTTTATTGGGAGCAGAATAAAAGCACTGTTGTTGTTGTTGTTTTGAAGTCACTAAGTCGTGTCCAGTACTTTTGCCTGGAGAATCCCATGGACAGAGGAGTGTGGCAGGCTATAGTCCATAGGGTCTCAAAGAGTTGGATTTTCTGTTTGCATTTCTAATAAGTTCTGACAATTCATCTGTAACACTAAAGAATTTCCTTAATAAGTACATTCTTTGAGGACAATGCAATACCAAGTCAACAGGCAAGAGACCCTCGTGAGCATGCCACGCACAAGTCTAAGGAGAAGGGGAAAGGGATGTAGAAATGTCCAGAGAAGCTCACTCTTCCTGTACTAAGTACTGTGTGAAAAAATGGTTGTGATGCTGTCTTCCTCCAGAATTGTTCAACAAGTACATGTGTAGATCTTTGATTCCATCAGTAATTTAACAAATATTTATTAATCATGAAGTCTGGAAGAGGTCCTTCACCTGGAGCTTTGTCTTAAGATGTGCCTAACTTTATTCCAACAGACAACCACTTGGGACTGAACATCAGAGCAGTGCAGGTTCCTTTCACTCTGCTTTAATAGTCCTTTCCCTCACTCCTGACCCCTTCCTTTCTCTAAGCCATGATCACGTCATGGCACAAATGCGTGTGCCTGTTTCTTGTTTGCATTACTTTGTCATGTGTGTTGGGGGGATTTGATGGGGAAACAGAACTCCTCACTGATCTCTCAACCCCTTTACCAGACCATCCAGACTTCCGGTATTCAGGATATTCCTCTGATGACACCAGAGGGTCTTTGGGGACTGAACCAGCTGAAGGACTTATTCCAGAGACTTTGGTCAGAGAAGTGGCAATTGCATTAACTCTGAACCCTTAAGAAAGCAGAGTCATCCTATAGACTCTGCCATTTGTCAGCAAATGGGTGTCATGTTCAGTGAGAAATGGATCCTCCTCATATCAAAACCACAGTTTTATTTCAACAGATATTCCTTGAACTGGTAACAGTTATGGTGACAATATGAATTTTGCCAATTACTGGCTCTTTTTTTGCTATTTTAAACAATATCATTGTCTGTGAGCCAAAGGTGGTGGCTTCATTACTGGGTCAGTTTCCTGGGAGAGAAACTGGAGGAACTCAGAGCACATGCGTTGTGCAGTCTCTCCCAGAGAAAGTGGCAGGTTCAGATGGGGGCGTGTGTACTTTCTGCCTGAATTCTTTCAGTACCAATTCCTAAAATTGTGCCCTTTATTTTGAGAACCCTAAGCAGCAATTAATGTAGTAAGAAGTGGCAATTTGGGACCCTGATGGAAGCTTTTGTATTTATTCATGTGTATTGTTTGAACACCTGAAGCTTCAGTGCTGGTCTTTGTGGTGGGAGCTAAGTGTACAATGAAGATCATCTAGTAGACAGGATCATGAGGTGGTAGAGGAGATAAAATGTAAACAGGTCATTTCAATATCAAAATTATATAAAAGTCCTATGCTCTGAGTGAAACATGGTACAATGGGGGCACAGAGAAGGGACACCACACCCAGTTCATTCTAAGCACAAGGTCTAGCACTAGACAGCTGAGAAGAATTCTTAAATGTTGTGCTGAAATAGAAGAAAACCTCTTCTTTGAACACACTGTCTTCATAAGGTGTAGCAGGAATTTGGAGGTGATAATATTCCAGCAGACTTTATACCTAAAAACAACTTAGGGACCAGAAGTTCAAAGCCTTAACGAGAACAACAGTATGATACTCATCTGGTGCTTTCTGTTTCCTGCTCCACTAAGTAGATTCCTCCTGTGGAGTTGACTTTTTATTTCTCACAGTAGTCAACACTTGCATCTTGTCATAAGAACTATTCCATTCCATGTATTATTATTTCTTATTTAATGTTAATAATTCTATTTATGTTTGAATAGGTGATAAATCATACAAAGTATAAAACCCACAGAAGACTATGTCATGTATTTTTTGTCTCAAATATGCAGGTCCATTCCTATTTTGCTCATGGATACCAGTTTCTTTTGTATTTCCAGAGATAGAAGATAATATATTCATATATTGATTATGTTTTAAACCAGTAATGCAACTTACACACTTTCTGCATCTTTATTTTTCTTTTACTTATGATACATCTTGGAGATTTTCTCACATTACCACAAACAGAGTTTCACTTTTCACTTTAGTGATATAGAGCATTCCTGTGTAATTGTGTCTCAGGATTTACCTCACTAGTACGTGATGGGGGACTTTAAAGATGTTTCCAGTCTTTTGGAATTACAACAATCCTTCAATAAATGTACCACCATACATTCCATATTCAGCTTGGGTACATAAATGTTTAAGATCAATCCCTAAGTGAGAACTTGCTGGATCAACAGTATTTGCATTTAAATTTTGGTATACATCTGTATCAATCTGCACTCCTCCTAGCAAATATCAGGCTGCCAATTTCCGGTAACCCTTGCCAGGCCAGTGTCCTGTCAAAGCTATACGTCTTGGCCCACTGAGAGGTGACACAGTTATCTCCTAATTATACTTTGCATATCTTTTATAATCAGTAAAGTTAAACATTTTAATGATCTTCTTATATGTTTACTCATTTTGAAAATGTGGTTGTTGCCCTCTCCTTGCTGGTTTATGAGGGCTTGTTAGATCGAGCCTAAAGAAACTCTCTCCGTGTCAGTATCATGAGACTGTCCCTTCTCTTTACGCTTTGCTTAAAACTTCACTATGAATCCATCATTATCTTTTAGCTCATTTTCCATTTCTTTAAATTGACCAAGTCAATCAAAATTATTTAGATATTTGGATATCAGGCCCTGATTCTTTGGTAATAACTTCTTATTTTTAAACTTTTCTTGATTGAAATTACTGTGACATATACTTCAAGGATTAGCCACCCTTACATGAAGTTTTTTTCATGTACTTAACAGGAATTGTCAGCTCATTTAACAACTCACCTGAGATCCATCATATCTATACACATTATAAAAATATAAATCGGATCACTAACGAAAGGCTAAATGTTAGAATTCTTAGAATTTCAAACATCCTGTCATTTTTAATTCTTTTGATTTCCTTTTGTAGTCGAAGTATCTCAGTATGTAATTCATTGGCCTTCCTTTCAAATCCTTCAGTAAGCAGTTCTTTTTGCATCTGTAAAAAGAAGACAGTGCCCTGTTGAAAATATCCAACTCTCAGAATTCTATATCTAACAACTACAGGAGCTCAGCACCTGTGTCTATTTCTATATGGCCTTAGATGCTTTTTTTGTTTGTTTGTTTCTAAAAAATCCTTCTTATCCCCTCGGGAATGGACTGGCATTTTCCAGCCGCACCATCGCTTCCCACTCCCGGCGCCCAGCCCGGCCACCTCCATTTCGATGAAGGGCGCGCCGAACGCCCCGACCCACCCAGCCGCCGAACTCGTTCAGAACCCCTTCGGCTCCTCCCCGCCCCCGCCGGAGCCTCACAACCTAACCCGCAGGCTCGGCACTGAGAGCTCTGCCATTGGTGGAGGCCCTTAGATGCTTTTTGATGAGTTTGTCCAATATTTCTAAACGTTTGGATGTGGGTAGGTAGAAAGAGTATTCAGAGTTTATAGCTTCCCAGGATTGACCTATACCAGTGACCCCAACCTTTTTAGGCACCAGGAACCAATTTCATGGAAGACAATTTTTCCACAGACCAGAGTAGGCGGGGATGGTTTCAGGATGATTCAAGCATACTGTATTTATGTGCACACTATTCCTATTATTAATACATCATGCTACTACTGCTAAGTCACGTCAGTCGTGTTAGACTCTATGCGACCCCATAGACGGAAGCCCACCAGGCTCCTCCGCCCCTGGGTTTCTCCAGGGAAGAACACTGGAGTGGGTTGCCATTTCCTTCTCCAATGCATGAAAGTGAAAGTGAAATCGCTCAGTCGAGTCTGACTCTTAGCGACCCCATGAACTGCAGCCTACCAGGCCTTCCATCCATGAGAGTTTCCAGGCAAGACTACTGGAGTGGGTCGCCAGTGCCTTCTCCGAATACATCATGATATATAATAAAATAATTATACAACTCACTATAAAGCAGAATCAGAGGGAGCCCCGAGTTTGTTTTCCTGCAACTAGATGTTTGCATCTGAGGGGATGGGAGACAGTGATGTCTGAAATGTGTTGCTTATGTCCAGTCTACTAGGCAATGTCATTTCAGTTTCTGTTGCTTCAAAAAACCCTGCTTCATGAAGATAGGATGCTGAAATGGAAGCAGGCTTTTCAGTGCTTTTGTGGCAACCTCAGGTATTTCACTTTGACTTTAATCCGGAAAGTATTTGACATTTGAACCTGTCTCAAACATACTTTTAAGGCCACTGTCATTTGGGATTTCATGCAAATTCATCCTCTTCTAGCACAGATAAAGTTGACTCATTTGGTTTATTCAGGTCTCGGATCCTTTCCTTTCCAGTTTAAGGGTCTTTTGTGTTTGGGATTGAGTGCAGCACTTTCACAGCATCATCTTTCAAGATTTGAAATAGCTCAACTGGAATTCCATCACCACCACTAGCTTTGTTCGTAGTGATGCTTTCTAAGGCCCACTTGACTTCACATTCCAAGATGTCTGGCTCTAGGTCAGTGATCACGTTATCGTGACTATCTTGATCGTGAAGATCTTTTTTGTACAGTTCTTCTGTATATTCTTGCCACCTCTTCTTAATATCTTCTGCTTCTGTTAGGTCCATACCATTTCTGTCCTTTATCGAGTCCATCTTTGCATGAAATGTTCCCTTGGAATCTCTAATTTTCTTGAAGAGATCTCTTGTTTTTCCTATTCTGTTGTTTTCCTCTATTTCTTTGCATTGATCACTGAGGAAGGCTTTCTTATCTCTCCTTGCTATTCTTTGGAACTCTGCATTCAGATGCTTATATCTTTCCTTTTCTCCTTTGCTTTTTGGTTCTCTTCTTTTCACAGCTATTTGTAAGGCCTCCTCAGACAGCCATTTTGCTTTTTTTGCATTTCTTTTCCATGGGGATGGTCTTGGTCCCTGTCTCCTTTACAATGTCACGAACCTCCATCCAGAGTTCATCAGGCACTCTATCTATCAGATCTAGTCCCTTAAATCTATTCCTCACTTCCACTGTATAATCATAAGGGATTTGATTGAGGTCATACCTGAATGGTCTAGTGGTTTTCCCTACTTTCTTCAATTTAAGTCTGAATTTGGCAATAAGGAGTTCATGATCTGAGCCACAGTCAGCTCATGGTCTTGTTTTTGCTAACTGTATACAGCTTCTCCATCTTTGGCTGCAAAGAATATAATCAATCTGATTTCAGTGTTGACCATCTGGTGATGTCCACGTGTAGAGTCTTCTGTTGTGTTGTTGGAAGAGGGTGTTTGCTATGACCAGTGGGTTCTCTTGACAAAACTCTATTAGCCTTTGCCCTGCTTCATTGGAAAAGGTCAGTCTTCATTCAAATCCCAAAGAAAGGCAATGCCAAAGAATGCTCAAACTACCACACAATTGCACTCATCTCACACGCTAGTAAACTCATGCTCAAAATTCTCCAAGCCAGGCTTCAGCAATATGTGAACCGTGAACTCCCAGATGTTCAAGCAGGTTTTAGAAAAGGCAGAGGCACCAGAGATCAAATTGCCAACATCTGCTGGATCATGGAGAAAGCAAGAGAGTTCCAGAAAAACATCTATTTCTGCTTCATTGACTATGCCAAAGCCTTTGACTGTGTGGATCACAATAAACTGTGGAAAATTCTGAAAAAGATGGGAATACCAGACCACCTGACCTGCCTCTTGAGAAACCTGTACGCTGGTCAGGAAGCAACAGTCAGAACTGTACATGGAACAACAGACTGGTTCCAAATAGGAAAAGGAGTACGTCAAGGCTGTATATTGTCACCTTACTTATTTAACTTCTATGCAGAGTACATCATGAGGAACGCTGGGCTGGAAGAAGCACAAGCTGGAATCAAGATTGCTGGGAGAAATATCAATAACCTCAGATATGCAGATGACACTACCCTTATGGCAGAAAGTGAAGAGGAACTCAAAAGCCTCTTGATGAAAGTGAAAGAGGAGAGTGAAAAGGTTGGCTTGAAGCTCAACATTCAGAAAACAAAGATCATGGCATCTGGTCCCATCACTTCATGGGAAATAGATGGAAAAACAGTGGAAACAGTGTCAGACTTTATTTTTTGGGGCTCCAAAATCACTGCAGATGCTGATTGCAGCCATGAAATTAAAAGATGCTTACTCCTTGGAAGGAAATTTATGACCAACCCTGATGGTATATTGAAAAGCAGAGACATTACTTTGCCAACCAAGGTCCGTCTAGTCAGGGCTATGGTCTTTCCCGTGGTCATGTATGGATGTGAGAGTTGGACTGTGAAGAAAGCTGATCGCCGAAGAATTGATGCTTTTGAACTCTGGTGTTGGAGAAGACTCTTGAGAGTCCCTTGTACCGCAAGGAGATCCAACCAGTCCATTCTAGAGGAGATCAATCCTGGGTGTACATTGGAAGGACTGATGCTGAAACGGAAACTCCAATACTTTGGCCACCTCATGTGATGAGTTGACTCACTGGAGAAGACTCTGATGCTGGGAAAGGTTGGGGGTGGTAGGAGAAGGGGACGACAGAGAATGAGATGGCTGGATGGCATCACCGCCTCTGTGGACATGAGTTTGAGTGAACTCCGGGAGTTGGTGATGGACAGGGAGGCCTGGCGTGCTGTGATTCATGGGGTTTCGGAGAGTCGGACACGACTGAGTGACTGAACTGAACTGAACTGTGTGCTCTGCATCTGTTTCCTCACAGAGCTGGGCAAACAGACATGAGTTAAGGGCAGATACTTTAATGTGGTTGACAATTTTAATCACATTGTGCAAAATGTTGTTAGGTTCAGGTGACATTTTTCATCTAGCCAGCGTTTCTCTAAGGATAACTCAGTGCATAGACTCACATTCAGAAGCAAGCTCTTTGACCTGAATAGTGAAATGAGAAAGCCATTCAGTCACGGCAGCCACTCTGTCCGTGCACAGATCAACACAAATGCCCAATTCAGGTGTCCTGATATGTAATCATTCAAAGACTTGAATAGTTCTGTGGTTGTGGTGTTGGTTGGCAACAAAACTGCACATAACATATCCTCATGCACATCCTCTGAAAAATAGATTCCTGTGGGCTTCCCTGGTGGCTCAGAGGTTAAAGTGTCTGCCTCCAATGCAGGAGACCCGGGTTCGATCCCTGGGTTGGGAAGATCCCCTGGAGAAGGAAATAGTAACCCACTCTGGTATTCTTGCCTGGAGAATCCCATGGACGGAGAAGCCTGGTAGGCTACAGTCCACGGGGTCGCAAAGAGTCGGACACGACTGAGCGACTGAATGGATGGATGGACGGTTGCTTTGTTGTCAACATTCATAAACTTGTCAGCCTGGGTTGCATACCACCGTGACTCATTAACCTTTAACAATTGTGCCTCAATGTCCTCTGCTGTTTCATCAATTCGTCTAGTTATAGTGCTAGCTGAAAGAGGAACGTGTGCCACCTTCTGAACTGCAGCCTCTCCTAAAAGTTCCTGACAAATGTCCTTGGCAGTTGGCAGGATCAACTCCTCACCAGCTCTTCTTAGCTCTAGCATGTGGTTAGCCACTAAGAACGATGCTTTCAGTGCAGACATGTTTGATGAAGTGGTGGTCTTCAATAATTGCTTCTATTCCTCTTGTTCACTTTTTTTTTCTTTTGAAAAACTCCAAAAGCTTGTCCTTTAATGCAGAGGGCTTGGTTTCTATGTAGCGAATCAGTTTTGAAGGTTTCAAGGCTTTGATGTGTAGCTGGTCACTACATATTATGCAAAGTGGGTTGGAGAATGTGAACCACCTATTGCAATGAACCTGTAATTTAAGTGGGACTTTTGGTATTTTCTTTTAAATGCAACTTTCATTTTGTTGGCAGTCTTAGAGTCTTCTGCTGTCTCATCTTTGCGTCTTTCCCCCTTTTCAAAGAATCTCTCCAGTGACATTTTTTTTTTAACTTATTTTGGCTAGGCTTAGCTTGTGAGCTCACCAAAACTGTGACTGAGACAAGTGAGCAGTGTGGAAAAGAGGTGGGGACAGAAGTGGTAATTAAAATAATCAGTGGGCCGTGTATGGACTAAAATAAGTGTTGGATTCTTCCCTGAAACCTGCCACCAGATGTATGATTGAAGTGCATCAGCTCACTTGCCAGTATGGAACCTGCCACTAGATGCAGCTTAATTGTCACTTGCCAGTCACTGATAGGGTTTCAATATGAGTCTGCCAGCAATTGATTTATGATGGCTCTGTGCAGTCAAACCTCTCTGCTAATGATAATCTGAATTTGCAGACACTCCCCAGCATCACTGCCTCAGCTCCAACTCAGATCATCAGGCATTAGTTTCTCGTAAGGAACATGCAACCTAGATCCCTTGCATGCACAGTTCACAGTAGGGTTCAGGCTCCTCTGAGAATCTAATGCCGCCACTGATCTGACAGGAGGCAGAGTTCAGGCAGTAATGTGAGTGATGGGGAGTGGCTGTAAATACAGATGAGGCTTTGTTCACTTGCTTGCTCACCACTCACCTCCTGCTGTGTGGCCCAGTTGCTAATAGGCCACAGACTGCTACCAGTCTGTGCCTGTGGGCTGGGGACCCAAGCTCTACACCATCTCCCTGGGCAGGATCTGTGCCTCAGTCAGGTCTTAAAACCATACAAGTAATGTGTTCCAGCCCTAAGAATGCACTCTGGGAAGGAATGTAGGTGAATTCTGAATATGTCTCAGTTCTCCTGAGATAGAATGACCACACTCATGTCACAAATAATGAGATCTGCTGACCCTCTTTAGGACACTGACTATCAAAGTCTAGGTTTGAACAAAGAATATATTTACTCTAGGTGTGTAAAATGAATCAGGCAGATGTGGAAACAAATATAGCAAATTTTAGAACTTTCAGCATCCCATATATCATACTAGGCACAATCTGATACCTTCAAGAGCAGATGGAACTATTCCCCGTCTCTGATGGTTGTACCAAAAGTCCTAACGACACTAAGACCGAAGTCCTATTCATGTTGGGGCAAATATGACACTATAATCACCACAAACAGCAGTTCAGGAGCCTGGACCATGTTATTTTCCCTTCCAAACCCTAACATTACAGAAAGTGCTGAGTCTTACAGAGGTGAGTCTTCAGCACGATCCACATCTCTTTAATGTTTACATGAAACATATGTCTTTGGATTTCTCTCTGGGATCTGACTTAAGGTTGAAGTTATGTCCCTTTATTATTGAGAAATTAGCATTTTGTCCATCAGACTCTCAGTTCAGTTCAGTTCATTTCAGTAGCTCAGTCATATCCAACTCTTTGTGACCCCATGAACCACAGCACGCAAGGCCTCCCTGTCCATCACCAACTCCCGGAGTCCACCCAAGCCAATGTTCATTGAGTCGGTGACACCATCCAACCATCTCATCCTGTCGTCCCCTTCTCCTGTGCTCAATCTTTCCCAGCATCAGTGTCTTTTCAAATGAGTCAACTCTTCGCATCAGGTGGTGAAAGTATTGGAGTTTCAGCTTCAGAATCAGTCCTTCCAATGAACACCTAGGACTGATCTCCTTTAGGATGGACTGGTTGGATCTCCTTGCAGTCCAAGGGGCTCTCAAGAGTCTTCTCCAACACCACAGTTCAGAAGCATCAATTCTTCAGCACAGAGCTTTCTTCACAGTCCAACTCTCACATCCATACATGACCACTGGAAAACTCACAGACTTGACTAGACGGACCTTGGTTGGCAAAATAATGTCTCTGCTTTTTAATATGCTATCTAGGTTGGTCATAACTTTCCTTCCAAGGAATAAGCGTCTTTTAATTTCCTGGCTGCAATCAGCATCTGCAGTGATTTTGGAGCCCAAAAAAATAAAGTCTGACACTGTTTCCACTGTTTCCCCATCTATTTCCCATGAAGTGATGGGACCAGATGCCATGATCTTCGTTTTCTGAATGTTGAGCTTCAAGCCAACCTTTTCACTCTCCTCTTTCACCTTCATCAAGAGGCTCTTTAGTTCCTCTTCACTTTCTGCCATAAGGGTGGTGTCATCTGCATATCTGAGGTTATTGATATTTCTCCCAGCAGTCTCGATTCCAGCTGGTGCTTCTTCCAGCCCAGCGTTCCTCATGATGTACTCTGCATAGAAGTTAAATAAGCAGGGTGACAATATACAACCTTGACGTACTCCTTTTCCTATTTGGAACCAGTCTGTTGTTCCATGTCCAGTTCTAACTGTAGCTTCCTGACCTGCATACAGGTTTCTCAAGAGGCAGGGCAGGTGTCAGACTCTGCCCATGCCCGATTAGACTTACCTTCAGCATGTGCGCCAGCACCGCTTTTTGCTCTCGCAGAAGGTTTTCTCTTTCCATCGTGAACTTCTCTCTCAGTTGGTCTATATTTTCCTTGTGGCTTCTCTCTTGGGCCTCCAGTTTTTGCTTCTCTTCATTCAGTTTCTGTTTTAGCAGATCCTGTTTCATCTCTGCTGCTTGTCTCTTGGTACGTTCCTCTGTTACACAAAAGTTTTAAAGAAATAACAGTTATGCTGAGCTATACCTTCCTGAGCTCAAAGACTAAAATGACATTAAATTGGTGGGAAGGAGTCTGACTGTTCCTGCTACCACATAAGACGACCTGCTTCAGCATATGATGTAGAAGCCCTGATTGGATATACATAAAACCCAAACTCCCCTGGTTATTTCCACATGTAGCAGAGAGGTTCCACAGAAGAGGAAGCTCTGGTTCCAGGAAGTGTTTGTTCCCCCACCTGCCAAAAGGCAGCACAGGACACCTTCCCCTCTGAGAGCTCAGTCCTCCCCTGTACCTGCCATGGCCTTGTCCGCATCAGTGAGCGCCTGGTCTGCCTTCAGGATGGCTTCCTCTACTTCTGCCAGTGACTGCAGGAAGTTCTGGAGGACCTGGTTTGCCTGAGAAAACAACAAGAAGCAAAGACTCATCAGGCAGCAAAGACGTAAAGTCTTGCTATTGAAATTATTGTTCAGTAAACCTACAGATTCGACCTTATAAGTTCTTCATCCTTTTTGGGACCCCACAGTAGTTAAAGACCCTGTAATTATGTGCAGTTGTACAAACATCAGTCCTCTACTGCTTGCAACTGTAGTCTCTGCACATTGTTTTTCTTCTAATGCTCATCTACTCTTTCTTTATTAGGATATCATTTACTGACACTCCAACTTGTGACTTTTACCTCCTCTTCCAGGAAGCATTCTTAAGGTGTATTCTGATTTCTGAATGGCTTCCAAGAACATAATAGCTGTCCTGTAAGCACTACTACTTGATAGTCGTGTGATCTTAGGCAACTTAGTACATTCTCCTCGTGTCATATTCTCAATTTTATAATAAAGATGATAATATTTAATTTATATTACTTTGAGGACTAAATTGATAATCCAACCACATCACCTAGGTACAGCTGATGCAGTGAGTGCTCAACATACATCAGTCATCATTATCATCACCATAACCATCACTGTCACTTATCCCTATCAATGTATATAATAACCACTGTCCCACCATATCCATTGACTCTTTACATGTCCTTCTCAGGTAAGACCATAAGCTTCTTGAAAATAGCAGCTTTTCTTTAATTTTCCCTATTCTTTGCAGAAAGCCCACTTGAGGGAAATTTCTTTTAAAAATTTTGTTATTTTATTTTTATACAATTTTTAAAAGTTACACTGCATTTAAAGTTACTGCACAATGTTGGCTATATTCCCTATACTTTGTAATACATCTTTGTAACCTATCCTACACCCAAGCATTTGTACGTCACAGCTTCCCTGTATTGCCCCCACTCCACATTACCCCACTAATTTGTCCTCTATGTCTGTGAATCTTCTTCTTTTGTTATGTTTACTAGTTTGTTGTAGTTTTGGATGTCAAATATAAGTGATATCATCGGTATTTGTCTTTCTCTGTTTAACTTATTTCTCTTAGTATTAAGTCAATCCATGTTGCCACAAATGGCAAAAGTTCGCCCTTTTAATTTTTTAATAACTAAGTAGCATTCATATACATGCACACTCCACGTCTTCTTTATCCATTCCTCTGTTGATGGATATTTAGGCTGCTTCCATATCTTGGCTATTGTAAATAATGCTGCTATGAACTTTGGGATGCGGGTATCTTTTTGAATTAGTGTTTTGCAAAACCTGGTACATTGTTGGAATAAAAGGAATATTCTCTTTCCTCTAGATCCTTGATAATAAGTCCTGTCTTTGGGTAGAAATATTTCTGGTTTGTTGAAGAGTAGCTCACAAACTGTAGATATAAAAGCTGAAAATGTAAAGATATTGCCATGCTCTCCTTTCTCTACAAAAGTTGTGCTATGGTCTTAGAATTTCAAAAGAACCAACAAAAACCCTTGGTCTCCAATCTGTTGTTCTTTCCCAATCCGCTTACTCCTCACCTTAACTCCTTTCCTGGGAATGAGTCTATAGTTCTCTTCAAACTTGTTCCTTGCTTCTAAGTAGCAATGGTGTCCTCCAGGGACAAAGAAATTTCCCTCTGAAATACTCGTCATTAAAGGCTCTGAAAGCTTTTTAAGCTCAGCCCCACAATATCTGTCAGATGCTTCTTCATTTTGCAGCAAGAAATCGCCTTCCATTTTCTTGATCATGATCTGTTGAAAAAACAAGGAGAAATTCAATAGAAAGGAGCTGTTAGAGGAAAACATCCAGCTGTGATCCTCTAGAAGGAAGCAGTCGGACAACATCGGTGCAAAGATACAGAATAATAGATACAGAGTCAGGAGACTAGTTTTAGTCTCAGGTGTGACCAACTCTGTGTGACTTATAGGGAGTCCCTTAACTTTTCTCAGTCTCAACATCTGTGAAATGATGGGTTGGCAGATGTGAATTTCATTGTTCCTTTAACAGTAGTAGGATTAATAGTGATAAATCCATCAACAATGAAAAATAGCAAGTTCAGTTATGATTTGAATTAGGCTTTCTTATGCATACTAGGTTCTTTAGATAAAATACATACATAGCAAATCAACTGCCTAACATATTGAGTGAAGTATACACTGAACAGAGTTTTGAACTTTTTCTGAATTCTTGTTTCACTGAGGGTTTGATTGTGTGGAAATATAGGAACAGAAATTTCGTACTTGTCCTTATAAATTACAATTGGGCTGGTTTTCTTCTAAGAGATTTTGGTAACTTGTAGGATATACAAAGGTAGACTGAAAGACAAGGTTTCAGTGATGGTGCTAATGGTAAACAGAATTAGGAACTCTAAGAATTCTCTCCCTTGGTGTTCACACTGCATAGTCCCTGGACCTATAAACATGATGAACGTTGATCCTGTGTTTAGATTATGTCATACGGCACAGGCTACTTTAAGAAAGTGAGATTACCCAAGTGGGCATTACATAATCACACAAGCCCTTTCCATGCAGTCTTCTCTAGTTGGTGGCAGAAGAGGTAATTGGAGTGATTAGAAACAAAAGAATACAATGCACCATTGCTGACTTGAAGATGAAGGGGGGTTCCCCAGAGCCCATATGAGTTCTGATGAAACATATATTCACATATATACATATGGGGAGGACACTCTAGCTTATACAAGATTTAAATTAAACTTTATGCTAACTACAATAACCTGTTTTGTGACCTATCAAACATGTACCTCTGCTCCAGCCATTAAAAAAGAATGCATTTAAAAATCACAATGGAGTAACTGTTGGGCAGGAATTAAAAATTGAGCTTGGTGGCCATTGTGGATGTGGTTTCAGACATGTTTCTGCATCCCTGAGAACTTGAATCTTCTGAACTGTATCAGATTCAAGGATGTCACCATCCATTCTCAAAAGAGTGTCTGCTAGTAACTGGGAGCTACAAACTTAGGAACTCAAAGTGTACCATTGTAAATATGCAATAGTTTCAGACCCCAAACAATCCTTCTTTAACAAGCACTCTGACTTCTTTCCAGCTACAAGCTTAATTCTTGACAAATAATACAGGTAATTTTGTGGGTTTTGCCTATAGTAGGGGTTCCCTGCACCTCGTATTTTGTCATGCAACAGAACAGAATTCAAGTTCTTCTTTAATCTGTATCTTCTGGGCTCTAGTCCTCATTTGGCTCAAATAAAACTCTTTTCTTACCCTGAGAAAAATTGTTTATGATTATTCTTGGTGGTATTGCTAAACCCACTTGAACCTTGTTTTTGTTTTCAGCTTGCTATACTCCAAGCACATCACCCATACACACCCTGCACTGGCGTGTGACCTGAAAAAGTGTGAGCTTATAACTGTGTGCTGTTTTAAGCACCAAAGCACAGGGTAATTTGTTTACAGTAGAAAATAAAGAGGTCAGTTTTTAGGAAAAAAGAAGGAAAGTAGCCTGTAGAGTCCTATCATTCACAACAATCCAAACTCCTTTTACGAGAAGCATATGAATCATAGGTGAATAGAAGGAGCCTAAGAATATTTCTTATCCTCTGCAGAGGATGAGATGTTGGATGGCATCCCCCACTCAGTGGACATGAATTTGAGCAAACTCCAGGACATAGTGGAAGACAGAGGAGCTTGGTGTGTTACAGTCCATGGGGTAGGAAAGAGTCAGGACCGACTGAGCTACTGCTGAACAACAGCAACAACAAAGCACATTTCTAGAACCACAGGAATCAGGAAGGATATATTCCAGGCCACATTACCAGAAGCTGCTTCTGGAAAACCTGATTTTCATCCTTGAAAGAGTGCTCCATGAAGACTGCAATGGCTTCCCTCTCACAGGCTGTGTGCACCTCCAGCAGCTCCTGGAGCGTGTCTGTGGGGAGGCTCAGTCGCTGGGCCATCTGCTCACTGTAGTGGTCAACTGCCTTCTGCACGGCTGCTGAGTTCTCCAGCTGGGCCAGAGCTGTCACTGCGTTCTCCAAACAAGGAACTGATCCACTGTTGATGGCATTTACATAGGCCTCCACCAGAGGCCCCAGCCCTGAATAATATATTACATTGTGTTGTCCAAAAAGTTTGTTTAGATTTTCCCATAAGATGCTACAGAAAAATCCAAACAAACTTTTTGGCCAATTCAATATTTTGAAAATAGAATGTTTTCATTCATTTTATGAACCTTAGATCAATATCCTAAAAATCACTAAAATTTTATTGAGCTTTAAATTTTCTTCTCTTTCTTCTCCTCATCTTCATATCCTTCTCCTTTTCCTTCTATAATTTTCTTATAATAACACCAGTGTCTCCTATTCACTCTCTTTTATGGTTCTCAATTCAACACAATACAATATTAACTGAATGACCTCAACAATATGCTCAAAGTTCTCCTGGAACACTTTCCCCCACTTTACATATGGAGAACTTACATATGTAAATAAATTGTGTATTTTGTGGGTACTATTTCCAAATGAAAATGCAGTGCCCCAGGTAAAAATGTCATCAAGAATTTCCAGACAGTGACAAAAACATTAAAACAGACAGGGCACATCTCAGCACAGGGAACCGTGAGACTGCTCAGGTAGCCTGTGCATGAAGCCAGCTCTGTTTATAAGACTGTATTTACATTTGTTTCTCAGACTTTCAATGAGTTTACATGGATTCATGGTGTCCTACTTATTTTCTGATTCATGTGAATTCACAAAATAACTTGTATATCCTCACTAGAAACACTTATCCACCGGATGGCTCATCATAATGAATATTTGTATCCTTAACATACCTTCAATGTAATATTGGGTTGGCCAAAAAGTTCGTTTGGGTTTTTCTATAACATCTTACTGAAAAACCTGAAAGAACATTTTGGCCAGCCCTACAGTTTCATGAGATATGATAGTCTTCAAAAAACCCTCATGTAGGGAAATTTTAACGAAGTAACATGCACTTCTATGTGGGGCATAAATATGTTTTTCCAAATTATATAGAGAAGATATAATTACTGAAAAAAAGAAAACACAATTATTGGCAATCCCAGAAGATATTCACAATTTCAACTCCACCACACATTCCTCACCCACACTGAATCACAGAGAGACACGCTGTAGCAAAGGAGGCTCACTTTTCCCGGTGACAGCGATTCCTTCTTTCAAGGTCTTGGTCTTTGCATGGGTATAGATATATGAACAGAAATCTTTTGATTGCTTCTGGAAATTCTCATCCAGTTGATTATCTGGCATTTCCTCAAGATGGAGCAGTTGTTTTTTGTTGCTTGCAGGACGGTCAAAGATAAAACACTTCCGTTTGGGAAAAAACTTCCTGATACACTCTCTGGGCAAGTTGAAATTTTGAATTTGGGGACCTTCATCTGCAAAAGTGGAAAAACAGCAATCACAGAAGCGACAGACTTCAGGTAAGGGGGCTAAGGACTTTCATTTCCAGTGATTTTTGTATCACTCTAATTCCTGTGCCTGTAAATCTTTTTTAGTTTTATGGTAATCTACCATGGAAACTCTGTTTTTGTACTGAGCCAAGAGTGAAGAAAGTACTCCTGGGGAAGAAGAAGAAGCATCCATCCCAACTGAAGAAACCTGTGGTTGTTTTCCTCAGCCATTGTATAGTATGAGATGGATTAATTATTTATTAAATGAAGACCTCATACAGCTTATGGCAGAAACCCTGTTGGGGATTTATACAGACCTGCCAATGAACTTCCCTTGTGGCTCAGATGGTAAAGCATCTGCCTGCAATGCAGGAGACCCAGGTTCGGGAAGATCTCCTGGAGAAGGAAATAGCAACCCACTCCAATATTCTTGCCTGGAAAATCCCATGGACGGAGAAGCCTGGTAGGCTACAGTCCATGGGATCGCAAAGAGTCAGACACGACTGAGCGACTTCACTTTCTTGAAAGATAAACTAATACAAATAATTACCAGAAATACTTTTCTGATCTGACAGTCTCCATTTCAGATATGAAATGTGGGCTCAAAAGTAAAGAAATCATAGAAATAAGGATATTCACAGTATTTCTGGGGAAGAAACCACATGGGAGACAAATGATACACAAGGCAGTAAAGTTTTACAAAATCAGAGTAAAAAAATGCACATTCTATAAATGTGTTTTGAGATTACTTTAGCATACACGATCTCATGTTAAGATTGGCCTAAATGAAACTAGGACACCTCATCAGTCTTTTGCATCATTTTCTGTTGGAAGTGGCAGTATCATCCAGAGAGATTCCGGGCATGTATCTGCAGTTCAATAAATATTTATTGAAAGGGTAAATAAATGATTAAACAAACAAAATCAATATTTCTTCTAAGTACCACTCATTATTCTCATAATCTGTTATAACTCATTTGTTATATAATATGACATACTATGTAAGGCTCTAGAATAAAGAGTGTGAGATTAGGCGAAAGCATTTGAAGACTTTTCACAGTCTCAGTGAAAGGACATAGCAATGCTTTTCTTTGGAACTAATCAAGGTATAAATAGTCTGTCTGTGAAGAATGTATCTATATAAGACAGTAAAATACACTGTGTGAAATGTATTTAAAAATTAATTATTTTGCTTACCTTATGATTCTGTATTTACTAATTTCAATTTGATGGGTTATATTTCTCAAATAGAAGAGGAGAAACACTTAATATGAAACACAGTATATGAGCCTTTCTTTTTCATGGTATTAATTTTTCTAAAGTCATTCAGTAGAATATTGGATTCTAAATTTCCTCTGTGAGCTTAAGTTCTGGTCAATGGGGTTTTCCCAGTAATAATAATGACTGAAGCCACCTCCCAGTCATTCACCAAGTACCATTAGCATGGCTTCAAATCCAACTTCAAATCAAGTTCTGACAACAAGGGCTCTGTTGACCCCACCTCCTACTGAGCTTCCTACCACCCTGGCCTTGCTCTGATACCTGGAATCAACTTCAAGGCATGCTCCAGGTACTCATCTTCAGTGATGGAGTTCCCGTCTAACTCCAGCTCCAGCATGAAATCCCGCACAGTCCAAATAAAGTCTGGAAAGAAACTCACAAATTGGGCTGAATCCTTTACTTTGTCAGAGCTGGAAGATGATTTGGTTCTGATCAGCTCTGTTAATTCAGTCACATAGCTGGAATCTTAACTAAGGAAAAAGAAGTACTCTCCAACACCGTTACCAGATCTCATCTCAAAACAAGTTTTACCATCATTCCCTTTTGCCCCATTTTCCATCTTCATCAACTATAAGAATGAAGTCATGGGCAAGAAAAAACATTGTCAGTTGCAATTCCCATAAACTCAGTGAAACATGGTGGTTCAATTCCTGAAAGGATACTGCAGCTGCTGCAAGGCCTGATGGTTGATGCTGTTCACGCTGTTGTAGATAAAGGTGCTGCTCAGGAGCACAGCCAGGGCAAAGATCCACACGTCATTCTTGGAGTCCTCCTAGAATGTATGTTAGAGAGTGAGGACACTACTCCCCATGCTCTCATTCAGGTGTTCATTCACTGTAACAGCTCTATTGTAACTCAGTTGTAAGGTAAATAAATTTTCAAGACAATGATAAATTCAAACTTTCTGGTATTGACATTTTCCCCTTCAAATGCTTCAGTGTGATTAGCTATTAACAGAAGTGAATGACATCTTGTATGTGATTAAAATGTTTAATACAATGCTTGAAACATAGAAGTTGTACAATAGTAAGTGGGCAGTGATTGCTTTGTAAGTTTTTCTAGATCACAATTTCTGTAGAGACAGAAATACTATTTAACTAAATTCATCAACTGCTAACTATGCATCTAGATAGCACAAGATACTTATTTGCTTACTAGGATATAAAGTTCCACATGATAATGCCCACCCTAGAGAGATGGCTTTCTTGAGGGGCAGATATACATGGGAACATACAAATCTATCCATAATGATAAACAGCCTGGCATGGAACCAAATGTTGTAATGTAAAAGACAAAGTGGCAACTTCCAAAAGACAGAAAAAAATACTCTGTACATTCAGAGCCAGAATTAATTATGTTTGATAGTGACATGATGGCATTAGGTTGAAAGGAACTGAGCTTTAAAAAATTGACAGAATGTGGATTTGTGGAGTTTTAGGGACTCTGCCAGTAGAAGGGCTCACAGAAGCTGATCACAGTTGCCAGAAAATGTGGTCATATAGATAAATTACAAGGTTATTTCATTTGACTGAAGTAGTTCTACCCATGTAGTAGTAGATGTTAAGGCTAAAAATGAGTGACTTTGGAACTGATTTTATATATATATATATATATATATACACACTACACGTATGATTTTATATATATATAGATTATATATATATACTACAGAAATGGGCTCCCTGCCTGCCAATGCAGGGACATGTGTTTGATCCCTGAGTCAGGAACATACCCTGGAGAAGGAAACAACAACCCACTCAACTATTCTTACCTGGAAAATCCCATGAACAGAGGAGCCTGGCAGGCTACAGTCCATGGGGTTGCAAAGAGTTGGACACGAGTTAGTGGTTGAGTACACATGCATACTACAGAGATACGTGACACACAGTGGGACAGCAAGGAGTTCTGCTGCGCAGACACAATATATTCCAAGTGATGAAAGGTGAGAACCAACAAACAAAAATACTCTACCCAGCAAGACTCTCATTAAGATATGATGGAGAAATCAAATGCTTTCCTGACGAGCCAACAATTAAGAGAATTCATCACCACCAATCCAGCTTTGTTTGTTGTTCAGCAACAGCAACAATTGCTCAGTAGTGTCCAACTCTGCAAACCCCATGGACTGCAGCATGCCAGACTTCCCTATCCTTCACTGTCTCTCAGAGTTTTCTCAAACTCTTGTCCATTGAACCGGTGATGCCATCCAACCATCTCATCCTCTGTCACCCCCTTCTCCTCCTTCCTTCAATACTTCCCCGCATCAGGGTCTTTCCAATGAGTCAGCTCTTTGCATCAGGTGGCCAGAGTATTCAAGCTTCAGCTTGAGCATTATTCCTTCCAAAGAATATTCAGGGTTGATTTCCTTTAGAATTGACTGGTTTGATCTCCTTGCTATCCAAGGGATTCTCAAGAGTCTTCTCCAGCACCACAGGTCAATAGCATCAGTTCTTCGGTGCTCAGTCTTCTTTATGGTCCAACTCTCACATCCATACATGACCACTGGAAAAACCATAGCTTTTACTAGATGGACCTTTGTCAGCAGAGTGATGTCTGTGTTCTTTAATACACTGTCTAGGTTTGTCATAGATATTCTTCCAGGAACAAACATTTTTTAACTTCATGACTGAAGTCACCATCTGCAGTGATTTTGGAGCCCAATGAAATAGTCTGTCACTGTTTCTATTGTTTCCCCATCTATTTGCCATGAAATGATGGGACCAGATGTCATGATCTTCATTTTTTGAATGTTGAGTTTTAAGCCAGCTTTTTCACCCTCCTCTTTCACTTTCATCAAGAGGCTGTTTAGTTCCTCTTTGCTTTCAGCCATGGCATAAGAGTGGTATCATCAGCATATCTGAGATTATTGATATTTCTCCTGGCAATCTTGATTCTAGCTTGTGCTTCATCCAGTCTGACATTTCTCATGATGTACTCTGCATAGAAATTAAATAAGCAGAGTGACAATACGCAGCCTTGACATACTTCTTCCAAGTTGAACCAGTCCGTTGTTCCATGTCCAGTACTAATTGTTGCTTCTTGGCCTGAATACAGATTTCTCAGGAGCCAAGTGAGGTGATCTGGTATTTTCAACTCCTGAAGATATTTCCACTGTTTGTTGTGAACCACACAGTCTAAGGCCTTAGCATAGCCAATGAAACAAAAGTAGATGCTTTTCTGGAATTCCCTTGCTTTTTCTATGATACAACAGATGTTGACATTTGATCCCTGGTTCCTCTCCCTTTTCTAAATCCAGCTTGTACATCTGGAAGTTCACGGTTCATGCACTGTTGAAGCCTAGCTTGAAGGATTTTGAGCATTACCTTGCTAGTATGTGAAATGAGAACGACTGGACAGTAGTTTGAACATTCTTTGGCATTACCCTTCTTTGGGACTGGAATGAAAACTGACCTTTTCCAGCCCTGTGGCCACTGCTGAGTCTTCCAAATTTGCTGATATATTGAGTGCAGCACTTTAATAACATCATCTTTTAGGATTTGAAATAGCTCAGCTAGAATTCCATCACCTCCACTAGCTTTGTTTGTAGTAATGCTTCCTAAAGTCCACTTGACTTCACACTTCAGGATGTCTGGCTCTAGGTGAGCAACCACACCATCATGGTTATCTGGGTCATTATGACCTTTTTTGTGTATTTCTTCTGTGGATTCTTGCCACCTCTTCTTAATCTCTTCTGCTTCTGTTATGTTCATACTGTTTCTGTCCTTTATTGTGCCTGTCATTGCATGAAATGTTCCCTGGTATCTCTAATTTTCTAAAAGAGATCTCTAGTCTTTCCCATTCTATTGCTTTCCTCTATTTCTTTGTATTGTTCACTAAGTGAAAGGCAAAGGAGAAAAGGAAATATATACCGATCTGAATGCAGAGTTCCAAAGAATAGCAAGGAAGGATAAGAAAGGTTTCTTTTCTTTTATTTATTTTTTTAATTGAAGGATAATTGCTTTACAGAATTTTGTTGTTTTCTGTCAAACCCCAACATGAAGGAAAGGTTTCTTAAGTGAACAATGCAAAGAAATAGAGGAAAACAATAGAGTAGGAAAGACTAGAGATCTCTTCAAGAAAATTAGAGAAACCAAGGGAAAATTTCGTGCAAAGACGGGCACAATCCAGCTTTACAAATATTAAAGGAACTTCTCTAGGCAAGAAACACAAGAGAAGAAAAGGATCTACAAAAATAAACCCAATACAACTAAGAAAATGGTAACAGAATTATATATATCAATAATTACTTTAAATGTAAATGGATTAAATGCACCAATGAAAAGGCATAAACTTCCTGGACTGATGAAAACATGTGTATGTATGCACTTCCACTTACCACATCACTCTACTTAATCCCCCAAATTGTATGTAATTATTTTATATTGTTAGGTTAATCATGTTTTATTATGGTTTACAATTGTAATTATCTTTTATTTTTTGTCTGGCTATTGATTGTGAAAATAGATACTCATCTTTTATTATTGTGATTATGTAACTATTATTCCCTTAATACTATTGTATCATGCTGCTGCTGCTAAGTCGCTTCAGTCGTGTCCGACCCTGTGTGACCCCATAGACGGCAGCCCACAAGGCTCCCCCATCCTGGGATTCTCCAGGCAAGAACACCGGAGTGGGTTGCAATTTCCTTCTCCAATGTATGAAGGTGAAAAAGGTGAAGTCGCTCAGTCGTGTCTGACTCTTAGCGACCCCATGGACCGCAGCTTACCAGGCTCCTCCATCCATGGGATTTTCCTGACAAGAGTACTGGAGTGGGTTGCCATTGCCTTCTCCATATTGTATCATGATTGGTCAACAAAATAATATCAGAATTCTATATCAGTACAATTACCATTTAATAGAAAACCTGTAATCACTTTTTAAAATCCAGATGCATATCAGAATTATCTCTGAATTTTTTGAAAAATACAAATGCCCAGGTATTGCTTTTTTTCTCCAAAGCTCTAGATGTGTTTCTGATGAACAGTCATATTTAATAACTGGACTATATGATACTATTTTACTTTTCTCTATTTTGTTTCACTTTTTCTATTTCATATTCAGTGCTCCCATTTGGTTTAGTTTATGCTTTCCAATTTCTCTGACTCTTTTTTTTTGATGTTCTTTCTAAAGTCCTTATCAAGAATTTTTGTCTGGCTAAAAATTATGACATTTTGATTCCATTTGTTTGACTTAGTATGAATAGAGTCTTATATTTCTAATTTATCTTCACTCAAAACTTTGATATAGTTCCATGTATTTTGGCATCTAGTATTACTGCTAGAAGTCTGTGTGTGCTTAGTTGCTTAGTCATGTCCTACTCTTTGCTGGCATGACTGCCAGGCTCCTCTGTCCATGGAATTCTCCAGGCCAGAATACTGGAGTGCGTAGCCATTCCCTTCTCCAGGGTATTTTTCGGATCCAGGGATTGAACCCAGGTTTCCTGCATTACAGGCAGATTCTTTACTGTCTGAGTCACCAGAAAAGTTTATTAGCTTAGTTATTTTTTTAAAAAGAAGTTTCTTGAATAAGGCTTGAAACTTCTAATCCAATTCTGAGAATATAAAGAAACAATATGTTGTAAAAAAAATAGGAATTTAACATGTGATATACTATAGGAAATGGCAACCCACTCCAGTGTTCTTGCTAGGAGAATCCCAGGGACGGGTGGCGGAGCCTGGTGGGCTGCCGTCTATGGGGTCACACAGAGTCGGACACGACTGAAGCGATGCAGCAGCAGCAGCAGCAGCATAGTATTATTAACTAACATTCAGATTTTGTTCAAATTCACAAAGCTTTATGCTTGTGTCCCTTGTTTTCATAACTTATTCAAGACTCCACATTGTATTTAACTGCATTGAGCTGCTTTGGCTGCATGTAACAAATTCTGGTAAATTCTCTTTTTGTTTTTATTCTATTACAAATATTTTCTAGTTTTCCTTGTTATGGCCTTTTGGATATACCCATCATTTAAAAGTGGACATTTAATTTCTAAACCTGTGGAATTTTTATTTATTTTTTTTCTAAATTTAATAAATGGTACAAAGCACAATGCCATAAACATTAACAGTTAAAATATCACCAAGTGAAAAAAATACTATAGAATACACAGTTGCAAAAAGCTACATTAAGTTATTTTACAACTGCCTCAAGCTGCAAAAAGAAAAAAAAAACCCAATGCCTTACCTAAGTTATCCCTCTCTCAAAATAATGCCCTTTATATTATAAACCATGAGCTCCCCATCAAAAGACGGGAACTGCTTTTGTTAATTCATATATATATATGACTGTATCACTTTGCTATACACCTGAAACAAACACAACACTATAAATAAAATATAGTACAATATAAAATAAAAATAAGTAACAGATCTTTGGGGCTTTACACTGAGTTAGAGTTCCTATCAGAGGGATAACAGCACCACAGCCACACTGGATCCTCATGAAGGAGGCACACGAATGACTGGATTACAAGAGTTAAAGGAATGAGAGCTGCTCACTTCCCAGAAACTACAGCTCACAGAAAACCAACAAAGGCACGAGATACAGACCATTCACTTACGAATGTGTAAAACTCAAGAAAGTCCACATCACTCCTACAACATGTCGAAAGGGCCTCAGAATTCACACAATACCAACTTTCTCATGGTTCTGGTTAAATTACATATACCAGTTTATAACAAATGGCAAAATCTGTAACTCTGTTCAAAGTTTTAAAAAATTACTTAAGAATAATTTCTTGTATTTCTATGCCACCTTTATAGTTCTGGTTTCTCGTTTCTTAATTAGTAAATTCAGCAAGAATTCTGGTAAATTCTCTTTTTGTTTTTATTCTATTACAAATATTTTCTAGTTTTCCTTGTTTTGGCCTTTTGGATATACCCATCATTTAAAAGTGGACATTTAATTTCTAAACCTGTGGATTTTTAAAGTATCTTTGATATTAATTTCTCTTTTTGATATCAATTTCTCATTTAAATGCTTTCTACTCTGCAATCACCCTCTGTGTTTTTTTCAGTCTCCTAACTTTATTGAGGATTTCAATGGCTAAGTCAAATATCTCTCTTGGTAAATGTCACAGTGTACTTATAAGTATGTGGGTTATTTTAACATATCTTTTCATATTGGTCTATAACATAATTCCACAATGATAAGCGAACAGACTTTATGATTTCAACGCCTATATACCATGACTCTTTCGCACCTGATCTTAAATCCCTGAATAAGTTCCAGTGTCTCCTAGCTTATAATCTATGGGAACTTGGATACAATTTGTATTCTACTGTTGTGTGAAAACTGTATAAATCTTAGTTATGTTGAATTAGTTCATAGTGCTTTTCAGGTCTACTATATCCTTCTCCTTC
Organism: Moschus berezovskii; assembly: GCF_049115385.1. Lineage (NCBI taxonomy): Eukaryota > Metazoa > Chordata > Mammalia > Artiodactyla > Moschidae > Moschus > Moschus berezovskii. The sequence goes on from NC_142463.1 coordinate 67,639,203, forward strand.
TCTGTATATTCATTGCATTAATTTTCGAGAGTTTGATATTGAAACTCCAACTAAAATCTTAACTTATCTACATAAAATTAATTATAATATATAGTGGTACTATATGTAGCTTTCTTCTGTATTTTCCAGGTCTCCTGTAAATGTGTTATCATATTTTCACAATTTAAAAAATGAAAAAGAAAGAGGAATAAAGAGTAAAGAAAATTCCCTGCCTTACCTTCTCCACGTTGCCCAGGCCCTCAGTGTCCAGAAGGACCAGGGTGGAGCTCTCCTTGAAGGGGTGGGGCATACACCACATCCAGATGCCTTTGGTTTCAGACCTCACTCTGGGGCCCAGCTGGAAACCTGCACGGAAAGAAGAATGCAACGCACAATAAGAGCAGATAGTCCAGGCTGCCCATGGGTTACTTTGGGTAAAATTGTTGAAATGTGAGTGCATGACTGGGGAAAATGTGTTTTCATTTCAGCAAGGACTGTCAGTTCAAATGTTTACACATGCTCAGGACCTTCCCAAGAAATATTTCTTGTCCCCTATTCACCTCATAACATTAATGGCTCATGCTGTGTCACATTCCAGAATTAATGTAAATTCTATTAACCTTTCTATTTTTTTCAGTTCCATAGCCTCCACTTTCTGATGGAGTCCCAACAGTGAGAGGTACCAGCAAGAGATTAGAAATCAGGCACCTGTTCCCTTGGTTTCCACCTGGTGAGCCATGGTGCCCTAGTACCTCTGTTCCTCTGCCTTCGTCATATCTCCTTTCATTTAGCTCTATCCAGTTGTTCTGGTCTCTGTCACATTCTGGAATCCACTAATTGCCTCTTCACCCTATAGGAATTATAAAGGCTCCCTGGTCATTGTTGCTGCCACCCTCTGAGTGCTTCTGCTTCCTTCAGAAAAATGGAGTGGTTCCTTTTGCTCTGCTTGGGCCCTTGTAATTATCACTCCATTTACAGTTACCTGTTAAGTGGATCATCTGTTTCCTTCCAGGTTCTGAACTAATACATTAGCTTTTGTTAAATTGTTTTTTCCCTCCTCGTTTTCCCTATATTTTCCTCATTTTTGTTCTCTTCAAAAAATGATGAAATCTTTGTTCATTGACTTGGGTGGGGATAAAATAGCAGGGGATTAGAAAAGACCTGTGAGAATTGTTTGCCCTTCTTTCTAAGGCTTAAACCAACAGAAAGTGATTATGTGAGATCATGGGCTTCCCTGTTAGCTCAGACAGTAAAGAATCTGCCTGCAATGCAGGAGACCTGGATTGGGAAGATCCCCTGGAGAAGGGAATGACAACCCACTCCAGTATCCTTGCTTGGGGAATTCCATGGACAGAGGAATCTGATGGGCTACAGTCCATGGATAGCTGAGTCAGACAGGACTGAGCAACTAACACACTTATGTGTAAGAAAGCAAAATATGTCTTATCTACAGTCCAAGATTTTGACTGTCTGCTAGATGCCAGTGCTCCCTTCAACTGAGAAAAGAAACGGATATGATGAAATGCCTAGAGGAGCATGGCTTAGGCCATTCAATTGCCATGTTCTGTGTATTCTGCTCTAGCGGGTATAAAACCTGAGATGATCTGCACTCTTCTACATTGTGATGGCATTTGACTGCTTTCTGATTAATACAGAGCAGGCTGAACTCCCAGTTCCCCCAGGAAGAAAGGCAGGGTATAATGAAGTTCATCACAGTCAGTTATGTGAGGCAAAGGGGAGACAAAGAATCATAACAAGGTGACAGTAGTGAGCTGCTTCTGCTAGTGAACTTTGACTGGGCACCAGTTTTGCTTCTTTGTTTGTTTTTGTTCTCCCCGTCATTTAATTGGGATAGTAGTGCCACAATTCAAGTTCTTTAAAACCTAACCAGGTGAAGCAGTTCCTTAGTAATGGAAATCACCTCCTTATTACCTGACATTATCTTGAATAAAATAAAAAGGAATATTGTTGAAACACCTTGACTGTTGAAACATCTTGACTGATGTCTCTTCACTTCAGTTCAGTTCAGTCGCTCAGTCGTGTCCGACTCTTTGCAACACCATGAATCACAGCACGCCGGGCCTCCCTGTCCATCACCAACTCCCAGAGTTCAAACAAACTCATGTTCATCGAGTCGGTGATGCCTTCCAGCCATCTCATTCTCTGTCGGCCCCTCCTCCTCCTGCCCCCAATCAATCCCAGCATCAGAGTCTTTTCCAGTGAGTCAACTCGTCGCATGAGGTGGCCAAAGTATTGCAGTTTCAGCTTTAGCATCAGTCCTTCCAATGATCACCCAGGACTGATCGCCTTTAGAATGGACTGGTTGGATCTCCTTGCAGTCCAAGGGACTCTCAAGAGTCTTCTCCAAACCACAGTTCAGAAGCATCAATTCTTCGGCAATCAGCTTTCTTCACAGTCCAACTCTCACATCCATACATGACCATGGTAAAAACCATAGCCTTGACTAGACGGACCTTGGTTGGCAAAGTAATGTCTCTGCTTTTTAATATGCTATCTAGGTTGGTCATAACTTTCCTTCCAAGGAGTAAGCGTCTTTTAATTTCATGGCTGCAATCAGCATTTGCAGTGATTTTGGATCCCAAAAAAATAAAGTCTGACACTGTTTCCACTGTTTTCCCATCTATTTCCCATGAAGTGATGGGACCAGATACCATGATCTTAGTTTTCTGAATGTTGAGCTTCAAGCCAACTTTTCACTCTCCTCTTTCACTTTCATCAAGAGGCTCTTTAGTTCCTCTTCACTTTCTGCCATAAGGGTGGTGTCATCTGCATATCTGAGGTTATTGATATTTCTCCTGGAAATCTTGATTCCAGCTTGTGCTTCTTCCAGCCCAGCATTCCTCATGATGTACTCTGCATAGAAGTTAAATAAGCAGGGTGACAATATACAGCCTTGACGTACTCCTTCTCCTATTTGGAACTAGTCTGTTGTTCCATGTCCAGTTCTAACTGTTGCTTCCTGACCTGCATACAGGTTTCTCAAGAGGCAGGTCAGGTGGTCTGGTATTCCCATCTCTTTCAGAATGTTCCACAGTTTATTGTGATCCACACAATCGAAGACTTTGGCATAGTCAATAAAGCAGAAATAGATGTTTTTCTGGAATTCTCTTGCTTTTTCCATGATCCAGCGGATGTTGGCAATTTGATCTCTGGTGCCTCTGCCTTTTCTAAAACCAGCTTGAACATCTGTAAGTTCACGGTTCACGTACTTTTGAAGCCTGGCTTGTAGAATTTTGAGCATGACTTTGCTAGCATGTGAGATGAGTGCAATTGTGCGGTAGTTTGAGCATTCTTTGGCATTGCATTTCTTTGGGATTGGAATGAAAACTGACCTTTTCCAGTCCTGTGGCCACTGCTGAGTTTTCCAAATTTGCTGGCATATTGAGTGCAGCACTTTCACAGCATCATCTTTCAAGATTTGAAATAGCTCAACTGGAATTCCATCACCTCCACTAGCTTTGTTTGTAGTGATGCTTTCTAAGGCCCACTTTGACTTCACATTCCAAGATGTCTGACTCTAGGTGAGTGATCACACCATCGTGATTATCTGGGTCATGAAGATCTTTTTTGTATAGGTCTTCAGTGTATTCTTGCCACCTCTTCTTAATATCTTCTGCTTCTGTTAGGTCCATACCATTTCTGTCCTTTATCGAGTCCATCTTTGCATGAAATGTTCCCTTGGTATCTCTAATTTTCTTGAAGAGATCTCTTGTCTTTCCTATTCTGTTGTTTTCCTCTATTTCTTTGCATTGATCATTGAGGAAGGCTTTCTTATCTCTCCTTGCTATTCTTTGGAACTCTGCATTCAGATGCTTATATCTTTCCTCTTCTCCTTTGCTTTTCACTTCTCTTTCAACAGCTATTTGTAAGGCCTCCTCAGACAGCCATTTTGCTTTTTTCATTTCTTTTCCATGGGGATGGTCTTGATCCCTGTCTTCTGTACAGTGTCACGAACCTGCGTCCATAGTTCATCAGGCACTCTATCTATCAAATCTAGTCCCTTCAATCTATTTCTCACTTCCACTGTATAATCATGAGGGATTTGATTTAGGTCATATCTGAATGGTCTAGTGGTTTTCGTTTCTTAGAGTTCTGAAATCTTTAATCACCGAAAAAAAAAGACCTATTAATTATTTTAGCCTGGCAAAGAAAAAGTGCTCTCCCCTGCCTAGTTGTCAATAATTCTTTAAAAGAAAGACAATATAAAATGTTTTATTTGAGGCCAATGGGAGACTGTAAGCAAAAAGAAAGAGAAAGACAGGAAGAAGTCTATCTACAAGTACTACTTACTTGTAGTGAGGCAAATAATATGCAACTGTACAGATACCAGATCAGCCAAAGCTAAAAAAATTCTTACCAAACTTTTAATATGATGTGGAGAATTCCAGTTACTGCTAATATGCACATAAAATGCACATAAAACTTGAAAAACTGTTTGATATTATCTTGAAAGCCTGAAAACATACGGACTCCATGACCAGGCAATGGCACTTCCAAGTATATCAAACAAGGGTAGCTAGTGTACACGTGCACCAGGATATAGATACAAGAATATTCACAACTGTGAACCCATAGAAGTTGGAGCTACAAATAATACCAGTGTTCATCATCAATGAGTGAATAAGTAAAATTTCCTATCCTCTGTCAATAGCATACTCTACAGTGGTGAGTATACATGAATTATAGATGTGTATGAGTTGGACTGTGAAGAAAGCTGATCGCCGAAGAATCGATGCTTTTGAACTGTGGTGCTGGAGAAGACTCTTGAGAGTCCCTTATACTGCAAGGAGATCCAACCAGTCCATTCTAAAGGAGATCAATCCTGGGTGTTCATTGGAGGGACTGATGCTAAAGCTGAAACTGCAATACTTTGGCCACCCATGCGACGAGTTGACTCACTGGAAAAGACTCTGATGCTGGGAAAGGTTGGGGGCGGGAGGAGAAGGGGACGACCGAGAATGAGATGGCTGGATGGTATCACCGCCTCTGTGGACATGAGTTTGAGTGAACTCCGGGAGTTGGTGATGGACAGGGAGGCCTGGCGTGCTGTGATTCATGGGGTCGCGGAGAGTCGGACACGACTGAGCGACTGAACTGAACTGAACTGATGACAAACTAAATGATCCTCATAAACTTCTTTTTGAACTAAAGAAGCAAGATCCCCATAACTGTCACAATGTAACTCCCTATGTATTAAGTTTGAGCAATGCTTAACAAATGCAGAAACATAATATAAAGCCATTTTTAAAAAGGAAGAATGAAAGAATGCACCATGGAAGTCAAAATTCTGGTGAGATCTAGTGAAGGTATGAGAGGGCATGATTTGGGCTTTTGGGTGTTGAAGTATTTCTTGATCTGTGTAGTGATTACACAGATGATCACTTTAGGTTTATCAACTTTATTGTGTGAGTATATATATATATATGCATATATATATATATATGTCTTATGCACTGTTCTATATGTGTTATAGTTCAGATAATAGAAAAGACTATATAGAGAAACAGGGGTATAATTTACCAAAGTTTGGAAATAAGGAAATTAAATGAAGCAAAAAAAGATGGATGGTAGCCTCATTGAGATATGGGAGTTTTAGGAATTCATCTGTCTATTTCTTTACGTCTCTTCTAAAAAAACAGAGCATGTTGAACAACATTTGTGTGCTATTTGAAATAACACTGTGATTTAGGACAAAAGTGACGAAGGAGAAAGGAAGGGAGTAATCTTTGAAGTTGAGCCCTCGAGAAGATGGCAGTTGATGGGACTGGGACAAATAAGGTGGACATTTTGATGGGCCTGTGAACTCTCCATTACTGGATAAAAGAGGGAACGTTGTGGAGAGACAGGTTTGGAGTTACAAATTCAGTGGTGAGAATTAAGAAGTTGTTTTCAGTGGGGGGAGTTAGACTCTTCCTTAACAAGGCACTAGAGAAGGATAATCCAGAGAAGGCAATGGCAACCCACTCCAGTCCTCTTGCCTGGAAAATCCCTTGGACAGAGGAGCCTGGTAGGCTGCAGTCCAAGGGGTCACTAAGAGTCGGACATGACTGAGCGTCTTCACTTTCACTTTTCACTTTCATGCATTGGAGAAGGAAATGGCAACCCACTCCAATGTTCCTGCCTGGAGAATCCCAGAGACGGGGAAGCCTCGTGGGCTGCCGTCTATGGGGTCACACAGAGTCGGACACGACTGAAGTGAGAGCAGCAGCAGCAGCAGCAGAGGAGGATGATCAGCAGCCTGTGTTATCACTGCTTCCCAGCATATGGTCCTGAACAATACTCACCGTGATTTTGTCCTGCCAGGCGGTTCATCAGGTAGGACTTTCCTGTCCGATACGGCCCTACGATGGCCACCACCACCAGAGGCTGAGATATCTGGTCAAGGATCTTCAGTGCTTTTGGATTCACTAATAGTTGATTTTTCCGGTTTTCCACCAGACAGATGGGGTCCATTTTGGTAGATCCAGATGCCATGGGAACCTGTAACCCAGAAGAACAACTCAGTAGACTATAAGATCTGGACGTCATCTCTCACAGTGCACATCAGCCTTCTGCTTGTGGAACTTATGTATTAATTCTCCATGCTTTGCATGTTTCTAAAAGATAAGTATTTAGCTAACCTGTGTTAAGGCCTGTACAGGTAAGTTATGGAAATTACCTTATTGATCTTTAAATGAACTCTAAAACAACCTTGCCCGTATGAGCCATACAGTGAACAGAATGAGAAAACAAAGTACTGATGATGAAACCTTGAAAACACTAACATTTTGGGGGTAAGTAGAGGCAGATAGGACATGAAGGATATGAGGAGTGATCAGAGATGATTTATGGAGTGTCAGAATGATTTGGTCACTCATTAATTGTACAAATATTCACTGAGAACCTACCATGTGCTGAACACTGTTCTAGGGGCTCAGGATCAAACTGAAGAAAATGGATACAAATCACAAATCTCTGCCTCACGGTACTCTATTCCAGTGGAGGAAACAGATAATATAGAAAGTAAAATCAAAATACATATATGTAAAGCTTGTACATGCTCAACCATGTCCAACTCTTTGCCACTGCATGGACTGAAGCTTGCTAGGGTTCTCTGTCCTTGGGATTTTCCAGGCAAGAATACTGGAGTGGAGTGCCACTTACTACTCCAGGGGATCGTCCCAACCCAGGGATCAAACCCCTGTCTCCTGTATTGGTAGGCAGATTCTTTAACACTGAGCCACCTGGGAAGCCCTATATGTACATGAGAGGGTAGTAAAGTATCAGAAGGAAATGAGCAAGCAATGACCCATGGAACACTGGGGGTTGAATTTATGTAGAGAGTATCCAGGGAAGACCTTGATAATAAAGGAAAGATGAAGGTGATCAGTGTCCACATCCTTTGATGAGAACAGACAGATGCAGGGAAGCAGTGGCAGCAGGAACAGGCTGGGAGAGGAGAGACTGTGAGAGAAAGAAATTGAGATAAAGAAGGCAGCTTTCTCTCAAACAAACACAACAGAATTTAAGGTACCTACACAATGTTGTGCATGTAAGAATTAATTTATTAACAGAAATTATAGGACATTTCTTAAGCAGATAGAGAAGAGAAGCAAGCAACCAGGGTGTTGTCAGATCTGCCTAGATATGTCAGAGTGTCACATCTGGGCTAGCTCCTACTTTAACTAATTTCATTACAATGGTAGGGTGTTTCATGATCTCAAGAGACAGACTGCAGCAGCAGTCTGAGAGGTTGGACTGTCCTTTTATTTTCTCAAAGACAATACTAAGCAACATCCACATGTTGCCATACTTTACGAACTGTGTGATGACTGGGAAGATTAATTTCTCTGTGCCTCAAGTTTCTCCTGTAAAGTGGTGACATGAAAAGTAAAGATCAATCTGTCATTAAGGTCATTGTTCAGTTGCTAAGTTGTGTCCAGCTAGAGCATGCTAGGCTTCCTTGTCCTTCATTATCACCCAGAGTTTGTTCAAAATCATGCCCATTGAGTCAGTGAGGCTATCTAACCATTTCATCCTCTATCATTCCTTCTCCTCCTGCCTTCAGTCTTTCCCAGCATCAGGGTCTTTTCTAGTCAGCTCTTTGCATCAGGTGGCCAAAGTATTGGAGCTTCAGCTTCAGCATCAGTCCTTCCAGTGAATATTCAGGGTTGATTTCCTTTAGGATTGACTGGTTTGATCTCCTTGTAGTACAAGGGACTCTCAACGAGAGTCTTCTCCAGCATCACAGTTTGAAAGCACAAATTTTTTGGCACTCAGTCTTCTTCATGGTCCAACTCTCACATCCATACATGACTACTGGAAAAACCATAGCTTTGACTATACACACCTTTGTTGGCAAAGCGACGTCTCTGCTTTTTAATATGTTGTCCAGGTTGTCATAGCTTTCTTTCCAAGGAGCAAGTGTTTTTCTTTTAAATTTCATGACTGCAGTCACTATCTGCAGTGATTTTAGAGCCCATGAAAATAAAATCTGTCACTGCTTCGATTGGATGCCGTGATCTTAGTTTTCTTTAAGTCAGCTTTTTCACTCTCCTCTTTCACCCTCATCAACAGACTCTTTAGTTCCTCTTCAATTTCTGCCATTAGAGTGGTATCATCTGCATATCTGAGGCTGTTAATATTTCTCCTGGCAATCTTGATTCCAGCCTGTGATTCATCCAAACCAGCATTTTGCATGATGTACTCTGCATATACATTATTAATGAATAAGCAGGGTGTCAATATAAAGCCTTGTCATCCTCCTTTCCCAATTTTGAACCAGTCAATTATTCCATGTCCGGTTCTAACTGTTGCTTCTAGACTTGCATACAGGTTTCTCAGGAGGCATTTAAGGTAGTCTGATATTCATGTCTCTTGAAGAATTTTCCATGGTTTTTTATGATCCACACAGTCAAAGGCTTTAGCATAGTCAATGAAGCAGAAGTAGATTTATTTTGGAATTCCCTTGCTTTTTCTATGATCCAACAGATGTTGGCAATTTGATCCCTGGTTCCTTTCCCTTTTCTAAATCTAGTTTGTACATCTGGAAGTTCTCATTTCATGTACGGCTGAAGCCAAGCTTGAAGGATTTTGAGTATTACCTTGCTAGCATGTGAAATGAGAGCGACTGGACAGTAGTTTGAACATTCTTTGGCATTGCCCTTCTTTTGGATTGGAATGAAAACTGAACTTTTCCAGTCCTGGGGCCACTGCTGGGTTTCCAAATTTGCTGATAGATTGAGTGCAGCACTTTAATAGCACTGTCCTTCAGGATTTGAAATAGCTTAGCGGGAATTCCATCACCTCCACTAACTTTGTTCGTAGTAATGTTTCCTAAGGCCCACATGACTTCACAGTCCAGGATATATGACTCTAGATGAGTGATCACTCCATCGTGGTTATCTAGAACATTAAGTTTTTTTGTGTAGGTCTTCTGTGTATTCTTGCCACCTCTTCTTAATTTCTTCTGCTTCTTTTATGTCCTTACTGCTTCTGTCCTTAATTGTGCCCATCTTTGCGTGAAATGGTTCTCTCGATATCTCCAGTTTTCTTGAAGAGGTCTCTATTCTTTACCATTCTATTGTTTTCCTCTATTTCTTTGCATTGTTCACTTAAGAAGGCCTTTTTATTTCTCCTTGTTATTCTCTGAAACTCTGCATTCAGTTGGGTTTATCTTTTCCTTTCTCCCTTGCCTTTCAAGTCTTTTCTTTTCTCAGCTAATTGTAAGGCCTCCTCAGACAACCACTTTGCTTTCTTGCATTTCTTTTTTTTTGGTGGGAGGGAGGGATTGTTTTTGTCATTGCCTCCTGTACAATGTTATGAATCTCTGTCCATAGTTCTTCAGGTATTCTGTCAGATCTAATCCTTTGAATCTATTTATCACCTCCAATGTATAATCAAGGGCTTCCCTCATAGCACAGTCAGCAAAGAATCTGCCTGCAATGCAGGAGATCTGCATTCAATTTCTGGGTTGGGAAGATCCCCTGGAGAAGGAATTGGCAACCCACTCTAGTGTTCTTGCCTGGAGAATAATCCCATGCATAGAGGAGCCTGGCAGGTTACAGTCCATAGCGTCACAAACCAAACCAGTGTATAATCATAAGGGATTTTATTTAGGTCATACCTAATGGACTAACAGTTTTTGCTACTTTCTTCAGTTTAAGCCTTATTTTTTTCAATAAAGAGCTCATGATCTGAGCCACAGTCAGCTCTAGGTCTTGTTTTTGCTGACTGTATAGAGCTCCTCCAATCTGGACTGCAAAGAATATAATCAGTCTGATTTTGGTATTGACTATCTGGTGATGTCCCTTCACCATGACAAGGCTGTGATCCATGTAGGGTATTGGGGTCACTAGGAGGATTACATATCTCATAATGCTTACAATACTCTCAAAGTTATACAAGCACATAGTCAATCCTATATAATTTTACAATTGTGTGTCTCTGAAGACTGGGAGGGTAATTTCTGAATGAAAGTGGCGAGTTGGCTTTCGCCTGAAAAAGTGACACTTCCTTAGCTGGTTGCAGCAGTGGGAGGACACAGCCCAAGAGGAAGTTGAGCAGGCTGGGAGGCCCAAGCAGTAACAACCGAGGGGGAGAACAGCCATGGGGGAAGAGTCAGGCTGGAGGAGCTGAAAGCTGCCCTGAGATGTCCAAGCACAGGTTCTGGAGCTGGGCTGTCAGGGTTCAAACCTGAGGGTTCAAGTCACTTATTGTCTGCTGAAACCTTGTAAAAGGAACTTAAATGCAAAGCCTCCATTTTCTTACCAGTGTTATAAGAAAAACAGTAATTCCTGCCTGATTCATTACTATACAGATGATAAGATATAAGTTCTCAGAAAGTTTTTAAAATTTTCCTGCATTAATGTATGGCTTCAACAGTCAATAACTTGGGCAATATGTTACAATGTGTTGGTGCATTCTGTAAGTTGCAATTTGCCCAGAAATATAAGCTATCTAAAATCTTTCAGTCAGGAAAAAACATGAATTTGCTCAAAGGAATTCCTCTCTAAAATTTCTCCTTCTCTCTCTTGCTCTTTTTTTTTCTACAGTGGATTGGGAGCAGAGATAGAGCAGTCAAATGACCTTTTACTGCTGTGTTAGGTGAAAATTAATAAAAGGAAACTTCATTCAAATGGAATCATCAGGCCAGAAAGAAGAGCTCTCACACAGTACCACTGGAGATCAGTTATGAGAAGAATTGTCAATCCCAAAGCCCAAGGAAAAAATCTTCAACAGGAGATGCTCCAGTGAGAGTCCCCAACAGGAAAAAGTATACCTCATATCTCCTAGAAGAACCCAGGAGTATCCCAGCAACCCAGCCAAAGAAAAAGGGTCATTACCTTGAACTCTCACTTTTCTCCAACGGACTTTCTTTTAAAACAATCCTTCCCAACTTACTACTTTTCTCTATAAAATAAGAGAGAGAAACTTCCTCTTTTTCTTGGTTGAATTTGCCCCATGTCTTTTGCTATAGCTTGCTTGTCCCAAATGACAATTCCCTTGCTTTTCCTGAGTAAACCCATTTTATTTGAAAAATCACTATTTTTAAGGTGAACAGTTTTAAGCAACAGGAATAGTAGCATTCAGTTCTGAGTCAGAATATTGATAAAACTTTGGTAGGAGTCCATAAGCTTACCGTGTGTGTTTTTTAATTAAAAATATTCTGACGTTTCCAAACCAAGAAACTTCAAAACTAAATAACTAAATGAAAGAGTATTACTAGATGGCAGAGGATGATGATCAGTTTCCAATGGTTACTATTCAGTAGAGTTATCTGAAGTGATAGTTAAAAGTACCCCACACTCTGTATTTTCAGCAAGCATCAGAAGTTTTAAGAGGCAGTATTTGTATGGGCCAGGTATTAAAAAAAAATGCATGGTAAATAAACATGAATAGGCTTACAGTTAGTATTTTTTTTATTAAGAATGAGATTAAATTATTTCAAATAATACAGTTTTGCATTATTCAGAATATTGAATGTTAAGAAAAAAAATAATCCACTGTTAATCTGTTAGGATTTAAATTGTCTGTGGACTACCACCAGTGCCCAGTGGGGTGCAGTCATGATGGAGGGGGCTGGAGGAAGAGACTGCACCCAGGACTTCTGCGAGGGGCCTGGGAGTTTGGGCCCTCAGTCCTAAAAAGGACTTCAGCCCCCATTTCTTAGAAGATGAAGCATACTCTCCTCCTTGTCCCATGCCCGACTTTTTGCTCCAGCCCTGCTTAGGGGATTTCCTTGGACGACAAGGAGATCAAACCAGTCAATCCTAAAGGAATTCAATTCTGAATATTCATTGGAAGGACTGTTGCTGAAGCTAAAGCTCCAATATTTTGGCTACCTGATGTGAAGAGCCAACATATTGGAAAAGATCCTGATGCTGGGAAAGATTGAGGGCAGAAGCAGAAGGGGTGACAGAGGATGAAATGGTTGGATGGCATCATGGACTCAATGGACATGAGTTTGAGCAAACTCCAGGAGGTAGTGGAGGCTGGGGTGCTGCAGCCCATGGGGTCGCAGAGTTGGACACCGTCTTAGCAGCTGAACAACAGCAACTGCTACATGCTCCAGGAGGAGCAGAGCATCAGGGTGACATGGCTCAAAGACAACCAACTCTGAGCTGCTTGAGCTATGCTCTGACCCAATAGCGCCATCCTCGCCTCCCCTCCCCCAGGATAGCGCCTGCACTGGGGGATTTTATTGTCGTTATTTAACTGAAGAGTGCTTGGAAAGTCAAGCTTAGGAGCAAACTTACTTGGAGCAGACGCTTCAGCCGGGAGTCAAGTCAGCTGCTCTGGATCTCCCCTAGGGCTCCTCTTGCCTCTGGCTCCTCTGGAAACTATTCTTACATTCAGAAGCTGAAAAGCCAGTTGGTTATTAAAAGTCATCTGGTATGCGTGTGTTTTATGAGAATCGAAATTGAAAGGACGGAAGTGCTTGTATTTTTTTTCCTTTCCTGGAGGCAGTAGCCTAGATGCATTACAGGAAAGGCCAGGGAGACAAGGGCTCCTCGCTGCCTGGCTGGATAAACAAAACCCAACTTCGTCCCTTCTCCACAGGTGACTTAGGCATTCCTGACCCCACAGTGAATGGGACCCAAATAATGGTAGGATGAGAGTTCAACAGCCTGTCTCTCAGGGGTGTTTTTGTGAAAGAAGGGGTTTGTTTATTAATTTTTCTTCAGTTGAAAAGTCTTTAATTTGTTTGTTTTTCTCTTTCCTTTTTAAAAAAGTATTTTCTTTTTAACTCGGTGATTTCTTTCTTCACTGGAGAAGGAAATGGCAACCCACTCCAGTGTTCTTGCCTGGAGAATTCCATGGACAGAGGAACCTGTGTATTTAATCCTAGATTTTATAGCCCAGAAATATTCACCTTTTTTTTTTCTTTCCTTCTGTTCTTTTACTAAGGTGGATCCACCTTTGGAGTTTGGGAGTTGATTCAGATTTCTTCCATTCTTTTCTATATCCTAAGGTATTGTACTAACTTAGAAGTTAAAAGCTTGACTGCTGCTGTTAGGGAACCAGGTTCTTTTGCCCAAGGAGCTACAAGCCAAAACACTGAGACATCCAGGTTTGCAGCAGAAGCAACCCAGTAAGGAGGCAAGAGAACAAGTCTCAGGTCTGCCTCCCAGGAGGACAGGTGCTTAGAATATTAACAGAAGCAAGAAGCAGAATGGTCTTAGGCCTTAGAGAAAGGTGATTGGTGGTAAGGAAAAGTGAGATAATTGGTGTTCTGTGCAAGTTTATCTTGGTTACATGCTTCTTCATGGGACACGTGCAAATACAGAGGATTTGGTGTGAAACAGGTTGGTGAATTTGGGGCTGTGATGACAGTGGGTCACCAATGGGACAAGCAGGTCTCTTTTGCACAGATTCTGATGAGCTGTATTGGTTTGACCTGGTATCAGCCAGTTTTGTTGTGTTACAATAAGAGTTTCCAAACAGCCTGTTCCCTTATCTGCTGTTCTGTAAAAGGAGTTCAAGAATTTCACTTAGTCACCAGTTTCTGTTACAGGTTTTTAACCCTGTGAATCAAGGTTTGGCTATCCCATCTGTATTTCAGATGGCAATGAGGAGAAAGGGAGGACAGGCAGAATATAGTTTCAAAGTTTTATGGCCAAACCTCCCAGGAGCAAGTGCTTTGGCACATATTCCCTATGCAGACTTCTCTAGCTGCAAAATCAGCTAGAACAGTATAAAAATCCTTAGATTGCCATATGCTTATTTTGTAAAATAAAACGATACCGTATTTGGAGCTGCAGAGCATGTTGTAACTGTAAAGGTGTATGCGACAATATCAAGGACAGATTTTTCTAGAATTCTGAGACTACACTGAGTAGATTCAAGACTTGAATCCAAGCAGGGAAAATTACTGTGGCCCTGTAATTCCTGAGCCACCAAGATTGATTTAGGGGGAGATTAGGCATATGACCTAAAACCTATAAAGTTAATCATTTCTTAGTTACCTGGATCCAAGAAATTTCTTTTTTTTTTTCTCTCTCTTGCTCTTGGTCTTGTTCTGTCTCTCTGGATCTCCTCTCTTGTTTTCATCAATTTTTTGTTGTTGTCAGTGAGGGTATAAAGATTTGTGTTTCTAGATGAAGACTGTAAGTCCACTTAGATATGTTTGGCTCCGGAACATGATATGTACTGTTACTAAAGCATCTACAAGTGTTATATGAAAAAAGATTATAGTGTGTGAGAGTAATACATACGGCAGCATATAAAAATAGATTTTAAGAGCAAAAATTCCTGTCTATAGGCATGCAGAAAACTGAAGAAAATTTCGGCTTTATAGAAGATGTAATATTGTTGTATTTATACGTACCTTGTGGCTAAGCTGGTAAAGAATCCACCTGCAATGTGGGAGACCTGGGTTGGGAAGATCCCCTGGAGAAGGGAAAGACTACCCACTCCAGTATTCTGGCTTGGAGAATTCCATGGACTATACAGTCTGTGGGGTCACAAAGAGTTGGACACGACTGAATGACTTTCATTTTCACTTTATAATATGGCTTCCAATAAATTGAGAAATGGCAGAACTGAAAGAATAGGGAAAGTCACAATTTTAAGGACACACTTATCCTACTTCAGTTCAGTTCAGTTCAGTCGCTCAGTCGTGTCCGACTCTCTGTGACCCCATGAATCACAGCACGCCAGGCCTCCCTATCCATCACCAACTCCCTGAGTTCACTCAAATTCATGTCCACAGAGTCGGTGATACCATCCAGCCATCTCATTCTCTGTCATCCCCTTCTCCTCCCGCCCCCAACCTTTCCCAGCATCAGAGTCTTTTCCAGTGAGTCAACTCGTCGCATGAGGTGGCCAAAGTATTGCAGTTTCAGCTTTAGCATCAGTCCTTCCAATGAACACCCAGGATCGATCTCCCTTAGAATGCACTGGTTGGATCTCCTTGCGGTACAAGGGACTCTCAAGAGCCTTCTCCAACACCACAGTTCAAAAGCATCAATTCTTCGGCGATCAGCTTTCTTCACAGTCCAACTCTCACATCCATACATGACCACGGGAAAGACCATAGCCTTGACTAGACGGACCTTGGTTGGCAAAGTAATGTCTCTGCTTTTTAATATATTATCAAGGTTGGTCTTAACTTTCCTTCCAAGGAGTAAGCATCTTTTAATTTCCTGGCTGCAATCAGCATCTGCAGTGATTTTGGAGCCCAAAAAATAAAGTCTGACACTGTTTCCACTGTTTTTCCACCTATTTCCCATAAAGTGATGGGACCAGATGCCATGATCTTTGTTTTCTGAATGTTGAGCTTCAAGCCAACCTTTTCACTCTCCTCTTTCACTTTCATCAAGAGGTTTTTGAGTTCCTCTTCACTTTCTGCCATAAGGGTAGTGTCATCTGCATATCTGAGATTATTGATATTTCTCCCAGCAATCTTGATTCCAGCTTGTGCTTCTTCAAGCCCAGCGTTCCTCATGATGTACTCTGCATAGAAGTTAAATAAGCAAGGTGACAATATACAGCCTTGACGCACTCCTTTTCCTATTTGGAACCAGTCGGTCATTCCATGTACAGTTCTGACTGTTGCTTCCTGACCAGCATACAGGTTTCTCAAGAGGCAGGTCAGGTGGTCTGGTATTCCCATCTCTTTCAGAATTCTCCACAGTTTATTGTGATCCACACAGTCAAAGGCTTTGGCATAGTCAATGAAGCAGAAATAGATGTTTTTCTGGAACTCTCTTGCTTTCTCCATGATCCAGCGGATGTTGGCAATTTGGTCTCTGGTGCCTCTGCCTTTTCTAAAACCTGCTTGAACATCTGGGAGTTCACGGGTCACATATTGCTGAAGCCTGGCTTGGAGAATTTTGAGC
Source organism: Moschus berezovskii (assembly GCF_049115385.1). Taxonomy (NCBI): domain Eukaryota; kingdom Metazoa; phylum Chordata; class Mammalia; order Artiodactyla; family Moschidae; genus Moschus; species Moschus berezovskii. The sequence goes on from NC_142463.1 coordinate 67,655,525, forward strand.
ATGACCTTACTAGCGTGTGAGATGAGTGCAATTGTGCGGTAGTTTGAGCATTCTTTGGCATTGCGTTTCTTTGGGATTGGAATGAAGACTGACCTTTTCCAGTCCTGTGGCCACTGCTGAGTTTTCCAAATTTGCTGGCATATTGAGTGCAGCACTTTCACAGCATCATCTTTCAAGATTTAAAATAGCTCAACTGGAATTCCATCACCACCACTAGCTTTGTTTGTAGTGATGCTTTCTAAGGCCCACTTGACCTCACATTCCAAGATGTCTGGCTCTAGGTCAGTGATCACGTTATCATGACTATCTTGCTCGTGAAGATCTTTTTTGTACAGTTCTTCTGTGTATTCTTGCCACCTCTTCTTAATATCTTCTGCTTCTGTTAGGTCCATACCATTTCTGTCCTTTATCAAGCCCATCTTTGCATGAAATGTTCCCTTGGAATCTCTAATTTTCTTGAAGAGATCTCTTGTTTTTCCTATTCTGTTGTTTTCCTCTATTTCTTTGCATTGATCACTGAGGAAGGCTTTCTTATCTCTCCTTGCTATTCTTTGGAACTCTGCATTCAGATGCTTATATCTTTCCTTTTCTCCTTTGCTTTTCGCTTCTCTTCTTTTCACAGCTATTTGTAAGGCCTCCTCAGACAGCCATATCAGAGATTAATTAATAGAACCAACACACAAAATCAGTAATGGTGTTGAAGACTTGAAGTGAAGTGTTAGTCGCTCAGTCGTGTCTGACTCTTTGCAACTCCATGGACTGTAACTCATCAGGCTCCTCTGTCCATGGAATTCTCCAGGCAAGAATACTGGTGTGGGTTGCTACTTTCTTCTCCAGGGGAATCTTCCTGACCCAGAGGTCAAACATATCTCCTGCATTGTAGGCAAATTCTTTAACATCTGAGCCACCAGAGAAGCCCAAAGATTTGAAGAGGATAATTAGCAAATTGAACAAATAGATATTTAATATGCTGATAATTGTGATCAAACATGTAGAAAACATATTTTTTCACGTTAACAAATTAAAGTCAAGCAGAGGATACCAATTTACCATAATACTATGTTAAAAAAATATTCCCGGTGGCTCAGATGGTAAAGAATCTGCCTGAAATGCAGGAGACCCAGGTTCAATTCCTGAGCTGGGAAGATCCCCTGGAGAAGGGAATGGCTACCCATTCCACTATTCTTGCCTGGAGAATCCCATGGACAAAAGAGCCTGGCCAGCTACAGTCCATGAGGTTGCAAAGAGCTGGACACGACTGAGCAACTAACACTTTCACTTTTCAATGTTATAAAACAATGACAAAAAGATAACCGAAGATTCTTATATTTTTATAATTCTAAATAATCTATAGGTCACAAAGAATTTTATTTTGAAAAATATAAAATATTTTAAAATGAGCAATACTGATAATACTATATTTCAGACTTCAAGATGCAGTTAAATCACTAATTTCAGTGAAATTCATATCCTCAAACCATAAACTAGTAAAGAATTAAAGTAGAAATCAAGCTAAATAACAATCTCTTCCAGTGATCCAAATGCAGTAAAAGTAGAAGAAACCAAAATAAAAGCAAAACAGACTTAATGAAGTAGAAAACCATTATATAATAAGAGAGTCAAAGCAACCAAACTGTTTGTAAAACTGGTAGTTTATGAAATTGGTAGAGCTAGAGTGACTAATCTAGAGAAATGAGATCCATGTTCCAAACTACTAAGAATCCAAAAATGTCTCAAGAGGACATTGCTTTAATCTGAAAAGAAAAACAGGTCCAGATAATCTATTAAATCATGCTTTTGAAATACCATCCCAAGTGAGGTCACAAAGCAAGAAGATAAAATTTCAAAGAGTTGCAATCCCTTTTGAGAAGATGAGTCACATAAACAAGCTATCTTTTATCTGATTACAGATATTAGAATAACAAAATTTTTAATAAACTTCCTGCATATTGCACAATGGCCAGAATCCACAGTAAACCTTATCATAAGGGAAATTCACACACTCATATAAAATCTTCCACTGGCCTCCATCAGGTATCATAAGAAACAGATGCAGGAGAGCCCCGCGGGCCTCCAGGCCGCGTGGGGCGCGGGGTCGCGCTGCTATCGCCGTGGTTGGCCGGCGGGGTCGGCCCTTCCCTCGGCGCGTTCGCGGAGCGGGAGCCGGGGCTGGGGTGGGGAGCGGGCTCGGGCGTTAGCGGAGGGTGGCTTGCCTGCTGAGGCCGGAACCTGGACCGAAAGCACGACCGCAGTGCCGCCTGGCCGGCTCCGTGTGAACAAAAACAATGACACTCCAATGGGCAGCAGTTGCAACTTTTCTTTACGCTGAAATAGGACTCATCTTAATCTTCTGTCTACCTTTTATTCCTCCTCAGAGATGGAAGAAGATATTTTCCTTTAGCGTTTGGGGTAAAATTGCAAGTTTCTGGAACAAGGCTTTTCTTACTATTATAATCCTATTGATTGTTCTGTTTCTAGATGCTGTGTGTAGCGAGCGAAATGATGCAAAGACAAGACACACAAAAGACAGACAAAGACACAACTCCAGCCGGAGGAAAAATTCTGCGCAAGCCCCCTTGCAGTTTATTTTTATACCCCAGTAGCTGGACACATACCAAAATCTAAGCAATGCATTCTTTTATCAAACAAGGACAAAAAGCCAAGCACATTTCAAGGACGGAAGGAACAAAGGGAGGCAGTGACCACAGCATGTTTACTAAGAAGCCTGCCCAGAACTCCAGCCTCTTCCTTATTTTTAAGGAGGGCATGTTCCCTCGTATGCAAGCGGATCATTAACCTTGGATATTGTGTGCAGGCTTCTTGGCAGAACATCCTGTTTGCAAGCATGCTCTGCCCAAGCAGAGAGTCTTGTTTGCAGGTACATCTCTGCTTCCTTAACCATTCTCTCTCGTGGTCACTGTCAGGCTCCTACATCTCCCCCTTCTTTCTGAGAAGCAGTAGCAAGCTGTAAGGCGGCAAGAACGCGTTGTCTATCCTTATTTAGTTGTTGCCCTCTTCGCCAGCACCTGAAGACTAGAATAATAACACAGCATAATAGTATTATGAACAAGGTATTCCCCAAAGTAGTTCCAATTAGAGTAGCTACATGCCCCAGAGGATTCAAATTATTCATCCCTTCCTGTAAATCCTTTAACAAATCGGACCCAGCAATGTCAGGTAGCGTTTTGCTAAATGTAGACAAAATTTGCTGCTCTAACTCCATAATTTCCTTAGTTAGGTTTTGATGCCCTGTTAATGACCGTTTCACCTTTTCCCAACCCTCACTCATGTTAAAAGGCACAGGTATGATACATAATTGAGAGGAGTTCCAATCACATTTCAACACACTTCTTGTAGACAAGACAGTTAATTGATCCCCCAGCCAAGAAACAGGATGTTGAAGATTGAGTACATCAGTTACAAGTTGGGCATCCAAATCTCATTGTTGTTGCCATAATAAATGAGAGTCTTTATGTCACTCCCGTACAAAGTCTGCTGTTTGGATTCCTTGATGCAAAGCAAGTCCAGCCATGGTAGCGGTTGCAGTAACTGAAGCCACCGCAAGAACTGAAGCTATGATTACGCCAAGCATGCGTCGGGATCGGCGAAGCAAGGTCTGTACAGCGGTCACCAAATGAGATACAGCAAGAGTCTGACCAAGGTCTTCTCAGATTTACAGGTAGCCATACTTCGGTTCGAGGTTTAACAACCACCAATGAAAAATTAGAATTGTTGGTTTGTGTTTCAAAATTCTTCCACCATGACTGATTTACACATTGTGTTAAATTACAGTGATTACATGATTAGATCCCTCGGTAACATTCCAAGTCCAATTCCCATACAACAATGCAAAGGGGTGTTTTAGACAAACCGTAGCAGAATAAGATTTATTAACATGCAAGTGAACATGGAAGGGACCTGAACGGTCCAAAGTATAGTTTCCCGACCATATAGTGAGATTTCCCAAAACTGCCCACAATTTCCAAATATTCCCTTGGAAGTGGGGATACCCTAACAATCGCAGCTGAGGGGGAACGAGTGCAAACTGCTGCCATTTTACGGTTTCATTACCGTTACCCATTAAAGTACCATTAATTCGATGCCATTTGAGAGTTTTGTTAGACCATTTTTCCAAAATTTGGCTATGATCAGGGCTCCAATCTACAATAACAAATCCAGAATAATTCATGACCTTAAAAGGCCAATGACCTTGGCAACTTTCCCATTCCAAAGATTCTAGAGAAGGAATAAAAAAATTAGAAGGGCATAATGGTATAAAGGTATCAGGATGGTGACTCATCGGCATTGTAGAGGTGTTGAATCCCCTGGTGGAAACAAGCACAGTAAAGACAGCAGGATGATGATTATTATAGTGTACCCCCAGGTATTATAAGAGTGATGATTGTGCTCTTTTGTAGAGAGGCAAAAGGGATGTCCTCCGATGGATAAGGGGAGGCCCTCCACTGCAACAGTAACATTACTTATGTTATATTGATTATTATGATGATACAAATGCTCAATTCCTCCACACGTGGGTGGTGGGAAGAATGCAGTTTCATTGGTGCATACCTGTACTTCAGGTTCGCCCCAAGAGACAGCTTTCACAAGAGGATGATTAGGAACGTAAGCCCAATAAGTATATTCTATCGCTTGCGCATACATTACCTGACAGGTAACCACAGCCATCATAGCCAACAGCAAATTAGTAGGATTGAGAGGTTGACCAGAATTAACGAGAGTTTTCTCGGTCTCCTGTGTAAGCTTCTTCAGTTGCCCCCATGTTGGAGGGGACGCAGATCGGGTAGGGAAGGTAAAGCTCCGCTGTGCAGAAAGCTCTTCAAATTTTCACACAAAGTGGTCATCCATGATGAATCTTGATTAACCAAGTTGGTGTCCAAAACCTAAAATTATCAACAGATATGAAAGCATAACCTTGTCCTAAATATATCAGTGATGCTGGAACCCAACATTTTTCTTTATACCAAATGAGTGTGTTCAAGATCTTATCCTCTTCTTTCCTTCGAAAATGCAATTCTGCTGCTGATAGATTTTCTTTGCTCCAAATATTCAAAAAATTTAAAGTAAGTTAGGTTTTATTCAAGATATCTTTTGGTTTCATAAATCTCTCCTGTTTTCCCTTTTTTTAAAAAATATATTCATGTAAAGTATGATTAGCTCTTTCAATGATAGCTTGTCCTTGATTATTATGTGAAAGTCACTCAGTCGTGTCCGACTCTTTGTGACCCCAAGGACTAGACAGTCCGTGGACTTCTCCAGGCCAGAATACTGGAGTGGGTAGCCTTTCTCTTCTCCAGGGGATCTTCCCAACCCAGGGATTGAACCCAGGTCTTCTGCATTGCAAACAGATTCTTTACCAATTGAGCCACAAGGGAAGCCCCTTATTTAAGGGATGCCAAAAGTATGGGTTATATGATATTGGGATAAAAAATGAGCTAATTTCCCCAATTGGTAGGCAGGTGCGTTACCAGTTTTTAATTTAATTGGTATCCCCATAACTGCAAAGCAAGATAATAAATGAGTAATAACAACGTCAGCTTTTTCAGAATGTAATGCAGTAGCCCATTGGAAATGTGTGCATGTATCTATAGTATGATGGACGCATTTTTGTTGTCCAAAAGATGAAATAAAAATTACATCCATTTGCCATATCTGATTTGCTTGTAGTCCTCTTATGTTGACACCTGGTGGGGTAAATGGTAAGGTAAAAGGCGCACATATGGAACAAGAGCGAACAATATTTTGAGCTTGTTTCTGAGTAATAAGATTTTTTTAAATCCTTTAGAGTTAGTATGTTGCAGATGATGCCCTTGTTTTGCTGCTTCTATAGGATAAAGTAATGCATCGATTGTAGCATTTCTGAAGGACAAGGGTCCAGGAAGGGCAGAATGTGCATGGATATGAGTAAAGAAAATTGATTCTGAATGCCACAGAAGCGATTGTTGTACCTGATAAAACAATTTATCAATATCTGTCTTAAGAGTTATAGGCAGGGAAAACTGAGGAAGCTGTAGACAAGAGAGAACAGCATCTCGAGAATCTGAAACAATGTTAACAGGAAGTTGAGGAACAGGAAGTTGAGGAAAATCTTGCAAAACTAAATAAATAGCCCATAACTTAGCAGGCTGTACAGAGGAGAACGAATGGGGAAGGACTTTAGAACATTCAAAAGTCCAATATCCAGCGGTATTTTTATTTGCATCAGTAAAAACAGTGGGTCCTTTAATTGGAATATCTGAAATCGGAGATTGAGGTATCATGGGGTTAGTTCGAAGAAAATCAATCAATTTAGACAACAGATAATGATTAGAAAATGAACCAGGAAATGAAGCAAGGGAAATCTTCCAATTTTCATTAAATTGTAAACATATTTGAGCATTCGTTAATTGAGTAACAATCTGGTGTGGTTCTTTTCCTGATAATTGTAGAATACGATTGTGACCCTTTTGTATAAGAAAGGCTAATTTATCTATATATGTAGTTAATTTTTTGGAGAAACTGTTAGGTAAAAAAACTCATTCTATTAATTCTTTTTCTTGAGCAATCGCACCAGATGGAGAATGAGGGGTATGAAATATTATGAATGAAATAGGTTGAGACGCAGAAATATATGTTAAAAAACCATCATTTAATCTTTGTTCAACAAATTGAAGTTCTTGCAAAGCCAAGGGGGTTAAGATTCGGGGACTAAAATAAGTGTCGTAATTGATAAGTAGGAATCCCAAGTCCTGGGCGTAGCCAATTAATATCTCCTAATAATTTTTGGAAGTCATTTAAAGTTTTTAAATGGTCTCTTCTAATTTGTAATTTTTGAGGCCAGATTCGGTGTTGCTCTAATATCGTCCCTAAATAAGAAATGGGAAAATCCTTCTGAACTTTCTCTGGCGCTATATGCAAGTTATATTGTTTCAAAGCCTCTTGTACCTTTAAGAAGAATTTATCATGTTCAGCAATATTGGGAGCTGCCAATAAGAGATCATCCATATAATGATAGAGAATATAATTAGGATATTCTTGACGGATAGATTGTAAGGAACTAGCTACAAACTCTTGACATAAGGTAGGACTATTTATCATTCCCTGTGGCAAGACTGTCCATTGGTAGCACTTAACAGGCTGAGCGTGATTAAGAACAGGAACTGTGAAAGCAAATTTATCTCTGTCTTGTAATTGTAAAGGAATAGTAAAAAAACAATCGTTAAGATCTAGTACCATTAAAGACCAATTTTGAGGAATAAGAGCGGGAGAAGGAAGGCCCAATTGTAAGGCTCCCATAGATTCAATACATTTATTAACTTCTCTTAAATCAGTCAATATTCTCTATTTTCCAGATTTCTTTTTTATAACAAATACAGGAGAATTCCAAGGGGAAGTAGAGGGCTCTATATGGCCAAGTTGAAGTTGCTCTGATATTAATTGTTCTAAGGCCTTGAGCTTCATTTTTGGTAATGGCCACTGTTCAACCCATTTAGGAGTATTAATTATCCATTTTAATGGGAGTGCTCGAGGAATTTGAGCAGTGGCCACTAGTTTCCCGACGGAATGGTTACAGAAGCCCCCATGGAAGAGAGAAGATCTCTTCCCCATATATTAGTAGGTATACTAACAATATAAAAAGTGATAAAAACTGTTTTTCCATTATGGAACTGGCATTGTAAAGGACGAGTACTTTTCCAAATATCTGCAATGGAGCCTAATCCTGTCAGCATTAGAGGACTTTTTTCTTTGTTTTAGGGCCATTGTTGAGAGGAAATGACTGAAACATCTGCCCCTGTGTTTATTAACCCTTTAAAGTTCCTTCCTTGTATGGTCAAGGAAAGAACAGGACGAGAATCCATGATGAGCATCTCCCAAAATATATGTTGCCCAGTACTTTTAAAACCTCCTGACCTTTTATTAGGAAGAGCAGAAAATGGAAGATAAGATAAAAGAATTATTTGTGCTATACGTTTTTCAGCCAATAGTGAAATTGTAACAGAAGTAGAGACCATAATTAAAATTTTTTAAAATAAAATCAGAGTCTATTATTTTAGGAATTATGGTTATACCTCTTAGAGCTGCGCTGCTGCGGCCCAATATTAAGCCAAAAGTGCCTTTAGGTAATGGGCCAAATATGTTTGTTTTTAATTTATAAATGTCACCTCCCGAAGACAGAAGAACATTTTTAGCGAGAGGCAAATCAGCAGCAGCACTTTTTGAAGTTGCAGAGCGTAAATCTGACACCGTTAAAGGTTTGGTTATTTCTGAGGTAGTAGTCATCTCTAAGGGTCGTTGGGAGCTGCTTGCCGTTGAATTGGAAATAATTGTGGAGGATCTGTAAAACCACCAGAGGGCGCAGGGATATAATCATCACAGAACATGGACACGGGAAATGAGGAGTGCCCCTCTCCGCTTACATCTGGAGCCTTATGAGATACCGGAAAAGGAGAAGCATAGGGAGGGGCCATAGGAGTAGAAGCCCTCTTTGTTCCTTTATTTTGTGTTTTCTACCATTGTTGAAAAAGACGGGTCACTTTATCAACCTCGTCGTTCCCTTCGGACGACAAGGAGGACTCACTAGAACTATCAGATTCGGTACCTGATTTCCCATCCCTGGAATGCAAAGTGGCGGCCCCGGTAGCATCTGACCTTTTTTGTTGTTGTTGTTGTTAGGGACTTCCTCATAAACCACCTCAGATATTGTAGATTTGGTTTCACTATCTGTAGAAAGCAATGCAACTGCTTGAGTGACAGTATTACACAGAGTCCACAATTTCAAAGGAATTATGTTACCCTTCTGATGCTGTTGCTGTAATTCCTTCTGTATTAATTTCTATTCACGTTTAATTGTACTTTAGGTTGGCACTTAAACCAATAACAATGCTGCTCCACAAGGCGAAATAACTCCGATAATGGGCAACTAGATGCCTTCACCCGGATGGAGTGGAGAAGTCCTTTGACTAGCTCCATGTATTGTGCCTTTGTTGATGGGGAATCCCCCATAATTTTCCCAAAAGTTCCCCTGGCTTGGACCTACAATCCCCGAGGGGTATTCACCCTTTCGGTTTCGCTCGAGCCCCACGTTGGGCGCCAGATGTAGCGAGCGAAATGACACAAAGACAAGAAACACAAAAGACAAAGACACAACTCCGGCGGAGGAAAAATTCTGCACAAGCCCCCTTGCGGTTTATTTTTATACCCCGGTAGCTGGACACCTACCAAAATCTAAGCAATGCATTCTTTTACCAAACAAGGACAAAAAGCCAAGCACATTCCAAGGACGGGAGGAACAAAGGGAGGCAGTGACCACAGCATGTTTACTAAGAAGCCTGCCCAGAACTCCAGTCTCTTCCTTATTTTTAAGGAGGGCATGTTCCCTTGTATGCGAGTGGATCATTAACCTTGGATATTGTGTGCAGGCTTCTTGGCAGAACATCCTGTTTGCAAGCATGCTCTGCCCAAGCAGAGAGTCTTGTTTGCAGGTACATCTCTGCTTCCTTAACCATTCTCTCTCGTGGTCCCTGTCGGGCTCCTACACTGTGAGAGAAATAAGAAAATATTCCTCAACTCATACTATTGAAAAGAGCTCAACCAGCAAACCTGCTGCCTGTGAACATACACAAATGAAACTCTTCAGGTCTCAAAGAAATCTTTACATTTCTGGATTTTCATTATTTTTCTGGCTAGTGTTGAGACGTCTGGTCACCATTATTACTCAGCTGGCAAAAGAGCTGTCAAACAAAGCAGTACTTAAACGTCAAGCAGAAAATATGAACCAGGCTGCCAAAAAATTCATGGTAGAAAATGAAAGACTGAAATGGCTCTTGAAAAACTATGGCAAGGAAGAAGAACACAGGAAGCAGAAAATAAAAAACTAGCAGACAAAGAAAAACTGAATTAAAGAAGGCTTCAGATGCCCTTTCTAAGGCACAAAATGATGTGATGATAATGAAGATGCAATCAGAGAGATTTTCAAAAGAGTACGACCGGCTCCTGAGAGAATACTCAGGACTTCAGGATCGGGCAGGGAAAGACAGGAAATGCCTGTGAACTTTATGAAAGAAGATTGTGAATATACCATGTCAAGAAGAAAAATTTGTTATCATGTCAGCCTCTAGGAAATTTAAAATTCAGTTCAGAAAAACATACTATGACCAGCCATTATTTTTTTAATGCCATACACATAGACTTATCATAATGGCATTATCACAGTATTGATGATGTTTCAGATATATTGTAAAGCCTGTATTCCAGCTCTTAAATAAAATATAAGCATGTTAAACACTTTATTTAAATACTGCTAGTAATACTGGTATATGGTGGCTGAAAGAATGAAACATGAAAACAGTGACCTTAAGTGCTTTTTTTAAGCCTGATGGTACTAGTTAACTCTTTTAGGACAGCTGTATTGATAATTATATTTTCAGTATTGTGTTTCTGCACTTGTTAAACTATTTTTGTTGACATTTGTGTTAATAACACATAATTAGTAAGCATTCTGCTTTTTTAATGTTCATCTGGGAATGGAGTTTACATCTATTTGCATAACTGCCATAGCACTGAACTGAAATTATTTTACAACAATGTGGAATGCTTGAGATAGAAAGTTTATGTGTAATATATCCAAAAAGCAAAAAAAAAAAAAAAAGAAAAAGAAATAGTAGATGCAGGGCAGGAGATATGCGAGAACCTTTGTTGGGCAGACTGACTGAGCTTTTCAAGGTTTGAGATGCAACAGATTTACCTGGAAAACATGAGTATGCAGACATTCAACAAAGCCTTGCAATGAGTAAATAAACAAAAGCAAAAACCAAAAACAGCAGTCTACCATTGGGGTAAGTCAAGAGCACAGAGACTGCCCACAGGACAAGCATGCAGGGCCTGCTAAAGGTTGAGGATGGAACAGGAAAACTAAGAGGATCTTGTGGCGCTTCAGGACTTCTACGCCAAATAGTAGAATTCCACTGGAGGAATGTGAAGCTTGTGGTGGACTTGATGTAGTGTAGCAACAACAAAAGTCAGCACAGATGAATTACTACACTGAATAAATGCCCCCCACAATCATCCTAACCAAAATAAAGGTTGTGCTATTTTTCAAATATAAATCTTATTATCTCCATATCCACTTTTTTTTAATAGTGCTAAGCATACAATAAAAATGGAGTCAAGCAAAAACAAGAAACAAAAACAAACAAACAAAAAAAACCCCAAGTTAAAACTATGCATCATGATGAGATAAGACAAAAAACAGAAACAATATCAGAAATAAACCTATTGTGGAACAATCAGGGCCTTTGAAATCACTATTACTATGTTGAAAGATCTACTGGAAAGATGAATACACACATAAACACATTAAAATTTTTTAAAGACTTCATGTTATTAATAGAGTTAAGTGGAAATCCTATAAAAGTAAAGCACAATATCAGTGACTAAGAATTCTTTTAGAGGAATTAACAGAAAGTATGTGAACAAATTGGTGGAAAGAACCATACAATCTGAGATAGGTCGATAGTCATTAACCACGTGGAAACACAGAAATAAAGAGAAAAAAATCTGAGCCTTCAATAGTTTAGGATATCCCACAGTACAATGACAAAATTTTTCTTGTGCACATAATTGGAAAAATAAAAATAGAAGAAGTAAAGGAAGAGGCAGGAAAAATACTTGAAGAGAAAATTTCCCAAAATTAATAAAAGAGACAAATGGCCAATCAAAGGTTCATAGAATTGCAAGCAAAACAAATAGAAGAGAAATACGCCCTCGCACCCACAGACTAGTAATAAAAGCCAATTATGAAGAAAAGTTCTTAAAGACAAGCTGTGAAAAAAGAAACATTACATAGGGAAGAACAAAAACTAGGCTTGGAAAGAAACATTGCTAGAAATTATATAAGCTAGGAGAAAGTGGAATAACATCTCTATTAAAATGTTGAATGAAAAATGTCAACCAGAATTATCTTCAGAGTAACAATGCCTTTAAAGTGAATGCAAAAGACTTTTAAAATGTAGCATTTGTATGTACCCTGTTGGTGGGAATGTAAATTGATGCAGCCACTATGGAAAACAGTTCCTCAAAAGACTGAAAATGTAACTACCATAGCAAGGGTATGGTATGGGCATGGCACATGGTATGAGTTTATGGAAGCGTTACACTCAATCATGATTGTTCTGCACTCATGAACTAATCGCTTCCTAAAGGCCCCCCCACCAAACACCAGCACACTGGGCACAAGTTTTTCAACATATGATATTTGGGGAGACATACTGATTTAGATGGTAGTAGATAAGTTCTCTAGGGTAGGCAGGGGTCCCCAACACCCCCATCCCCTGCTGCAGACTGGTACCAGTCCAAGGCCTGTTAGGAACTTGGCTGCACAGCAGGAGGTGAGCTGCAGGGCAAGAAAGGGAAGCTTCATGTGCCTCCCCCCATCACTAGTAGTACCACTTGAACTATCCTCTACCTCCACTCCCATTGTCTTCCATAAGACCAGTCCCTGGGTCCAAAAAGTTTAGGGACCACTGTTCCAGGGAAACCAAAAGACAGCAGAGAGACAAAAACATTAACAGGAAGGAAATTGTATTTCCTGACCCAGCAGCCAAAACAAGTGGTAAACACAATCTAACCTGTAGACAGTTAACATAAAACCTCACACTATAGACATATTTACCTCAGGTCCTTCGAAATATTAAACCAGGCTCCTCCATCCATGGGATTTTCTAGGCAAGAGTACTGGAGTGGCTTGCCATTGATAAAAGGCATAAAAGCGGTCTGAAGAGTCAAATCAAGTATCAGAACCGGACTCAGACATGGCAGAAAATTGCTAATTATCAGGCAGCTAAATTTAAAATTACTGTGATTAATATGCTAAGAAATCTAATGGAGAGAGAGGAAAATGTGAATGAACAAGTGAGTGATATAGGGAGAGAAATGGAAACTCCCACAATTGTAAGGAAATACAAGAAACTTAAAACATGGTGACAGAATGAAGAATGTCTTTCGTGGGCTCATCAGTAGACTGAACGTGATCGGGACGGACTCAGTGAATTTGGAGGTGTGTCTCAAATTGAAAAGTACATCATATTCAACTACAGAAAATCAAAGGCAAAGAGAAAATATTGAAATAAGCCAAAGAGATTTTATTTTACTCATCGAAGCACTAGGGTAAGAATTATATCAGACGTCTCCTTTGAAAGCATACAAGCAAGAAGAGAATGGAGTGAAATAATTAAAATCTCGAAAGAAATAGCAACACCAAATTAGAATTCTGTATCTTCTGAAATCATTCTTCTGTATGAAGGAGAAATCAATACTTCCTCAGACAAGCAAAAATTGAGGGAATCTGTCACCAGGAACCCTGATTTGTAAGAAATGTTTAAAGTTCTTCAGAGGAGGAAAATGATCTATCAGAAATTTGGATCTACGTAAAGACTGGAAGAGCACTGAAGGAGGAATAAATGACAAGAAAATAAAAATATATTTCTCTTATTCTAAGTTGATCTAGCAGACAGCAATTTATTAAAACAATAATAGCACCAATGCATTTGAAGATTGGAGTGTATGTATGAGTGAAATGAATTATAGCGATGATACAAAAGACCAGAGAGAAGAATTAGGAACATTTTGTTATTTTAAGGTGCTTATGCTATTGGTGATGTGGTATAGTGTTATCTGACCCTGAACATGGATTGGTTAGAAATGTATATTGCAATCTCTAGGGCAAACAGTTTAAAAAAGTTTTAAGAGGTATAATTGCTATGCAAAGAAAGGATAGAAAATGGAATCATATAAAATGCATAATTAAAACCAAAAGTTAGAAAAGGAGTGAAAGATGAAATAGTGACAAAGATATGGGCAACGAATAGCAAAAAGTATAAAGTAAGGTGGGTATTAATACTACTATATCAGTAATCAATTTCAATATCAATACACCATTAAAAGACAGAGACTGTCAGAGTGGATTAAAAACACAAAACTCAATTATCTGTTGTGTACAAGAAAATCACTTTAAATATAAAGAAAAAGATAGACTTAAGGGATGGAGGTTATGGCATATCATATAGGGTATATATAGATTATAGTATATGTCATATATGGTATATATAGATGATGGTAGATAACATCAGTTTAGTTCAGTTCAGTCCCTCAGTCTTGTCCGACTCTTTGCAACACCATGGACTGCAGCACGCCAGGCCTCCCTGTCCATCACTAACTCCTGGAGCTTGCTCAAACTCATGTACAATGAGTGGGTGATGCCATCCCACCATCTGATCCTTCTCCCACCTTCAATCTTTCCCAGCATCAGGGTCTTTTCCGATGAGTCAGTTCTTCACATCAGGTGGCCAAACTATTGGAGTTTCAGCTTCAGCATCAGTCCTTCCAATGAATGTTCAGGACTGATTTCCTTTCAGATTGACTGGTTGGATCTCCTTGCAGTCCAAGGGATTCTCAAGAGCCTTCTCTAACACCACAGCTCAAAAACATCAATTCTTTGGCACTCAGCTTTCTTTACAGTCCAACTCTCACATCCATACATGACTAATGGAAAAGCCGTGGCTTTGACTAGACGGAGTTTTGTTGGCAAAGTAATATCTCTGCTTTTTAACGTGCTGTCTAGGTTGATCACAGCATTTCTTCCAAAAAGCAAGTGTTTCTTAATTTCATGACTGCAGTCACCATCTGCAGTGATTTTGGCGCCCCTCCGAAAATAAAGTCTGTCACTGTTTGCATTGTTTCCCCATCTATTTGCCAGAAGTGATTGGACAGGATGACACGATCTTTGTTTTCTCAATGTTGAGTTTAAAGCCAACTTTTTCACTGTCTTCTTTCACTTTCATCAAGAGGCTCTTCAGTTCCTCTTTGCTTTCTGTCAAGGGTGGTGTCATTTGCATATCTGAGGTTATTGATATGTCTCTCAGAAATCTTCATTTCAGGTTGTGTTTCATCCAGCCTAGCATTTTGCATGATGTACTCTGCATATAAGTTAAACAAGCAGGGTGACAATATACAGTCTTGTTGTACTCCTTTCCCGATATGGAACCAGTCTGTTGTTTCATGTCCAGTTCTAACTGTTGCTTCCTGACCTGCTAACAGATTTCTCAAGAGGCAGGACAGGTGGCCTGGTATTCCCATCTCTTGAAGAATTTTCCACAGTTTGTGGTGATTCATACAGTCAAAGGCTTTAGCATAGTCAATAAAGCAGAAGCAGATGTTTTTTGGGAACTCTGTTGCTTTTTTGATGATCCAATGGATGTTGGCAATTTGATCTCCAGTTCCTCTGCCTTTTCTAAAACGAGCTTGAATATCTGGAAGTTCACAGTTCACATACTGTTGAAGCCTGGCTTGGAGAATTTTGAGCATGACTTTGCTAGCGTGTGAGATGAGTGCAATTGTGTGGTAGTTTGAACTTTCTTTGGCATTGCTTTTCTTTGGAATTGGAATGAAAACTGACCTTTTCCAGTCCTGTGGCTGCTGCTGAGTTATCCAAATTTGTTGGCATATTGAGTGCAGCACTTTCATAGCATCATCTTTTAGGATTTGAAATCGCTCTACTGGAATTCCACATCTCCACTAGTTTTGTTTGTAATGATGCTTCCTAAGGCCCACTTGACTTCAGACTTCAGGATTTCTTGATCTAGGTGAGTGATCACAATATCATGGTTATCTGTATCATGAAGATCTTTTTTTGTATAGTTCTTCTGTGTATTCTTATCACCTTTTCTGATAGGTCCATACAATTTCTGTCCTTTTTCATCCTATCTTTGTTTGAAATATTCCCTCAGTAGCTCTAATTTTCTTGAAGAGATCTCTAGTCTTTCCCATTCTTTTGTTTTCCTCTATTTCTTTGCATTGATCACCGAGGAAGGCGTGCTTATTTCTCCTTGCTATTCTTTGGAACTCTGCATTCAAATGGGTATATCTTTCCTTTTCTCATTTGCCTTTCACGTCTCTTCTTTTCTCAGCTATTTGTAAGACCTCCTCTGACAATCATTTTGCCTCTTTGCATTTCTTTTTCTTGGGGATGGTCTTGATCACTGCCTCCTGTACAATGTCATGAACCTCTGTCCACAGTTCTTCAGACACTTTGTCTATCAGATACAGTCCTTTGAATCTATTTGTCACTTCCACTGTATAATCATGAGGGATTTGATTTAGGTCATACCTGAATAGTCTATTGGTTTTCCCTACTCTTTTCAATTTAAGTCTGAATTTAGCAATAAGGAGTTCATGATCTGAGCCACAGTCAGCTCCCGGTCTTGTTTTTGCTGACTGTACAGAGCTTCTCCATCTTTGACTGCAAAGAATATAATCAATCTGATTTCAGGGTTGACCATCTGATGATGTAGAGTTATCTCTTGTGTTGGAAGAAGGTGTTTGTTATGACCAGTTCCTTCTCTTGGCAAAACTCTGTTAGCCTCTCTCCTGCTTCATTTTGTACTCTAAGGCCAAATTTGACGGTTACTCCAGGTTTCTCTTGACTTCCTACTTTTGCATTCCAGTCCCCTATGAGGAAAAGGACATCTTTTTTGGGTGTTAGTTCTAGAAGGTCTTGTAGGTCTTCATAGAACCATTCAACTTCAGCTTCTTCGGCACTAGTGGTGGGACATAGACTTAGATTACTGTGATATTGAATGGTTTGCCTTGGAAATGAACAGAGATCATTCTGTCAATTTTGAGATTGCATCCAGGTACTGCATTTCAGACCCTTTTGTTGACTATGATGGCTACTCCATTTCTTCTAAGGGATTCTTGCCCATAGTAGTAGATACAATGGCCATCTGAATTAAATTTACCCATTCCAGTCCCTTTTAGTTCACTGAATCCTAAAATGTCGATGTTCACTCTTGTCATCTCCTGTTTGATCACTTCCCATTTGCCTTCATTCATGGACCTAACATTCCAGATTCCTATGCTATATTGTTCTTTGCAGCATTGGACTTTACTTCCATCACCAGTCACATCCACAACTGGGTGTAGTTTTTGCTTTGGCTCCATCTCTTCATTCTTCCTGGAGCTATTTCTTCACTCTTCTCCAGTAGCATATTGAGCACCTACTAACCTGGGGAATTCATCCTTCAGTGCCATATCTTTTTTCCTTTTCATACTGTTCGTGGGGTTCTCAAGGCAAGAATACTGAAGTGGTTTGCCATTCCCTTCTCCAGGGAACTGCATTTTGTCAGAACTCTCCACTGTGACCCATCCATTCTGGGTGGCCCTACTTGGTATGGCTCATAGTTTCACTGAGTTTGACAAGGCTATGGTCCATGTCGGGGGAGATACCCCTCGTCCAAGGTAAGGTACAGCGGCTGTACTTTGCTGGAGCAGATTTGAAGAGATTTTCCACGACCAAGGTAAAAGAAACCCAAATAAGACGGTAGGTTTTGCGAGGGGGCATCAGAGGGCAGACACACTGAAATCATAATCACAGAAAACTAGTTGATCTGATCATATGGACCACAGCCCTGTCTAACTCAATGAAACTAAGCCATGCTGTGTGGACCCAAGATGGGAGGGCCATAGTGGAGAGGTCTGACAGAATGTGGTCCACTGGAGAAGGGAATGGCAAACCACTTCAGTATACTTGCCTTGAGAACCCCATGAACAGTATCAAAAGGCAAAACGATAGAATACTGAATGAGGAACTCCCCAGGTCGGTAGGTGCCCAGTATGCTACTGGAGATCAGTGGAGAAATAACTCCAGAAAGAATGAAGGGATGGAGCCAAAGCAAAACAAATACCCAGTTGTGGATGTGACTGGTGATAGGAGTAAGGTCCGATGCTGTAAAGAGCAATATTGCATAGGAACCTGGAATGTTAGGTCCATGAATCAAGGCAAATTGGAAGTGGTCAAACAGGAGATGACAAGAGTGAACGTCGACATTCTAGGAATCAGTGAACTAAAATGGACTGGAATGGGTGAATTTAACTCAGATGACCATTATATCTACTACTGTGGGCAGGAATCCCTTAGAAGAAATGGAGTAGCCATCATGGTCAACAAAAGAGTCCGAAATGCAGTACTAGGATGCAATCTCAAAAACGACAGAATGATCTCTGTTCATTTCCAAGGCAAACCATTCAATATCACAGTAATCCAAGTCTATGCCCCAACCGGTAATGCTGAAGAAGCCGAAGTTGAACGGTTGGTTCTATGAAGACCTACAAGACCTTTTAGAACTAACACCCCAAAAAGATGTCCTTTTCATCATAGGGGACTGGAATGCAAAAGTAGGAAGTCAAGAAACACTTGGAGTAACAGGCAAATTTGGCCTTGGAGTACAGAGTAAAGCAGGGCAAAGGCTAAGAAAGCTTTGTCAAGAGAACACACTGGTCATAGCAAACACCCTCTTCCAATAACACAAGAGAAGACTCTGCACATGGACATCACCAGATGGTCAACACCGAAATCAGATTGATTATATTCTTTGCAGCCAAAGATGGAGAAGCTGTATACAGTCAGCAAAAACAAGACCAGGAGCTGATTGTGGCTCAGAACATGAACTCCTTATTGCCAAATTCAGACTTAAATTAAAGAAAGTAGGGAAAACCACTGGACCATTCAGATATGACCTAACTCAAATCTTTTATGATTATACAGTGGAAGTGAGAAATAGATTTAAGGGACTAGATCTGATAGATAGAGTGCCTGATGATCTCTGGATGGAGATTTGTGACATTGTTCAGGAGGCAGGGACCAAGACCATCCCCATGGAAAAGAAATGCAAAAAAGCAAAATGGCTGTCTGGGGAGGCCTTACAAGTAGCTGGGAAAAGAAGAGAAGCAAAAAGCAAAGGAGAAAAAGAAAGATATAAGCATCTGAATGCAGAGTTCCCAAGAATAGCAAGGAGAGATAAGAAAGCCTTCCTCAGCGATCAGTGCAAAGAAATAGAGGAAAACAACAGAATAGGAAAAACAAGAGATCTTTTCAAGAAAATTAAAGATACCAAGGGAACATTTCATGCAAAGATGAGCTCGATAAAGGACAGAAATGGTATGGACCTAACAGAAGCAGAAGATATTAAGAAGAGGTGGCAAGAATACACAGAAGAACTGTACAGAAGATCTTCACGATGAAGATAATCACGATGGCATGATCACTCACCTGGAGCCAGACATCTTGGAATATGAAGTCAAGTGGGCCTTAGAGAACATCACTAATGGAGGTGATGGAATTCCAATTGAGCTATTTCAAATCCTGAAAGATGATGCTGTGAAAGTGCTGCACTCAACATGCCAGCAAATTTGGAAAACTCAGCAATGGCTACAGGATTGGAAAATGTCAGTCTTCATTCCAATTCCAAAGAAAGGCAATGCCAAAGAATGCTCAAACTACCGCACAATTGTACTCATCTCACACACTAGTAAAGTCATGCTCAAAATTCTCCAAGCCAGGCTTCAGCAATATGTGAACCGTGAACTTACAGATGTTCAAGCAGGTTTTAGAAAAGGCAGAGGCACCAGAGATCAAATAGCCAACATCCGCTGGATCATAGAGAAAGCAAGAGAGTTCCAGAAAAACATCTATTTCTGCTTCATTGACTATGCCAAAGCCTTTGACTGTGTCGATCACAATAAACTGTGGAACATTCTGAAAGAGATGGGAATACCAGACCACCTGACCTGCTTCTTGAGAAACCTGTATGCAGGTCAGGAAGCAACAGTCAGAACTGTACATGGAATGACCGACTGGTTCCAAATAGGAAAAGAAGTATGTCAAGGTTGTATATTGTCACCCTGCTTATTTAACTTATATGCAGAGTACATCATGAGGAACGGGGGGCTGGAAGAAGCACCAGCTGGAATCAAGATTGCCGGGAGAAATATCAATAACCTCAGATATGCAGATGACATCACCCTTATGGCAGAAAGTGAAGAGGAACTCAAAAGCCTCTTGATGAAAGTGAAAGAGGAGAGTGAAAAGGTTGGCTTGAAGCTCAACATTCAGAAAACAAAGATCATGGCATCTGGTCCCATCACTTCATGGGAAATAGATGGGGAAACAGTGGAAACAGTGTCAGACTTTATTTTTTTGGGCTCCAAAATCACTGTGGATGCTGATTGCAGCCAGGAAATTAAGACGCTTACTCCTTGGAAGGAAAGTTATGACCAACCTAGATAGCATATTAAAAAGCAGAGACATTACTTTGCCAACCAAGGTCCGTCTAGTCAAGGCTATGGTTTTTCCCATGGTCATGTATGGATGTGAGAGTTGGACTGTGAAGAAAGCTGATCGCCGAAGAATTGATGCTTTTGAACTGTGGTGCTGGAGAAGACTCTTGAGAGTCCCTTGGACTGCAAGGAGATCCAACCAGTGCATTCTAGAGGAGATCAATCCTGTGTGTTCATTGGTAAAGCTGAAGCTGCAATACTTTGGCCACGTCATGCAACGAGTTGACTCGCTGGAAATGAGTCTGATGCTGGGAGGGATTGGGGGTGGGAGGAGACGGGGCCGACAGAGAATGAGATGGCTGGATGGCATCACTGACTCGATGGACGTGAATTTGAGTGAACTCTGGGAGTTGGTGATGGACAGGGAGGCCTGGCGTGCTGTGATTCATGGGGTCTCAAAGAGTCGGACACGACTGAGCGACTGAACTGAACTGATGGTCCATGTGATCAGTTTGATTAGTTTTCTGTGACTGTGGTTTCATTCTGTCTGGCCTCTGACTGATAAGGATAAGAGGCTTATGGAGGCTTCCTGATGGGAGAGACTGACTGAAGGGGAACCTGGGTCTTGTTCTGATGGGTGGGGTAATGATCAGTAAATCTTTAATCCAATATTCTGTTTATGGGTGGGGCTGTGTTCCCTCCCTCTTGTTTGACCAGAGACCAAACTATGGTGGGGGTAATGAAGATATTGGTGACCTCCTTCAAAAGGTCCCCTGCATCACTGTTGTATTCAGTGTCCATGACTCGGCAACAGGCCACTCTCGACCTACCCTTCTGCCAGAGAGTCCTGGACACTTACAGGCTAGTGTGGGTCAGTCTCTTGCTGAGTCAGTGCTCCTTTCTCCTGGGTCATGGTGCACACAAGGCTTTGTCTGTTATCTCCAAGAGTCTGTTTCCCCAGCATAAGTGGTGTAATCAAATCCCACTGTAACAGGAGGGAAAGGGGCAGGGCACAGCTTTTGAAAGAATGACATCACCCAAGGACACAACATAAACTTAATAGAATCAAATGGGACCACAATGGCAGACAAGACTAGATCTTGATCCTCAATCACAAGTAAAATGATACATCCAGAAGTGCCATGACAGTTCCAAGGCACTGTTAAAAGATCAAGGAATGGGCAGTGGCCCAAATCCTGGAAATCTCTTTCCCTTTTCCAAAAATAGTTTGAATAATCCTCACACTCATTAGCATGTTAAATTACCCAGCCTATAAAAACTAACCATGCCACATTTTATGGTTGCATTCGCCCTCTGCAAAGGCACACACTCTTGTCTGTGGAGTGTGTTTCTCTCTGTATCTGAATAAATCCACTTCTTACTTATCATTTTGTCTCTCACTGAATTCTTTCTGCGATGAGACATCAAGAACCTGAGCTTCATTAGGTCCTGAAACCACGTACTGTGGATTTTGGCTGGGTTTGAGTCCCAGCCATGGGGGTTTAAGTCCCAAGCAGGGATTTGGATGGGTTCAAGTCCCAGCCACGTGGGTTCAAGTCCCAGGCAGGGTTTTGCTGGGTTCAACTCCCAGCACAAGGGTTTCAGTCCCAATCTGTGGTAAATGGTTTCACCACTGGCCTCCAAAGTCAAATTCCCTTAAGGTTCTCAGTCCCTTTGCTAGATCCCCAGGTTCACATACCATACTAACACTAAACAAAAGAAAACTGTGGAAGACAGAGAGAGTACACTTCAGAAAAAGAAAATGATCATGGATAAAGAGGGCAACTGCATAGGAATAAAAGGGTTAAATTTCTCAGAAGATATAACATCCCTCAATGTGTTTGTGCCTAACCACAGAGTGCCAAAATATGTGTGCCATAAACTGACACAGCAGGGAACGAGAAACAGAGGAATCCATTGAAGGCTTGAAGGCTTCAACACCTCTCTGTTAGAAATGGACATGTATCAGTTCAGTTCAGTTCATTTCAGTCGCTCAGTCGTGTCCGACTCTCCGCGACCCCATGAATCACAGCACGCCAGGCCTCCCTGTCCATCACCAACTCCCGGAGTTCACTCAAACTCATGTCCACAGAGTCGGTGATGCCATCCAGCCATCTCATTCTCCGTCGTCCCCTTCTCCTCCCGCCCCCAACCTTTCCCAGCATCAGAGTCTTTTCCAGTGAGTCAACTCGTCGCATGAGGTGGCCAAAGTATTGCAGTTTCAGCTTTAGCATCAGTCCCTCCAATGAATATCCAGGATTGATCTCCTTTAGAATGGACTGGTTGGATCTCCTTGCAGTATAAGGGACTCTCAAGAGTCTTCTCCAACACCACAGTTCAAAAGCATCGATTCTTCGGCGATCAGCTTTCTTTACAGTCCAACTCTCACATCCATAGATGACCACGGGAAAAACCATTGCCTTGACTAGACGGACTTTGGTTGGCAAAGTAATGTCTCTGCTTGTATAGTAGGTGGAAAATCATTAATGACATATCTGACTCTTTGCAACCCCATGAACTGTAGCCCACCGGGCTCCCCTGTCCATGGGATTATCCTGGCAAGAATACTGGAGTGTGTTGCCATTTCCTTCTCCAGGGAATCTTCCCAACCTAGGGATGAAATCTGCATCTCCTGTGGCTCCTGCATTCACATATGGATTCTTTACCACTGAGCCACCTGGGAAGACACACAATGTAGAACTCAAGAGGATCTCAAATCAGCTGTAAACAGTTCACATCTATAGACTATTGCATCCAACATCAGCAGAATATACATTCTTTTCAAGGTCATATGGTCCAAGATAGATCACATTCTGGGTCATAAACTACACCTCAACAAATTAAAAGAATAGAAGTAATACAATGTTTCCTGTCAGATCACAACTGAATAAACTGGAAATCTGTAAGAAAAAGCTGGAAAATTCCTGAATATGTGGAGATTGAGTAGCATACTTCTTAATAACACATTGGTTAAAGGAGGAATCTCAAGAGAAATTTTAAAATAGTTGAGGTAAATAAAAATGAAAATACTACTTCCTTAAATTTGTAGAATTTTATGAAAGAAGAGCTTAAAGACACATTTATAACATTGAGTGCACATATAAAAAATGAAGAAAAATTTAAAATAAAAAGCCCAAGCTTCCATAATAGGAAACTAGAAAGAGAAGAGCAAATTCAACTCAAAGCAGAAGAAAAGTAATACTTAAAATTAGAGTCGAAATTCCTAAAAATGTAAAACAAGAGATCAATAGAAAAATCAACAAAATTAAAAAAAAATCAAAGTCATTAAGCCTCTAGCCAGGCTAACAAGGAATAAAGAGAGATGAGGTAAATTACTGTTACCAGAAATTAAGGATCGACAAAATACAGATATCATGGACATTAAAAGGATAATCAAGAAATAGTATGAACAACTCTGCATCCACAAATTTAATACCCTAAATGAAATGGACAAATTCCTTGAAAGACACTTTCTGACAAAACTCATTTAAGAAGAAACAGACAATCTGATTAGACTTATAAATTTAATAAATCAATACTTAATAATCTCTCAAAGCAGAAAGCACCATGCTCAGATGAGTTAAATGGTGAATTCTACCCAACATTTAAAGAAGAAATCATGTGAATTGTACACAGTCTCCTTCAGAAAATAGGAGCAGAGAAATATTCCTCAGATGAGTTAAATGGTGAATTCTACCCAACATTTAAAGAAGAAATCATGTGAATTGTACACAGTCCCCTTCAGAAAATAGAAGCAGAGAAATATTCCTGGCTCATTCTGTCAGATCAACATTACCCTAATACCAAAGCCACACAAAGTCATTACAAGAAAAGAAAATCACAGAAACATTTCTCAGGAATAAAGATGCAAAAACTCTCACCAAAATATTAGCAAATTGAATACAGTAATGTCTACAAAGAATAATATATATAACACAACCAAGTGGGATCTGTACGTGGAATATAAGGCATTATGTACAAAACAACAGAGGGAAAAGTTAAAAAGAATATTGAGATCATGGTAAAGAAAAAATATTTTTAAATCACATTGTATGTGATGTACATGATAATGCTATTGGTTTATTATCACTATTTCTAACATAAGGTGTATCTCCAGAAATCTACCTAGAAGAATCAGTTGACACTAACATGGATGGAAATGGCTCGCATTATGAGACTATAATTTCCAAAGTGGAAGATAGACAACTCTCATTTCCAGATCTCCAGCGGGGAGGCACGTGATTTATATTCTGCTAAGCAGATACACCTTTGTGAGATTGAGATGGAGACATGAAGTGAAGTGAAGTGAAGTCACTCAGTTGTGTCCAAATTTTTGTGACCCCATGAACTGTAGACTGCCAGGCTTCTCTGTCCTTAGGATTTTCCAGGCAAGAATACTGGAGTGAGTTCAGCCATATTCTTGAACCCATGGACAATACAGTCCATGGAATTCTCCAGGCCAGAATACTGGAGTGGGTAGACATTCCCTTCTACAAGGGACCTTCCCAACCCAGGGATTGAACCCAGGTGTCCTGTATTGCAGGTGAATTCTTTACCAGCTGAGCCACTAGGGAAGCCCAAGATGGAGACATAGCAACCCTCAATGAACTTTTCATGGGAGGTTTATTTACTTCAGATATAAAGGTGGAAGCATCCAATACTTAGAGCTGACATTGGTAGAGTATCTGACATGTGATCTGGATATCACTGTACCAGGTGGCAATGGATGTGCTGTTTTCTCTTGAGATGCCTTCCCGTGTAGTTGGTATTATTCTTGGTGAAAGAGCAGTAGAGTTTGACTCCCTTACCATCTTGGAGAATCTGTCTGCTACCAACCAGGCTTAAAAATCATTTTCCTTTTAAGTTATTGAGAAGATACTGTTTGTTGCAGTGAGAACCTTAAGTGATACATGTCCTAAGATAATTGTGGTAGGTTAATATTTTTTTGTATTAATGAATTATTTTTATTTTTCTTGTTTCTTGTCCTTCCATACTAGACGTTTGCCTTGAGTGGCTCCCAGGCTGTGATGTCATAGCAAACAGGAAGAAAGAAAAATAGAGTTTTGAAAAATTATGGTTATGATTCTCAGAGGAATAGAAAGGAATTTTGGGCTAAAGTTTCCTTTTTGTGATTGTAGAAGTTGTTCTTGGAACTGTGGGTGAGGGGAACTACGAAAAGAAGAGTAAAATAGACATTGTATGGCCTAGAAATGGGGCAGTAATTATCTAGAGGGATTCTCTAGACAAAGAAGGTTGAACATCTACTCATTATCCATTTCACACAGGTGCAAGTAATTCCCCTACCAGTGTTCAGGAATCCCATCAGTGACCACAGCAATGTGGCTCCCACCCAATGGAGAACTGTACACTGTCTGCACCCTGAATATATTGTTCCAGGTCTCCCTTACTGGAAGCCGTCATGTGACCTAGTGACTGCTTGGCAGGAGTGATGCTTAACTGTGCTCCATGACTTTGTACACTCCCATCAGACTTTTCCTGTGTACACAACACTCCAACTCCATCCCAGTACCAAAGTAAATCTTTGAGTAAGACCATGGGGCTGAGGATATCTAGAGGGGTGGTTTATGTGTGGGGAAACAGTCTACACTGAATAGAACACCTCTGATATCTCCAAATTGGATGTAAATGTATCCCAATTACACAATTAAAAGTCTCTCTAGAGTCAATATGCATGATTTCAAACATAGGTTCTAGTGAGGTATCATACTATATTATATTATACAATATTTATACTATATTTAATCACAAACTGAATTCTTGTATAGGTTAAACACTGCCTTCACATTTTATTTCATCTTTACAAACTTTAAGCCTCAATGAAAATGCATCTTATGACATCAAGTTTAGTGGCAATTGTTTGACATCTTGAAGTTGCTCATTCACTTGTTCTTAACAGAAACTGGTTAGGAAATTATGGTCCTTAGGTTTCTAGAGAATACTGCATGGTGGTTGTTCTTCCTGTTTCCTCTTGAGAGCTACAATCTCTTCATGAAGTTTCATGCTCTCCTTTTGGAATCCCTCCTGGAGAAGTCGTTCCTGTTCCTAAAAGGGAAAGTGGAGACTGAACACACACAACTTAAAACATTTCCCACATTTGCTAAATTATACCTATATTAATCCCTCATGGGTTATGAAACTTCTTTTTGAAATTGTTTCCTCCTTTAATTTCCATTATATCCCTCTTTCTTGAGTCTACTATCAAAATTTTTCTGGGTTTTATTTAGCTTCCGAAATATTCTTCTTTTATGATTTCTAAAATATTAGTGACCCCTAGAATTATTTTTTTTACCTCCTTCAACCTGATACAACAGTCTTTAAAGAAAAACTGTCCTTTTCTATCTCAACTCATACAGAGTTCATACACATGAACTCCCAAATATATATCTAAGAAGGCAAGGAAGATGAAGGAACACCACAGGAAGGTTACTACAAAATTCAGAATCACAGCAGAGTTTGATCAGGGAATTTAGTATAAGTCTCCAAATTTTGGTAGCAGAGATAGCAGAAATAAGTTGAGATAAAGCCTACACTGGTCCATACTATATTACAGGGTATATATCCCAATTCAGCATAGAGTTGGAGAACAGTCTGGAGAACAGGAAGATACTAGCAGCCTGGGTATGTGGTTAATTGAACGATATGGAATTTCCTGGTGGCTCAGATGGTAGAGAATCTGCCTGAAATGCAGGAGACCTGTATTTGATCCCCTGGTCGGGAAGATCCCCTGGAGAAGGAAACAGCAACCCACTCCAGTACTCTTGTCTGGAAAATCCCATGGACGGAGGAGTCTGGTAAGCTACAGTCCATGGGGTTGCAAAGGGGTCGGGCACAACTTAGCAACTAAACAAGATAGATTTCAATAACCAGAGATGGTTGGGGGTAGAAGCAGTAAGGGAATGAAATATCTACTAGTGTTTGGGCTAGAACGGTCCTTAAACTGATATGATGCTCTAACTTCTAAGAGTTTTTGACTCAGCACAGTGGAAGATAGAATGGAGATGATCCAATTGAATACCTGAAACTTAAGGGCTAGCACCCTCTCTTGATCTGCTATTAACTGGGCCCTCTCCTTCTCCATCTTCTCGGTCAGTTGCTTCATATGTTCCTGGTAACTCGCTTCTTTTTCTTGCATCATCTGTTCATTCTTCTTTTGTATTTCCTCTAACATTTTGTTTGCAGCTTCTGCAGCTTCAGACTTCATACGTTCCACTTAAGAAGAAAAATAAGCAGAGAAATATGCCAATCTTGGTTTATGTTTATAGCTTTATTTCTGCTTTCACCCTTTTTACTTGTTTGTTTATCTCATGAAGAAAGCCTCTTGTGTTTATTTTTGCACTGAGCAATCGGAATCTGACTGCCAATGCAGGAGATGTGAGTTCGATCCCTTGGGAGAGAAGATCCCCTGAAGGAGGGCATGGCAACCCATTCCAGTGTTCTTGCCTGGAGAATCCCATGGACAGAGGAGCCTGGCAGGCTACAGTCCATGGGGTTGCAAAAGAGTTGGACACAAATTATCAACTAAACAACAAGAATAAATCAGAAGACAGATTAACATAAATATTGGTTAAGTAAAGAATCCTCCAAAAATATGAAATATACTTACTATTTTTACACTATAGTAATATTTCAGGTGGACCAGTGTGGCTAACATTAACATTTCTAGGGCTTTCTAACTATTTAGAGTATTTTCAGCTGTTCTCACCTTCAATCTCTTTTTCCTTTTCTGTCAGCGACTGATCAGTCTGTAGAAGCGCATCAGCCACACTCTCTTTGGAATCCAAATATTTCCTCAGTGTCTCTTCTGTCTATTGATGCAGACCAAGTTAGAATTAGGAAATACAGACTATGGGTTAAAGGAAAACCTAGCAGTACATGTTTCAATTCTATTTCATTTTACCCATTTTAGACTTTATTAATGAATACTATTTCAAACTAAACTGGCTTAAAACACAACTCTAGATCCACCCTCAAATTTGCTTCATTCTCAGTCACCCCAGTGTTAGAAATGTAATAAGTAAAGCTGATCTTCTAATTGTATGGATTACAAACCTTATGGCTGTTATTTATATCAGCTAATGGTATTTGCTTTGGCTTCAAAAAAAACGAGCAAGAGTCCATCAATTGTAACCTATTCCTCCCAAATACACTGGTCCAGTATATTATCACTTCTTTCCTGGACCATGGTATTAGCTTCATAATTGATCTCCCTACTTCCTTCTCCTCTTGTTCCCCTACAGTCTGATTTCCTGAGAGCAGTTAGCGTCATATCACCTTAAGAAAGATCACTTCACTCTGATGCGCCAAATCCTCTGCTGATTTTCCAGCTCTTTTCAAGTAAAACTGAAACTACTCTCAGGGCCCTCCAGGATACTACCTGGTTAGCCTCTGGCCTTGAGCATCTCTCTGACCTCACCTCCTGCCACCTCTTTCTTTGCTCATTGCCGTCTTGCCACATAAACCAATTTATCCCTCTGGGATTTTCTGTTTGAAATTATTTTCTTCTAGATTCTCGCTTGGCTCACTTCCTGACTTCCTTGAAGACTGTTGAAACAGCACCTCACCAGAGAGGCCCTCTGTAAAATCCTACATATAAAATAGGACCATGTTTCCATCCTTTCCTAGGCCTGTACCCTATTTAATTTTTCTTCAGGGCAACTTTTGTCTCTGCGATAGTAGCTTCTAGAGTCAACCTAATATTTTTCTTACCCTTTGTTCTTAGTAATAGAACCAATTTTTTTTTCCATCAGGGCACATCATAGGCCATGATAAAACACTGCATTTTTTTAGTCAACCTTCTTGGTAGCTGGAGATGGCCATATGATTAAAATTTGGCTAATACCACTTATGCAGTGGTGTTATATTGGGCTTTTTGCAGATCACCTTAAAGAGAATTGACCCAGAGACCTTTCACTCTTCTGTTTTCCCCTTTTCTTCCCATCTCTAATATGGAAGGAATGGGTGAAACTCCAACAGCCATCTTAGACCATGAATTGATCTTGAAGATGGAGGCTGGGTGCTAAGGTGCTGGAGCAGAACAGGAAGAAGTCTGGGAACAGCATGATTGTGGAATTGTCACAGCAGCCTGGACCCCCCTGCCTTACTTCTTGTATTTAAGAGAGAAAGAAACTTTTGTGTTCTTAAGACACTCTTGTTTTTTTTAAAATAATATGTGCCCAAACCTAATTCTAACTGATATAACCTGAGTATACTGGCACAGAAGCATAGTTACGAGCCCAGAGTTCCCTATTAGCATTTCCATTTCAGCTGTACCACTTATTACCTGTACATCTTAGGTGAGTTATTTTGCTTCCTTCAGTTTTCTTATTTATAAAATGAGGATATTGATATCATGTACTTCATAGTGCTCTTGTGAGGATTGAATGAGTTAAGCCCATTTGTTTCCTGACACAAAATAAGGTCTATATGTGTAAACTGTTATTATTATTAGATTTGCTGTAAGATGTACTTTGTTGATTGCTGATGAATACTTTGAAAGAACTTGCTTGTTTTTTTAAATTGCACTAATCCCAGTTCTAGACATATAGGTGAGCCTGAGTAGAGAATTGTTGGATGACTGAATGACTAAATTATTGAATAGATTCTGCAGAATTTTTGAGGGCTCCATCTGCGTTTCCAAGAAGCACTACCATAGGATGCATCTGCTATTCATCTCATGGTAGTCTGTCCTATTGAATAAATCAGTGAATAGTCAATGAAATCCACAGGCACTGTTTATCCATTGCATTTTTGTTGTTCCCACTGTAGTTTGAAAGAGTCACTTCAGTGAGGCCCCAGAAATGGTGATTAGTAAGTAGTTTACCTGTACCCCCTTTCTGGGGACCTGGTGGTACTTATCCTTCAGCTCATTCATCTTCTTAATAAATAAACAATAACCTCCTGGTTTAGAAAATGTTCCCTGCTTCACATCTTCATATAGAGGATGAAAAATATCCTGAATTAAAGCCATGCAGTAATCTGAGGACGCTTTCATGTTCTGTTTACAAAAGTCATTTCGCTTTGCTTCTAACATGTCCTGTGAGGTGAAAAGTAGCACAAATGACACCGTGAGCCATGGAGAGGACGTGAACCACACATGGATTCCCAGGAAATGCTTCTCCTGCAGAGGATGTGGCACATAAATATAACACTCCCCTCACCACGATAGGAGGTTCTAGAAAACTCTTAAATAGAGTGCTGGTTTACAAAATACATCTACTTCTCTTTGTGTTTATCAGAAGCTTTTTTCCCCATGTTTTTGTAGCTTCAGAGAATGATTCTAAAAGCATAAACACTGCTCCATTTGAAACTCCTCTTTTTAAGTCCCTAATTTAGGAATAGTTTACCACACAATTGTCCAGTATGACAGTATGGCAGGAAGTTCATGGTTCCACCAATTTGCGACTTAGTGACACTCAACCTTCATGAAATGAGATTTCTTTGTTGGTAAAACACAGGAAATTTTATTTATCTCATAAATTCCCTGTCAGGATTATATGCAGTGGTATAAAGTGTTAAGCCCAGTGACTTCTCTGTAAATGCTCAAAAGGGTCAATGATTAGTGGTACGTTCTTTAAAATAATAGTACTTTTGCATATTTTCTCAGTATAAGGCTAATGAAGGTAATGGAGATCGTATTACAGTTATTATCTGTATGGAGAAAGTCGACAGAACAGCATTTTTACCTACATTCAATTATAGAAGAGAACTTGCATCTTTCTTTGGTCTAGAAAGACATCCATAGTCTGTTGACCTTTACTATTTAGTTTCATCAGAACCTTTGAAAGCAGGAAGGTATAATTTGTAAAATTCTGCCCTACAATTCAGAGAAGGGCTTGTCATCTGTCAAATGATTGTTTGTCATACAACAATCCTTCCTTAATTTGGAAGAACTAAGACTTGAGTCCTCAAATAGCATTCTAATGATTGATTTCTCTTTCTAGTCTTTCTGAATATTTTACTGTTGCTTTACATTAAACACAATATGTTTTTAGGGTTTTCACAAAGAAGCGAATCCTCCTATATTATTAGCAGGGAATATGAAAGCACTGTGTCTTTGACTAACTTTAAATAAAAAATAAATTAAAAGAACCTTATGTAAATACAGTCTTCCAGTTTACTTGTTTGATTAAAGTATGGCATCTATAGGGTAGAGATTAATAGATGAGGACATTTTTAATAACCATAGTCGGTCATGGTACCATAGTCTCCAGGACTAAGGCTGCTGCTGCTAAGTCACTTCAGTCGTGTCTGACTCTGTGTGACCCCATAGACGGCAGCCCACCAGGCTCCCCCGTCCCTGGGATTCTCCAGGCAAGAACATTGGAGTGGGTTGCCATTTCCTTCTCCAATGTGTGAAAGTGAAAAGTGAAAGTGAAGTCGCTAAGTCGTGTCTGACCCTTAGCGACCCCACGGACTGCAGCCTACCAGGCTCCTCCATCCACGGGATTTTCTAGGCAAGAGTACTGGAGTGGCTTGCCATTGCCTTCTCCGAACAGTCTATTCTTTTACTAAAGAGTGCAAATGAGTACATATAACTGAGGGCTTGCTATTCCTTGGGTCTGGGAGGACTACTTATAGCAAGAAAACCTTATTCACATTGCTGTATGGAAGAAACCAATACAATATTGTAAAGCAATTATCTTCCAATTAAAAAAAAGAAAGAGAAAGGCCCAGATTTTTCTTCCTCTCATTAACCAGAATAGCAAACATACCCCTAATCTTTTCTGAAACACTTGGTCCACATCCTTGAAAGAGTTCTTCATGAAGACTTCAATGGCCTCTTTCTCACTGGCCCTGTGCAGGTCCAGCAGCTCCTGGAGGGTTTCCGTGGGCAGCTGCAGCTTCTGGCCCATCTGCTGGTCATAGTGGGCAATGGCCTTTTGCACTGCAGCCAAGTTCTCGGTCTCGGCCAAGGCCAGGACTGCGCTCTCCATGCAGGGCAGATCCCCACTGCTGATGGCATTGACATAGGTCAGCACCAGGCTCTCTAGACCTATGAAAGGGAATTTAAAAAACAGTGACTAAGAGTTGGTGAGACAGAGGAACAAGCTGTACTAGTTTAGTCCTGAGCATGCAAATTTAACTAGTCTGAGTCAACTGACAGTGCACTTTTTATGCTTTTCAAGTGTTACAAACAGTAGTTTTAAGACTTTTTAGGAAGAATTGTGATGGGATATTTTGTTACCCTCTAGGTTCAGAAGAGTTTAAAGCTTCCCTTTCCTCCTTCTTTCTTCACCCAAAAGGAAGCTATTGGAATGAATGGGTTAGAGTAAGGATATTTTGCAGACAAGATGGTAAGTCTTAATCTTTTCTTAGCCTTCCTGGATCTCCCTTTCTTTTTTTAATGAGTTCCCCTTTCTTTCTCAATTCTAAGTAATATAAAGGTCAAGAGACACTTTAATGTACACAAGCACGTGTGTGTGTAAAGTTAAGTGTACATGTGATGCATCTCACTAGTTCTTGGTCTGGCCTAAATAAGAGGGTCTTCCTAGATATTCTTTCATCAAAGCTCCATGCAGTGTGATCAATTCATCCAAGTTTGCCAGGGAATTCTGGGTTTAACATTGAAAGTCTTTCATACCAGGAAATTCCAGCCTTGGGAAACTGGAGTGGTTTGTGGCCCGACAACTACTAGTTCTTGACTACAATAAGCTATCACCTCATACTGGTCAGAATCCCATTGTCCAAAGGTCTCCAAATAGCAAATGCTGGAGATGGTGTGAAGAAAAGGGGACCCTTGCACACTGTTGATGGGAATGTAGATTGTTGCAGTCACTATGGAGAACATTATGGAGGTCCCCTAAAAAATGAAAAATAGAGTCCTCTTATGACCCTGCAATAATCTTGGGCATATATACAGAGAGAACTATTATATGAAAAGATGCGTGCATACCAATATTAATAGCAGCACTATTTATAATAGTCAGGACATGCGTGCATGCTCAGTCACTTCAGTCATGTCTGACTCTGCAACCCTGTGGATTGTAGCCCACAAGACCCCTCTGTCCATGGGATTCTCCAGACATGAATACTGGAGTGGGTTGCCTACCCTCCTCCAGGGGAATCTTCCTGACCCAGGGATCAAACCTAGGTCTCCCACATTGCAGGTGGATTCTTTACCACTGAGCTACCAGGGAAGCCCCATTCAGGACACAGAAGCAACCAAATGTCCATCAACAATAAATGGATAAAGAAGATGTGGTACATATATACAACAGAATGTTACCCAGCCATAAAAATGAAATAATGTGATTTGCAGCAACATAAATGGACCTAGCGATTATCATACCAAATGAAATAATCAGACAGTGAAACACAAATATCATATGATATCACTTATATGCATGTGTGCTAAGTCACTTCAGTCACGTGCGACTCTTTGTGACCCTTTGGACTGTAGCCTGCCAGGGTCCTCTGTCCATGGGATTCTCTAGGCAAGAATACTGGCGTGTGTTGCCATTTCCTCCACCAAGGGATCTTCCCAATCAGGGGTTGCACTCAAGTCTCTTATGTCTCCTGCACTGGCAGGAAGGAAAATCAATACTAAATAATCCAAATCTAAACAACTTCATCCATTCTGGAAAACTATTCCTCCTCCAGATATTTCTTCTAGTAAATAACATCTGTTCAAGTAGTTGCTTAAGCTCAGAATCCTGGAGTCAAGCTTAACACTGCCGTATCATTTCTTCCACACACCCACATGCCTTCCATCATCAAAGCTTATGGATTTGATATTCAAAATATGTGAGGATTCTGTTAATTTTAACAGTCTCTATTGCCACTATCTTAGCCTACATAATTGCCATTTATTATAAAATATTGCAAACACATTCATCTTCTTGTTGCTTCATGTACATCCTTCCAACACATTATCTATAAAATATTCTGAAGGACTGTATGAAACATAAATAGCATATCTTTACCTCTTTGCCTGTTATTCCTCAAGATCTTTTCACTGGGCTCAGACTTTCACCTCCTTGAAGTCACCCGCTAGTTCTTTCAGGTATGGTCTTCTGTGTACTTTTCCACCATGACACCACTCTTATTCACTCTACCCTTGTTCAGATCACACTCTTTTCTTTACATTCTTGTAGTTGCAGAGTTCTTTTCTGTCTCAGGCCTTCTCACGTTGTCTTATCTCTGTCTGAAAACTACTCTGACTATTCTTCTGATTAACTCTTACTCAATTTTAAGTTCTCATCTTACATGTCACTTTCAGAAACAAATACTCTCTGTCTTTGAATCCGAAGTAGCTTGTTATTTTAATTTATTGTGCTTATCACTGTTTAATTATTAGGGTTAAATAAATTGTTTAAATACCTTTTGTTCCCATCATGTTGGAATGAGGATTACGCCCAGTGCTTGGTGCATGGTAGGCACTCTTAATCAGTTCACACATTTTTGCATTGATTAACAAGAGAATTGTGTTAAGGTAAGTGGCAAAACCTCACATACATGGAATATTTGCCTTTTCCTGACTTTGTCAGTAATACACCTTTCCTGAAAGGAAATTTCATAAAAAGGGAGTTGAGAAGTTGGTGGAGAAGGTTACTACACCAGGATTAGATTCTAGTTATTTTTCTTTACTCAGCTGACCCATGTGAATATTAGATAATACCAGAAATAGTTTTAGTTCATATGTGAAATTCACAATGTGACCCTTGTGGTGTGTTTTTCTTGGCATCATTAGACTCTGTATTTGTCAGAAATAATCCTCATGCCTCCCACTTCTGTTGTCTACAATGGGCAGTAGGAAAGTCCAGATAAGGAAAGAGAGTAAGAGGGACTCACGAGGCCCATTGACTGTGATACCGCCTGAGAGAGTCTTGGCCTTGGAATGATTGAGGATGTAGAAGCAGAAGTCTGCAACTTGTTCTCTGAATTCAGGGTTCAGATCTTCCTCTTGTAGCTGTTCCAGGTGGATGAGGTACTTCCTATTAGCAGGGCGATCAAAGATGAAGCACTTTTTCTCTGGGAAGAACTTTCGGATACATAACCGAGGTTCATTAAAGTTTTTAGCTTTCTTATCATTTCCTAGAAGAATGAAAATCAGAGGTTTTACAACTTCAGGCTACTTCAAATATATACCCTTCATCTTTGTAATCTGCACAAATCCTATATAAGGAGGTAAAAATTAACTAATCATGGATCAGACCCAATAATTAAAGGGGTAGAGAAATGAAATTTCTTTCCTTCTCCAAGAAGGAAGTAACTTAAAATTAGATTGCACTGATTTATCTAGAAAATGTTTCATTTCCTCTAATAGAACAGCCAGGATAACAAAGTTATAAAATTATAATTTTCAGCATTTATATCGCAATGGTCATTCTGATACTGTTTTCTCTTTTTATGTTTGCCAACAATGAGTCCCAGTAACCTTGCTTTAGCTTCAGTGAATTCTCTAGGTATTCATCAGCAGTGATGGGTTGTCCATCTACTTCCAGCTCCAGGGAGAAATCTCTCAGAGTCCACACAAAGTCTGGAAAAAAGCTCACAAAGTTGGCTGAGTCTTGGATGTCACGTTTATCAGGTGAGGATTTTGCCCTGATTCGATCTGTCAGCTCTGTCACATAGCTGGGATGCTAACATAGGAAAACTGCAGAAAAGGAATAGCACCTTTTATGCTTTACTGTTCCCCAAAGCTTATCTAAAATAACTTTTCTTGATTAGCTCATTCATTCATTCCACAAACACTTATCGATCAATTACTATAAAACAGGAACTATCCTAGGGACAAATAACACTGAGATGAGTGAGAAAATGCTACCATCTACATTCTAGTGAGGGCTTCCCTGGTGACTCAGAGGGTAAAGAATCTGCCTGTATTGCAGGAGATCCAGGTACAATCCCCAGGTCATTGGGGAATGGAATGGCAATCCACTCCAGTATTCTTGCCTGGAGAATTCTATGGCCAGAGGAGCCGGGCTGGCTACAGTCTATGGGGTCACAAAGAGTTGGACACGACTGAGTGACTAACACACACACACACACACACACACACACATTCTGGTGAGGGGGACAGATGATAAACAAGTAAACAAAAATATAATAAACCTGAGATATTAATAATAGTTGCCTTGAAGAAAAATGAACCTCAGCTAAACTTTAGAGAATAACTGTGTGTATGTGTGCTTGTTGCTGGTTTATGTGGTGGTTCAGGTAAATTCATTCTGAGTTGATTACTGTGCAGAAATCTAAATGAACTGAGAGAGGCTGCCATATACTAATCCACCAGAGAAACCTTCCTGGCAAAGGAAACAGCTCCTGCGAAACCTCAGAGGGGAAGCCATTGAGTGTGTCCAACAGACAGCCGGGAGGCCAGTGTGGCTAGGGCAGAAGTCCTGGAATAGCTAGGGTCCAGACTATGGAGGCACTGTAAGCCACAGAAAGCATTTGAATTTTAATCTAAATGTAATGGGAAGCCACTGAGAAGCTTTGAATGGAGAGGGGAGTGTGACCTGATGTTTGTTTTTAAAACAAAAAGTGGCAGGTGTTGTGCCTATGAGAGGCAAGAGAGAAGAGAAAGAGAAGGTTAGGCAGTTAAGAAGATAAGGTGGAGGTGAGAAGATGGAAGCTTAAACTGAAATTCCCGTTGAAGAAGTGGTGGGAATTAGCCAGACTCGGGGAGCTGACCAGACCACGAGCAATAGTTTGTAGGATATAGAGAAAGGAATTGTCTAGGATGAATGCTAAGCGTTTGATCTAAAGGTCTCCACGAGTGCCATGGAAATTTACTGTCATGTTGAAGGACTGCTTTTGGTCAAAAGTTTAAGACTTTTCCAGAGATAATTCCACACACGTATGGACATCTTATCTTTGACAAAAGAGGCAAAAATATACAATGAAGAAAAGACAGTCTCTTTAAGTGCTGGGAAAGCTGGTCAACCACATGTAAAAGAATGAAAATAGAACACTTTCTAACACCAGACACAAAAATAAACTTGAAATGGATTGAAGACATAAATGTAAGACCAGACTCTAAAACTCTTAGAGGAAAACATAGGCAGTAAACACTCGATGACATAAATCACAGCAAGATCCTCTGTGACCCACCTCCCAGAGTAATGGAAATAAAAACAAAGATAAACAAATGGGACTTAATTAAACTTAAAAGATTTTGCACAATGAAGGAAACTATAAGCAAGGTGAAAAGACAGCCTTCAGAATGGGAGAAAATAATAGCAAACGAAACAACTGACAAAGAATTAATCTCCAAAATATTCAAGAAGCTCATGCAGCTCAATACCAAAAACACAAACAACCCAATCAAAAAGTGGACAAAAGAATTAAACAGAGATTTCTCCAAAGAAGACATACAGATGGTTAATAAACACATGAAAAGATGCTCAACATCACTCTTTATTAGACAAATGCAAATCAAAACCACAATAAGGTATCATCTCATACCAGTCAGAATGGCCATCATCAAAATGTCTACAAACAATAAATGCTAGAGAGGGTGTGGGGAAAAGGGAACCCTTTTACACTGTTGGTGGGAATGCAAACTGGTACAGCCACTATGGAGAACAGTGTGGAGTTTCCTTAAAAAACTGGGAATAGAAGTGCCATATGACCCAGCGATCTCACTGCTGGGCATACACCCCAAGGAAACCCAAATTGAAACAGACACATGTACCCCAATGTTCATTGCAGCACTATTTACAATAACTGGGATATGGAAGCAACCTAGATGTCCATTGGCAGACAAATGGATAAGGAAGTTGTGCTACATATACATAATGGAATATTACTCAGCTATAAAAAGGAACAAATTCGAGTCAGTTCTAACGAGGTGAATAAATCTGGGGCCTAATATACAGAGTGAAGTAGTCAGAAAGAGAAACACAAATACTGTATATTAATGCATATATATGGAATTTAGAAAGATGGTAATGATGATACTTTTGAACTGTGGTGTTGGAGAAGACTCTTGAGAGTCCCTTGTACTGCAAGGAGATCCAACCAGTCCATTCTAAAGGAGATCAATCCTGGGTGTTCATTGGAAGGACTGATGCTAAAGCTGAAACTCCAATACTTTGGCCACCTCATGCGACGAGTTGACTCACTGGAAAAGACTCTGATCTGGGAAAGGTTGGGGGCGGGAGGAGAAGGGGACGACAGAGAATGAGATGGCTGGATGGCATCACCGACTTGATGGACATGAGTTTGAGTGAACTCCGGGAGTTGGTGATGGACAGGGAGGCCTGGCGTGCTGTGATTCATGGGGTCGCGGAGAGTCGGACATGACTGAGCGACTGAACTGAATGATGATCCTATATGCAGGCCAGCAAAAGAGAAGCAGATGTAAAGAACAGACTTTTGGAGTCTGTGGGAGAAGGCGAGGGTGGGACGATTTGAGAGAATAGCATTGAAACATGTATATTACCACATGTAAAATAGATGGCCAGTGCAATTCTATGGATGAAGCAGGGCAACCAAGGCCAGTGGTCTGGGATAACCCAGAGGGATGGGGTGGGGAGGGATGAGAGAGGGGGGTTCAGGATGAGGGGACACATGTGTAACTGTGGCTAATTCATGTCAATGTATGGCAAAAACCATCACAACATTGTAAAGTAATTATCCTCCAATTAAAATAAATAAATAAAATTTTTAAAAAAAGAATCCCCCATATATTTCTATTTCAATAGTGTCAGAGTGAAGTGAAAGTCACTCAGTCGTGTCTGACTCTTTGCAACCCCATGGACTATTCAGTCCATGGAATTCTCCAGGCCAGAATACTGGAGTGGGTAGCCTTTCCCTTTTCCAGGGGATCTTCCCAACCCAGGGATTGATCCCAGGTCTCCCACATTGCAGGCGGATTCTTTACCAGCTGAGCCATCAGGAAAGCCCAAGAATACTGGAGTAGGTCACCTATCCGTTCCTCAGCAGATCTTCCCAACCCAGGAATCGAACCAGGGTCTCCTGCATTGCAGGCGGATTCTTTACCAGCTGATCTACCGGGAAAGAATTTTTTAAAAAAGAATCCCCCATATATTTCTATTTTAATAGTGTCAGAAGCATGATAATAAATATTCAATCATTATAGTCACTTAAATATTTAAGACTTCTGTAGGTTTTTTTGCATGCTAAGTTTGAGATGTTTCTTACACATCTAAATGGAGACTTGTAAGCAACTAGATACACAATTTTGTACCTTGGAGTGGTGGTCATTATTGCTTATACAAATGTCATGGTAACTGACATAAAGGTGCTAGTGAAAGTCCGAGGCTGGATGAGATGACCTAGGAACTAAGAAAAGAAGAATAGAAGCCCAAGAATCAAAGAACTACCATACTTAAATGCCAAGAAGAAGCTGAATGAGAGCGTGAGTTTTAGAGGATACCGAGGGTTTGGCAAAGGATATTTGCAAGGGGAGGTCATCAAATATGACTGCAGTTTTGTCCCCTGAGGTGGACCCAGGCAATTGAAGTATGCTCACCCTCTTCTCCATCTTTGGAATGTGCACTGCAGTTGCTTTCCCCATGCTGGAAGCTGCACAAGGCCACAGCCTCCTTGAGACAGTAATGTGGTGCTTAGACCATCTGGACTGTTTACTCACCGGGTCCAGTTTAAGCATCTATAGAGACTTTTAAAATTTGGTGAGATGGGTGGGGAAATCTGTTAGTCTTCCAGTTACCTAAGAAAGGATACCTAAGTAAATTCCCTTGCTTATTAAGCCTGCCACCTGCCAATCTCAAGTGATTTGCCATTCTCTTTTGTTTCTCCTTACTGTCTGGGTGAGCTTCCCAGGTGGTACCATTGGTAAAGAACCCTTCTGCTAATGCAGAAGACTTAAGAGACATGGGTTTGATCCCTGGGTTAGTAAGACCCTCTGGAGGAGGGCACAGCAATCCACTCCAGAATTATTGCCTGGAGAATCCCTTCAATAGAGGATCCTGGTGGGCTACAGTCCATAGGGTCACAAACAATCAGACATGACTGAATCAACTTAGCACACACACACACATACATGCTGTCCAGGGACTGGGGTCAACTTCAGATTACACAGAGGAAGCCCCTGAGGAGATTGTGACCCAAAGATACTAACTCAGATAGGAGGCATACAGAACCTCATGCAGCTAAGCGTCCGAGGATGATGTGTGATCAGAAAGGCTTGGGCTTCTGGTGGTGATTGAGGTAAAGAGGGGTGGTGATTGAGGTAAAGTGGGATGGTGAGCATAAGGATAATGGGGGTCATTAAGAAGGGGACTCCTGAATTCTTCTGCGGTGGACCACCACTGTAACTGGTGATAAAATGAAGCTGTTCTTTTCTAGATTTCATGTTGTCTAGTCCACAAAAAGGATACTGTAGTTGGTCCATGGCCTGCTGATTGATGGTTCCTATGCTGTTGTATACAAAGGTGCTGCTCAGGAGAACCGCCAGGGCAAAGATCCAGGAGTCATTCTGGTTGTCTCCCTAGAAGTCATTGGAGAAGCCACGCCAAGTAACTAAGAGCACATGTCCAGTTCAGATGGACAGACTCTGAACCCAGCTGTCTCTATTTGGAAACACATTAATCATTTCCCTATGCAAAATTTTATCCATCTGTACATGATTTTAAACACACAAAATCAAT
Organism: Moschus berezovskii; assembly: GCF_049115385.1. Classification (NCBI taxonomy): domain Eukaryota; kingdom Metazoa; phylum Chordata; class Mammalia; order Artiodactyla; family Moschidae; genus Moschus; species Moschus berezovskii. Next base: position 67,696,228 of record NC_142463.1, read on the forward strand.
GGTGTAGTGAAATTTAAATAGGACTTTATATAACTGCAGATGAGAGTGTAAAGCAAACAAGCACTTGATCAGGTAATAGAATTACCTCCTGAACTGAGGTTATGATCTTCTGTTCCCATACATGTTATGATGAAGCACCTTTTAAACAGTAGTTAAAATGTACCCCTTTAACAAGAGTTTTCTGACTTCTAAGAGTAGTAATGTATGATCCTTTATGAACAAAGCTGCTGTTATCAGGTCTTGTACTGTGCTTCTCTCACTAATTGTACAGCTGTGGATAACACTATTTCCACCATCTTTCTGGATTCCCACTCTGACAAGTCAGACATGTTTATAAACTTTCTAGTTAGGTTTAGATGCACCTTCAGTAGTTTATCAGAATGTTTTCCTACAATATGAAAGGAAAACGACTTAAAAAGTCATTGGTCATTATTTTATGGGTTACAAAAAATATCAGTGGGCCTTACTGACCATTCTCAATGCTTATATGTGTGGCCAAGATATGCAACAATTCTTAAGTTAGCCCATTATTATCATGCTTAGTGTTTAGTGCTCTCACATAAAGCTCACTTTGGATTGCTTCAAATTGCATTTGAGGTCAAACTTGAGCACAAACAAAATAAAATAAAGGAAAAATATAATACATTAATAGTATATATTTGAAGCACAATTCAAAGGGTGGGAAGTGATAGAGAAAGAAGGGCTACTGATTTGACATAAACAGGATTAGAAGATTTATTTCTTTACCTTCTCCACATCCCCCAGGCCCTCGGTATCAAGCAGAACCAGAGTGTGGTCTGGCTTATTGGGATGAGGCACACACCACATCCAGATGCCCTTTGTATGAGACTGCACTGTGGAGCCCAGAGAGAAGCCTGCAAGAGGGCGTGGGGAAAGACAGGATGGATTTTTAATAGCAGGTGGATTGGATCTGGAAATTGAGACATTAGTTAATAAAGTCAAGGTTTAAAGAAATAAATGAAAGCATAATCAATATTAATCTTAATTATGAGAAAAAGAGAGAATTTAGAACATTCAGTACAAACTGAAATATTTGTATTACCTTAGAGATCAGTATAAGCTTGATGTTAATCCATATACATTTTAATAAATGTTTTATTGTTTATTATTATCTATGTTAGTTTTATTTATAACTACTGTACTCCTTTCAGAAAGGCACGTTTATACTTTAAAGAGGAAGTTAAGGCAAAGTGGGAAGAAAGAGTCGACTCTTATCCTTCAACACAGAATGAATGTTAGAAGCCCATCACTAAATTGAAAATTAGCTTTCAATATTCCTCCCAGGTCTCTCACTTCCTCTCCACACATCACCATGCCGCATGCTGGGAGTGTGGGTGGACAGAAGGGGTTTGGCTGGGCTCTGCCCATGTCACTCACCCTTTTTCTTTCCAGACAGCTTATTCATCAAGTAGGACTTGCCTGTGCGGTAGAGGCCCACGATAGCCACCACCACAACAGGCTGCCTGATGGCAGACAGGATCTTCGCAGTTGCTGGATTAACCAACAGTCGCCCATTGATGTTCTCAATGAGGCACTCTGGGGCTGGCATGTGGATCTCTGAGGCCATGTCCAGGGTGTCTCCTGATCTTCAAGGGAAAAGATGGCATGGAAACCAACACTTAGTCAGTGAGCTGAGTGAGAACTTTACAGTTAGGACCAAAATTTGGTTTTCCCCTTGAACTTCATTCCTTGTGTGATTTAAAAAGCTCAATGGCCCCTTTAAGCTTGTCCAATAGAGCCCACTGGTTCTCTTTAAAAATAACTTTATTTTGAAGGAGTTTTGGACTGCAAGGAGATCCAACCAGTCCATTCTAAAGGAGATCAATCCTGGGTGTTCATTGGAAGGACTGATGCTAAAGCTGAAGCTCCAATACTTTGGCCACCTCATGCGTCGAGTTGACTCACTGGAAAAGAGTCTGATGCTAGGAAGAATTGGGGGTGGGAGGAGACGGGGATGACAGAGAATGAGATGGCTGGATGGCATGACCGACTCGATGGACATGAGTTTGAGTGAGCTCTGGGAGTTGGTGATGGACAGGGAGGCCTGGCGTGCTGTGATTCATGGGGTCGCAAAGAGTCGGACATGACTGAGTGACTGAACTGAACTGAACTGAACCCTTACACAAATCATACATTGGATACAGAGAACTTCTATATGCCATTTCCCCAGCTACCCTATTACTAATATCATATGTAACCACGGACGATGACTGAAACGGGACTTCTATATTGAAACAATACTCTTCACTAAGCTACATATTTTTCCCCATGTCATCAGTTTTCCTTTCACCCTATTTGTTTTTGTCCTAGCTTTCCTTTTGTTCCTAGTGTCCTTTTCTGATACAGGATGCAATTCAGGATCCTGTGTCACAGTTACTCATTACCATTGCTTAGCCTTCTCTCATCATTGGCAGTTCTTCATTTTTATTTTGTCTTTCACGACATTGTCATTTTAGAAGAGTATTGGCCTGTCATTTTGCAAAATATCCCTCTGTTTGGGTTTTTCTTATGGTTCTTCATAATTAGATTGAGGTTCTGTTTTTTCTTTTTTAGGCAAGAAAGCCATGGTTGTCATGTTCTGCCAGTCTCGGTGTATCATAGCAAAGTTTTCGTGATCTCTATAGAACATACTCTGGTGCTGTGATGTTAACTCTGCTCACTTAGTTTAGGTGTTGTCTGCCAGATTTCTCTACTGTAAAGTTACAGTTACCTCCTTGTAATGAAAAAAAGTTAACATTGAGGGAGATATTTTTGAGACTGCAGATATATTCTCCTCAAAGTTTCATATTCACATTTTTTCAGTGCTGATTTTAACATCCACTAATAATGATTCTTGCTTATAACAGTTATTACTGTGGTGCTTGACTATAGGTCATTTGTACTTCACCATTCGGCAAGCCACTCCAGTACTCTTGCCTAGAAAATCCCGTGGACAGAGGAGCCTGGTGGGCTACAGTCTATGGGGTCGCTACTAGTCGGACAGGACTGAGCTACTTCACTTTCACTTTTCACTTTCACACATTGGAGAAGGAAATGGCAACCCACTCCAGTGTTCTTGCCTGGAGAATCCCAGGGACAGGGGAGCCTGGTGGGCTGCCGTCTATGGGGTCGCACAGAGTCAGACACGACTGAAGTGACTTAGCAGCAGCAGCAGCAGCATTCCTTCAACATTAGCTGAGATTCTACTTCAAACAAGAGCTATCCCCTCTCTATTTTTTTTCCTCATTTTATTATTTAGTTGTATCAGTATAGACTCATAGATATTTATTTTATTTTATTCTGTGGGGTTTAGTACTTTACTATCATTCCCTTGTGGCTCAGAAATAAAGAATCCGCCTGCCAAGCAGGAAAGGCAGGTTCAAACCCTGGGTTGGAAAGATCCGGGAGAAGGAAATGGTAACCTACTCCAGTAATCTTGCCTGGAAAATCCCATGGACAGAGGAACCTGGTGGGCTACAGTCCACAGGGTCACAAACAGTCAGACACAACTGAGTGACTAAACAACAACTAACGAATTATTATTTACTTATTGCTTAATTTGCCCCAGATTTGTTCTTTGAGAGCTTCTTCAACCTGGGTCCTGGGTCATTTGGCCATGCTTCCATCATATTCTAAGCACTTTTTTACTTTGTGGCACCACAAGGTATTCCTGGTCCATCTTGTACTTTGCCTGAGTCAGCTCTACATTTGGCCATTTCTCCCAGAAACCCCGATTCCTTTCTTCTGATAACAGAACTTTGATGCCAGGATATAAAACTAGGTGTCTACCTTATTCTAGGTCCCCTCAGTGGGCCAAATTAAGAAACACATGTATGAATACTAGCACATGCAGATACATCTATATTTATTTCTGTCTTTCTGTATACAACCTTAATTTCCTGCTGATGTTTTTAATTGGAGGATAATTGCTTTACAATGTTGTGTTCGTTTCTGCTATATAACAGCATGAGTCATTCACAAGCGCATATATATCCTCTCCCTCTTGAGCCTCTCTCTCACCCCACCATCCCATCCCTCTAAGTTGTCACAGAGTGCCAGGCTGGACTCCCTATGTTATATACTGCTCATGTTTCTTGCTCATGTTTCTTATTGCAGTTCAACACAACAGGAATTAGTCAAGCTTTAGCTTTCAATTCCATACTCTGACTATGAAAGCCACAGCTCTTATTATCATAAATTTGCTTATGTGCTCAATCCTAGTGTATGTATAGTTTCAAAGTTGCCAATCTATATCTTTGTGACAAATAGATTTACTAATTAAAGTGCATTATTAAGATACAGTTGTTTTTGTCTCTAACCTAATATATATATATATATAGTCAAAACACTGTGTTCTGAAATTCTTAGGTTAGCTCTTTCCTTCCTCATCCTCTTGAGCTGTTAGTTTATTCATTTGTCACACAGTTTCATTTGTTTACTATTTGTGCTTCCTTTAGGACTCCCTCACATCTTGGTTGGGCTTCTGTGGTAGCTCAGAATCCACCTGCCATGTGGGAGACCTGGATTGGGAAGATCCCCCAGAGAAAGAAATGCCTACCCACTCCAGTATTCTTGCTTGGAGAATTCCATGGACAGAGGAGCCTGGCAAGCTACAGTCCATAAGGTTGCAAAGAGTCGGACATGACTGAGTGACTAACATTTTCACTTATTTCACATCTTGGTTAATTTTAGAGTGTGATTATTTTTTGAGTACCTGCAACATTGTATAGTTCTAATAGTCAGAGCTTTCCAAAAAGGTATACTCAGAGAAATGTCACTTTCTTTTCATCTGACCACTCCATTCCTGTTCCACCCTTCTATTCTTGAAAGCTCAGTCGTGTCCAACTCTGTGCAATCCCATGTAGCCCACCAGGCCTCTCTGCCAATGGGATTTCTATTCTTAAAAGTGAAAGTGAAGTCACTCAGTCGTGTCTGACTCTTTGTGACCCCATGGACTGTAGCCTACCAGGCTCCTCCGTCCATGGGATTTTCCAGGCAAGAGTACTTACTACCTCATAATCACCCATTCTCTGAGAATAAACCAATCTCATTAGTTTCTGGTTGATACTTCCTAGATATCCTTTCCATAAATCAGATATATTTTCTTCTTCACATTTTCAATAGGAAATATCACATTTTACAAATATATGGAAATCACTTTATATCACTTCATAGAAAGTTTTCTCATTCTTTTTGATGGGTGCCATTAAATGTATATACCATAGTTTACTTAACCATTCCTTTGTGTGGGCACTTAGATTGCTTCTAGTGTTTTTCAATTACAGTGCTGAAATGAATAACCCTGCTTTCATATTGTTGCAGCTGTTTCTTCAGAATAGACTCCTGGGAATGAGGTTGCTCTGTCAGAAGGTAAGAGTATATACTTTTGTTGCTTATTGCCAAATTCTTTTCCAGAAGAAGGGTATGCTGCTGCTGCTGCTGCTAAGTCACTTCAGTCCTGTCCGACTCTGTGACCCCATAGACGGAAGCCCACCAGGCTCCCCCGTCCCTGGGATTCTCCAGGCAAGAACACTGGAGTGGGTTGCCATTTCCTTCTCCAATGTGTGAAAGTGGAAAGTGAAAGTGAAGTCGCTCAGTCGTGTCCGACCCTTAGCGACCCCACGGACTGCAGCCTACCAGGCTCCTCCATCCATGGGATTTTCTAGGCAATAGTACTGGAGTGGCTTGCCATTGCCTTCTCCGGAAGAAGGGTATACCAGACTGCATTTCCACTGGCTCAGCTTGTATCACATTTCCATAACATTTTTTTTCCTTGTGTTTCACATCTTCTGACTTCATTACAAAATTTCCTTTCAAAGCTTTTCACCTTCAAATTTTGTTCTTTGGACAGAACACCCTGAGCTGTCTCATTTCAGGCATATATAACAGGCAGCCTGCATCTGGGGAATATTGTGTCAAACTTATTTATAGAATGTGAAACACATGCCATCCTAACCCAGTCTTGAACCTGGTTTCTCCCAAGTCTGTTCCTGGGCAAGCTCTGGATCAGACTGAGATTCAGGGTCCCCAGTAGTGTCCTCCTCTCAGGGACAGGCACTCCTGAGCCGCCACAGTCCACCCAGTCTAGCAAATCACTGGTTCTTAACTGTTGATCTGCATTTGAATTCATGTGTTTCACCCAAGACTGATGCCTCTAATCTGAATCTCAGTCTTCATGACAAACTGAAATTACAATAGAGTATTCCGCAAAATAAAATGGACTAGAATGGGTGAATTTAACTCAGATGACCATTATATCTACTACTGTGGGCAGAAATCCCTTAGAAGAAATGGAGTACCCATCATAGTCAACAAAAGAGTCTGAAATGCAGTACTTGGAAGCAATCTCAAAAAAGACAGAATGATCCCTGTTCATCTCCAAGGCTAACCATTCAGTATCACAGTAATCCAAGTCTACGCCCCAACCAGTAATCCTGAAGAAGCTGAAGTTGAATCGTGCTATGAAGACCTACAAGACCTTCTAGAACTAACAACCAAAAAAGATGTCCTTTTCATCCTAGGGGACTGGAATGCAAAAGTAGGGAGTCAAGAAACACCTGGAGTAACAGGCAAATTTGACTTTGGAGTACAGAGTAAAGCAGGGCAAAGGCTAACAGAGTTTTGCCAAGAGAACTCATGGGTCAGAGGAAACACCCTCTTCTAACAACACAAGAGAGGACTCTACACATGGACAACACCAGATGGTCAGCACCAAAATCAGATTGATTATATTCTTTGCAGCCAAAGATGGAGAAGCTGTATACAGTTAGCAAAAACAAGACCAGGAGCTGACTGTGGCTCAGATCATGAACTCCTTATTGCCAAATTCAGACTTAAATTGAAGAAAGTAGGGAAAACCACTGGACCATTCAGATATGACCTAACTCAAATCCCTTATGATTATACAGTGGAAGTGAGAAATAGATTTAAGGGACTAGATCTGATAGATAGAGTGCTTGATGAACTATGGACGGAGGTTCGTGACATTGTACAGGAGACAGGGATCAAGACCATCCCCATGGAAAAGAAATGCAAAAAAGCAAAATGGCTGTCTGGGGAAGCCTTACAAGTAGCTGAGAAAAGAAGAGAAGCAAAAAGCAAAGGAGAAAAGGAAAGATATAAGCATCTGAATGCAGAGTTCCAAAGAATAGCTAGGAGAGATAAGAGAGCCTTCCTCAGCAATCAATGCAAAGAAATAGAGGAAAACAACATAATAGGTAAGACTAGATATCTTCAAGAAAATTAGAGATATCAAGGGAACATTTCATGCAAAGATGGGCTCGATAAAGGACAGAAATGGTATGGACCTAACAGAAGCAGAAGATATTAAGAAGAGGTGGCAAGACTACACAGAAGAACTGTGCAAAAAAGATCTTCAAGACCAAGATAATCACGATGGTGTGATCACTCACCTAGAGTCAGACATCTTGGAATGTGAAGTTAAGTGGGCCTTAGAAAGCATCACTACGAACAAAGCTAGTGGAGGTGATGGACATCCAGTTGAGCTATTTCAAATCCTGAAAGATGATGCTGTGAAAGTGCTGCTCTCAATATGCCAGCAAATTTGGAAAACTCAGCAGTGGCCACAGGACTGGAAAAGGTCAGTATTCATTCCCATCCCAAAGAAAGGCAATGTCAAAGAATGCTCAAAGTACCACACAATTGCACTCATCTCACACGCTAGTAAAGTCATGCTCAAAATTATCCAAGCCAGGCTTCAGCAATACCTGAACCGTGAACTTCCAGATGTTCAAGCTGGTTTTAGAAAAGGCAGAGGAACCAGAGATCAAATTGCCAACATCTGCTGGATCATGGAGGAAGAAAGAGAGTTCCAGAAAAACATCTATTTCTGGTTCATTGACTATGCCAAAGCTTTTGACTTGTGAATCACAATAAACTGTGGAAAATTCTGAAAGAGATGGGAATACCAGACCACCTGACCTGCCTCTTGAGAAACCTATATGCAGGTCAGGAAGCAAAAGTTAGAACTGTGCATGGAACAACAGACTGGTTCCAAATAGGAAAAGGAGTACGTCAAGGTTGTATGTTGTCACCCTGCTTATTTAACTTATATGCAGAGTACATCATGAGGAACGCTGGGCTGGATGAAGCACAAGCTGGAATCAAGATTGCCAGGAGAAATATCAATAACCTCAGATATGCAGATGACACCACCCTTATGGCAGAAAGTGAAGAGGAACTAAAAAGCCTCTTGATGAAAGTGAAAGAGGAGAGTGAAAAAGTTGGCTTAAAGCTCAACATTCAGAAAACAAAGATCATGGCATCTGGTCCTATCACTTCATGGGAAATAGATGGACAAACAGTGGAAACAGTGTCAGATTTTATTTTTTGGGGATCCAAAATCACTGCAGATGCTGATTGCAGCCATGAAATTAAAAGAAATTATTCCTTGGAAGGAAAGTTATGACCAATCCAGATAGCATATTAAAAAGCAGAGACATTACTTTGCCAACAAAGATCTGTCTAGTCAAGGCTATGGTTTTTCCAGCAGTCATGTATGGATGTGAGAGTTGGACTGTGAAGAAAGCTGAGGGCCGAAGAATTGATGCTTTTGAACTGTGGTGGTGGAGAAGACTCTTGAGAGTCCCTTGGACTGCAAGGAGATCCAACCAGTCCATTCTAAAGGAGATCAATCCTGGGTGTTCATTGGAAGGACTGATGCTAAAGCTGAAACTCCAATACTTTGGCCACCTCTTGCGAAGAGTTGACTCAGTAGAAAACACTCTGATGCTGGGAAGGACTGGGGGCAGGATAGAAGGGGATGACAGAGAATGAGATGGCTGGATGGCATCACCGACTCAATGGACATGAGTTTGAGTGAACTCCGGGAGTTGGCTATGGACAGGGAGGCCTGGGGTGCTGTGATTCATGAGGTCGCAAAGCGTTGGACATGACAGGACGACTGAACTGCACTGAACTGAATCATATTTCAGACATACAAAACTAGAGTTGAGTGCCATTAAGAATTTAGTCTAAGACGTATCCTAGCACCATGAAAAGCTTGAATTTTCTCTGACCTGTATCACACCTAAGGAAACCATCATCTGTATTTGGGACTACATCTGCTACCTACAACTTTATGGTTCAGGGTTCCCTCCTCCTCCCACCCCATGGAACTTTAAAACCATTTCCGCTATTTAAAACAATTTAAAATCAATTCAGCAACCAATTCAGGTCATTACTTTTTGCCTTAATTATAATCCTTAACACAGAACTGTAAATAATTGGTCTTAGTTTTGACCTTGATAAACTTTTCCTATTTTGTAGCCAAGAGGATCACAATTTTTTAAGTGTTTCTTATACTTTTTTCCCGGGCTGCAGTCCTAATAAACCTTGAATAAAACACCTCTCATTTTAATCAGGTCATAGTTTGTTAAATTTTTGTTAACACTCTATATTTCACTCAATTATGTTACCAAATTTTGACCTCCTTATGTTTGAAGATTGATTCTTTATTATCTCCGCATATATCAACTTGCATATTGCTTTTAATTATCTCAGGTAATGAAGCTACCGAGAGGGTAACAGGCAGGAAGGCCAGGGGTCTCCAAATGGAGGAAATAGCCTGCAAGTGTCACACATTTTTATCACTCTTAAGGACAAGAGGAAACAAACTAGAGATTTTTTTTTCTTCTCTATAAAAATTTAAAAGGAAGTTTCTTTTAAAACACTGTGATGCCTTAATGACACCTGGTTTCACCTGAAGTTCAGTTCAGTCGCTCAGTCGTGTCCGACTCTTTGCGACCCCATGAATCACAGCACGCCAGGCCTCCCTGTCCATCACCAACTCCCGGAGTTCACTCAAACTCATCTCCATCGAGTCTGTGATGCCATGCAGCCATCTCGTTCTCTGTCATCCCCTTCTCCTCCTACCCCCAATCCCTCCCAGCATCAGAGTCTCTCAAACCTTGAGTTAACCAATGCATTTTTCTTATGGAAATGTTGGTCTTAAGCTATGTTACTGTACTATGCATTTACCCCAAACTCTGTCTTCAAGTCGTTCTGCCAAATGGCTCAGCACCTACTTGACAAACCAGTATGTTATACTCAGATATTGTTCTCCTAATCTATGTAAACAAAATCATTTGTATGGCAATCTGCCCTTCTGCAAGATTCAAGTTAATCATTTTATGGCCCGGGATGAATCATCTGGTGTCAAGATTATTCAAAATGCATCTTATGGGTGAGGGGCCTGGTGCCATTCTGAGTTTTAAGACATTCCTTTATTTCATTAACAGACTGCTAGTGACTATATAACATCCAGCTGAAGACTAGCACGGGGGTACTCTTTTGCCCTCTTCTGATGTCTATGTCAGAAGCTTTCTCTATCTCCTTTATACTTTAACAAAACTTTATTACACAAAAGCTCTGAGCGATCAAGCCTCGTCTCTGGCCCTGGATTGAATTCTTCTCCGGAGACCAAGAATCCCGGTGTCTTTGTGTCATTCTCAACAACCTTTCACTACTCTTATGAAACATGATCTTATAAACAATCATGTTTCCTCTCTGAACTCTGTTCTATATAGAGTATTTATTTGCATGATTTTAGTCATGACCTCTTTAACCAGGACTTGATGATTTGATAATTTTATAGCATTAAGAGAAGTTGGAGTTTTCTTTTAGTAATGCCTTACTTACCTTGTTAACATCAATGTCTCAATTTCTGTAACTGGAAGTGATCATGGTAAAACTTTTATTAACTTTTTGAGATACCAACAAAGACAGACTAAGGGATGCCAGTTTTAATTCTTATCCAGTAAGAAAGCATGATTGCTTCTATTACAGTTGATTACTTCTGACTTCCTCTGGGTGAAGACTGGAATCTCATATGATGCCAGTCTTGCCACATATCTGGCTTCCCATTTCTGTAGGGATGGCTAAAAAAAGCCTTTTGTTTTTCTATGATAGTACTCTACCCATTTCCTCTTACAACAGTGGCCCACCAGGAGAGCTGGCAGGAAGATTGTCTGGTTTTTAACATGAGGCATAGCACTTTTATAAAATGAGAATCAATCGGTTACTGACCAGAAAAAGTGGCTGCACAAAGATTTTGTAAGCTCCCAAATTACAATAACCTGTAGCCTTCTTTTGTAGACCCCAAGTTCTAGCACTCAGAAAGTTTGCAATAAAGACAGAAGTGAACTTTGAGCTTTAGTAAGTTGGTTTTATCAAAGATAAAGACATTTTAACAAAGAGTCAAGAAAGTATCTTGAAGCATTCCTGGCTCTCAGTTTAGACTCTGCCTCTGCTGGGACCTAATTCAACACAGAGCTCAGCAGTGGGCACTTTGAGGACACCCTGTTGCCCAACATCAGACTTTCATCTGAACTCATGACCGATCAGGCTCTGTGCAGCCTATCTTGGTATGACTGCTTTAGAGAAAGTGTGTTGCCTCCTGTAAATCTCTTCCCACCCAGCCTCAGTCTTACCCGGTGGAGAGATTCTGTAGAGGTGAGCAGAAAGTTGCTTCAACTGGAAAGTTGGAAGAGCTTGTCCTCTTCGTTTTTCTTCTGAGTTTAGCTGTGCTGGTTTCACTTTTCTCTCTCACTGGCAATTTGGGCTTTATTTTATCCCTCCAATCTCTGGGGACTTCCCAGCTTTTCCTCAGACACCCAATGATGAGAAAGCAAAACTTTCAGGCAATGTCTGCAAAGAAATAGTTCTGAAACTGAAAGTAGAGTCCAAGGCTACGAAGGAACTGCAAGAGCTGTGCTAGTGAGAGAGCGCGACATGATTTCTCAACTGAAATCTTTAAAGTTTATAATTAGAAAACATCTTAGAGACTGCTGAAAAGAAAAACGAGACAAAGATCCATTGGATCAATTAAAATAATGGTGTTTATTTCTTGTTTGGAGACAGCTTGAAAAGTGTTAGGATGAGAAAACCTAATATAATAATTTTCTAGGTCCAATTAGATTCAGTCACAATGTAGCTGGTTACTCGTGTTTAATTAGCGAGGACTGTAAGTTCTCCAGGGGAATGACTGTACATTTTTTAAATTCTTTAGCCCTAGTACTGGCACTTAGTGCTTAATATATAATAAAAAATGAGGTTAGATTACATTTTTTGCACACTTGATTCATATCCAGTGACAACTTCTTTCCATACATTATCCCCTCTTAGTCTTATACCACAATATTAGAGAGATTTAATAATGTGTTAAAATCACAAGGTAGTAAGTATGATTGAACTCCAAAAGTCTTTCTCCAGAACCCATGCTATCAACCACCTCACTTAATACCTTTGTGTTTGCCAAGTGAACAACAACAATAATAATGTTTCTTATTTATCAATTTCTTCCTAGGCCAAACTCTTTACCTATTACATATAATATTTAGGCAGCTTGAGTTTGCAGTGGTCCTTGGACTCTTTGGGGCTTCCCTTGTGGCTCAGCTGGTGAAGAATCTGCCTGCAATGCAGGAGACCTGGGTTTGATCCCGGGGTTGGGAAGATCCCCTGGAGAAGGAAAATGTTACCCACTCCCGTATTCTGTCCTGGAGAATTCCATGAACTGTATAGTCCATGGGGTTGCAAAGAGTCAGACAGGACTGAGTGACTTTCACTTTCACTTTCTTTCACTTGGGCTCTCTGGATTGAGGACTTCCTTGGGACTTTCACTTACTCTCTTCATGGCCTTCCAGCTGTTTAAAGGCCTCTGTACTCTACCTCAGGAGGTCTAAGCCAGGATTCCCCAAAGGTCATTCTAGTGAACATTGAGCCTCTGGAATGCTCCTTGATAAAAATATTTCATGGCCAAATAAGTTTGAGAAATCTCTTGTTCCCCTGTTAGGGCTTTACCAGGAATAGAAAAGAGCAGAGGGAGGAAGGGAGGGAGGGAGGAAGGGTTCTATAACTTATTTCTCATGTAATCCTTTTTCTCCTTCAAGTAACTGATGTTTCTGTATACTGCTCTGTGTTGATTCATATAATCTTATCTCAATGTTCAATCTATTTTCTGAGCTTGAGGTAAATTCTTTGAGTGGTTTCATTACCCTTTTCATGCTACCAAGGTCCTGCTTATTAATCTGACTGTAGGCACCTGGGAAGAACAATTTTTCTTTTCTGTCTTTGAAAGTACCTAGCAAAGTTCTCAGCACATAGGTGATGCACAAACACTTTTGCTATAACAACCTATGATTGAAAAACAGTGGCACCTAAATGTAATCAAATCCATACTATGAGCCAACCTTTGTTCTATGCATTTGGTATTAGTATTAGAAAGAGTAAATGTAGAAATATAAGCAAAATACTAGATGTGTCCCCATTTTACAGATGATAAAACCTGAGGCTCTCAGAGACTGTGAATTGTTAGAAGTCCTAGACTAGTAAGCATGAATTTGGACCTGAATTTGAAACCATCTAGACCTGTCTGACTTTGACGCCAATGCTCTTTCTATTAATGTATAGTTTAAGGCTCATAACAATACTTTGCTGCTGCTGCTGCTAAGTCGCTTCAGTCATGTCTGACTCTGTGCGACCCCATAGACGGCAGCCCACCAGGCTCCCCCGTCCCTGGGATTCTCCAGGCAAAAACATTGGAGTGGGTTGCCATTTCCTTCTCCAATGCATGAAAGTGAAAAGTGAAAGTGAAGTCACTCAGTCGTGTCCGACTCTTAGCGACCCCGCAGACCGTAGCCTACCAGGCTCCTCCGTCCATGGGATTTTCTAGGCAAGAGTACTGGAGTGGGGTGCCATTGCCTTCTCCCAACATTACTTTATATATGGGGTAATTATTATCCCCATATTTAATGAGGAAAAAGAGTCAGAGGGTAAGAAATATGTCAACCTAAATATTCTTGTGTACTTTAAAGTATACCCTTTGTTTGTTGGGTACAGTGTTCTATGGATATTCAACAGATATTCAATAGAACTTAATAGAATTTAGTGGAATTCCTTTCTTTGCTCTTCATTCCATTCTATGTCTCTGAATTTCCATCTGGCAATATATACAAATAAATAGTAACATGATATAAATATGAATAAAACTAATCTTCACCTGAAAAATTACCACCTATTTAGCTGAAGAGAGAGTTAAATAATAAACTACTAAATGGCAAAGATTAGAATCAGTGGGAATAAGAAGAGCGAGTGTGGACAGAACAAATTGTAGTGCTAAAGCTATAGTGGATGCTCATTTAAAATATTATCTCAGACTTATTACACCAGCGTTATGCCTCAGCTGAGAACTTGAGGACCAGCCAGTAATCATTTAAAACTGGCAGAAATGATGACTTTTAAATGAATGGTCCTAGACCAATGAATATCCACAAGGAAAAATGAGAAAATGACTTCCACGTCATACCATACACAAAAAGTAACTCCAGAAAGGTTGTAGAATATAAAAGGGAAAACAATAGCCTCTAGAAAATAGTATGGAAAAATAGTTTCAAGTATTTGAGGATAGGGAAAGTTTTTTAGGGCATAAAATGTGTGAAACAGTTGTAATGATGAACAAATTTGACTATATAAAAATTAAGATATATTGTTTATCAAAAGACACCATTAATAGAAGAAAAAGGTAAACTGCATATGAAAAGACATAAATAAATGATAAATGACCACATATAAACATATAAATAACTTCTAGAAAGATAGATAAGCAATAGAAAATTGAAAATGATAATTTAGCTCTTCAGAAGGAAGGTATCCAAATGATCATAACATTTGAAAAAGATCTAATAGCATAAATCATAAGATAAATCAAGTTAACATCACTAGGATATTGTAGCACACACCTATCACGGTGGCCTGAATGAACAATACTGATAAATGGAAATGCAGACTAAGACACGGAGCTACTAGAATTCTTAGACACAGTTCCTGAGTAAATTTAGTACAACCACTCATGTAGGTTTGGTATTGATATTGGTGGCACCAGAAGAAGTCTCCTAGTACTTATGCCCTGTGTAGTCCCCTCCACATTAAGTTCATGCTTAGCCATGTGACCTGACAATGATATGTCAGCAAACATTACCCAGAGTTGAGAAGTATTCCTGCATGAAGACTTGTGCTTTTGGAGTCTAGCCTCTCTATAAAGATCAGGCTAGGCCACTGAATGATGAAAATTCCATGAAAAGAGATTGGTTTCTATTTTCTGATGGGTCCCACTAAGACCCCAGACATGTAGTTGAGTCCATCTGACATCTTTAATCTCCAGCTATTCACCAGTAGAATGTAGTCACATGAGGATATCCAGGTGAGTCCCACCAGACTCCTCTGTCCGTGGGATTCTCCAGGTAAGAACACTGGAGTGGGTTGCCATGCCCTTCTCCAGGGAATCTTCCTGACCCAGGAATTGAACCCACGTCTCTTAAGTCTCTGGCATCAGCAAGCAGGTTCTTTACCACTCATGTCACCTGGGAAGCCCCAAAACATTGGTTGTTTATTGAGCCAAGAGATTTGGAATGTTTGTTATATAGCAATAGAAAATGGAGCCAACCACTTTGGAAAACTGTTTGGTATTATGTACTGAAGTTGAATATAAGTATCCTATGGACTTAGTCATTTCACTCCTAAGTGCATTACTATCAGAAACATATGCACATGTTTATCAGCGACATATGTAGAATGATCATTCCATACACATTTTAAATATCTCCAATCTGAAAATGACCCAAATGTAAAGCAACAGTAAAATGGATAAGTGATATGTTTGCACAATGGAATGCCTTATTGCCATGAAAATGACCATACTACCAGTAACCAGTGAAGTTGCTCAGCTGTGTCCGACTCTTTGCAATTCCATGGGCTACCAGGTTCCTCCATCCATGGAATTTTCCAGGCAAGAGTACTGGAGTGGGTTGCCATTTCCTTCTCCAGGGGATCTTCCTGACCCAGAGATCAAACCCAGGTTTCCCACATTGCAGGCAGATGCTTTACCATCTGAGCCAGCCAGGAAGTCCACGGTCATTTTCATGGTCATACTACACTTATACCCAATATTGAAAGTTATGACAATCTCTTGATCGTCATGAGTGAACTGAACAGGGCCAAATGATACATACTGCTTGATTCATTTTGGTTATGTGATATTCACAAATAAGAAAATCTAATCTCTAATGTTACAAGTCAGAAAGCAGTTATTTTAGAACTGGAAGGAGGGATTATTGATTAGAATGGACCCAAGAAGACCTCTGGTGAATTGGTGTAAAATGACCAAGGTGGTTGTAATCATTTTGTGATATTTCATCTACTTTAAAGCTGAGCAGTTTTCTGTTCTTATGCTATATATATACTAAATTTTTTTTAAAAGTCTTATGAAACATGTCTTTACCCTAATTATAAATCCTATTGGGGCCTATGTTATGAATGTGTTATCCCCAAAACAAAGAAAAACTAAATATGTCCTGCACTGCTTTTTCTCCAGTGTCAGACATCTGTCTGTTAATATTTAGAGGGGTTTGTCTAATATTTGGAAAATGAATAATTGGAAAATGTAAAGCCTAGTCCAAAATTGAGATTCTTACCTGCACTTTTAAGAAAGCAGGCTCAGGTCTGAAAATGATCCATCACTGTATCAGTAGAGTTTGGGGCTATGTCAACTCTAATCTGAAAGGAACTAAGCTAGAAGCCTCCTATCTTTCCTGGCTCTTTTCTTGCCTTCTCTAACTTACTCTGATTAATATTTTGCAAACTGTAAGGTCTATAGTTCATCCATATCTTTTTCATGAATGCAGAATTCTGGTGTCAACTGAAGGACAAGGCATATTTGAAACTTTCATTTCCTATTAATATAAGTGAAATTGAATGTGAAAGTAGGACAGGGCTGATATGAAATAGGACTAATGCTGAGAAATCACCTGTTGCTTCTCCAGACCAATGAAATGTGTTGCTTATATCAGGCACCAAGAAGTAATTAGTCTTCCTGTGAATTGCCTGTAATGAGAGTGTGTTTATAAACTGGATAAAGTTCATTTCCCTATCTCCTTTTCAGAAGTTTTTTTTCTTCAGAAACTAATAGATAGTTTCTTTTCTCTAAACTTCTAAATGTAAATAAAAGTCTAGGGTCAAAGTAAAATTACTGGCAGCTTTACCACTCAGAGAAGTCTCCAAGTGTCTAGGTTTCAGCCCTATTGAAAATCGAACACCCAGAAAGCTAAAGCTTCAGGCTCCCTGACACTTTGGGAGTTTAACCTAGGTTCAATCTCGGCTAAAGCTATTTCTACTTAGGGAGATAAAAAAAGTTTTTATATTATTCTTTCAGATGAGAGAAAGTAACTGGTAACTACCTCAATTTTCTAGTGAGATTGGGGTGAACTCTGTAAAGGAAGGCATGGAAAGTTCTGGATGTCATAGCGAATGGTGCTGCCCCATACTCACTGGAAAACGGGATACTGTTGACCCAGGGAAACATGTCACATACCAGCTAAAACAGTGCAAAAGAATCTTACCTGTTCGGCTATAGAAAAAGTGTTATTTTTCATCCTACTTACTAGTCACTTTCAGTCTACCTATATGCATATACTTAATTCATTTTACTCAAAAATGAGATAGTCTTCTTTCTTTTCTAAATTGTTACGATGAGGACTTTCTCTATTGATAAAAATTTTAATGCACCAAAAATATGAAACAATTGAATTTGCGTTCTACTCCAAACCCCTTTCCAGATGAACTAAAAATATTTATCAAAATAAATTTGGAATTTTGGTTAATAATAATTTAATTTATGGTAGGTATAAAATTATTTATGAAAAATTTATAAATCAGCAATCAGTATAGAAAAAGTTGGAAGCATATATTGTATAGTCCAAAATTAATCTTATTTCTCACTAATTGATGGCATTAGAGTTTATTTTGTGTTTCTGAACTTTGTGGGTTTTTTAAATTACTATATAAAATTATTTTATAATAGTAGAAAAGCATACACAAAGAAAAGTGATTTCCCTTTTGAAAAAGAAAATCATTTATTCAAGAAATATTTTCTTGAGTGTCACAATCCATCAATCATTCATATATTATACAAGCATTTAATAAACAATGATGTTATATAAAGCCTGTCATACATTAGTGTTCAACAGGAAGTTATTATATTATATTGATAATTAATAATATAGTAATAATATATTATCTTAATTGTGGGTTTCCTCCCCGGCGTCCGGCCTGGCTTCCTCTTTCCCTTCCCCTTTTCTCCTCTCCTGCCTTGTAGGCAGGAGCCAGAGACTGAGGGGAGCCTCGGCCTCGGCAAGAAAGCCGCCCAAGATTAGCTCCTCCAGGAGACTGGGTCTGCAGGGCAAACCCCAAAGAGGAAGTGAGCGGGCCGCCCGCCCCACAGCCTCCCTCACCTGGAAAGAGAGACACTCAGACGCAGCGGGGGGGTTCTGTCAAGGCGGTTCCCGTTTTATTGGTGTAAGCTTCTCATATATATATGCAAGCATGGGGTAAGCGCGGGACTTTTAAAAGAGGCTTTCCACTCACATCAAAGCATGTAAAGGGTGGGGGTGTTTAGGAGCCACTCAGAACCTTTTGGGGTTATCTGGGCCGCGCCCCCCTGACCTCTGTCGGGCGCCATCTTGCTGTGAGCACATGTAAGGTGCCTTGGCCACGCCCCCCTGTCATCGGTCAGGCACCGTTAAGGCACCCTATACTTAATAATATAATAACTATATAATAATGTTTAACCATAATATAAGGGGAGTTATTGCATTATTATTAAGGTAGGTCATATAGGAAAAACAGCTTGGAATGAAGGAATATATTGATTCCCTTCGTTTGGACAGAAACCAGTTTTGTTTGCTATAGTTGTAGCATCCAGTGCTTTATCCTCCTGGAAACCAGGAAGAAAAATTATTATATTATTCATTATTCTAATTTGATTTCAAAATAAACAGTGTTCTGTGTGTTTTCAAGCTATATCCAATTTAAACCCATGGAGTCATTAATGAACATGTGAACTGCCCTAATCTGAAAACATCACTTTAAGAGTTGATGATTTAGCACAGGAAGTATTCTTTTCTGAACTAACAAAAATGAATGTGTTACTTGTCATGCAAGTTGGCAGAAATAATGAAGTCACTAGTGTTGACAGTATGTGACAGCTTGGGAGAAGTGAACAGGAGCAGATACCCTGCCAGCTGTGCATGTCCCTGGACTGGAACCTGTGGTCCTATGTCTCCCCCCAGAGAGAGGCTCCTGTCCCTGATGCAGAATCTCACTGCCCCAACCTGGGGATGAAACTCTGCCTGACACAGAGGGACATCCCCACGCTCCAGAGAGATTGCTTAAATGCTCTTACCTTCTTGTTATTTTCAAGGTACACATATGTTGCAGAATTTAACCTGAGACTGAGCAGGCTGCAGTGGTCCACTTGACACTCTTAACAGCTCTCCTGAGCTTCCTTAAGCTCTTTCCTGTGTTCTGGTCTCCTTTGTTTTTCTTTGCATTTTCCACAATTTCCTGTCCCTAATCCCTACTTCATCAGTGAAGTTTTTGTTCAGAAATACTCTGAGTGCAATTTGAGACAAGGTTGACAGGAGAGAAGACAGCATCAGTGAGGCAATCTGTAGACTAAGTCGAGAAAGTATGGAGAGAATTCTAGGAGTGGTCAAGCTGCTAATTTGGTGTATAAAATACCACATGCAAGGAGAGTTGTGAACCTAGCTTCCAAAAAAATTGTGGAAAAGTACTTGAAATGGATCTCTTATTCCTTCAATCAGTCAATAATTATTGATTAGTTTTCAAGATTGTGAGAGGCCTTTTGCCTGAAGCTTTTTCTTGGGGTGTATATAAACTCTGACAATAGATGACAAGTTATGCTTTAACTTGTAAAGGGGGTATTCTGTTTCATGGCTCAATAGCCAGTGTTCAGATTCCATCATGTTATCAGCCTGTGGGTATCAAATGCACTGAGACATTGGTTCTCATAGAAAAAGTATGATTTTATTTCAGAACACATTGAACTGATTAAAAAAAGACTATAGTGGAAATATGAGGGATTTTCACGATTCTGGTAATTTATTTATTATTTTAAACACCACAATTACTCTGTGAGCCAAAGGCAATGGTTTAAGTTCTGGTAATTAACCTGGAGGAAGTTTAAGAACACAGGGAACATGGAGTTTCCACCCCTTGGAGAGAACAGCACAGCAGGTTGAGATGGGAGAGCATGTCATTTCTGCCTCAGGGAGTCCCATCTGCACAAGTTCCTAAACTGTGGCCTGTATTTTGAGAACCCTGGAAGAGCAGGGAATAGAGTGGAGACATGGTAAACTGAATGGCAGTTCTTTGTTTATTCAACTTACACCAGTTTTTTTTATGTGGTGGATTCTATACTGGGAAATAAAGAAATATGATGGAGAACAAATACCTGAGATCAAGAGATGGGGAGACAAAAGTTCACAACAATTTCCATTTCACAATTATATAAAAGGTGCTGGTGTAAGAGTGACAACACTCAAGGCACGATGGCAGCACAGAGGTGGTCACCTCATCCAGGCTCAGGATGTTAGGCACTGGGGGCCATGAGGAGGAACAGAAGTAACAAGTAAGGAGTATCAGATGGGAAAGCAAGAATGCCTTTTTAAGAAATCTGTTCATTGTGTTGCAAAAGCCTAGAGTTAAGAGGATATGTCCAGCTTGTAGAATTACAAGGAGTTCATTCTAGCTACTGCAGAGTCTAAGGCAGTAGACAGCATAAGCACTTCCTCCAAATGGGTGGGCCCTAAAGAAAAAAATTTATTTCCAATTCACCAACTTTATAAGTGTGGGACTTGAATTTAGATGCCATTCTAGCCAACCTCCATATGACTTTATATCTAAAGAGATCGGGGGGGTCAAATTTTAAAGCCTTACTGAGAAACCATACACTGATCAACCCACAATATAATCAGAGTTCCACCACACATACTGAGCAGAGATAGTTTGGGACAAGGGTGACTCATGGTTCCCAATGACAATCATCCCCTTTGGGGGTCTTAGTCATTGCACAAGTAAAGAATATGGATAAAATTTTTTGAATGCACCTGGAAATTACTATTCAGCTGTTTTTCTGTCATGTTATCAAAATGGAATGAGATTTTTGTCACTTGTTAGCTGGTCAAGGACAAGGCGCTTCCGTTTTAGAAGGAACTGTCCGAATCACTGTGGGCATGTTGGATTTGGGGATTTTTACTTGAAAAAGTGGAAAATCAGTGATCACTGAAGGGACAGCCTTCAGTTAAAGAGCTTGAGTGCTTTCATTTCCAGGGACCTTTGCATCATTGCAGCTCCGATGCCTTTAAATTTCCTTTAATCCAATCCAGTGTTACTTATGGCAAATAAAATTTAAGTTAATCCAGCAAAGACAAGAAAAAATTATTCTTGCACAGGCCAAGAATCAAGGATGTACTTCAGGAGAGAAAGGAGAGGCATGTAGCCCAAGTAAAGAAGCTTGTGGTTGATTTTCATAGCACTGGTATGGAGTTAGGTGAATTACATGTTTACTAAATACTTATTGAATGACTGATGAAAGTATGGTCATAACTCCTTGTGATCCTATTGTCTCCATGGCAAAACTGAAAAGTGGGCCCTGGAATAAAGTAATAAAGTAATGCCAGAAAGAATACATGTTGATTGTGAGAATATCACATGGAAGAGAGTAATATCTAGGTCTGTAAAGAGAAAACTTAGAACTCAGAGTTAAGCATGAGTGTGTGTGTGTGTGCATGTGTGTGTGTGTGTGTACACATACATACATGTGCCATAAATACATTAGAAAGTCTCTTAACAGAAAACACTAAAGAGAGAGGTTAACTTAAATATAATTTAGAACTCACCCCTTATTTATATCAGATTACATCACACTCGACAATGCCTTACAGAGTCATTTTGTGGTCCTTATTAGGTGTATAACAAACATTTGTGGGTGGAATGAATAAACAAATGAGTAAACAAAAATGGATATTCTTTCTTGGTGCCATCAGTTATCCACTGTGCCAAATATAACAAATGTATTAAAATTATAATAGCAAAATGGGTACTGTAATGTGTAAGGCTGTAGAATGAATATTTAAGTCCTGAGGAAAGTAAAATAAAAGCTCTCTCTGAAAGACGCAACTGTCCAGGAACTAGCAAAATATGCTTTATGAAATATATTATTTAAATGACATAGTTTTATTTCTTGAGACTCTATGTTTATTAATCACTGCTCTGATGAACTCTTTCTGGAAGTAAAGAACAGGAAAAGCACAGAATAAGGAACATACATATGTGAGTTTGGGGAAGTTATAGCTCTTACTGTAAGCTGGAAAATTATTTTCATGGTATCAATTGGTATAAAATTATTTGTGCCAACATTGGTTCTCAAATTTTGGGATTGTTTGTTTTATGAGTCAAAGAGCTAAAGGATGCCCAGAGAGCTGGCAAAACATTTTCTCTGAGTAGGTCTGTGAGGGGGTTTCTGGAAGAGATTAACGTTTGATTCAATGGACTAAGTGAAGAAGGGCCACTCTCAGCAATATCAGTGGACCTCATCCAATTCCTTAACAACTCAAATAAAACAAAAAGACAAAGGGAAAACAAAGTTCTTTCATCCTCCTACACCCTTCAGCATCAGGAGGATGTAGGAACTGGCACTTACATCAGCCTCCCTCTGTTTCCTAGACCCTCAGCCATGGACTGAGTGTTATATACCATCAGTTTCCCTTGTCTCAGGCTTTCAGACTCAAACTGAATTATACCACTGACTTTCTTTTTCTCTAGCTTACAGAGTATGGTACTACTTGTCTCCATAACCAGAAGAAACAATTTCTATAATTTCTATAATTATATATAGTTTTCTGGAGAATCTTGACTATTTCTTCAGTGAGCTTATACAGCATAAAAATTGAATATCAATCACCAGTTACCACTTAACAATCACTACTATTAGTATGAATCTCATTTCAGGCTCAGAAGTTGAAGTCAATTCAGAATGATGGTACTTAGTTGATCCTATCCACTGCTGAAACCTCCACCATCCAGGCCATCCTCTGGTACCTTGAATCAACTTCAAGGCATCTCCCAAGTACTCATCTTCAATGATGGGGTATCCACCTATCTTTATCTCCAAGGCAAAAACCAAATAGGCCAAACAAAATTTGGAAAGAAATTTAAAAACTCAGTGGAGTCCTTTATTTCATCAGGTTTCAAGGAACATTTTGTTCTAATTAGCTCTGTTAGTTGAGTCATAGCTGGAAACTTTAGATAAGGAAGTCAAAATAGTCTACATCCCACTAAGATCTCAGAAAAAAATTATAAACTTTAACTTTTGCCTCAGGCCCCTTTTCAACCAAGACAACTGAGGCACAGAAAATAAGAAACAGTCTTAGTTGCCATATCTTAACTGAATAACACAGGGTTAGTTCCTTCCCCTGGTTGTTGATGCTGCCCATACTATTAGAATATTAGACTATAATTAGACTATTATAGACAAAGTTGTTACTCAGAAGCACAGCCCATGCAAGGATCTAAGAGTCATTCTTACAGTCACTCTAGAAACTATATTAAAGGACTAAGAAGTCATTCTTTCACTCATTCACTTACTGTTTAATTCATTAATATAAAGACTAGAACATAGTAGGTGTGAACTAATGAGCAAAGAATTACATCTTTAGTAAATTTAATCCATCATGGCAATATTAGAAACACAGAGCTATTCATTAAACTCAAGAACTATTCATTGGGCATCTACTAAATGCCAGGCAGATATTTGGTTGTGTTTAAGAAAAGTTACTTATGACAGTCCCTGCACCCAAAAAGATGACTTTGTGGAT
Organism: Moschus berezovskii; assembly: GCF_049115385.1. NCBI lineage: Eukaryota > Metazoa > Chordata > Mammalia > Artiodactyla > Moschidae > Moschus > Moschus berezovskii. The sequence goes on from NC_142463.1 coordinate 67,719,975, forward strand.
GGGCAGACCAGTAAGTAAACGTACAACTGAAAACAAGTTTATAATCTCTGCCAGAAGGGAAACCAAAGCTATAATGAAAAAGAAAAGGGAGTAAATCCAGTTAACAAAAAAAGATGTAACAAAAACATATCTTATAATGAAATGATGGTAGTAGGCAAAAAAAGAAAAAAGTTGAGCATGGAAGAAGTGGTAGAATGTGGACTTGTAGAGATAAAAGTGTCATGCAAGTGGGAGGACCAATACAAGCCAAGTCAGAATTCTTAAAAGCAGCATCACATGAAGGTATTATAAAGTCATTACATTTGACTGAAGCAGTGGATAACTCTCTGGGAATGGAAGTCAAGGAAATTTAGGCAAGACATGAAAGACCCTGAAGGTTGAACAAATAGAATTAGACACTACTCAAATCACACTATGGGTCCTGAAGTTAACGAGCAATTTTAGTTCCATTGACATGAATAATTTGATGTGATTTGGTGCCTTGAACAATGCAGCTAGATAAAAATAAGTAAGTTTAAGTGCAGTCTATTTCAACACTAGGAGTCCATCTTAGTTTTATACTTTTTATTGAAAACTTTAAATATTGAGAGTTTGAATACTTCAAAACTTTTAAAATTAAAGATAATTTTAATCCAGAACTTTTAAATTATTTCTCTTTTTTTTTCAATAAAGGAAGCCTATTCTCATGGTTTTATACTCAAAGTAGATTCAGACTCAGTCTAACATAAAAATTATTGATTTCACCTACTGTATAAACTCAGTGTACTGAAAATTATCACATTTACTATGTTTTTCATTGCTTAAACTTGTGCTTTTGAGGAGACAGTAAAGAATCAATCTTCAAAGCCCAAAATTTGCACCAAAATCTTTATGAATGTTTCTGGAGCAGCTAAAGCCTTACTAGATACAGTTTAAATATATTCCTTTATGGTTTAAATATATTGAAAGCCTGTTTTCAAGGCTCCTGTGTCCAACCTCATAACTCCACACATTTTAACTGATGGCTCCTACTGACCTCACATGTTACAGTTTAGAGGTTGTCTCTCTGTGTAACTTTCTCTGTGTGTACAGCAGGGCTACATCCATGGCATCCTATACTGATCACACTCTGTACTGTCATCTCCCAAACTAGCCTCTGGTCCTTTCTTCACTGCAGTGTCTGTAAGACTTAATACAGAGCCCTGCACTCCACCATTCAGCAAAGCATTTATTAAATTGTGTTATTCTTCCCAGTTAAAAATCAGATGAAAATCTTACCTTAAAATACAGATGTTTCTACTGATCAAGAAAACATGTTTAAGGTAAGAGAATTTAACTTTATCATCCAACATTAACGTTGGATGGATAATGTTGGCTTCCCAGTTGGTGCTAGCGGTAAAGAATCCATCCCCAGGAGATGCAAGAGATGGGAGTTCAACCCCTGGGTTGGGAAGTTCCCCTGGACAAGGGAGTTGCAGCCCACTCCCGTATTCTTGCCTGGGAAGTCCCATGGACAGAGGAAGCTGGTGGGTTATCCCCCATGGGGTCGCAAAGAGTCAGACACAACCTGAGTGGCTGAGCACATGCACATCCAGCATTTGGGTTTCCAATTTGCAGGAATATGTCACAAAAGTTGAATTAGCAGGGCAAATTAAAAGGCCAGGGAAAATAAGAATTTTTTCCATGATCCTCATTGTCCAAATCCTCTGTGTCCATAAGAAACACTATTTGTAGGAATGGAGTACATAACATTTAGATGACTTTGGATTCAGATCTCACTGTGGAACCCAGATGGAAACCTGTAAGGGAAGAGAAGTACATGACATTAAGTCACAGCTGGTAATCCAGGTGGCCCCAGGGCTAATGGAGTTAAACTAGTAAGAAATTAAGGGCCCAACAGGGAAAGAAGTTGCTTCCGTTTCAGCAAAGACAGGCAATCAAAACTTTATACATATTAAATACTTTCTCAGGAAACATGCTTTGTACCCTATTCACCACACACCTTTATAAGCTAAACTCCATAACATGACAGAATTAATGTAGCCTCTATAAATCTATATATTTTTACCTGATGCCCCACAAAGAAGGGAAAGACCTGCATCATGTCTAGAGAAAGATATGTATCAAGGTTTAACTTATTTAACTGGAAGAAGAAGATGTTTCTTGTTTATAGGTTGACAGCAAGAGAGAAAAAAATAACGAGGGTGTCTGAGGATCTCCCAGGTCTGACAAGAGTCCCAGGTCTGACAAGAGTCCCACGTCTGAGGGAGGCCCTCCTTTGTATTTTTTCATTTCAATGAGTGGGATATTTCATGACCTCTAGAGACAGAGAGCAAAAAGCATGGTTACCCCTTTATGCTAAGACAGTGCTATGTAGCATTCACATGTTCTCACACTGCTTCCAGCCCTCTGCCTAAGGTGAGGTAACTTTAGACAGTCATTCAGGCCCTCCTGGAGCCCATGTCAGAGGAGATCTCTTGTCCAAAGGTGCCCCACTAAAAAGTCTGAATGTGTATATTTATAAAACATATGATTTTATAGTTCAAAATAATCACTATCATTTGGCTGCTCACTTTTTCCACTGGAATGAATGCAGATTTGGGGGAACCAGAGTTTATGTATTTGGGGAATTCACTTTCAATGATGCATAAATAAAAATTCAAACTCAATCAGTTGCTATACAGCAGAAATTAACACATTGTAACTCAACTATACTTTAATTTTTAAATTTTTAAAAATAAAAAAAATTCAAAACTGAATATTTATTTAAGTAACCATAACCAATAGATTTTTCATATCTGTCAAATCATCAAACAGTTTCTTTCAGCTTTCAGTTTTTCTTCTATTAGGGTACTTCTAATAATCATTGAATATTAGTGTAATAATTCTGGAGAAGCTAAAAATATACAAATGGAAGGCACTCCCCTGTAGTGAATTAATGAACTAAAATTACATGATTCATTATCCGACATCTGTTGGCCTCTGGATGGATGTAGATAGAAACTATGTCATGGAATCTTTGTGCACAATTGGTTCATCAGCCACTTTGCCCAGAATATTCTGAGTGGATGACAAGACATTAAAATGGTAATTCCATTTTCAGCAGTATCTTTGTGTAAAGTTGACTCTGACAATACTGTAAAAAAAAAAACAAAAAAAACCCAACTAGTAAGATGTTGGAGATTCACTTTTTGAAATACTGTCAAAAAAATATTCTTAAAATGACAGATGAATTAAGAAAGATTTTACATGGAAAAAAATTAGGAATGTGATGAGATGCAACAATCACATTTTTCATGAAAAATCTGTCTCTTGAGTTTATATCCTGTCCTTCCCAATTTGAATTGTTAAAATATACTCTTTTTCTTGTTAGTGTTAAAGTTGAAAGGGCTTCCCTGGTAGCTCAGCTGGTGAAGAATCAAAATGCTATGGTTTTTCTGCAGTACATGGGGGTACATTTTACTGGGACTTTTAATTCAAGGGAGTAGGAGGGAAATAAGCAAACATACAGAAGTAGGAGGGGGCTTCCCAGGTGGTTCAGTGGTAAAGAATAAACTTGCCAATGTTGGTGCTGCAGGAAACAAGGGTTTGGTTGATCCCTGGGTGAGTAAAATCCCCTGGAGGAGAAAATGGTAATCCACTCTAGTATTCTTGCAAGAACAGTCCCATGGACAGAGAAGCCTGATGGCTACAATCCATGGGGTCACAGACTGAGACACGACTAAGCAAGTCATACTGTCACTTTACATCATAATCCGAGGGAGTAAAAGAGGAATAAGCAAATATACAGAGATGGGAGTGACCTCTAGGGGTCGGCCAGAATCCGCTGATGTCAGTGTAGAAGTTCATGGAGAGTTTGAATGATCGATTGGGACCTGGGCTTTATTTCAGGGCTTTAGAGTCATGGGCTTTATTTCACAGATAAGGAAGGTCTTGAAGATTATTATGCTTGCTCAGAGCTGTGCTTGAGAACCAACTCTCTGATGTCAGGAGGAGAGAGGATAAAGTGGACATTGGAGATAAAGATCAACTTGGAGAAGGCAATGGCAAGCCACTCCAGTACTCTTGCCTAGAAAATCCCATGGATGGAGGAGCCTGGTAGGCTGCAGTCCGTGGGGTCGCTAAGGGTCGGACACGACTTAGCGACTTCACTTTCACTTTTCACTTTCACACATTGGAGAAGGAAATGGCAACCCACTCCAGTGTTCTTGCCTGGAGAATCCCAGGGACGGGGGAGCCTGGTGGGCTTCCGTCTATGGGGTCACACAGAGTCGAACACGACTGAAGTGACGCAGCAGCAGCAGGAGTCTGTTGCTATGGACTGGAAGGCATGACTGATACTGTTCTAACACTCAAGGTTTATGTGAAAGCATTTTCCACAAGGTCATTCAGGGATTGTTTCCTTCCTGTTTGATATTCTGTACCCACTAAGACATTTTGCTTATCTGAAAGGTCAGAACTTGACTACTGCCATGTCTGTGATCCAGACAATAAGAAGGGAAACACAGACTGGCAGAGTATAGTCTGAGCATTCTATGGCTCCATTCCACAGTGATACACATGTGCTTCTGCTCATATTACATGTTCAAACTTAATCAAGTGTTTAAACTTAGCTGTAAAGCAGCCAGAAAACTATAATCCCTGGCTGTTTTTCCATTACCTAACTTCTACAATAGAATCATACAATATTTAGAGCTGAAAGGTATGAAGCAATAGCAGAGAAAAAATTTTACATCCCCAAATTAAACTCACAGCTTCAAGTATTGAACTCACTAGAGCTACGTATAGTGATTTAAAAATGAGTAGAGGATATGAGTAGATATTTTTCCAAAGAAGACATACAGATGCCCAACAGACAGATGAAAAGGTGTTCAACATCACTAATCATGAGGGAAACACATCAAAATGAGAATGAGATATTTCATACCTGCCAGAATGGCTGTTATTAAAAAGACAACAAATAGCAAATATTGACAATGATATGAAGAAAAGGCAACCCTTGTGCACTATTGGTGGGGAAAATAAAGACATAAAGAACTATTAACATCAACTTCCATCACCAAAGTCTCTCAAAAACTGAAAAGGAAGGATCACTTCCAAATTCATTCTATGAGGTCAGCATTTGTTGTTTTTCAGTCACTAAGTCGTGTCCAACTCTTTGTGAACCCATGGACTGCAGCACACCAGGTACCTCTGTCCTCCACTATCTCCTGGAACTTGCTCAAATTCATGTCCATTGATTCTGTGGTGCTATCTAACCATCTCATCCTCTGCTGCCCTCTTCTCCCTTTAATCTTTCCCAGCAGCATCAGGGTCTTTTCCAATGAGTCAGCTCTTCCCATCAGGTGGTTGAAATATTCGCGCTTCAGTTTCAGCATCAATCCTTCCAATGGATATTTGGGATTGATTTCCTTTAGGATTGACTGGTTTGATCTCCTTACTGTGCAAGGGACTCTCAAGAGTCTTCTCCAGAACCACAATTGAAAAACATCAATTCTTCAGCACTTAGCCTTCTTTATGGTCTAACTCTCATGGCCGTACATAACTACTGGAAAAACCATAGCTTTGATTATATGGACCTTTGTTGGCAAAGTAATGTCTTCGCTTTTTAATACACTGTCTAGGTTTGTCATAGCTTTTTTTCCAAGGAGCAAGCGTCTTTTAATTTGTACACTTAAAATAGTGTAAAATTTATATTACTTGTTTTAAATTACAAATAAAAAGGAAAAATAATAAGGTATCAATATTCATAATAATTTTAATTTGAACAGAAATATAGAAAAGTACACAATAATACCGAAAGACTGTAAAAGGCTTTAAATAAAGAAAGCAGCAATCCGTACTTGAATATGAAAGCAATTAACTAAAAATAGTGCCTATAAATCAGTTTGTATTTTCCTGTTTTATCCAATGTACTCCCAATTATGGAAGAATTTCACAAAGTGATCCTAATTGTCACAAAGAATTTGTTGGTAAGAGAAGCCAAAACATGGACCTGAAAAGAATTCACTACATTATTAAAAGAAAATAAAAATGATAGTCATTTAAAGTGTGATACTGAGTTTACTAGGAGGGAAAGAGAGGACAGGATAGATTACCTGAGAAATAATAAGAACTTTCAGGCTCTTTAAAAAAAATACTAGAATTCAATCCATTTCCTATAGCTGACATCAAAATAAATTATCTGTGTGTGTTAGTTGCTCAGTTGTTTCTGACTCTTTCTGACCTCTTGGACTGTAGCCCACCAGGCTCCTCTGTCCACTGGGATTCTACAAGCAAGAATACTGGAGTGGGTTGCCGTGCAGGGGATCTTCCTGACCCAGGGATCAAACTCCAGTGTCTTTTGTCTCATGCATTGGCAGGCAGAGTTCTTTACCACCAATGCCAGCTGGAAAGCCTCTCAAATTGCTCATGGGAAAAAGTTTCAAATGTTCCAATCTGAGATCTCAAGACTAATTTTCTTCCCTCCTTTTCTTTCCATTCCTTTGTTTTTATTGAGTATAAGTCAATTTCACCCACTAGATTAAGTTGTATTTAGGACTATGACTATGTCTAACTGATCTTCATACACCTTTACACCTCTGCACTTAGCACAGATGCACACAAGTACATACGCTTCCTATCAGTTCAGTCTACCCCATGGACTACCCCATGGACTACGGCACACCAGGCTTCCCTGTCCGTCACCAACTCCCAGAGCCTGCTTCCTATATATACACATATATTGCAGATTCTTTTTCTTACGTGCTGGCCTTGATTCCTTTGTATATGAGACTTAGTGACTCCAGCTGAATTACTATGTCTCTGGTGCTGAGTACCCTAGAACAGGCTGCATGGAGTTTTTCACATGAAAAGCAGCCTAATATAAAAACACTCCACACCTGAAATTCAGAGGCTGTTCTATGGGAACTAAAATCCTGGAAAACATGTGAAACCACTAAGCATTTATACATATGCAAAGTTTTTTATGCAAAGCTTTAATGTAATAATAGTAACATGCAAATTAACTTGATCTGTGACTATCTTTTAGAATAAGTATTCTAGAAACTGCTACTCCAATACATAGGAAAGTGACAATTTAAAGCTTCCTCACAGAGCCGCCGGGTCGCTGTAAGGAGCATGAGAAGCTGCGTTAACTGCGCTCCTGGTCTCCCCGGTAAGCCTGAGTTCTGGTCCACCATGGGGAAGGTGAATGTGGCCAAGCTGCGTTACATGAGCTGGGATGACTTCAGGGTCCTGACAGAGGTTGATAGGGGCATGAAGAACCATGAAATTGTTCCCTGCAGTTTGGTTGCTTCTATAGCCAGCCTTAAACATGGTGGTTGTAATAAAGTCTTAAGAGAACTAGTTAAACATAAACTCATAGCTTGGGAGCGAACCCAAACTGCCCAGGGCTATCGGTTGACAAACGCAGGCTAAGATTATCTAGCTTTGAAAGCATTGTCTTCTAGACAGGTGGTTGAGGCTGTTGGAAACCAGATGGGTGTTGGCGAAGAATCTGATATTTACATTGTTGCAAATGAAGAAGGGCAGCAGTTTGCATTAAAGTTTCACAGACTGGGAAGAACCTCCTTTCCAAATCTGAAAAACAAGCGTGATTACCATAAACACAGGCATAACATCTCTTGGCTTTATTTATCTCGTCTGTCTGCCATGAAAGAATTTGCTTATATGAAGGCATTGTATGAAAGGAAATTTCCGGTTCCAAAACCAATTGATTATAATCGCCATGCAGTGGTCATGGAACTCATAAATGGCTATCTTCTATGTCAAATACACCATGTTGAAGATCCTGCATCAGTATATGATGAAGCTTTGGAACTAATTGTTAAACTTGCAAATCATGGACTGATTCATGGAGATTTCAATGAATTCAATCTCATTTTGGATAAAGATAACCACATTACCATGATCGATTTTCCACAAATGGTTTCAACTTCTCATCCCAATGCTGAATGGTATTTTGACAGAGATGTGAAATGCATTAGAGATTTCTTCATGAAATGTTTCGGCTATGAAAGTGAGCTTTTCCCAACCTTCAGTGATATAAGGAGGGAGGACTCTCTTGACGTAGAGGTTTCTGCCAGTGGCTACACAAAGGAAATGCAGGCAGACGATGAACTACTTCATCCAGCAGGTCCAGATGATAAAAATATTGAAACAGAGGAGAGATCTGAATTTTCATTTTCTGATGAAGAGATGTCAGAAAGAGCCAAGGATTGTAGATCAGAAAATGAAAGTGGACAAAACTCTGTAAGTGAATCAGTTGACTGCTGTTGCGGCTCATTTGAAAACCTTGAACAAGTAAAGGAAGATAGTTTGTCAGAGGACAATGCTGATGCACACAGTTTCAAAATGACTGAATTCAGTCAAGCTTTAGAAGAACTAGAAGGGCAAGTTGTTGAAAACAGTTCTGTAACTGAATTTTCTGGCGAGAACAGCAGACGTGAACATGACACCAGGCAAGATGGTGAGACAGGTCAAGGTGGAATCCTCGTGGGCCCTGAGGAGGATGAAGATGAGTGCCCTCATCTGATTGTCTTGTCATCATTGAACAAAGAATTCAGGCCTTTCAGAAATGAAGAAAATATGGAAGATACTAATCAACATAGAACGGAACCCTGAGTGTTACTTCTGTGGGCAGTGTTTTAAGCTGTTCAATGATTCCTCCGGAATTGGTGAAACAGAAGGTGAAACGTCAGTTGAAAAAACAACAAAAATCAGCCATGAGACGATGGTTACAGAAGGGAGAAGTGAATATATTCACCAAGCAATGGTGAGAAAACATGCAAAATATTAAATCAAGTTTGGAAGCATTTAGCTTTTGGGGAGAGCAATATATTTAAGACCTTGACTATATTGCAAAAAGTTACCTAGATCCCGTTTTAAGCCACCTTTAGTATTTTTTGGACCAAGGCAGATATATAAATAGGTAAATAAACTTTCTTTCATCTATAAAAAAATAAATAAAGTTTCCTCACAGCTAGCATTTAGAAAAAAATGTCCCTAGGAAATATTTCAAGCAGCCTGACATAAAGAACAAAACTGCAAACAACCCACTGTACTAATCAGGAAGGAGCTGGTTTCCTAATAACCAGTGGATTTCTGAGAAACTCAGTTTATTCTCACTTTCACTTTTGACTGACATATGGTCAATAAAATAGTTTCAAGCTGTTCTTAATTGACATAAGAAAACTCTTACTCGTTAGAAAAAGCAGAGGAGAGTCAGAGATTTTTAAATTCATAACATGACTAATCAGAATGTCATAATTAGTATTAGTGAGTAAGGTCACAGCACCACAGTGTTTCAGTACACTTTTGCAAATACAGAGCCATGGTGGGCAAAGGGGTGAAGGGGCTTGAGAGTTACAAACCTCCAGTTTATAACACATAAACCACAGGAATGTAGTATACAGCATAAGCTATATGGTCATGATATTCTAATAACTTTGTATGGGGACAGATACAGCATAAGCTATATGGTCATGATACTCTAATAACTTTGTGGGGGACAGATGGTTACAGATTTATTGTGATGCTCATTTCATAATGTATGCACATGTCAAATTATGTCATCATGTAGTATACCTGATATTAATGTAATATTGTATGTCAACTATATTTCAATTAAAAATTATTTTTATAAAATATCAGTAAAAGAAAAAAAACAATACACCAGTATTATATGTACATAAAACATGTCATTTTTTAAATGGAACAAAATTAGCAAATAAAATAAATGTTTTTCACAGACATTTTACTATTTCTTATATACTTCAAATTGGCAAAATGTGGGGTTACTCTCATATTTGGAGTCATTTTATACTGAGTCACATATAATATCTATTGAGCTTATACTCTCTGCCAAACCCTGATTTATTTTCTGGAGATACATCTGTGAACACAAGAGGTCCCTGTTTTTAAGAACTTGAATTTCAGGTAGTCATAGGCAAAAGTTAAAAAAAAAAACAAAACACAGGTGATAGGATGGAGATTAATGTTCAAGGAAGGCCTCAGTGAGAAGATGCTATTTAGAACAAGAAGGAACCAATCATGCCAAGATCTAGGGTAAAAAAGTTTCCGATGCAGAAAATTGTTATACTCAGACTCCTAAGGCAGGAAGAACCTGGGTGTGTTCCAGCAGCTCAAAGACCCAGAGAAGTCATATTTTTCAAAACAAGTTGCAGTGTTACTTATGCAGAAACTTTAAAAGATAATAGCAAAGAAGAAAAGATAAGAGAGTACTTAATTCTATTTGTTAAATTTCAGACACTGGTTTCCAGGCACAGAGAAATATGGATGTTCCATGAGATCAGAGAAGAGCACATAAATATCTCCCCTCCTCCTTACTTCCCTTTTCCTCCATTAAGAAGCAATGCTGAGGGCGGGGAAGCATAATTTAAGGGTAAACAGAGTTTCAGATTCTCATCCCACCTCTGACATGCTTAGTGAACTTGACCAGGCATATTATCTTATCCTTCCTGAAGCCTCCTTGTTGTCACTATAAGATGGAGACAACACACCACTCATTTTGCATGGTGTTACTCAGAAATGAATTAGACAGTTGTAACATATGCGCTTCTTAGAAAGAAATTAAGCAAAAAAGCTGTTACTTCTACTGCTATTCACTGAGCAAACATGAAAAGACAATATAGTGAAGTGGCTTAACAAGAGGGTTTGGAATGAAGAATGATTTGGTTCAGGTTATTTATAGTGTTGTGATTTGGGTAAGACATTTAATCTTTCTGTGCCTCAGTTTCTATAAAATGGTGGAGAAATGTCTGTTATGAAACATCAGTTATTTAACCTATGTAGAGTGATCAGCACAGAGCATGGAACACATGCTGTGTGTGCAGTTCAGTTCAGTTCAGTCGCTCAGTCATGTCCGACTCTTTGAGACCCCATGAATCACAGCACGCCAGGCCTCCCTGTCCATCACCAACTCCTGGAGTTCACTAAAACTCACCTCCATCGAGTCGGTGATGCCATCCAGCCATCTCATTCTCTGTTGTCCCCTTCTCCTCCTGTCCTCAATCCCTCCCAGCATCAGAGTCTTTTCAAATGAGTCAGTTCTTCACATCAGGTGGCCAAAGTAGTGGAGTTTCAGCTTCAACATCAGTCCTTCCAATGAACACCCAGGACTGATCTCCTTTAGGATGGACTGGTTGGATCTCCTTGCAGTCCAAGGGACTCTCAAGAGTCTTCTCCACACCACAGTTCAAAAGCATCAATTCTTCGGTGATCAGCTTTCTTCACGGTCCAACTCTCACATCCATACATGACCACTGGAAAAACCATAGCCTTGACTAGATGGACCTTTGTTGGCAAAGTGATGTCTCTGCTTTTTAATATGCTATCTAGGTTGCTTGTAACTTTCCTTCTAAGGAGTAAGCGTCTTTTAATTTCATGGCTGCAATCACCATCCGCAGTGATTTTGGAGCCCCCAAAAATAAAGTCTGACACTGTTTCCACTGTTTCCCCATCTATTTCCCATGAAGTGATGGGACCAGATGCCTGATCTTAGTTTTCTGGATGTTGAGCTTGAAGCCAACTTTTTCACTCTCCTCTTTCACTTTCATCAAGAGGCTTTTTAGTTCCTCTTCACTTTGTGCCATAAGGGTGGTGTCATCTGCATATCTGAGGTTATTGATATTTCTCCTGGCAATCTTGATCCCAGCTTGTGCTTCTTCCAGCCCAGTATTCCTCATGATGTACTCTGCATATAAGTTAAATAAGCAGGGTGACAATATACAGCCTTGATGTACTCCTTTTCCTATTTGGAACCAGTCTGTTGTTCCATGTCCAGTTCTAACTGTTGATTCCTGACCTGCATATAGGTTTCTCAAGAGGCAGGTCAGGTGGTCTGGTATTCCCATCTCTTTCAGAATTGTCCACAGTTTATTGTGATCCACACAGTCGAAGGCTTTGGCATAGTCAATAAAGCAGAAATAGATGTTTTTCTGGAACTCTCTTGCTTTTTCCATGATCAGCGGATGTTGGCAATTTGATCTCTGGTTCCTCTGCCTTTTCTAAAACCAGCTTGAACATCTGGAAGTTCACAGTTCATGTATTGCTGAAGCCTGGCTTGGACAATTTTGAGCATGACTTTACTAACATGTGAGATGAGTGTAATCGTATGGTAGTTTGAGCATTCTTTGGGATTGGAATGAAGACTGACCTTTTCCAGTCCTGTGGCCACTGCTGAGTTTTCCAAATTTGCTGGCATATTGAGTGCAGCACTTTCACAGCATCATCTTTCAGGATTTGAAATAGCTCAACTGAAATTCCATCACCTCCACTAGCTTTGTTCGTAGTGACGCTTTCTAAGGCCCACTTAACTTCACATTCCAAGATGTCTGGCTCTAGGTGAGTGATCACACCATCATGACTATCTTGGTCATGAAGATCTTTTTTGTACAGTTCTTCACTGTATTCTTGCCACCTCTTCTTAATATCTTTTGCTTCTGTTAGGTCCATACCATTTCTGTTTTTTATCGAGCCCATCTTTGCATGAAATGTTCCCTTGGTATCTCTAATTTTCTTGAAGAGATCTCTAGTCTTTCCCATTCTGTTGTTTTCCTCTATTTCTTTGCACTGATCGCTGAGGAAGGCTTTCTTATCTCTCCTTGCTATTCTTTGGAACTCTGCATTCAGATGCTTATATCTTTCCTTTTCTCCTTTGCTTTTCACTTCTCTTCCTTTCTCAGCTATTTGTGAGGCCTCCCCAGACAGCCATTTTGCTTTTTTGCATTTCTTTTCCTTGGGGATGGTCTTGATCCCTGTCTCCTGTACAATGTCACAAACCTCCGTCCATAGTTCATCAGGTACTCTATCTATCAGATCTAGTCCCTTAAATCTATTTCTCACTTCCAATGTATAATTATAGCAAATTTGAGTTAGGTCATATCTGAATGGGCTCGTGGTTTTCCCTACTTTCTTCAATTTAAGTCTGAATTTGGCAATAAGGAGTCCATGATCTGAGCCACAGTCAGCTCCTGGTCTTGTTTTTGCTGACTGTATAGGGCTTCTCCATCTTTGGCTGCAAAGAATATAATCAATCTGATTTCGGTGTTGACCATCTGGTGATGTCCATGTGTAGAGTCTTCTCTTGAGTTGTAGGAAGAGGGTGTTTGCTGTAACCAGTCTGTGTGTGCACTGGGTAGTAAATTCCAGGGGCTTCATATTCATGAATCTGTAAGATGTGTCATTTTCTTCACTTACAGCATGCATAAAAGAGGAGCCACGTCCACTATGTATCTGTCCATTATTTAAGGAAATTAAACCTAAAAATTAATATACTTCCTATTCTAGGTTTCCCAAACTGACACCCAATCCTGAGATACATTCCATTATATTTAAGGATCTGCTGCTGCTGCTGCTAAGTCGTTTCAGTCGTGTCCGACTCTGTGCGACCCCATAGACGGCAGCCCACCAGGCTCCATCGTCCCTGGGATCTCCAGGCAAGAACGTTGGAGTGGATTGCCGTTTCCTTCTCCAATGCATGAAAGTGAAAAGTGAAACTGAAGTTGCTCAGTAAGTGCCCAACTTTTAAGGATCTAATAGACAACTTTATCAACACTAAATGGTCTCTAAGATGTCTTTCAAAGCTATTAATGTGAAGGTTCTAGAGAAATCATGTCAAACCCATCTTCCCTCCTACTAGGATAGCTTCCAAAATTTCCTTTTATGGCTGTTGAGTCATTACTTTGTTCTCAGTGCTTTCAGTTTCATATTACTGTAAATCTGTTAGAGAGGTTGCTTTACTTCTTTCTGTTTGCTAAAGGAAAGCAGGCAAGACCCAGGATATTGAGCTGGTGAAATAGAAGTCTAACTATCTACTGAGAGAAAGAGAAATTTGTTACAGAACCATTCCACCTGAGCTGAGAAGACAACAGGTAAGAACTCTAACTTTTCCTCAAAGCAGATTCTTCAGGGCTAAAGGAGCCCTGATCTGGGAGCAGGAGCCCATGGTAAGATTAGTGCAGGGGTGGGAAGGGATCTGTAATGGTTAGTTTTCTAATAAATGATCAGCATTAAGACTGTAGCTCATCCTGATTTGGGACATTGGTCAGATGAGATCCTGGTGTTAGCATGGGCCATCCCATCTCTGGGTCATGACTGTGCTTGTGTGGAGTTAAGCACCAAGGACACAGGGCTAAGCTGAGTTTGGAATGAATTAGGATTGTCCTTCTCTTTGCTGATGTTGACTGGGGATATAATTGTATTACCATTTTCTTTGATACAACTTGCTCAACACTGATTTGACTGCAGCTAAGAAACTAAAAGGGTGACAGATATGTTACTTTTTTTTCTCACGAGAAGGAAAGAATAGTAAATGAGAAGCAGTGGAAACAGTCACCTGGCACTGTTAGAGACAAGGGAAGAATCTGAAATCCAGAGTGAAAGATGTAGATTTATGAAGACATCATACTCTTTAGTCCTACCTTTGCACTCTATTTTAAAGTGGACATCTTCCTTTAGAAACAGCACAGTTTCACTAGGTTCAATGTGTTGGTGCCAACTCGAGGATGCCTTACACCTTAGGACAGAATGCAGTCCCACCACTTTATAAAAAGCTTTGTCTTTAAAGAACCTACTCTGGAGCAGTGCTAAAGTCACCATTGTTGTTTGCTTTGCCCTCTCTGGGCTCTCAAGGAGTTCTGATCTTGCCTTCTGGAGCCTCTTCCCCTGACTTCCTTGGCTTGGCACTAGCTCCATTCATCACCTACTCTCTGACACTTCTCTCTCTTCTTTTCAGTTTCTTGCCCTTGCTTCCCTTCCCACGCCTCTCTCCTTACCCCTACCTCTCTTCATCTTCTTCCTGCTTCTACTTTTCCTCTGCAAGATGAGAGAAAAGAACAAAACAGAAAACTTAGATTGTGTGGCCGGAAGTATAGCTATTTTCTTTCAATAGCTTTCTTCTCTAGCTCTCTTGACTTCTTCCTGATCTTTTAATCTTTATTTCATTTCTTTCTCCCCTTATATACACACCCGATTTTTAGCAGCATATAATATTAGCAATTGTGTAGTTTATCCCCACTGAGTTGGAGGCTAATTTATTATGATTTAGGTCATACCTGAATGGTCCAGTGGTTTTCCCTACTTTCTTCAATTTAAGTCTGAATTTGGCAATAAGGAGTTCATGATCTGAGCCACAGTCAGCTCCCGGTCTTGTTTTTGCTGACTGTATAGAGCTTTTCCACCTTCGACTGCAAAGAATATAATCAATCTGGCCATCTGATGATGTCCATGTGTAGAGTCTTCTCTTGTGTTGTTAGAAGAGGGTGTTTGTTATGACCCATGAGTTCTCTTGGGAAAACTCTGTTAGCCTTTGCCCTGCTTCACTCTGTACTCCCAGGCCAAATTTGCCTGTTACTCCAGGTGTTTCTTGACTTCCTACTTTTGCATTCCAGTCCCCTATAATGAAAAGGACATCTTTTTGGGGTGTTAGTTCTAAAAGGTCTTGTAGGTCTTCATAGAACCATTCAACTTCGGCTTCTTCAGAGTTACTGGTCGGGGCATAGACTTGGATTACTGTGATACTGAATGGTTAGCCTTGGAGATGAACAGGGATCATTCTGTTGTTTTTGAGATTGCATCCAACTATGACATTTTAGACTCTTTTGTTTACTATGATGGCTACTTCATCTCGTCTAAAGGATTCTTGCCCACAGTAGTAGATGCAATGGTCATCTGAGTTAAATTCACCCTTTCCAGTCCATTTTAGTTTGCTGATTCCTAAAATGTCAACGTTTACTCTTACCATCTCCTGTTTGACCACTTCCAATTTGCCTTGATACATAGACCTATGAACCTGACTCCAGGTTCCTATGCAATATTGCTCTTTACAGATGGACCTTGCTTCCATCACCAGTCACATCTGCAACTGGGTGTTGTTTTTGCTTTGGCTCCATCTCTTCATTCTTTCTGGAGTTATTTCTCCACTGATCTCCAGTAGCATATTGGGCACCTACCGACCTGGGGAGTTCATCTTTCAGTGTCCTATCTTTTTGCTTTTTCATACTGTTCATGGGGTTCTCAAGGCAAGAATACCGGTTTGCCATTCCCTTCTCTAGGGGACTGTATTTTGTCAGAATTCTCCACCATGACCCATCTGTCTTGGGTGGCCCTACACAGCATGGTTCATAATTTCATTGAGTTAGACAAGGCTGTCGTCCATGTGATTAGATTGGTTGGTTTTCTGTGATTGTGGTTTTCAGTCTGTCTGCCCTCTGATGGAGAAGGATAAGAGGCTTATGGGAGCTTTCTGATTGGAGAGACTGACTGAGCTGGAAACTGGGTCTTGTTCTGATGGTCGGGCCATGCTCAGTAAATCTTTAATCCAATATTCTGTTGATGGGTGGAGCTGTATTCCCTCCTTGCTATTTACCTGGGGCCAAACTATGGTGGAGGTAATGAAGATAATGGCTACCTCCTTCAAAAGATCCCTTGCATGAACTGCTACACTCAGTGCCCCCAACCTTGCAGCAGGCCACCACCGACCCACGCTTCTACCAGAGACGCCTGGACATTCACAGGCAAGTCTGGGTCAGTCTCCCATGGGGTCACTGCTCACTTCCCCAGGATTCTGGTTCACAAAAGGTTCTGTCTGTGCCCTCCAAGAGTCTGTTTCCCAGAATAGAGTTCCAACGAATAGCAAGGAGAGGGAAGAAAGCCTTCTTCAGTGAAAGTGAAAGTGAGTGACTCAGTCGTGTCCAACTCTTTACGACCCCATGACTGTAGCCTACCAGGCTCTTCCATCCATGATAGTTTCCAGGCAAGAATACTGGAATGGGTTGCCATTTCCTTCTCCAAAAATAAAAAAAAAGTGAAAGTTGCTCAGTTGTGTCTGACTCTTTGTGACCCCTATGGACTGTCCATGGAATTCTCCAGGCTAGAATATTGGAGTGGGCAGCCTTTCCTTTCTCCAGGGGATCTTCCCAACCCAGGGATCAAACCGGGGTCTCCTGCATTGCAGGTGGATTCTTTACCAACTGAGCTATGAGGGGATCAGTGCAAAGAAAGAGGAAAACAATACAATGGGAAAGACTAGAAACCTCTTCAAGAAAATTAGAGATACCAAAGGAAGATTTCATGCAAAGATGGGCTCAATAAAGGACCGAAATGGTATGGACCTAACAGAAGCAGAAGATATTAAGAAGAGGTGGCAAGAATACACAGAAGAACTGTACAAAAAAAGATGTTCACGACCCAGATAATCACGATGGTGTGATCACTCACCTAGACCCAGACATCCTGGAATGTCAAGTGGGCCTTAGGAAACATCACTATGAACAAAGCTAGTGGAGATGATGGAATTCCAGTTGAGCTATTTCAAATCCTAAAAGATGATGCTGTGAAAGTGCTGCACACAATATGCCAACAAGTTTGGAAAACTCAGCAATGGCCCCAAGACTAGAAAAGGTCAGTTTTCATTCCAATCCCAAAGAAAGGCAATGCCAAAGAATGCTCAAACTACCGCACAATTACACTCATCTCACACACTAGTAAAGTCATGCTCAAAATTCTCCAAGCCAGGCTTCAACAATACATGAACTGTGAACTTCCAGATGTTCAAGCTGGTTTTATAAAAGGCAGAGGAACCAGAGGTCAAATGCCAACATCCATTGGATAATCAAACAAGCAAGAGAGGTCCAGAAAAACATCTATTTCTGCTTTATTTATTTATGCCAAAGCCTTTGACTGTGTGGATCACAACAAACTGGAAAATTCTGAAAGAGATGGGAATGACCTGCCTCTTGAGAAATCTGTATGCAGGTCAGGAATCAACAGTTAGAACTGGACATGGAACAACAGACTGGTTCCAAATAGGAAAAGGAGTAGGTCAAGGCTGTATATTGTCACCCTGCTTATTTAACTTATATGCAGAGTACATCATGAGAAACACTGGGCTGGATGAAACACAAGCTAGAATCAAGATTGCCAGGAGAAATATCAATAACCTCAGATATGCAGATGACACCACCTTTATGGTAGAAAGTGAAGAAGAACTAAAGAGCCTCTTGATGAAAGTGAAAAAGGAGAGTGAAAAAGTTGGCTTCAAGCTCAACATTCAGAAAATTAAGATCATGACATCCAGTCTCATCAATTCATGGCAAATAGATGGGGAAACAGTAGAAACAGTGGCAGACTTTATTTTTGGGGGCTCCAAAATCACTGCAGATGGTGACTGAAGCCATGAAATTAAAAGACTATGTGTTCCTTGGAAGGAAAGTTATGACCAACTTAGACAGCATATTAAAAAGCAGAGACATTACTATGCCAACAAAGATTCGTCTAGTCAAGGCTATGGTTTTTCCAGTGGTCATGTATGGATGTGAGAGTGGGACTGTGAGGAAAGCTGATCACCGAAGAATTGATGCTTTTGAACTGTGGTGTTGGAGAAGACTCTTGAGAGTCCCTTGGACTGCACGGAGATCCAACCAGTTCATCCTAAAGGAAATGAATCCTGAGTATTCATTGGAAGGACTGATGCTGAAGCTGAAACTCCAATACTTTGGCCACCTGCAGCAAAGAGCTGACTCATTGGAAAAGACCCTGATGCTGGGAAAGATTGAAGGCAGGAGGAGAAGGGAAGGTAGAGGATGAAATGGTTGGATGACGTCACTGACTCGATGGACATTAGTTTGAGTAAACTCTGGGAGCTGGTGATGGACAGGGAGGCCTGGCGTGCTGCAGTCCATGGGATCAGAAGGAGTTGGACACTACTGAGCAACTGAAATGAACTGAATTTACTGTGAAGCTAATGAATTTTAAGTTTCAGAGCCCCTTGCTTCTACAAGCCCAGAGCAAGCTTTTGGAAGAGTTGTAAGCCATGTGTTTCACAAGGTTACAGATTTTTATAAAATTTGCTATAGTAAGTTCCACGTCTAGAAAGTAAGTGTGAGAAAATCTGTGGGCCATTATTTCAGTAGAAATAATGATAACTAGTGAGAAAATGCATTTCAAATCATTAAAAATTGTTCAGAGACATATATCAAGTGATGAACATTTATTCATGAAATTATTTTTTCAGAGTAAGAATTAATGAATAAAAAAATAAATATTGACTCTTCACACAAAGTTAGGAAATGCAACAAATCTCTCTGAATCCTATTCTGTTTTACATTTAATGTCTAGTATAAATTCCACCTCAATGCAGGAGACTACAGTTCTATTCCTGGGTTGGGAAGATCCACTGGAGAAGGGATAGGCTACCCATTCCGGTGTTCTTGGGTTTCCCTGGTGGCTCAGCTGGTGAAGAATGTGCCTGCAATGCAGGAGACTTGGGTTCGATATCTGTGTTGGGAAGATCCCCTGGAGAAGGGACAAGCTGCTTACTGCAATATTCTGGCCTGGAGAATTCCATGGACTGTATAGTCCATGGGGTTGCAAAGAGTCGGACTCAACTGTGCAATTTTCACTTTTATAAATTTTTAAATGTGACTCCAAACAGAAGATTTCCATGGTAAATTAAATGGAAGATACTGTTCATGAGGGTGATTGTATGTCGATAAATCACTGTCATATCAATATTTTTAATGGGCTACTTTGATAATACTTCTCCAATTTTCAAAAGGAAACAGATTTTACCCTCATCTATCTCACTGTTGACATAAATGGTCAAGGTTTTTTGTGATTGTCCGAAAAAATCACCAGATGCATTAGGATCATCTTTCTTTTTGCTGATGTTGACTGTGGTAACTAGGCACACAGTTATATCGTGGGGATTTTGACATTCCTACTTCTGAACGCAAAATGAAAACTGATGAAAGCTCTTGATCTGTTTAGACTGGAAATTCTAATTCATCCCATATCTTCCCTTGCAGACAAAGGGACATGGCCTCAGAGATCCACATGCCAGGCCCAGAGTGCCTCATTGAGAACACTAATGGGCGACTGCTGGTTAATCCGAAAGCTCTAAAGATCCTGTCTGCCATTAGGCAGCCTGTTGTGGTGGTGGCTATCGTGGGCCTCTACCGCACAGGCAAATCTTACCTGATGAACAAGCTGGCCGGGAAGAACAAGGGTGAGTGACACCAGCAAAGCCGAGCCAAGTCCCTTCTGTCCACCCACTCCCAGCATGCAGGACAGTGATGTGAGGAGAGGAAGTGAGAGACCTGGGAGGAATATTGAAAGCTAACTTTCAGTCCACAGTTATGTTCATATTGTCACTATGACCTGTATCAGATCGCAGCTCTTTGCACTTAGTTTCTTTTTTTAAAAACATAAATTGTTCCTTTCCTAGAAAGACAAATGTGGTAATAAAAATAAGTAATATATATAATAATAAACTACAAGACAGTTACAAAAATATTCATGTAGTGAGAGCATTTCCATTGATCTTTAAGATTTAAAAAATGTTTCAATATGTATTGATTATTCTTGTTTCTTTTCTTATTTTTAACTGTTGTTAAGTTATACATGGGCTTCCCCAGTGGCTCAGCAGGTAAAGAATCCACCTGCAATGCAGAGATGCAGGAGACCCGGGTTCAATCCCTGGGTAGGGGAGATGCCCTGGAGGAGGGCATGGCAACCCACTCCAGTATTCTTGCTGGGAAAATCTCATGGACAGAGGAACCTGGTGGGTTACAGTCCATGAAGTCCCAAAGAGTCAGACACGGCTGAAACTACTAAGCACACACTCATGCAGGACACACATATCATAAAATTTACCACAAAATTTACCATTGTAACTGTTTTTAAAAATTCTGTGGTATTAAGTAAATTCACACTGTTGTATAAACATTATTAACATCCATCTTCATATATTTCCACCAATAGGAATTCTGTACCCCAATAAATAATAATGCCCCAGCCCTTGACAACCACCACTCTATATTGTCTATAAATTTGACTGGTCTTGGAAGCTCATTTAAAGAATCATACATTATTTGTCTTTTAGTGATAGGTTTATTTCACTGAGCATGATGTCTTCAAGGTCCAACAATGTTGTAACATGTATCAAATTCTTTTCCTTTTTAAGGCTGAATAATTGTATGTGATACCGATTTGCTTATCCAGTCATCCTTTTTATGGACATCTGGACTGTTTCCTCATTTTGACTACTGTTAATAATGTTACTAAGAACATGAGGGTTCAAATATCTGTCCTGTCCCTGCTTTCACTTCTTTTGGGTATACACCAAGAGGTGGAATTGCTGGATCATATGATAATTCTATGCTAAACTTTTCATTTATTTATTTTTTGCCAGTGAGAAATAAGTTTATTCCTACAGCATAAAAATCTGTCCTCTGGGATTCATTGAACTCTTGGAGAGCATTTTCTGCCTCCTGCTGGTTCTGGAAGCATGTTCCCTGCAAAACTTTTTAAAGAAATCACCATATTATTTTCCACAGAAACTATACCATTTTACATTCTCACCAGAAACAACAATTGTTCTAATTTCTCCACATTTTTGCCAACATTTGTTACTTTCTAGTTTTTTGATAATGGCCTTCCTAATGCGTATGAAGTAGTATATCACTGTGGTTTTCTAAAATAAAAATTTTTTATATTATCAAATTAATTTGTGTTAAAATTTCCAATTTTATTATAAATATCAATTAATTTTCAGGGTTCATATAAGATGTATACTATGTTTTGTTGCCCTTTTTTCGAAGTACAGTTGATTTACAAAATTTTGTTAGTTGTAAGCGTATAGCAAAGTGATTCAGCTATATATACATATTTTTTTTTTCAGGTTATTTTCCATTATAGATTCTTTCAAGACAGTGTGGTTTTGCTTTGTACTTCCCTAATGACTAGGAATGTTGAGCATCTTTTCATGTGTTCATTGGTCTTTTGAATAATTTCTTGGGAGAAATGTCTATCAAGTCATTTGCTCATTTTTTAAATGGGTTGACCTTTAATTTATTTGTGTTAAATTGTAAGACTTCTTTATATAATATGTGTCTCAATCCTTTATCAGATTTATGACTAACAAATATTTCCTCCCAATTTGTGTATTATCTATTTAACTCTCTTAATAGTGTCCTTTGATACACAAGTGTTTTAATTTGGATGAAGTCCAACTTATATATTTTTATTGTTATTTATGTTTTTGGTACCATTTCCATGAAATCATTGCTAAATCCAATATTGTGAAGTTTTTCTCCTGTATTTTCTTCTACGATCTTCATAGTTTTAACACATTATACAGCTCTTACATATAGGCCTTTGATCCATTGGAGTTAATTTTTGTAGAAGGAAAGCTTTCTGTCTTTCATCGTTGAATACTATGTTGGCTATGGTTTTTTATATAACTTCTATTATGCTAAGATTTTCCTTAAATTTCTAGTTTGTTGATTGTTTTCCTCATGAAAAGGTTTTACATCTTTTTAAGTATTTGATATTCTAATTGCCCTGTTTCTCTGATTGTAAGATTAATACTTGTTGTGGTTTCAGTTCTCCTAAACTTGATTTTGTTAACTTGCATCCCAACTTCCAGAACCAGCTGATATTAGAATTCCACCCTCTCTTTTCCCCACGCCCCCTTGCAGGCTTCTCTCTGGGCTCCACAGTGCAGTCTCACACGAAGGGCATCTGGATGTGGTGTGTGCCTCATCCCAAGAAGCCAAACCGTACTCTAGTTCTGCTTGATACTGAGGGCCTGGGGGATGTGGAGAAGGTAAGGAATGAGGTTCCAATTTGGACTAAGCCCCTCATGTCTGAATGTCCTCTACACTTTTAATTTTCCTTTAAATAAGACCTTTGTTTAACCACATTTTTTCATTTCTGTTTATATGCTATGAAACCAAGTTAGGAACCAGGGGTTAGGAAAATATTCATAAGGCAGAATCCTAGAAGAAGACCATAGTGGTCAGTAGACAGTATCCCAATTAATAAAAAGCTATAAGCTAAGCCAGTTAACACAGATGCATAAAGGGAGTACAGATAAACTCAAAGTGATGAATTTTATCTTGCAAAGAACTTTAGTTAAGGATTTAGGTTCCAAAGACCCATACCTTTGGCTTTAAATTTAAAGTCTGTCAGTAACTCAGGGACTTTTGTAAATTATTTGACCTTTTTAACCTCAGCTTTCTGATCTGTAAACCAGATGTATTAGATCTACATTTGCCTCAAAGTATTGTTTGGAATATTTATAAGATAAGAAATGGGAAGTGTTAGGTGAACAACAATATCCAGTTGAGATAGAAACAAGTATTAGTGCCCTAACATTAAGACAATTTTTCTGTAAAAGTAAAGAGAAAAATTAAATTTAAATTTCGTTTAAGACCTTAGACTGTCTACCCACAATGACCATTTTTTTGCAGTTATCTACCAATGATCATAAGAGGGTCTAATGAGAATCAGGGTAAAACAAAGCACATCAGAAAACTATTCAAAGTCATTTTTGCTTGGATTTGGTTTTCTTTGCCACTGATCTTGAAAAAAGAAAAAAACTCACATTAAATGAGCGTCCTTTTACTACTGCTGATCAGGAAAGTGCCATAAGAATGAAACACAGTCCTGGTAAAATATGTTCTGATTTCCAGGGTGACAACCAGAATGACTCCTGGATCTTTGCCCTAGCAATCCTCTTGAGCAGCACTTTTGTGTACAATAGTATGGGAACTATCAACCAGCAGGCCATGGACCAACTGCAGTATCCTTTTGGGATCCAAACCGCATCAAAGTCAGAGGGGAGACCAAAATTTAAAAAACAGCTGACTGACTACAAATCCTGGTGAAACAAACACGAGAAATATAAAAAAAAAGAATTCAGTGGCAAGGGGAAAATCCTATAACCTACTGAAGAATTGGTGCTTGGGATACTTGGGTTAAGAACAAAGGAGAAACAAAGGTTTTGTATGTGGAACTAATATAGGATGGGGGGGTACTCTTCATTCATGCCAGTTTTCCTTATTTTGCTACTCAGCTATGTGACGGAGCTGACAGATAGAATCAGGGCAAGATCCTCACCTGATGTGGATGGGGATGAGGATTCAGCTGACTTTGTGAGCTTCTTTCCAGACTTTGTATGGACACTGAGGGATTTCTCCCTCGACTTGGAAGCAGATGGACAGTCCATCACAGCAGACGAGTACCTGGAGATTTCACTCAAGCTTAAGAAAGGTAAAGGGGACTTAGAATTGGTAAACAGATGACAAAACACTGAAACTATTGTTCCTTAGTTTTCTATCAACAGTTGTCTTCTATTTAGTTTCTATTTCTTCTCAAGGGGTGATTCAGTTCAGTTCAGTTCAGTCGCTCAGTCGTGTCCGACTCTTTGCGACCCCATGAACCACACAGCACGCCAGGCCTCCCTGTCCATCACCAACTCCCGGAGTTCACTCAAACTCATGTCCATAGAGTCGGTGATGCCATCCAGCCATCTCATTCTCTGCTGTCCCCGTCTCCTCCTACCCCCAATCCCTCCTAGCATCAGACTCTTTTCCAGTGAGTCAACTCATCGCATGAGGTGGCCAAAGTACTGGAGTTTCAGCTTTAGCATAAGTCCTTCCAATGAACACCCAGGAGTGATCTCCTTTAGAATAGACTGGTTGGATTTCCTTGCAGTCCAAGGGACTCTCAAGAGTCTTCTCCAGCACCACAGTTCAAAAGCATCAATTCTTCGGCGATCAGCTTTCTTCACAGTCCAACTCTCACATCCATACATGACCACTGGAAAAACCATAGCCTTGACTAGACGGACCTTGGTTGGCAAAGTAATGTCTCTGCTTTTTAATATGCTATCTAGGCTGGTCATAACTTTCCTTCCAAGGAGTACGCGTCTTTTAATTTCATGGCTGCAATCAGCATCCGCAGTGATTTTGGAGCCCAAAAAAATAAAGTCTGACACTGTTTCCACTGTTTCCCCATCTATTTCCCATGAAGTGATGGGACCAGATAAGTAATGCCCTGGTGGCTCAGATGGTAAAGCGTCTGCCCGCAATGTGGGAGACCCGGAGTTCGATCCCTGGGTTGGGAAGATACCCTGGAGAAGGAAATGGCAACCCACTCCAGTATTCTTCCTGGAAAATCCCATGGACAGAGGAGCCTGGTAGGCTACAGTTCATGGGGTCGCAAAGAGTCGGACACGACAGAGCGACTTCACTTTCACTTTCAATGCTTGTTTACTCTCTGAATTAATAGATTTGGTTTTAGATTATTTTTTTCCCTGTTCTAAGAATAAACTTCTTTTTCGTTTACCTTTCCCTGTGCTGTGATTAGATTGATATCTCCATGCTTTGGGCTTGTGATGGTGTAATTAGCCAAAGAATAGGAGTAGAATGGTCATTTATTTGTAGAAAAGAAATGCAAGCATGAACCATGCACAGTTCAGGGTGGTAAAGGATTGCCACAGGCAAATATTATCCAATCTAGCCTGCCAGTTGGTTTGTAAATAAGATTTTATTGGAATAATGTCATACTCATTCATTTATAGTTTCTCTATGACTGCTTTTAGGCTACAATAGGAGACTTGAGTACTCAGAAAAGAGACCATCAAATATTTACTGTTTGACCCTTTATGGGAAATGTTTGCAAGACCCTCCATTAGGCAAATTCCTTTTTTCTTCCTCCAGGTACCAGCCCGAAAGATAAAACTTTTAATCTGCCTCGACTCTGTATCCGAAAGTTCTTCCCAAAGAAGAAATGCTTCATCTTTGATCGGCCCACTCAGAGGAAGAAATTGGGCCAGCTTGAGGAACTGTGTGACGATGAGCTGGACTCCGAATTTGTGCAACAAACTGCCGACTTCTGTTCCTACATCTTCAGCAATTCCAAAACTAAAACTCTCTCAGGAGGCATCAAGGTGGATGGACCTCGTGAGTCCTCTTCCCAGTCTTCTCTCTCACTAAGACTAAAGGATGGTGTGATAACATCCATGTAGCTTCAAGTTTGAAAAATGCACATCTACCGCTATTATCGTGTTAAATTCTAGGTGGCACCAACACTTCTGATAGGTTTTATTAGTCAGACTTCATAGTTGAGAAAAGATACAAAAGGCAAAGAATAAAAGCTCTAAGAGCTGACAATTGCGCTAGTAAACTGGACCTGCCCTGTCCAACGTGGTTTTCACTAGACAAGTGTGCCTATCTAAATGTAAATGTAGCTAATAAAAAATATAGAAATTTAACATTCTGATCACACAGCTATGTCTCAAGGGCTCACACTACCTGAGGCTAGTGGCTCCCACCCTGGACAGCACACACAGAACACTTCAATCATCACAGAAGGTTCTCCTGGACAATGTTCTGCTAGAATAAACCAAAAGGAGGACTCATTTTGATTTGCTCCACAAATATGAATCCAATGTTTCCCATGGACTTACCAGGGCTGATGACACAGACTTAAATGAGAGAGATATGGTTTCTGGCCTAACAGTGCCTGCTGCTAAAGTGAATGCACTGAATGAATGCAGCTTCGCTATCTAGAAGAGAGGTTCTCAACCTTTGATATGTTTATGCCACTTGAGGATCTTGCCAAAGAGGAGGGTCTAAGTCAGTCAAACTGGGACAGAGGCTGGGAGTCTGCATTTTTAGCAGGTTTTCAGATCCTGCTGAGGCACTGATGCTGTAAGACAAATGGTTGGTAATAGACATTAGAATTACACAGAATAGAAAGTTTCCTCACTCCTTCTGAAATAAACATCATCATTTGTTCTCTATTGTAGGTCTAGAGACCCTGGTGCAGACCTATGTCAATGCCATCAACAGTGGAGATCTGCCCTGCATGGAGAATGCAGTCCTGGCCTTGGCTGAGATTGAGAACTCGGCCGCAGTGAAAAAGGCCATTGCCCACTATGACCAGCAGATGCGCCAGAAGCTGCAGCTGCCCACGGAAACCCTCCAGGAGCTGCTGGACCTGCACAGGGCCAGTGAGAAAGAGGCCATTGAAGTCTTCATGAGGAGTTCCTTCAAAGATATAGACCAATTATTTCAAAAAGAGTTAGCGGTAATTTTTTTCTCAAGTTTATACAGATTAGGTTCTTAAAAAGTAAAATAATAGAAGAAATGAGATGGGTGCTTATTTTGAGAAAAGTAATTCTCATTAAGTGGTGAAAACCAATCTGTGTTATCATAGAAGAACCAGTTTTATTATGATATATCTTATTATTCACTGAAACTTTTTTCTTTCATGAATAAACAAATATTCTTCCCTATAGTTTCATTACATGCATATATAAGTAGCAGAGCTTCTAATCAAATTACATGCTCATTGTTATCAGCCTCATTGGATATTTTGGCAATAAAGAAAATGTTAGTTTTAGTTATCACAAGCAGACTTACATTGAGCCACGTTAATTTCATATGCAGTCACGGATCTAATGTGAAAAGCTAGAGTTTATCTCCAAAGGTGTACCATATAGCTAGTAATCACTGCTCTGACAGTCACCCCATGGTGAAAGGGCTTTAGTAGAAAGTTAGACTCTGGAGGAAGGATATGATCCTGTTGAGTGCCTATAAGTCTGTCTAGGGGTCAGAGACTTTTTTTTTTTTTGAGAAGCTTTTCCAGAAATTTCAACATCAAGCTAACATCTTTTCACTCCTCTGTTTATTAACACTTCTTATTGTTTTTCATTAAAGGCCCAGCTAGACAAAAGGCGAGATGACTTTTGTAATCAGAATCTTAAAGCATCATCAGATCGTTGCTCTGCTTTACTGAAGGATATTTTCAGTCCTCTAGAAGAAGATGTGAAACAGGGGATTTATTCGAAATCAGGGGGCTATCGCCTCTTCATTGGGAAGATGCAAGAGCTGAAGAAGAAGTATCTTCAGGAGCCCAGGAAGGGCATACAGGTAAGCAAGGTTGATACACTCTCATTCAATAAACACTACAAGGAGCCTGTTACACCAGGTATAACCTATGTGCTCATCCAAGAGTCTGCACTCAATTAACAATTGCATTATAAACTGGATTACCAGATGGATCCAGAATTTCAAATAATGTCATCATTTCTCTCTCTGCCTGTGGCTCCCCCCAGCCCCACACTTCCCTCCCTCCCATCCTCCCTTTACCCCCTTTATTCAGATCCACTTTCTCCATGATGCCTTCATTCTCCAACAAGCTCACGCCATATGGGACCACAGCACCAACAGCTCCAAAATCAAAGCCCTCAGTCTAAAAGAACAGAGGATCACTGTCCACATATACATCAACCTCTTATAAAGGATTCTGCTCAGGAGGGCGCCTTGCTTGGCCAGTCTGGAGAATGTGCTCAGCCCAGTGATAGGGAATCTGATCACCAGGCACACCATGGCCAAAAGGAGCAGTTCCTAGAGGGAAAGGTGGTGGGCAAACAGGAATAAGTGCTTACAGCCATTTCCTACTACTAACCCCATTTTGTCCGGGTCCCAGGCTGAGGAGATTCTTCAGGAATACTTGAAGTCCAAGGAGTCTGTGACTGATGCAATTCTACAGACAGATCAGACACTCTCAGAGAAAGAAAAGTTGATTGAAGGTGAGGAGCTAGTCAAGAGACTAGACAGCCCCAAAAGCTCTTAAAAGTTCTAACTAACTCCGCTGGGTGAACCGAGGAGCCTCAAACTGTAGCAACAGGAGAAAAGATGTCTCTTACTTGCTAAAGTCATTTCTGAGTAGGGCATATGCAGCCAGTAGCAACAGTGATAGGTAACTGTCGATGGAAGAAAGAAGCAACTTGGTCTCCACATACATTTTTCTTTTTCCTCTCCCTCCTGACAGTGGAACGCGTGAAAGCGGAATCTGCACAGGCTGCAGCAAAAATGCTGGAGGAAATGCAAATAAAGAACCAGCAGATGATGGAACAGAAAGAAAAGAGCTATCAGGAACACGTGAAACAACTGACTGAGAAGATGGAGAGTGACAGGGCCCAGTTACTGGAAGAGCAAGAGAGGACTCTAGCTCTCAAACTGCAGGTATTTAACTGCAACACCATGTGGTTCCTGTTATTCTGTTTTCCCGCCACACTCCCTGTTCACAAACATGGCCCAGCAGTGAGAACCTGAAGCCCAGAAGAAGGACCTTGCATGCTTACTTGTACTTTTTAGTCCCCATTTGTCTGCCTGAACTGGCCCCTACAGTGTCTTGTTACTAAAAGATTTTACTTGCAGTTATGTCACACCTAGTCTTTTATCACTATATCTGTCAATCATGGTAGCTGTTATCTGCTAGGCATCAAAAAAAAGGGTCTGATCCATATCAAAGCATGTCCCTAATACTTAGGAGATGAAAGAAAGGTTCAGACAAGACTAAATAACTTTTATAGGGTCACAGTGCTTGGGGAGATATCTGAACTGTCTTCACCACTTAGAGGAATCCATGATTTTTTTTTTTTTTCTGTCACAACTGGTATGACTTAGCTGTAAGAAATCCTTCATAAGCAGAAGGACTCCTTAACTCACACCGCTGTGTCTATCTGTCACTCCTACTGGTTTCCTATGCCCTGCTCCTAGTATGTGTTGAGCTGTGCAGAAATGCAGTATGGTTAAGTCTGGGACCCTGATTCCCGCACCTATATTTTGGTCCTTCTTCCACCAAGTTGTGGAAGCTTAGATCAAATTTCCTGATCTAAGATTCAGACAATGTATCAGATTTTGGAAATCCTTCTATTTCTGTGTTATTGTGTATGTGTCCGTATTAAAAAATAAAAATACATAGATAAGACTCAAAGCCAAACAATTCATTAAGATTGTCCACAAAGGTTGTAGACAAATAATGGGAGAAAAAAATTAAGACTGCTAAGTGAGATTTATCAACATATCAGGAAGAACTTTTATCAGGAGATATAAGTTAAAATTTTTTCTTAACTCAGGGAGACTCAGGAAAAGCAATCACAGAGATAGAAGACTTAAGAGACGGTATAATGAAAATTAATGACAGAGAAAATTTCATGAAGAAACTAAATATTTTTGAGTAACATGGAAACTTATATTACCATATGTAAAATAGATAGCCAAGAGGAATTTGCTGTATGGCTCAGGAAACTCAAACAGGGGCTCTGTATCAACCTAGAAGGGTGAGATGGGGAGGGAGATGGGGGGGGAGTTTTAAAAGGGAGGGGATATGTGTATCAGTTCAGTTCAGTTCATTTCAGTCGCTCAGTCATGTCTGACTCTTTGCGACCCCATGAATTGCAGCACACCAGGCCTCCCTGTCCATCACCAACTCCCGGAGTTCAATCAAACTCATGTCCATTGAGTCGGTGATGCCATCCAACCATCTCATTCTCTGTCGTCCCCTTCTCCTCCTGCCCTCAATCCCTCCCAGCATCAGAGTCTTTTCCAGTGAGTCAACTCTTCGCATGAGGTGGCCAAAGTATTGGAGTTTCAGCTTTAGCATCAGTCCTTCCAATGAACACCCAGGACTGATCTCCTTTAGGATGGACTGGTCGGATCTCCTTGCAGTCCAAGGGACTCTCGAGAGTCTTCTCCAACACCACAGTTCAAAAGCATCAATTATTTGGTGATCAGCTTTCTTCACAGTCCACCTCTCACATCCATACATGACCAATGCAAAAACCATAGCCTTGACTAGATGGACCTTTGTTGGCAAAGTAATGTCTCTGCTTTTTAATATGCTATCTAGGTTGGTCATAACTTTCCTTCCATACCTATGGCTGATTCATGTTGAGGTTTGACAGAAAACAGCAAAATTCTGTGAAGCAATTATCCTTTGATAAAAAATTAATTAAAAGTAAAAAAAAAATAATCCTTGACTGTGGAAACCAGATAGTAGTTAGAGATTTACTTAATGATATACACTATTCAGTCTCCACTTGTATTTTTTTAGGAACAGTCCCGACTACTACAGGAAGGATTCCATGAAGAGAACAGACGACTTCATAATGAAATACAGAATCTCCAGAAGAAGATGAATAAACGAAAGAAGGGATGTTTCCTAAGCTAAAGAGTTAAAGAATAGAGCTTTGCTGGTCACTCTTATCCAAGGCATTACTCAAGAAGTTTAAAACTAAGAAGTGTCACCATACTTGATAATATTTAGGTTTCGCATACTACATTAATATTTGCAAAGACACGCAGTTCTCTAATTTAAATCATGTGCATCTTCCTCACAATATTGTAAACTGTGGAGCAAGATGCACTTTGCCTCTGTGCCAGCACAGGAGGTATCATAAGCTGGTACCACCCAGGAACTTCTTCTTCCAGATAACCACTAGTCAGACAAGTGTATACTGAGCAAAGTCTTAGGTCAAAGTCTTGGGACATAGTTGGTCAGGACTTTGACCAAATGCACAAGAGGTTGGAAAGAACCATTCTAGCTTCTAGTGAAGGCAGTATATGGTATCCCCTTGTTTCAAGACTGCACAGTCTGTCAGTAGTGATGTGACTCCTGGGTACCTGAAAAGGGGCAGTGCTTACTGGTGAATCCCAAGCTAAAGCAAATCACCTTGTATAGTGATCTAGAAGGTCTGCAGAATTTCCACAGAAAGATGGAAGAAACCATTAGTATGATTGTAACTTGGGTCATAAATAAATGGGCTAAAAAAGGAAACTTTCCCTTATTCATTTCACACAGATTATAATTTTAATTAATTAATAATTTTAATGGGACACTTTAGAACTTCAAGTGACACTAGACTAAACATAGTAACAGGATGACAATTATACAATGTGTGTTTGTAGCCATTTATAACTTGCAAAGATGAGATTGAAATGATGACAGATAATGTGTTAGAAAACTGAGCTAAATTAATTATTAAATTGTTCATTACCCTGAAGTTTAGGCTGTTGTTTCCCAATTCTTGAGTCATACTTGAAAGTCTCCTTACTTTCCCCCAAGAGAATACGGGTTGTTTTTGACTTCTTTTGATCAGTAAAATAATGCTCTTGGTATTCAGTTCAGTTCAGTTCAGTTCAGTTGCTCAGTCATGTCCGACTCTTTGCGACCCCATGAATTGCAGTGCACCAGGCCTCCCTGTCCATCACCAACTCCCGGAGTTCACCCAAACTAATGTCCATCGAGTCGGTGATGCCATCCAGTCATCTCATTCTCTGGCATCCCCTTCTCCTCCTGCCCCCAATCCCTCCAGCACCAGAGTCTTTTCCAGTGAGTCAACTCTTCGCATGAGGTGGCCAAAGTATTGGAGTTTCAGCTTTAGCATCAGTCCTTCCAATGAACACCCAGGACTGGTCTCCTTTAGGATGGACTGGCTGGATCTCCTTGCAGTCCCAGGGACTCTCGAGAGTCTTCTCCAACACCACATTTCAAAAGCATCAATTCTTCAGCGATCAGCTTTCTTCACAGTCCAACTCTCACATCCATACATGACCACTGGTCTTGGTATTACTTAGGACTTTATCACAACTGTCAAAAGCCCTAGGTAAGTGCTTAAAACTTCTCAGAGCAATGAATTATTTCAGTTTGGAAGTAAAAATGTAAAATGTTGAAATTTACATTTCTGATTTTTTAAAGTTTTCCACCAAAAAAAAATAATGTTTTAGTTTATATAACCATGATTGGCTAATGTTTTAAAATCTGGGATAGTAACTATTCATAAGTATGTCCTCAACTCTGCCATAAAGCAACCACAAATGATACATAAATGGGTGGTATGCCTATGTTCCAAGAAAACATTGCTTTAAAATACAGCTGGCACTCAGAAGCCATAAGTTGCAGACTCTTGCTTTATATAATAGAAACATTCATCAAAGTTTTTCAAATCTGCCTTATGCTCCTTACATTTGTAAGGAATATAGGGATTACATCCCATATGTTAGCATTGTGAAAAAGATTATACAGTGTTTCAAAATATTACATGATGAGAGAAAAGCAGGGAAGCAGCTAATGCCACTGAATCTACATTAATAAACCTGCTTGTTCTGGTTGCCTTGGGAGCTTTTTTTCCATTGAATCTTCCCTTCATTTTCCATCAGCATGGAGAATACCTCCTTCCACACTTAGGCAAGTGCTGATAAACAGCAGACTTTTACTCAACTGCAGCTTCATAGGGGAACACATAAGACTCAAGCATATTAAGTGGAGTATTTATGTAAATACACTCTGTAGTTCCCACACTGCACGGCAACAAAGGAGTAAACCAAATACATTTTTATTAGTTAAAGAAACTTCATTGTAGAAAAGAGTAACTCTGCATTTAAAACCTAATAGTGGTTTCTTTGTTAATCATTTAAAAATAAGAAAATTAAAGCTAAACAAAAGTAACTTCCTTTCTAGTTTTGTAGCATGAGTTTCTATACCAGATTATAAGCTATAGTATTACATAAACTAAACTCCATACATTGCAGAATTAATGTGACCTCTATGACCCTATACATTTTTATCTGCCTCTAGAAGATCAAGCATGCATTCATAAGCAGAATTTATGAGAAGACTGAGATGAGAAATCTATATTCCTGTTTGCCATGATGCAGCATTTTTCCTTATTTGTGTCCATGTTAAGAGGAGGCCAATGAAATGGAGAAGCTGCCATCATAGGATGGCAAGCACTGAGCCATCACCTGAGTCTAGTTCTGAAACAGGTTTCCAGTAGCAGAGCAGTGAAGACGGTCTTGAAACCTCGTTTCAGAACCATAATGAGTCCATGAATGCCCAGACAAATAGGCAGGACAACAGAATTGTTTATGTTTTAGTGATGTCCCTGTGATGCATAAGGGCTTCCTATGTGGCAAACAACCTGATTCCCAATGCAGGAGACATGAGTTCGATCCCTGGGACAAGAAGATCCCCTGGAGAGGGGCATGGTAACCCACTCCAGTATTCTTGCTGGAAGAACGTCATGGACAGAGGAGCCTGGCGGGCTACACAGTCTACAGGGTTTCACAGAGTCAGACACAACTGCAGTGACTTAGAATGCATGCACACATGTGATGCATAAAACGAAAGAATGAGAAAGCAAAGGATATATGGCGGAGGCTTGAGAACACTAACATCTTGGGGTGTAGAACCTAATATAGAACTTAATGCTCCTGCAATGCATTTTTGCTTCTATACTTTGCTTGCCGCTTGCTGCTTGTAGAACCAAAGTTAAGGTTGTTTTAAGTAAAGATTCCTAGAATTGTTTGCTGAGTAAGGATGAGAGAGGATTCCTAGGAAGACAGCAACCTAAAGAACAAGCTAATCTTAAACACCAGAATGTGGGCAGTTGTGACACAGAGATCAGGCAAATAGGTCAAAGGGCCAGGGTGGGCTTATCTCGTTAAACCACCAGGAGGTGAGATATACAGCTGTGTGTAGAGTGTGGAAAATTACTGTGTGTAAAAAGATTACTATGTGTGGATGTTTTAAAACTAATACGGTTTGAAAATGCTATATAAACCCTTGGCTTAGAGTGCTCGGGGTCCTTGTTGAAACCCGCTGCGTCGGGCAGACACTTGGACCCCAGCTAGCTGGAAATAAACTTCGCTGTGTGTCTTGCATTATCGTGAGTGTCCTCTGTTCCTTTGAGGGAAGGGCAACTCTGGACCCTAACAGGGGGTGAGCAGAGGCAGGATGGGACATGCAGGCGATGGCTCTAGGAGTTCTGAGACAAGGTTATGTCTCATTTTTCTGGAGTACTTACCATGTACTGGGCTTTGTTCTAAGTCCTCAGTGTCCAGAAGTGAATAACGTGGATAAAATCCCTGCCCCATGCAGCTCTAGTCTAGGGTCAGGCAGGTGATTGCAAAACAAAAATAGTCAAAGTCCATATATGTGTTGCTGCTGCTGCTACTGCTGCTGCTGCTAAGTCGCTTCAGTCGTGTCCGACTCTGTGCGACCCCATAGATGGCCGCCCACCAGGCTCCCCCGTCCCTGGGATTCTCCAGGCAAGAACACTGGAGTGGGTTACCATTTCCTTCTCCGATGCATGAAACTGAAAAGTGAAAGTGAAGTCGCTCAGTCCTGTCTGACTCTTTGCAACCCCATGGACTGCAGCCCACCAGGCTCCTCCGTCCATGGGATTCTCCAGGCAAGAGTATATGTGTTAGATGATGGCAAATGTTCTGGAGAAAAATAAGCAATGAATAAAATTATCAGAAACTAGGATAAAGGTTGTTGTGTATTCAGTTACATATAGAGTATTTTGAAAAGGAGTCAAGATGAAGTTGATCCTCAACCTTGATGAGGACAGGTTTAGTGAAACGGTGGGAACAGGAGATAGACTGGATGGAGGACTGGGAAAGAAAGGAAAAGAGATAAAGAAAGTAGTTTGTTTCCACATGGAAGGGAAAGACCTGCATCGTGTCTAGAGAAAGATATATATCCAGGTTTAATTTATTTAACTGGAATAAAAAAGATAGTTCTTTTTTATGGGTTGACAGAAAGAGAGAAAAAAATTGCAAGGGTGTCTGAGGAGCTCCCAGGTCTGACAAGAGTCCCACGCCTGAGGGAGGCCCTCCTTTGTATTTTTTCATCTCATTGAGTAGGACATTTCATGACCTCAAGAGACAGAGAACAAAGAGCATGGTTACTCCTTTATTCTAAGACTATGCTATGCAAAAAACACATGTTCCCACACTGCTTCCAGCCCTCTGCCTAAGGTGGGATAACTTTAGACAGTCATTCAGACCCTCCTGGAGCCCATGTCAGAGAAACTCTCTTGTCCAAAGATGCCCCACAAAAAGATTTGAGTGTGTTTATTTATAAAACTTATGATTTTATTTTTCAAAGTAATCACTAACATTTAGAGGCTCATTCTTCCATTTTTCATTGGAATGAATGCAGATTTTTAGGACTTATATATTTTAGGAGTTTACTTTCAATGATGCAAAAATTCAAACTGAATTACTTTGCTGTAAGCAGAAAATAACACATTGTAACTCAACTATCGGAGAAAGCAATGGCAAGCCACTCCAGTACTCTTGCCTAGAAAATCCCATGGATGGAGCAGCCTAGTAGGCTGCAGTCCGTGGGGTTGCTAAGGGTCGGACACGACTGAGCGACTTCACTTTCACTTTTCACTTTCACACATTGGAGAAGGAAATGGCAACCCACTCCAGTGTTCTTGCCTGGAGAATCCCAGGGAGTGGGGAGCCTGGTGGGCTTCCATCTATGGGGTCACACAGAGTCGGACACGACTGAAGTGACTTAGCAACGGCAGCAGCAACTCAATTTTTTACTTCAGTTTTTTTTTTCAATTTATACTTCAGTTTTTTAATTTTTAAAAATAAAAAAATAAAAATTCAAAAGTGAATATTTACTTAAATGTGTAAAGCAATCCTAACCAATAATAAATTTTTCAAAATCTGTCAAATCATCAAACATTTTCTCTCAGCTTTCAGTTTTTCTTCTATTAGGGTACTTCTAATAATTGTTGAATGTTAGTGTGAGCAATAATTCTGGAGAAACTAAACATGCAGGTAAGGAAGCAACAGAACAGGACATGGAACAACAGACTGGTTCCAAATAGGAAAAAATACATAAAGGCTGTATATTGTCACCCTGCTTATTTAACTTATATGCAGAGTACATTATGAGAAATGCTGGGCTGGAGGAAGCACAAGCTGGAATCAAGATTGCCAGGAGAAATATCAATAACTTCAGATATGCAGACACCACCCTTATGGCAGAAAGTGAAGAAGAACTAAAGAGCCTCTTGATGAAAGTGAAAGAGGAGAGTGAAAAAGTTGGCTTAAAGCTTTACATTCAGAAAAGAAAGATCATGGCATCTGGTCCCATCACTTCATGGCAGATAGATGGGGAAACAGTGAAAACAGTAGATGATTTTATTTTTCTGGGCTCCAAAATCACTGCAGATGCTGATTGCAGCCATGAAATTAAAAGACGCTTACTCCTTGGAAGGAAAGTTATGACCAACCTAGATAGCATATTAAAAAGCAGAGACATTCCTTTGCCAACAAAGGTCCATCTAGTCAAGGCTATGGTTTTTCCAGTGGTTATGTATGGATGTGAGAGTTGGACTGTGAAGAAAGCTGATCGCCGAAGAATTGATGCTTTTGAACTGTGGTGGTGGAGAAGACTCTTGAGAGTCCCTTGGACTGCAAGGAGATCCAACCAGTCCATCCTAAAGGAGACCAGTCCTGGGTGTTCATTGGAAGGACTGATGTTGAAGCTGAAACTCCACTACTTTGGCCACCTGATGTGAAGAACTGACTCATTTGAAAAGATTCTGATGCTGGGAGGGATTGGGGGCAGGAGGAGAAGGGGACGACAGAGGATGAGATGGCTGGATGGCATCACCGACTTGATGGACATGGGTTTGGGTGGACTCTGGGAGTTGGTGATGGACCAGGAGGCCTGGCGTGCTGCAGTTCATGGGGTCACAAAGAGTCAGACACGACTGAGCGACTGAACTGACCTGAAACATATAGGAACGTAAAGCGCTTCTCTGTATTGAACTAGTGAAATAGAATTGCATGATCCAATTACTCTTTTACTACATCTGTAGCCTTCTGGATGGATAAGATAGGAACTGTGTCATGGAAGCTTTGTGCACTTTACTTCATCAGCCACTTTGCCCAGAATATTCTGAGTGTATGATAAGACATTCAATGTTGGCTCTTTGATAATGCCATAATAAGAACTAACACTTAGATGTTTGATGTTAGAGATTTACTTTTTGTAATACTGCAAAAAAACAGGTTCTTAAGATGACAGATGAATCAAGAAAACTATTACATGGAAAAAATATCAGGAGACAAATCCATAATTTAAAAAGTGAAATATACCCATTTCCTTTTATGTGTGATGAGATGTAACCAATCACATTTTTCATGGAAAATTTGTCTCTTAATATGAGTTTATATCCTATCCTTCATAATTTGAACTGTTAAAATATACTATTTTCTTCGGTATTATTAAAGTTGGAAAATTCTATGGTTTTTGTGAAATGCATGGGGGTCCATTTTACAGGGACCTATAATCCAGAAGATTAGGAGGGGAATAAGTAAGTATACAGAGGTGGGAGTGACTTCTAAAGGTCAGCTAGAATCCACTGTAGTCAGAGTACAGGTCATGGAGACAGAGTTTGGAAGATAAGTTTGGACCTGGGCTTTATTTTAGGGCTTTAGAGTCATGGGCTTCAATTCACAGATAGGTAGAATATTAAAGATTATACTAGGCTTACCCAGAGCTGTGCTTGATGACCATCTCTCTAATGGGAGGTGATGGTGGTGGTGGTGGCTTAGTCGCTAAGTCATGTCCGACTCTTGTGACCCCATGGACTATAGCCTGCCAGGCTCCTCTGTCCATGGAGATTCTCCAGGCAAGAATACTGGAGTGGGTTGCCATTTCCTTCTACAGTCTGATGGCAGGAGGAGAGATTAAAGTGAACACTGGAGATAGAGGTCAACTAGGAGGCTGTTGCTATGCACTGGAAGGCATGACTGATACTGTTCTAATACTCAAGGCTATGTGAAAGCATTTTCAACAGGGTCATTCAGGGATTAAGTTTGTTCCTGTTTAATGTTCTGCACCCACTAAAACATTTTGCTAATCTGCAAGGTTAGAATTTGACTACTGCCAAGTCTGTGATCCAGACAAAAAGAAGGGAAACACAGACTGGCAGAGTATAGGCTCAGCGTTTATGGCTCCATTCCACAGTGACACATGTACTTCTGCTCATATTCCACGTTCAAAGTTAATTATGTGTCCAGATGTAACTGTGAAGTGGCTGGAAAAATACAGTCTCTGACTATTTTTGCTTTAGCTCACTTGTGCAATAGAAACATACAATATTTAGAATGGAAAGGTAGGAAACAAGAGCAGAGAATGATTCTAATATCCTGAAATTAAACTCACAGCTTCAAGCAGTGAACTCAAATGAGTGAATTATAGTAGTCCAGGATTTCTTGAGCCACAGAAATTAATTTAGGAGGAGAGCTAGGCATATGATGCAAATCTGAATAAAGAGAATTCTTTCTAAGCCAGTTTAACTAAGAGCTGCTGCTGCTGCTGCTGCTAAGTCACTTCAGTCATGTCCGACTCTGTGTGATCCCATAGATGGAAGCCCACCAGGCTCCCCCATCCCTGGGATTCTCCAGGCTCTCTGTGTCTTTTTTCTTTTTGTTCATGATAGTACAAGGATGCAAGTCAAGAGATGAAGAACCTAAACCTATTTTTTTTTCTGTTTGACTACAAAGCCAGATTATTATTATTATTCATGAAAAGAAGGAAAAAGCAAATTTGTAATCTTTCTTTCAGGCTTCCCTGGTAGCTCAGCTAATAAAGAATCCACCTGCAATGTGGGAGATCCCAGTTCGATTCCTGGGTCATAAAGATTCGCTGGAGAAGAAATAGGCTACCCACTCCAGTATTCTTGGGCTTCCCTGGTGGCTCAGCTGGTAAAGAATCTGCCTGCAATGTAGGAGACCTGGGTTTGATCCCTGGGTTGGGAGAATCCCCTGGAGAAGGGAAAGGCTACCAATCCAGTATTCTGGCCCGGAGAATTCCATGGACTATCCATGGGGTCAGCTTCTACGTTTTCTTATTACATGAGAAGAAATATCATTTAAAATTATATTCTGTTTGAGTCACACGATTGACACAAGAGTAAATAGTGATAAAGTAAGGATTTTTAAAATGGTTTCCTAAATGATTGGAGGTTAATAGAGCTTCATTTAATATTTCATACAATATTTCTTCATATTCAATAATTTAACTCCAGATAAGATTGCCTAGCATCTTCTTCTATAAGATTTATTTATTAGTCACCTGATATTATTTGCCTTGGGACCTAGTGAAAGACGTATGGAGACAATAGTCACATTTTTCTTTTTTGGGGTAAATAACAGAAATTTTTTTTCTCACAATTCTAGAGGCTTGAATTCCAAGATTAAGGTTTTGGCAGAACTCTTTCCTTGGTTTTAACATCCTGCAGTACAAAGCTTGGTGAAATAAAGCAAAGTTGCAGAAGGACCAGTCCTTCCCACACTTTTGAAGCAGTTTCAGTCCAGAAATTTGCTGTGATCCTTCAGCTGATAAAAATATGAGCATAAAAATAATGGCCTTTTGGGAATAAGATTCATATAGGTTTGTCAAATTCTAAAACAGGATTAGAATAGCCACCATGACTTAACTGTAGGAACAAACACCTAAAATAAAAACACACTGGATATTTCTGGGCATGGAAGTACCCAGGATAAAAAGTCAGAATTCATATTTACACAAATGTAAGGCATCATGAGGAATGCTGGGCTGGAAGAAGCACAAGCTGGAATCAAGATTGCTGGGAGAAATATCAATAACCTCAGATATGCAGATGATACCACCCTTATGACAGAAAGTGAAGAGGAACTAAAAAGCTTCTTGAGGAAAGTGAAAAAGGAGAGTGAAACGGTTGGCTTGAAGCTCAGCATTCAGAAAACAAAGACCATGGCATCTGGTCCCATCACTTCATGGGAAATTGATGGGGAAACAGTGGAAACAGTGTCAGACTTTATTTTGGGGGGCTCCAAAGTCATTGCGGATGCTGATTGCAGCCATGAAATTAAAAGACGCTTACTCCTTGGAAGGAAAGTTATGACCAACCTAGATAACATATTAAAAAGCAGAGACATTACTTTGCCAACAAAGGTCCATCTAGTCAAGGCTATGGTTTTTCCCGTGGTCATGTATGGATGTGAGAGTTGGACTGTGAAGAAAGCTGAGCGCCGAAGAATTGATGCTTTGGAACTGTGGTGCTGGAGAAGACTCTTGAGAGTTCCTTGGACTGCAAGGAGATCCAACCAGTCCATTCTAAAGGAGATCAATCCTGGGTGTTCATTGGACGGACTGATG
This sequence comes from Moschus berezovskii, assembly GCF_049115385.1. Classification (NCBI taxonomy): domain Eukaryota; kingdom Metazoa; phylum Chordata; class Mammalia; order Artiodactyla; family Moschidae; genus Moschus; species Moschus berezovskii. Next base: position 67,760,577 of record NC_142463.1, read on the forward strand.
CTAAAGCTGAAACTGCAATACTTTGGCCACCTCACACGAAGAGTTGACTCACTAGAAAAGACTCTGATGCTGGGAAAGGTTGGGGGCAGGAGGAGAAGGGGACGACAGAGAATGAGATGGCTGGATGGCATCACCAACTCAATGGAGGTGAGTTTGAGTGAACTCCGGGAGTTGGTGATGGACAGGGAGGCCTGGTGTGCTGTGATTCATGAGGTCACAAAGAGACGGACACAACTGAGCGACTGAACTGAACTGAACTGAAGGCAATAAAACTTTCAGGTTGAGTACACATAATAAATGCCACGTTGCTTGCACGTTGGAATGAAAATTGTATTACCAAAACATACACCCTTTATTTAGTTTCAGTGTATCTGGAACATGAGATTTAAAAGGAAAACTTGGTAACAAGGCTTTTTACTTGTAGGATAGTTGTTTAGGGAGAAAAGAAGCCTTGAGTAAGACCTGGGTATTGACATGTTAGAGTTATATATTTATAAGTTTACAAAGTGGGTTGGTTTGCATGCCACTTTCTGAGAGGCTCCAGCCAGTTCCCCGGTCCCCTTCTCCAAGCTGGTTCTGCCCATGGTGATCCCTTATACACATCTTCCCTAACAAAAGGTAAGAATAGCCTTGTCTCACATCACTGATGGTTACTGCTGGGTAACGCTTGAGACTCCTAGTCATTCTTCCTGTCAGGAGGTGTTGGGGTCCTTTAATGGACCAGGACCTGGTGGTCCAGAGGCGACGATAAGAAAGTGAAAGAGAGAGCCAGAGGGAGGGAGAGAGAGAGAAAGAAAGAAGGAAAGAAAGAAAGACACGGGGATCCAAGCTCTGATGGAGCAAAGGTGCTTTACTGATTTTTCTGTAAGTATATATAGGCTGTGAATGTGAAATTGAAGTCGCTCAGTCGTGTCCAATTCTTTGCGATCCCATGGACTGCAGCCTACCAGGCTCCTCGGTCCATGGAATTCTCCAGGCAAGAATACTGGAGTGGGTTGCCATTTCCTTCTCCAGGGGCTCTTTCTGACCCAGGGATCAAACCCAGGTCTCCCGCATTGTAGGCAGACGTTTTACCATCTGAGCTACCAGAAGAGCCCATATATAGGATGTAGTACAAGAAATTTCTTTCATCGATGATAAAGATCAGAAAACCAAATGTACAGTAACCGTTACCAAGGGAACAGGGGATAATAATGGTCACAATGTCAAAAGACAATCCATATCTCAAGAAAGGGGGTACAGACTAAGCAGTTTTGTCGTAAAAAGAATGTTTACTAAAGGAGACCCAAGCCTGTCTCACACAATGACCTCAGTTCCTGGGAGTAGTGTGCTACTCCACTTGAAAAGAAACAGAGGACTTGTGAGAAACAGCACGTAGGAATCCTCCTGTTAAACACTCCCCGACAAGGGGGCCCTTCACAGACTCACTGATTTGTAAACGAGTTGAGGTTGAAAAAAAAAAAAAGCACCTTATCCATCTTCCCACGATCCAATCTGGAAAAGATCATAGTAAGAGTCAACTAATGTGCCCTCTCCATGGGCGATGCATTGGTCTTGGTGTGGAGGAAAAGTGAGCCTAATTCTCAGTTCCATTGAGGTAGCATCTAACAAATAATGGGAACTGTTAACCCTGTATAGAACACTGGCTAACAAAGTGAAGTGTGTTAGTCACTCTTCGTGACGTGATGGACTGTTGTAGCCTGCCAGGCTCCTCTGTTCATGGAATTCTCTAGGCAAGAATACAGAAGTGGGTAGACATTCCCTTCTCCAGAGACTCTTCCTGACCTCAGTATCAAACCCGTGTGGGTCTCCTGCTTTGCAGGCAATTCTTTACCGTCTGAGTCACCAGGGAAGCCCAGGTTAAATTAAAGAAAGCATTTTACTCAGTGTTTATAAATGCAACAAGTTTTAGAAATGTCCACATCCTGAATTCCATATTGATCAAGCTTGATACTTGTAAGTCTAAATGTATCTAATTCGGGTCTCTCTGATAGTTGTACCAAGAAAATTAGGAAGTGTATAGGCTAAGGCTCTATTCATTTAGGACACAATGAGGCCATCCTATAATCAACATACATGGAAGCCCAGCTCCTTGGGAGATGTTACATGTACACTCTAAAGCCTAACATAACAGAAAATGGTGGACTCTTATAGATTTAAGGGCTTCAGCAGAATCCAGACGGATTTGAGGCAGTTGGTGAATCAGAAGCCATTTGTGTTTTTCTCTAAGATCATGACTTCGCTTAAAACTTGGGGTCAGTGCTTCATGAAATGCCTTGGCATTATTCATCAGGCATTGCCCAGGTTTGATCTAGACTTAACTTCAGTTGGTGCTTTGGCATTTTTTCCCATTCTCTCAGCCTTGAGTCAGGGTCTATTTTCCTTAAAGTTTTTATCTTTTTTTTTTTTTTTTTAGAATGTATTTATTCTTAAATGGAAGATAATTCTTTTACAATGTTGTGTTGGTTTCTGCCATACAGCAACATGAATCAGCCATAGGTATACATATGTCCCCTCCCACTTGAACCTTCCTCTCACCCTATCCCACCCCTTTAGGTTGTCAGAGATCACTGAGTTTGAGCTCCCTATGTCATACAGCAAATTCCCATTGCCTATTTATTTTACATATGGTATTGTGTATGTTTCAATGCTATTGTCTTAATTTGTCCCACCCTGGCTTTCCAGGTGGCACTAGTGGTAAAGAACCTACCTGCCAATGCAGGTAGACAAAAGATAACAGGGGTTCGATCCCTGGGTCAGGAAGATCCCCTAGAGGAGATCTGGAAATCTGTCCATGGAGAATCCCATGGACAGAGAAGCCTGGCAGGTTGCAGTTCTTAGAGTTGCACAGAGTCGGACATGACTTAAGCAACTTAGTATGCACTCCTTCCCCTACTGTGTCCACAAGTCTATTCTCCATGTCAGTGTCTCTGTTCCTGCCCTGCAAATAGGTTCATCAGTACCATTTTTCTAGATTCCAGATATATGTGTTAATATAGAACTTTTTTTTTTTTTTACTTTCTGACTTACTTCACTCTGTACAGGAGGCTCCAGGTTCATCTACCAAAAGTTCACTCTTGAGCCATCATCTGTTGCTGCTTCTTTCATAGTTTCTGACTTAGTAGCTCCCATTCCTTCTTAACTGCTTCCTTAGCCCAGTCTACTACCCATGAAGGTTTTATGAAGAAAGCAACAGTTAGACCTATGCTTTGCTGTCCTGAGACCAGAGAAATAAAGTTAAGAATAGTTGCAAAATTTCTGAATCCACTCAGTGTACATAACATCAAAGGCATGTATCAGAATATGACGGGCAACTCAAGGCCTGTCTGGCTGGACGTCCAACTATAACCTCACTTGTTATTTTCAGATAAGGCAGAATGTGTTCCACAGAAAAAGATGATGCTCCTCATTATAGGAAGATACCCCACTCAAATATGTCAGAAGGCACTGCCGAAACCTACTCATTTGCTGTGACCTGAGCCCTGCCCCTATACCTGCTAGGTCCTTCTCTCCATTGGTGAGAGCTTTGTCTATCTGCAGGATGGATTCCTGTATTGTTTTCTGTGACTGCAGGGAACACTGGGAGACTTCAGTCACCTGAGGAAACAAGGAACAAAAGTATTTCAGGTAAGAAAGATCTAGAGGGCTTCCTGGTGGCTCAGCAGTTAAAAAAAAAAGAGTCCACCTGCAATGCAGGAACAGAGAAGGCAATGGCAACCCACTCCAGTACTCTTGCCTGGAAAATCCCATGGACGGAGGAGCTTGGTGGGCTGCAGTCCATGGGGTCGCAACGAGTCGGACACGACTGAGCGAACTTCACTTTCACTTTTCACTTTCATGTATTGGAGAAAGAAATGGCAACCCACTCCAGTGTTCTTGCCTGGAGAATCCCAGGGATGGCGAAGCCTGTTGGCTGCCGTCTATGGGGTCGCACAGAGTCAGACAAGACTGAAGCGACTTAGCAGCAGCAGCAGCAGCAATGCAGGAGATGTAGGAGATGTAGATTTGACTGGGTCAGGAAGATCCCCTGAAGAAGGGAATGGCTCAGTTCACTTCAGTTCAGTTCAGTCACTCAGTCGTGTCTGACTCTCCGCGACCCCATGAATCACAGCACGCCAGGCCTCCCTGTCCATCGCCAACTCCTGGAGTTCACTCAAACTCATGTCCATTGAGTCAGTGATGCCATCCAGCCATCTCATTCTCAGTCGTCCCCTTCTCCTCCCGCCCCCAACCTTTCCCAGCATCAGAGTCTTTTCCAGTGAGTCAACTCTTCGCGTGAGGTGGCCAAAGTGTTGCAGTTTCAGCTTTAGCATTAGTCCTTCCAATGAACACCCAGGACTGATCTCCTTTAGAATGGGCTGGTTGGATCTCCTTGCGGTCCAAGGGACTCTCAAGAGTCTTCTCCAACACCACAGTTCAAAAGCATCAATTGGCAATTTGATGTTGGCAATTTGATCTCTGGTGCCTCTGCCTTTTCTAAAACCTGCTTGAACATCTGGGAGTTCACGGTTCACATATTGCTGAAGCTACCCACTTCAATATCCTTGCCTGGAGAATCCCATGGACAGAAGAGCCTGGTGGGCTACATACAGTACATAGGGTCACAAAGAGTTGAACAGGACTGAAGTGACTGAAAATGCATGCACATGAAAGATCTAAACTCTTGCTAGGGAAATTAAAATGCCAAATCTGACCTTGTAAACTTTGTATCAGTTAGGAAAATTAAACAGATAACCTTGTTTAGGCTTCAGAGACAAAACAGAGCATGCCTTGACCTTGCTTCTAACCTGCCTGGATACTGCCCTGATTGTGAGTACCCTGACTGCCTGCTGTGAGTACAAGCCTTGAGGCCCCATAGAAGATAGAGGACAAATCTTGAGATTTTTGAGCCTCTGGAGGGGGTCTGGCCAGTGAAGCCCAAGACTTAACAACATTCCAAGTTTTTACACAAAACAAACAGCATTAACAAGAAATCAGAACTGCAATTTTCTGACAGATTGATGATGATATCAATTTGCCTCCTGTGATTATAAGCAGGAATCCCAAATTGCAATTTTTGACATCTCACCCATGAAGAAGACACACTGCCTGGGACATTTCCCCAGTCAGGACTCCAGATGTGCTGTGTCATGGGACTTGCCGGCACTATTTAAGTCTTGGGTGTTGGTCAAAACCCAATTTGGTGATGTATCCTCTGCTGTTTCTATTTCTGTTTTCTTATAATGTTAGTATATTGAAAGCTTCTCTAGTGGCTCAAGCAGTAAAGAATCCACCAGCAATGCAGGAGCTGCAGGAGACACCAGTTCAATGCCTGGGTCGGGAAGATCCCCTGGAGGAGGGCACGGCAACCAACTCCAGTATTCTTGCCTGAAGAATCCCATGGACAGAAGAGCCTGGCAGCTACAGTTCACGGGGTCCTAGAGTCAGACACAACTGAAGGGACTTAGCACACACACATTTTGAAAGTAAGCCAGATAATTCTCAAATAAATATTGGTATTATTTATTTGTATAAAACAAGTGGCTTATTTTAACAAATCCTTTGAATGTGAGATGAAAGTGAAAATTTTCTGCAAAACAGCACCCAAAGATCTTGCTTTGTTTTGTCTTCTTCCTTATCACTCACAAACAGCAAATATTTGCTCCTTGCAATTCTGGAGTCTGGGAAGTCCAAGATCAAGTTGCCAGAAAATGGGTGTATAGTGAGAGTCACTTCCTGGTTCATAAACAGTGCCTTCTCATCATGTTGTGACATGAGGAAGTTGTGGGGGAGCTCTCTGGGTCCTCTTTTATAAGGGCACTAATCCCACTCATGAAGGATATGTCCTCACGGCTTAATCAGCTCCCAAGAGTCTCACCTCCAAATACTTTAGGGATTAGATTTTAACATATGAATTTTGGAGGGAGAAAAATATTCTGTCTGTAGCACAAAGGAACTGTTAACAGATTGATACTAACTAAGGAGACGTGACAACTAAATACATTTTGGGTCCTGGCACAGAAGGGCACTCAAAGATGTGTGGAATAAATGATTAGCATCTGGATTTTCATAATAGAAGCAGAATCGGTCTCCAGTACAAGAATCTTCAGAGAAACTGCAACTGCTCATATTGATGAGAAAGCCTTGTGTCCTGAGAAATCAGATCATGGAAATAGAGTGAAATACAGTTGGTTTGGACTGAATTTCCAGGCTATGCTGTCTCTCTGGGCTCCTTTGGATGGTTTGAGGTGCTAGTGCTCATTTGTGAAGACAAGATGTGTGTAGATGAAGGTGCAGATAATGATACATCAGCCCAAGCGTTGTAGGTCTGGAGAAGAACTGGAGGAGAGCTTTGTCCTGAAAACAGAATCCCTTCTGGAACAGCACTGGCAGGACATCATGGGGCCTGTGTTTCAGCACTTTGTTGATGGGTCCCTGTGGTTCCACAGGTGGCCCAGCAGGGGACTTGGTCCACATTTGTGTCTTTATTTCCCTGGTCATAATATACATTCCAAGCTGTTTGGTGGGACCTACAAACCCTCCTTTGTTTTCACTTCTCTTCTTTTCACAGGTATTTGTAAGGTCTCTTCAAACAACCATTTTGGTTTTTTTTTTCATTTCTTTTTCTTGGGGATGGTCTTGATCCCTGTCTCTTATACAATGTCACGAACCTCTGTCCATAGTTAATCAGGCAATCTATCAGATCTAGTCATTTAAATCTATTTCTCATGCCCACTGTATAATCACAAGTGATTTTATTTAGGTCATATCTGAATGGTTTAGTGGATTTCCCCACTTTCTTCAATTTAAATCTGAATTTGGCAATAAGGAGTTCATGATCTGAGCGACAGTCCGCTCCCAGTTTTGGTTCTGCTGATTGTATAGAGCTTCTCCACCTTTGGCTGCAAAGAATATAATCAATTTGATTTTGGTGTTGGCCATCTGGTGATGTCCATGTGTAGAGTCTTTGTTGTGTTGTTGGAAGACAGTGCTTGCTATGACCAGTGAGTTCTCTTGGCAGAACTCTATTAGCCTTTGCCCTGATTCATTCTGTACTCCAAGGCCAAATTTGCCTGTTACTACAGGTGTTTCTTGACTTCCTACTTTTTCAGTCCAGTCCCCTAAAATGAAAAGGACAACTTTTTTGGGTGTTAGTTCTAGAAGGCCTTGTAGGTCCTCAAAGAACCGTTCAACTTCAGCTTTTTCAGCATTACTGGTCGGGGCATAGACTTGGATTACCGTGATATTGAATGGTTTGCCTTGGAGATGAACAGAGATCATTCTGTCATTTTTGAGATTGCATTCAAGTACTGCATTTTGGATTTGTTTGTTGACTCTGATGGCTACGCCATTTCTTTTAAGGAATTCCTGCCCATAGTAGTAGATATAATGGTCATCTGAGTTAAATTCACCCATTCCAGTCCATTTTGGCTTGTTGATTCCTAAAATGCCAACGTTCACTCTTGCCATCTCCTGTTGCTGCTGCTGCAAAGTCACTTCAGTCGTGTCCGACTCTGTGTGACCCCATAGATGGCAGCCCACCAGGGTTCCCCGTCCCTGGGATTCTCCAGGCAAGAACACTGGAGTGGGTTGCCATTTCCTTCTCCAATGTGTGAAAGTAAAAAGTGCAAGTGAAGTCACCCAGTTGTGTCTGACTCGAAGTGGCCCCATAAACTGCAGCCTACCAGGTTCCTCCATCCATGGGACTTTCCAGGCAAGAGTACTGGAGTGGGTTGCCATTGATTTCTCCAGCCATCTCCTGTTAGACACTTCAAATTTGTCTTGATTCATGTACCTAACATTCAGAAAAAGAAACACAAAAAAGCAAAATGGCTGTCTGAGGAGGCCTTACAAATAGCTGTGAAAAGAAGAGAAGCAAAAAGCAAAGGGGAAAAGAAAAGATATACCCATTTGAATGCAGAGTTCCAAAGAACAGCAAGTAGAGACAAGAAAACCTTCCTCAGCAAAGAAACAGAGGAAAACAAGAGAATGGGAAAGACTAGAGATCTCTTCAAGAAAATTAGAGATAACAAGGGAACATTTCATGTAAAGAAGGACCGAAATGGTATGGATGTGACAGAAGCAGAAGATAGTAAGAAGAGGTGGCAAGAATATACAGAAGAACTGTATAAAAAAGATCTTCACGACCCAGATAATCATGATAGTGTGATCACTCACCTAGAGCCAGACATCCTGGAATGTCAAGTCAAGTGGGCCTTAGGAAGCATCACTATGAACAAAGCTAGTGGAGGTGATGGAATTCCAGTTGAGCGATTTAAAATCCCAAAAGATGATGCTGTGAAAATGCTGCTCTCAATATGTCAGCAAATTTGGAAAACTCAGCAGTGGCCACAGGACTGGAAAAGGTCAGTTTTCATTCCAATCCCAAAGAAAGGCAATGCCAAAGAATGTTCAAACTACCACACAGTTGCACTCATCTCACACGCTAGTAAAGCCATGCTCAAAATTCTCCAAGTCCGGCTTCAACAATACACAAACCATGAATGTCCAGATGTTCAAGCTGGTTTTAGAAAAGGCAGAGGAACCAGAGATCAAATTGCCAGCATCCGCTGGATCATGGAAAAAGCAAGAGAGTTCCAGAAAAACATCTATTTCTGCTTCATTGACTATGCCAAAGCTTTTGACTGTGTGGATCACAATAAACTGTGGAAAATTCTGAAAGAGAGGGGAATCCCAGAACCCCTGACCTGCCTCTTGAGAAACCTGTATGCAGGTCATGAAACAACAGTTAGAACTGGACATGGAACAACAGACTGGTTCCAAATAGGAAAAGGAGTATGTCAAGGCTGTATATTGTCACCCTGCTTATTTAACTTATATGCAGAGTACATCATGAGAAACACTGGGCTGGCTGACACACAAGCTGGAATCATGATTGCTGGGAGAAATATCAATAACCTCAGATACACAAATGACACTACCCTTATGGCAGAAAGTGAAGAGGCACTAAAGAGCCTCTTGATGAAAGTAAAAGAGGAGAGTGAAAAAGTTGGCTTAAAGCTCAACATTCAGAAAACTAGGATCATGGCATCCGGTCCATCACTTCATGGCAGATAGATGGGGAAACAGTGGAATCAGTGGCTGACTTTATTTGGGGGGGCTCCAAAATGACTCCAGATGGTGATTGCAGCCATGAAATTAGAAGACACTTGCTCCTTGGAAGGAAAGTTGTGACCAACCTAGACAGCATATTAAAAAGCACAGACATTAATTACTTTGCCAACAAAGGTCCATCTAGTCAAGGCTATGGTTTTTCCAGTGGTCATGTATGGATGTGAGAGGTGGACTAAAAAGAAAGCTGAGCGCCGAAGAATTGATGCTTTTGAACTGTGGTGTTGGAGAAGACTCTTGAGAGTCCCTTGGACTGCAAGGAGATCCAACCAGTCCATCCTAAAGGAGATCAGTCCTGGATGTTCATTGGAAGGACTGATGTTGAAGCTGAAACTCCAATACTTTGGCCACCTGATGCGAAGAGCTGACTCATTGGAAAAGACCCTGATGCTGGGAATGATTGTGGGCAGGAGGAGAAGGGGACAACAGAGGATGAGATGGTTGGATGGCATCACCGACTCAATGAACATGAGTTTGGGTAAACTCCAGGAGTTGGTGATGGACAGGGAGGCCTGGCTTGCTGCAGTTCATGAGGTTGCAAAGAGTCAGACACAACTGAGCAACTGAACTGAACAAACCCTCCGTCACAGCTTTCTCTCTAGCTTTCCATCCTTATCCCATAAGTGATGCCTCCCACCACCCACTGAGTTACAGCATACAAGAACACAATTTCTGTTTTTTCATATATTTGTATATATTTTTTCTTGTGCTTTGATGCTCATCCACCCTTTCTCAACCAGAGTAACACTAAGTGATACTACTTCTAGTATCTTGTATCTCTTCTTCCCCCGACTTTTCCTAAGCTCTCTTCCCAATTTGGAATGGCTGTCAGGTCCTTTGAGTCGGCCCTTAGCTATACCACATGTCTGATGTATGACTTTGAATAACTTAACTTCTTTGTGCATCGCATTTCTCAATTGTATATTGTGGGCAGCAGTAGAATCTAATCCATAATATTATTCTTGAGTCTTAACTTGGTAATCCAATGAAAGCACCTTAGAATATGCCTGGTACAAAAAATGCGTACTCATTGTGCATTAGCTGTTAGGAACCTTTCTTCTTATACTATTCCTTGTCCATCATCATCATCTTCATCATCATCATCATCTGTGTATTCTAGTATAATAACTCTTATTAAACTGGATTCAATCAACTATTATATTTGCATTTCAGAATAATCACTGTGCAATCAAAAATGTGTCTTAAATATTGTATCTCCTGTTTTAGAAAAAGTCAGTACAAGAAAGAAATCTCATTTACTTGGATTCATTATTCTAAACTATTTTTAGAAATATTTGTGGTCTCTTCAAGAATATCTAATTGTGGTTATAAAAAGATAAAAAGTCAAGCTATCACCATGTTCTACTTTTCCCCTACAGCTGGTACTGTTTGGTCTTAGGCCTTCAGAAAGAGGAATAAAGACCATTTGACTTCTTTCATTTACCCATCTCTGATCTCTCCTTGGGCTTCCCTGGAGACTCAGATGGTAAAGAATTTGACTGCAATGCAGGAGACCTGGGTTTGATCCCTGGGTTGGGAAGATCCTCTGGAAAAGGGAGCAGCAACCCACTCCACTCTTGCCTGGGAAATCCCATGAATTGAGGAGACTGGTGGGCTAAAGTCCACAGAGTTGCAAAGATTCCTTATCTTAACTCTTTTCCTGGGCACTAATTTATAGTCAAGTTCAACCTTTTCTTTGCCTCTAAGTAGAGATTGTGTCCTCCAGGAACAGAGAAATCTCTTGAAATAGTCTCCACTGTGGGCTCTAAAAGCAGTTTCAGCTCAGCCTGGCAATAACTGACAGATGCCTTTTCATTCTGCAACAATAAATCATCCTTCTTTTTTCTATAGTATCTTGCCAGGGAAATGTAGAAAATATAAAGAAGCTGCTATTAACAGAAGGGATGCTCCAACTGTGATTCTGATGGTTTTAGAGTGGCTGGAATTTGGAATGGGCAAGGTATCTAGAAACTTGTTTGAGAGTCAGCCACTTCTGACTAATTTTCAAGGTTACCTATGGAAATTCTCTTAACTCCCTGGGGCCAATCTCATTATCCATAAAATGATGAGTTTGGCAACCATGAACTAGAGATACCCTGGTACAACTGTAGTATGATTAATAGTGACCCAACAACCAATAATGAGCAATAGAAAGTTGGATTGTGGCTGAAAGCAGAGCTTCCTCAAATAACTTGTATTGCTATGAATGAAAATTTACATGTAGAAAAAGTAACTTGCCCAGTAATGGCTCCAAGCACTCTGAACATAGTGTGGAACCTTTCATAAGTACTTTGATGATGACTTGAAGGTGTGAAGATACGGAAATGGACAAATTCCCTTGCTTTTGATAATTACAATTCAGATTGTTTTCTGGCACTTTATCAATATGAACTAAGACTTTTTTGGTCAGACTTTATTTAGTCTGATTCATGTTGATATACAGCAGAAACCAACACAACACTGTAAAGCAATTATCCTCCAATTAAAACTAAATAAATTAAAGAAAAAGAAATTCTATATGCCAAAAAAAAAAAAAGACCGAAAAAAGCTTTCAGTGATTGTGTCTCTAGTAAGCAGAATTAAAAAGTCCCTGGAGATATCTCTCCTCTAATATATATACACTGCATTGTCCCTGGAAACTGGCTGTTTTCATCCTATGCTTAGGCTACATTATAGAACACAATTTAACTTTTAAGAAATTGGAAGCTGACCAGGGTTGCATTACCTAATCACATGAGAATATTTCCTGGTGCTCTCCAGAACTGTGGAGCTCAGGCCTGTCCCCAACAACTTGCATAGCCTCAAGAGTGGAGGGAATACAACCGATAAAAATCATTCTGAGGTTCAGTTCAGTTCAGTTCAGTTCAGTCGCTCAGTCGTGTCCGACTCTCCGCGACCCCATGAATCACAGCACGCCAGGCCAGCAGCTATAAATTGGTGATAGTCAATCTCCATTTGGAAGGGCTGCCTGAGAGGCCTTGGGATTCTCCGGAAATCAAGGCCGCCGAGTGTCTCTTTTTGGAGGATACCTGAGCTAGCCACCCAATTCTCCCAGGTAAGGCAGTCCAGATTTTCTCAGTTCTGCCTTTGGGGGAATATGTGAATTTGTGTAAGTTAGGTCTTGGAATTATGTAGATGCCTTGAACTCCCAAGAGTCTGCTCCTATGAACAGGTTTCTTCTGACACTTGCCCTGTGCCAGGTCCCTAGCTAACCTGATCTGCTTGGCCCACCCATGCACAATATGAACACTGTTAGCCAGACTTGGGAAGGCCCAAGTTTTATTTCTCTCTTGGTAAGAGTTGGAAAGTCTTGCATGGCACAGGGAACTCTGCTCAATAATTATTGCCTATGAAAGCATGAAAAAAGATCTTACCTCTGTGAGCCTCCATGTTCTTAACAATAGGTAGGTAAAACAATAATTCTTTCTGGATTTGTTACTGTATTGGTTGATAACAAATAACTTAATAAATCATTTTTATTTTGCCAGGATTAATATACTACTTCTTCAGTGAGCAAGTGAGGCCATGAGTTCATATGGCCATACGTCCTGTAAACTGTAAAATGCCTAGAAATCTGATTGACAGATTATTTTGTCAGAAAAAAAATATAGATTGGCTTAACACTTCTCCTCTGTATGAAATATCTTATTTCATTTTATCTGTTGGGGAGCAATATGAAGTAAAGCAGGGTTTTGTTTTTTGGGTTTTTTTTTTTTGGTGTCTTATAAGCAGGAGAAATTAAAGAGTTCTTGGAGTTAATATTTCAAAAAGCTTTGGGGAAGAGTTTACACAGCTGGGTATTTCAGGTGTTTTGTTTTCTTTCCTTTGTTTTTTGCTTTTACTGTAAAGGAGATATCCAAGCAAATAAGCTTTAAACTTTAATTAAACAGGTAAATTAGATTATTAGATTGTATAGATGACTAACAGCTTCCAAAAGTTTTTATCTGTAAAGTCTTCGTGATGATTAAAAATGTCCCAAATCCCTATGTACAGCAAGTTACCACAGCTGATTCTGATGTAACTTGTGCATGGGCCATGCTTTTAAAAAGTGCACGCTAAATGAGTAAATTTATAGCTATTTTTAACAGTTTGTGAGTGTAAAGAGCTCATCAGGCACTCTATCTATCAGATCTAGTCCCTTAAATCTATTTCTCACTTCCACTGTATAATCATAAGGGATTTGATTTAGGTCATATCTGAATGGTCTAGTGGATTCCCCACTTTCTTCAATTTAAGTCTGAATTTGGCAATAAGGAGTTCATGATCTGAGCCACAGTCAGCTCCTGGTCTTGTTTTTGCTAACTGTATAGAGCTTCTCCATCTTTGGCTGCAAAGAATATAATCAATCTGATTTCGGTGTTGACCATCTGGTGATGTCCATGTGTAGAGTCTTCTCTTATGTTGTTGGAAGAGGGTGTTTGCTATGACCAGTGCATTCTATTGGCAAAACTCTATTAGCCTTTGCCCTGCTTCATTTCGTGCTCCAAGGCCAAATTTGCCTGTTACTCCAGGTGTTTCTTGACTTCCTACTTTTGCATTCCAGTCCCCTATGATGAAAAGGACATCTTTTTTGGGTGTTAGTTCTAAAAGGTCTTGTAGGTCTTCATAGAACCGTTCAACTTCGGCTTCTTCAGCTTTACTGGTTGGGGCATAGGCTTGGATTACTGTAATATTGAATGGTTTGCCTTGGAAACAAACAGAAATCATTCTGTCATTTTTAAGATTGCATTCCAATCCCAAAGAAAGGTAATGCCGAAAAATGCTCAAACTACCACACAATTGCACACATCTCACACACTAGTAAAGTCATGCTCAAAATTCTCCAAGCCAGGCTTCAGCAATATGTGAACCGTGAACTCCCAGATGTTCAAGCAGGCTTTAGAAAAGGCAGAGGAACCTGAGATCAAATTGCCAACATCTGCTGGATCATGGAGAAAGCAAGAGACTTCCAGAAAAACATCTATTTCTGCTTCATTGACTATGCCAAAGCCTTTGAGTGTGTGGATCACAATAAACTGTGGAAAATTCTGAAAGAGATGGGAATACCAGACCACCTGACCTGCCTCTTGAGAAACCTGTATGCAGGTCAGGAAGCAACAGTCAGAACTGGACATGGAACAACAGACTGGTTCCAAATAGGAAAAGGAGTACATCAAGGTTGTATATTGTCACCCTGCTTATTTAACTTATATGCAGAGTACATCATGAGGAACGCTGGGCTGGAAGAAGCACAAGCTGGAAACAAGATTGCTGGGAGAAATATCAATAACCTCAGATATGCAGATGACAACACCCTTATGGCAGAAAGTGAAGAGGAACTCAAAAGCCTCTTGATGAAAGTGAAAGAGGAGAGTGAAAAGGTTGACTTGAAGCTCAACATTCAGAAAACAAAGATCATGGCATCTGGTCCCATCACTTCATGGGAAATAGATGGGGAAACAGTGGAAACAGTGTCAGACTTTATTTTTTTGGGGGCTCCAAAATCACTGTGGATGCTGATTGCAGCCATGAAATTAAAAGACGCTTGGAAGGAAAGCTATGACCAACCTAGTCAGCATATTAAAAAGCAGAGACATTACTTTGCCAACCAAGGTCCGTCTAGTCAAGGCTATGGTTTTTCCCGTGGTCATGTATGGATGTGAGAGTTGGACTGTGAAGAAAGCTGATCGCCGAAGAATTGATGCTTTTGAACTGTGGTGCTGGAGAAGACTTTTGAGAGTCCCTTGGACTGCAAGGAGATCCAACCAGTCCATTCTAAAGGAGATCAATCCTGGGTGTTCGTTCATTGGAAGGACTGATGCTAAAGCTGAAACTGCAATACTTTGGCCACCTCACGCGAAGAGTTGACTCACTGGAAAAGACTGATGCTGGGAAGGATTGGGGGCGGGATCACCGACTCGATGGACATGAGTTTGAGTGAACTCCGGGATTTGGTGATGGACAGGGAGGCCTGGCTTGCTGTGATTCATGGGGTCGCAAAGAGTCGGACACGCCTGAGCAACTGAACTGAATTATTCCATAGAATATAGCTTTGTAGAATATGAAAATAAATATAGTTATTACAAAAATAAGCAAGAAAAAACCTACTGCGATGTAAACTGTCTGTAGGTAGGGGCCCTCTTGTCTCTTTTTCTCGGTTTCTCCAATGCCCGATAGGGGGCAGTTAGAAAATGCTTGCAGGAGGGAGGAGGAGACTGGAGGAAGCGACCCCACCCCGGACCTCAGCAAAGGGGCTGAATTTTGATCCTCAGTCAGAGAAGGGATATCAGCCTCCTTTCCGCAGTTGAGGTAGGATTCATTCCTCTGCCTTTGTAGGGCTTTGTAGGGCTTTTTGTGAAGCCCCCAGGAGGATGCTGGAGGAGGAGCAGCGCATCTTGCTTTGGTCTCGCAACCGCAACCACCACACAGCATCGCTGCGCGGCGGCCAACTACCTTTCAGCTTGCAGGGGAAGCGGGGGTACGGCAGTGCGGTCTGTGCCGGAAATTTTTGTTGTTGTTAGCTAACGGAAATGTGCATGGATGACCACACTGTGGAGCGAATTTGTGTAGTGCGCGGGGGAGCTGTAGCTGGGGGATAGGTTCTCAGTTCTCAGCTGCCTTTGCTCGCCCCTCGCGCTCTCCCTGCGTCTGGCTTCGGAAATCGATTGTTTCAGTTCAGTTCAGTCGCTCAGTCGTGTCCGACTCTCCGCGACCCCATGAATCACAGCACGCCAGGCCTCCCTGTCCATCACCAACTCCCGGAGTTCACTCAAACTCATGTCCACAGAGTCGGTGATGCCATCCAGAAAAGAAGAGAGGCGAAAAGCAAAGGAGAAAAGGAAAGATATAAGCATCTGAATGCAGAGTTCCAAAGAATAGCAAGGAGAGATAAGAAAGCCTTCCTCAGTGATCAATGCAAAGAAATAGAGGAAAACAACAGAATAGGAAAAACAAGAGAGCTCTTCAAGAAAATTAGAGATTCCAAGGGAACATTTCATGCAAAGATGGGCTCAATAAAGGACAGAAATGGTATGGACCTAACAGAAGCAGAAGATATTAAAAAGAGGTGGCAGGAATACACAGAAGAACTGTACAAAAAAGATCTTCACGACCAAGATAGTCACGATAACGTGATCACTGACCTAGAGCCAGACATCTTGGAATGTGAAGTCAAGTGGGCCTTAGAAAGCATCACTACGAACAAAGCTAGTGGAGGTGATGGAATTCCAGTTGAGCTATTTCAAGTCTTGAAAGATGATGCTGTGAAAGTGCTGCACTCAATATGCCAGCAGATTTGGAAAACTCAACAGTGGCCACAGGACTGGAAGAGGTCAGTCTTCATTCCAATCCCAAAGAAAGGCAATGCCAAAGAATGTTCAAACTACCGCACAATTGCACTCATCGATTGTTTAGTAGCTGAAAATCAAGCAGGGATGTTAAAGCCCTTGGGGATAAGGCGAACCGAAAGAAGAGTTCATTTTGTGGTTTAACTGTTGGAGTTTTTAACGTGTGTGTTTTTGTTTTTTCTTTCTTAAAAAACTGGGGAGCGGTCTGTGGGATGAGGCTGGTGACAAGTCGGCTTGGTTCCTCTACACCCAGCACTGGAAACCCAGGTGTTCCAGAAACAGGCCTGGCCCGTGTATCACGGGTGGCTTGGGTTTCCTTGGCCTCAATAAATACAGAGCAGCAGCCGTGAATGTGACAAAGTAACTGTGGGATGAAATAGTTCAACAGACCTTTTCTCAGGGGTGCTTTGTCAGGAAAGAGGTTTGGGGTTTTGTTTGCGTAAATGGTTAATTTTGGTAATTTTTGCTTACGCATTTCCTTTTTTTTTTCTTTCTCCCACAGCTTTTAAAAAGAGTACTTTTGTCGTTAACATACCTACTCTATTCATAACAATAAAGATATGTGCAGTATGTTCGTGTATGAAGCCTTGATATTATATAGATATTATAGATACAATCACTACGATTTTGATGTAGATTCTTCCTGATTTTTTCCTTTCTTATATTAAGGTATATCTGTATTTTGATATCCTGAAGCTTATATAATTTGGGGTTCTACAGAAAATAAAAAATAAAAATTAAAAAAAATTTTAATTAGCAAATAAATTCTAAGTAACATTTTCTTAAAGCGGGGAGTGCTACAGAACTTTATATTACCTTTTTTTTTTTTTACATTTGTTAGAGTACTTTCTTCTTATTATCATATTTGAATTTCATTGTACACAATAGTTTCTGGTATTCTTAATAATGTTGAGCCATACAGAAGAAACATTTTTAGTGCATTTTAAAATTTCATTCCATTATACTGAGCAACAGAATGACAGTTATAATTAAATCGACCTTTTACTGTTTTTGTTGCCTTCTGAATAGTTACAGGTAGGAGCTGTTTTGCTAGAACAGCGTGGTCTTTGGTTCATTAGCTAGCTTTCTTTTTTAATTTATTTTTTAATTGGAGGATAATTGCTTTACAATGTTGTGTTGGCTTCTGCCATACAACAATGTGAATCAGTCATTTTATATGTGTGTGTGTGTATATATATGTACACACATATATACTCCCTCTTGAGCCTACCCCCACCCTCTCCCCCTAGGATCACAGAGCACAGAGGCTGAGCTCCCTGTGTGATAAAGCAGCTTCCCACTAGCTATCTATTTTACACATGATAGTGTATATATGGCAACGCTACTACTTTCTTAGTTTCTCCCACCCTCTCCTTCTGCTGTTGTGTACACAAGACAAGCCTGGACACATGACTCCACCCCTTCATCTGTCTTAGGGTTCTTTAGATCTTTAGTTGTAGATCTTTTCCGGAAGTTTCCAGTTTTTTTCATCCATGGTTGTTCTGCAAATGGTTGTGACTTTGGTGTGCCTATGAGAGGAGGTGAGCTCAGATGAGTGTCTTTCTACTCTGTCATCTTGTGTGGTCTCCTGAATTTAATATTGAGTTATTAAAATCCATTTTTCTTTTATATTTGATGTAATGCTATTCATCACATTTTCTTAGGAAAGTTTACCTTTAAGTTGTGATTATATACGATCTTTCCTAATATTAAAGCTAAAATGTACTCGTCCAATATAGTATCATGGTGAAATTAGATGATACGTTACTTTCTTTTTCAAAAAAAACTTTACAAAATGTGTGAAGTAAACATAATTTTCTATTTCAACATTGCCAGCATACCATCTTTTGACATTAGTTCACTCAGAGTCTGAAAGGACTTTGAGAATTCTGTTAGTTTTTCTTAGTGAAGTTTATTTATCTCTAAGTGGATTTAGCTAATCTCTAGTATTTGTTTGTACTTTTCCGATTTATGATATTAAAATCAATGCAGATTTTCAATTCGCTTAACTCTAAGTTGGCAATAAAAATATTATTTACTCAATGTGTACCTCAAAGGGTTGCTACATATGTAAGCTATTAGAATGAATCTTCTAAGGAATAATTGGCATTAAACTGAAAGCTGTATTTCTTTTTTTAAAAACTATTTTAACACTTGGTATGTACCCACAAAGATGGACTCTTTAATCTTTAAGTCAGTTTAAAAAAATCAGTACAAGTAAATGAGTAATAAATGTGATTGATTCTATATTGATTCAGTTCAATTTGACAGACATTTAATTGTGTAATTATTATATGCTTATCCCTGTAATAGGTATAGACTGTGACATGGTCCCAGATATTGAAGTGTTTACAATCTTGAAAGGTGAGAGTTTTCTAAGAAAAACAAACAGAGGAAATCTGGTGGTGGTTTAGTTGCTAAGTCATGTCCGATACTAATTCAAATAATAATTAGTATATGAATATGTATGTGTTAACATGAATGTATACACATGAATGAGTATATACATATAAAGTTTCAGGTAACAATGAAGAATGGTAACAAGTATATGGGTGATGGGCATAGGAGGTAGCTATTCTAGCTGTGTTAGTCAGAAAAGGATTCTCTGAGGAGGTAACACATACAAAAGTTGTAAATAAAGGGAGGGGGTAAGCAGTTTGAAGAGGTAGTGGAATAGTGTTGCAGGCAGGAGATCAGCAGGTTGCTGAGGTGAGAACAAGCTTGGTGTGCTCAGGAAACCATGAGATGGCCTGTGTGGCTGCCACGCCGATTAGTGTTTCCAATTGTCTTTATTTGGAATGGTTAAAATTGAGCAATACTGTCTTTTGCCAGCAACACCTGAACTCTCATTTTACTGGTACATGTAACCCTGTGAGATACCCATTGTCACTGGATATTTAAAGCAAATTTCTCACTCTTGGCAAACCTATACCTTGAAGGGGGCACATAGTATAAAATAAGGTAGAAAGATAGCAGTGCTATCACAATGTTACAAATGAAATATTTAAGTCTGTTTCAGAGCAATGATTATATTTGGCAAGGTTATAGATGGTTTCAAAAGGAGGTGTACATTCTTCTGGGTCTTGAAGGGTGACTCAGATTTCATCAAGGAGAGATTAGAGGAAATGTGTTTTAAAGGAATAGAATGAGAAAATATACAATGGCAATGAATAAGGGTTACACATTAGCCGGAGTCCACTGTAGCCAAAAGGCCCATTGCAGATGAATTTGAAACATCAGTTGTGACCTAGATCATAGACTTTCTTCCAAAGACAGGTAGTCTTTGTAGATTACCAAGAATGCTCAGAATTGTGCTTGCTATCACTGGAGAAAGAGTTCATTTAGGCGGCAGTTGCTACAGCTTAGAAGACATGTTATTGTCCCTTCACTCTTGGCTTGAGTAGGAATTTTGCTCCATGAGATCATTCAGGGATGCAGCTCCCTTGCATACTGTTGTTCTCTACCTATCAAGTCATTGTATTCACCTGCAAGATCAAAGCTTGACTGCTGCCACATCTGTGACCCAGGCAGTAGGAAGGAAAAAAAGGATTCAGAGTCCAAGTTCAGAGTTCTCTCGCCCAGATGCAGTAGTGACATACATATGTAATGTAATGTAACGTAACGTAACGTAACGTAATGTGTGTGCTCAGTCATGTCCGACTCTTCACAATCCCATGAACTGTAGCCCGCCAGGCTCCTCTGTACATGGAATTTTCAGGCACGAATATTGGAGTGGGTTGATATTTCCTTCTCAGGGGATCTTCACGACACAGGTATTGAACCCACATCTCTTGCATCTCTTGAGTCTCCTGCATTGGCATGTGAATTCATTACCACTGGGAAATTCATTACCACCTGGGAAACCCTGAGATACATCTACTTTTATTTATATTTCATGTGACGCTTAATCACTTGTCCATACCGAGCTGCAAGCGTAGCTAGAAAAATATTGTCTTAGTTGGACTGCATCATCTTGTGAAATATAATCATACATTAAGGAGTGAAAATTTTGTTATAACACTAAAAATATATGCAACAATATATCAGAGACAAATTTCTTTAATGAATCCTGAAACAGTCTTGGCCATTTTGAGAGCTGAACCCAAGCTGGGCTAAGTATAGTGGCCCTGTACTTCCTGAGACACAGATTGACGTAGAAGGAGGGTGGGCACATGACTCAGACCTGAATAATAACAGTCCTTTATCTCCTCACTGGATCCAAGAAGTCCTCTTTTCTCTCTTACATTTTTGGCTTTATTTTTAATATGGCTTATTCAGGCTATAAAGATGGGTTTCTAGAGAAGAAGAGTCTAAGGAGAGTTAGTTCTTTTTGAATGTAAACAAGATACCTTTAATATTTAATAATGGAGGCAAAAATAAATTCAGATTATTTCTTCCAGATTCCATGATTTGTAAATGTTCCAAGGAACATTTTTTAAATTACACTTGAAAGTTCTGTTACAAGAGTATAATATTGGTAAAGGAAACTTTATTAAAATGGCTTATTAAACTGGTAGAATTTAATGGGGCTGCATTTAAGTGATATGAAAATTTTCCTATTCTATTAGTGAATTCCAGAAAAAATGGTCTAGCATGTTGTTTTAGAAATGGTGGGATTCTTTGAAACCTAGGGTGCTCAGCTATTGGGCCTAGTGAAAATATTCAGACAGGAACAATCTCATTATTTAACATCCTGCTACATAAAGTTTGGAAAAGTTGAAAAAGCTGACCTCCATCGGGTGCTCACAGAAAATATTAAGTGTAGGGCAGGAGGTATGAGGAGCTGCCTTGGTGGGGCAGGCAGGCTGGACATTTCATGGTCAGAGGTTATGCATCTGTACCTAGAGAAGAGAGATGACTGATATTGTCACCAGGAGACTTGAGATGAATTTCAGGTAATTGCAGCCCACCACAGGGATAGAAATAAGATCATAAAGAAATAAAAGACCCATATGATGCAGGTGTTCAGA
This sequence comes from Moschus berezovskii, assembly GCF_049115385.1. Classification (NCBI taxonomy): domain Eukaryota; kingdom Metazoa; phylum Chordata; class Mammalia; order Artiodactyla; family Moschidae; genus Moschus; species Moschus berezovskii. Next base: position 67,781,983 of record NC_142463.1, read on the forward strand.
GTCTGCTAAAACTGGGAGTGGAGCAGCAATACTGAGAAAAACCTTTTGGCATTCCAGGTTTTACATAAAGAACAATGTAATTGCAGAACTCCACTGGAGAAATTTGAGGCTTTATTCACTTAAATTAGCTATATCATAAACAAAACCCATGTCCACCTGAACTATAACTATACTGAATCATCTTAACAGAAAAGAGATGTACCCATTTCTAAGCACAAATACTCTTTCAGTCCCAACTATTTTTTACACAGTCACCAGCATTCAGTAAAAAAATATGAGACACAGAAAAAAATTGAAGGAAAAGCTATCCATTGTGAAAACATAAAGCAAGCAGCAGAAATAGAGATAGACCAAGTGCTGGAACCATCAGACAGCCCTTTTAAAATCACTATGATTATTATGTTAAAGGATCTAGTGGGAAGATAAACACAGTAGACAGATGTGAATTTTCAGCGGAGAACTGGAAACTATTAGTAGAGTCAGATGGAAATACTGTAAATGACAATTAAGGCGTCCTTTATAGCCTTGTGGGCTATAGTCCATGGGGTCGCAAAGAGTCGGACGTGATTGAGAGACTAACACACACTTTAATGGGTTTAGCAGATGACCAAGTGAGTACACAGTGGAGGAAAGAATCAGAGAACTTTAGACAGGTCAATAGAATTTAAACTGAACTGTGAAGTTATTCAAGGAATGAAGAAATAGCTGAGCATCCAGTAGCTCAGTTATCATAAAACAATATCAAAAGCTTTGCTATACATGTAATATCAAAAGATCAAAAGGAAAGAGAACCTTCCAAAATTACTGAAAGACAGCACACTACAGCTTCAGAAGTTCAGAGAAACCCAAGCAGGTTAAATGCAAAGAAAAACACAACATAGGCAGAGTAATGAGATCTAAACAAAAAGATCTTGAAGGCTATCAGAAAAACAGATGCTACATACAGGGAAACAAGGGTAAGAATATGAACAACTTCTTTCTGGAAACTCTGCAAGTTAGGGAAAATGGAAAAACATTTCTAAAGTACTGAATAAAACAATATTAACTCAGATTTCTTTACTCAGTAAAAAAGTCTCTAAATGGATATAAAAATACAGAGATTTCATAGCAAAGCTGATAGAAATATATTTTAATGGACTCAGTGTAAATCCAGTGAAAATTTATACTATTGTTGGTGGAATAAGAAAGTGAAGTCACACAGTAGTGTCCAACTCTTTACGAGCCTATGAACTGTAGCCTACCAGGCTCTGCACTCCATGGAATTTTCCAGGCAAGACTACTGGAGTGGGTTGCCATTTCCTTCTCCAGGGGATCTTCCCAACCCAGGGATCGAACCTGGGTCTCCCGCACTGCAGGCAGATGCTTTACCATCTGAGCCACCGAACCCCTGGCGAAATAAAGGTGACTCTAAAATTTATATGAAGATTTCTTATTTGTAGGATAGATACAAGAAAGTATCCCTCTAAATATGGCATCATGTATTTGTGAATGTGAAAAAGACAAAAGACTCTCTCCTATCACTCCTTGAGAGGCACTGATGTTCCTTCTGTCCCTTTTCCTTCAACACGGGTTCAGCTGTTCTTTTCTAAGGCTAACTGAGTATATTCCCTTTAAGCTACATCATCGATGGTGACCATAAGCACTACTACAGATCCAGCCCCGGAGTCTTGACTGTTCCTCGTTTGCCCTAACACCATTCCACAGGAACAGATTTGGTGCCTCTCAATTGAGGCCAATTGGAAATAGTATCTTCACCTCTTGGTCTTAAGATCCAATCTGTGAAATTAAAACAACAGCTATATAATTTGACATCCTTTGTTACCTGTGACATCTATTTCCAAAGGTGTAGATGTATATGAGAAGATTATCATAAATTTGAAATGTATACATTTCTAAAGCATTTCAAGACTACTTCATTTTAGGTTAAGAAGTTTTCAAATTTGTGAAAAATTTGGGCCTCATGTCAATCAAACTTTGCTGTCAAAAGCAATTTTGCATCTTGCCTATATGTCATTATTATAGCTCCAGTGCCATCAAAACCAGCATTTGTATTGATAAACAGAGTTAATAGACACAGCATAGTCTATTGCTGTGTCTTACTTAAGAGCAGTAAGTATATTGGAAATCTGACAGTTTGTAATACGCTCTACGTTAACCATAGCAAGCTTGGAACTTTCGATAAGTGACTTAATTTTACCCAGTCTCATCTTTAAAAAATCTTTATAAAAGAAGGAATAATGAAATCAGTATTGATTTTGAAGATACTGTTCTTTTCAACCAAGACAGTTCCTTGGAAATTAAATTGTACATTATCATTTTCCTTTATGAATTATACAGCTTGCAAAGGCTGTATAATAATAAAGTATTATTAGTAAGTGCTCCAGCAAAATATGCTGTGGTCTTTGACACCTTTGAAAGTTCAGTTCAAGTCTGGAAGTACAGCTGAACAGTAAGAACAAGACTCTATCTGATTGTGGGAAATTCAGCATAATAAAACTCTGCAAAGAACAGGAAAAAGATGTTAAAATATTTGTTTTTCTTCCTTTAATAACAAATCATATTTTGAGCAACTAAAAAATTTCCAACTCCTATAATGTAACCCAATTGGGTAATTCATATAAAACCCCACCAGGGCTTCCCTGGTGGCTCAGTGGTAAAGAATCTGCTTGCAATGCAGGGGACAATGGTTCAATCCCCGGGTCAGAAAGATCACCTGGAGAAGGGAATGGCAACTCACTTCGGTATTTTTGCATGGAGAATTCCATGGACAGAGGAGCCTGGTGGGCTACAGTCCATGGGGTTGCAAAGAGTCCAGACACACTGAGCTACTAAGTTTCACTTTTTGTGTAATGTTTCTATAGGCTTCCCAGGTGGTGCAAGTGGTAAAGAACCTGCCTGCCAATACAGTAGACATAAGAAATGCAGGTTCCATCCCTGCATTTGGACGATCCCCATTGGGAAGGGGGCACAGCAACCCACTCTAGTATTCTCGCCTGGGAAATCTGTGGACTGAGAACTCTGGTGGACTACAGTAGTCCAAAAGGTTGCAGAATCAGATATGAGTGAAGTGACTTAGCACACACGCACCATGATATTTCTATAATTTTTAAGAACTATTTTCCTGGAACTCTTTTTTTCATGAACTTCTTATTGTAAAATTCAGACTTAAATTGAAGAAAGTAGGGAAAACCAGTAGACGATTCAGGCATGAACTAAATGAAATACCTTATGATTATACAGTGGAAGTGACAAATAGATTCAAGGGATTAGATCTCATAGAGTCCCTGAAGAACTATGGATGGAGGTTTGTGACATTGTACAGAAGGCAGTGATCGAGATCATCCCCAAGAAAAAGAAATGCAAAAAGGCAAAATGGTTGTCTGAGGAGGGCATACAGAGCTGAGAAAATAAGAGAAACAAAAGGCACAGGAGAAAAGGAAAGATATACCCATTTGAATGCAGAGTTCCAAAGAATAGCATGGAGAAATAAGAAAGCCTTCCTCAGTGATCAATGCAAAGAAATAGAGGAAAACAATACAATGGGAATGATTAAAGATCTCGTCAAGAAAATTAGAGATACCAAGGGAACTTTTCATGCAAAGATGGGCACAACAGAGGAGAGAAATGGTATGGACCTAACAGAAGCAGAAGATACTAAGAAGAGGTGGCAAGAATACACAGAAGAACATTAAAAAAAAGATCTTCATTACCCAGATAATCACGATGGTGTGATCACTCACCTAGAGTCAGACAGCCTGGAATGCAAAGTCAAGTAGGCCTTAGGAAGCATCATTATGAACTAGTGGAGGTGATGGAATTCCAGTTGAGCTATTTCAAATCCTAAAAGATGATGCTGTGAAAGTGCTGCACTCGATATGTCAGCAGATTTGGAAAACTCAGCAGTGGCCTCAGGACTGGAAAAGGTCAGTTTTCATTCCAATCCCAAAGAAAGGCAATGCCAAAGAATGTTCAAACTACCACACAATTGCACTCATTTCACAGGCTAGCAAGTTCAGTTCAGTTCAGTCACTCAGCTGGGCTCGACTATTTGCGATCCCATGGACTGTAGCACACCAGGCTTGCCTGTCCATCACCAACTCCTGGAGCCTACTCAAATTCATGTCCATCGCATCGGTGCTGCCATCCAACCATCTCATCCTCTGTCGTCCCCTTCTCCTCCCGCTTTCAATCTTTCCCAGAATCAGGGTCTTTTCCAGTGAGTCAGTTCTCTGCATCAAGTCCCCAAAGTTTTGAAGTTTCAGATTCAGCATCAGTCCTTCCAATGAATATTCAGGACTTATTTCCTTTAGGATTGACAGGTTGGATCTCCTTGCAGTCCAAGGGACTCTCAAGAGTCTTCTCCAACACCACAGTTCAAAATCATCAATTCTTCAGTGCTCAGCTTTCTTTAGAGTCCAACTGTCACATCGATACATGACTACTGGAAAAACCATAGCTTTGACTAGATGGACCTTTGCTGGTAAAGCAATGTCTCTGCTTTTTAATATGCTATCTAGGTCGGTCATATTTTTTCTTCCAAGGAGCAAGCATATTTTAATTTCATGGCTGCAATCACTTCCTGCAGTGATTTTGGAGCACCCCTCAAAATAAAATCTTTCATTGTTTCCATTGTTTCCCCATCTATTTGCATGAAGTGATGGGACCGGATGCCATGAACTTAGTTTTCTGAATGTTGAGTATTAGGTCAACTTTTTCACTCTCCTCTTTCACTTTCATCAACAGGCTTTTTAGTTCTTCTTTGCTTTCTGCCATAAGGGTGCTGTCATCTGCATATCTGAGGTTATTGATATTTCTCCCGGCAATCTTGAATCTAGCTTGTGCTTCATCTAGCCCAGCATTTCTCATGATGTACTCTGTGTATAAGTTAAATAAACAGGGTGACAACATACAGCCGTGATGTACTTACTTCCCAATTTGGAACCAGTCTGTTGTTCCATGTCCAGTTCTAACTGTTGCTTCCTGACCTGCATACAGATTTCTCAGGAGGCAGGTCAGGTGGTCTGGTATTCCCATCTCTTTCAGAATTTTCCACAGTTTGTTGTGATCCACACAATCAAAGGCTTTGGCATAGTCAATAAAGCAAAAGTAGATTTTTTCTGGAACTCACTTGATTTTGTGATGATCCAGCGGATGTTGTCAATTTGATCTCTGGTTCCTCTACCTTTTCTAAATCCAGATTAAACATATGAAAGTTCACGGTTCATGTACTGTTGAAGCCTGGTTTGGAGAATTTTGAGTATTACGTTACCAGTGTGTGAGATGAGTGCAACTGTGTGGTAGTTTGAACATTCTTTGGCATTGCCTTTCTTTGGGATTGGAATGAAAACTAACCTTTTCCAGTCCTGTGGCCACTGCTGAGTTTTCCAAATTGCTGGCATATTGAGCGCAGCACTTCCACAGGATCATCTTTTAGTATTTGTAATAGCTCAACTGAAATTCCATCACCTCCACTAGCTTTGTTCGTAGTAATACTTTCTAAGGCCCACTTGACTTCACATTCCAGGATGTCTGGCTCTAGGTGAGTGATCACACCATCATGGTCACCTGGGTCATGAAGATCTTTTATGTATAGTTCTTCTGTATATTCTTGCCACCTCTTATTAGTATCTTCTGCTTCTGTTAGGTCCATACCACTTTTGTCCTCTATTGTGCCCATCTTTGCGTGAAATGTTCCCTTGGTATCTCTAATTTTCTTGAAGAGATCTCTAGTCTCCCCCATTCTATTGTTTTCCTCTATTTCTTTGCATTGATCACTGAGGAATGCTTTCTTATCTCTCCTTGCTATTCTTTGGAACTCTGCATTCAAATGGGTATATCTTTCCTTTTCTCCTTTACCTTTAGTGCTAGAAAAGCAATGCTCAAAATTCCGCAAGCCAGGCTTCAATAGTATGTGAACTGTGAACTTCCAGATGTTCGAAGTGGATTTAAAAAAGGCAGAGAAACTAGAGATCAAATTGCCAACATTTGTCAGATCATCAAAAAAGCAAGAGAGTTCCAGAAAAACATCTACTTCTGCCTTCTTGACTACACCAAAACCTTTGACTGTGTGGATCACAACAAACTGTGGAAAATTCTTCAAGAGATGGAAATAACAGACCACCTGACCTGCCTCTTGAGAAAACTGTATGCAAGTCAAAAAGTAGCAATTAGAACTGGATATGGAAAAATAGACTGCTTCCAAATGGGGAAAGAAGTATGTCAAGGCTGTTTATTGTCACTCTGCTTATTTATCTTCTGTGAAGAGTACATCATGAGAAATGCTGGGCTGGATGAAGCACAAGCTGGAATCAAGATTCCCAGGAGAAATATCAATAACCTCAGATATGCAGATGACAGCACCCTTATGGCAGAAAGCGAAGAAGAACTAAAGAGCCTCTTGATGAAGGTGAAAGAAGAGTGAAAAAACTGGCTTAAAACTCAACATTCAGAAAACTAAGATCATGCCATCCAGTCCCATCACTTCATGGCAAATAGATGGGGAAATAATGGAAACAGTGAGATACTTTATTTTCTTGGGCTCCAAAATCACTGCAGATTGTGACTGCAGCCATGAAATTAAAAGATACTTGCTCCTTGGAAGAAAAGCTGTGACCAACCTAGACAGCATATTAAAAAGCAGATACATTGCTTAGCCAACAGAAGTCCATCTAGTCAAAGCTATGGTTTTTCTAGTAGTCATGTATGGATGTGAGAGTTAAGTTATAAAGAAAGCTGAGCACTGAAGAATTAATACTTTTGAACTGTGGTGTTGGAGAAGACTCTTGAGAGTCCCTTGGACTGCAAGGAGATCCAACCTGTCAATCCTAAAAGAAATGAGTCCTGAATATTCATTGGAAAGACTGATGCTGAATCTGAAACTCCAGTATTTTGGCCACCTGATGTGGAGAACCAAATAATTGGAAAAGACCCTGATGCTGAGAAAGATTGAAGGATGGAGGAGAAAGGGATGACAGAAAATGAGAATGAGACGGTTGGATGGCATCACTGAGTTGATGGACATGAGTTTGAATAAGCTCCAGGGGTTGGTTATGGACAAGAAAGCCTGGCATGCTGCAATCCATGGGATTGCAAAGAGTTGGACATGACTGATGACTGTACTGAACTGATTTTACTGGGGCTGGATGGCATCACCGACTCTGTGGATATGAGTTTGAGTGTACTCCGGGAGTTGGTGATGGACAGGGAGGCCTGGCATGCTGTGATTCATGGGGTCGCAGAGAGTCGGACACGACTGAGCGACTGAACTGAACTGAACTGAACTGACTGAAAATAAAGAAACAAAAAGGAAATAAAATGTATAAGAAAATATTTAACTTTTACTATTAAAATAATTTTCAGTCATTTGGGGGAAATACAGAAATCCCTGAAGATGTAACTATTGGGAGAAAAAGAAGCCAAAATGGTAGAATTATTTTTAAAAATTTTATGGTTATTTACAGCTAAAATATATATATACATATATTTATAAAACCTATAGTTTTTTAATAAAAATCAGTAGGCTTTCATATGTGGTTGCAGAGTTACACTCAGTTCATTTTAGTACTGTAAAGTGAAAGAATTTTCAATCATTTTAGGGAAATACGGAAATCCCAATAGACATAACTATTGGGAGAAAAAGAGCCAAAGTTGTAGAATTATTTTTAAAAATTTTATGGTTATTTACAGTTAAAAAATATATGTACATATATTTTTATAACTTATAGTTTTTAATAAAAATAAGTAGGCTTTCATATATGATTGCAAGCAATTACACTCATTTAATTTTAGTACTGTAAGCAAGAACAAAGCTAGTGGAGGTGATGGAATTCCAGTTGAGCTATTTCAAGTCTTGAAAGATGATGCTGTGAAAGTGCTGCACTCAATATGCCAGCAGATTTGGAAAACTCAGCAGTGGCCACAGGACTGGAAGAGGTCAGTCTTCATTCCAATCCCAAAGAAAGGCAATGCCAAAGAATGCTCAAACTACCGCACAATTGCCCTCATCTCACACGCTAGTAAAGTCATGCTCAAAATTCTCCAAGCCAGGCTTCAGCAGTATATAAACCGTGAACTCCCAGATGTTCAAGCAGGTTTTAGAAAAGGCAGAGGCACCAGAGATCAAATTGCCAACATCCGCTGGATCATGGAGAAAGCAAGAGAGTTTCAGAAAAACATCTATTTCTGCTTTATTGACTATGCCAAAGCCTTTGACTGTGTCGATCACAATAAACTGTGGAACATTCTGAAAGAGATGGGAATCCCAGACCACCTGACCTGCCTCTTGAGAAACCTGTATGCAGGTCAGGAAGCAACTGTTAGAACTGGACATGGAACAACAGACTGGTTCCAAATAGGAAAAGGTGTACGTCAAGGTTGTATATTGTCACCTTGCTTATTTAACTTATATGCAGAGTACATCATGAGGAATGCTGGGCTGGAAGAAGCACAAGCTGGAATCAAGATTGCCGGGAGAAATATCAATAACCTCAGATATGCAGATGACACTACCCTTATGGCAGAAAGTGAAGAGGAACTCAAAAGCCTCTTGATGAAAGTGAAAGGTTGAAGCTCAACATTCAGAAAACAAAGATCATGGCATCTGGTCCCATCACTTCATGGGAAATAGATGGAAAAACAGTGGAAACAGTGTCAGACTTTGTTTTTTTGGGCTCCAAAATCACTGCAGATGCTGATTGCAGCCAGGAAATTAAAAGACGCTTGCTCCTTGGAAGGAAAGTTATGACCAACCTTGATAATATATTAAAAAGCAGAGACATTACTTTGCCAACCAAGGTCCGCCTAGTCAAGGCAATGGTTTTTCCCGTGGTCATGTATGGATGTGAGAGTTGGACTGTGAAGAAGGCTGACCGCCGAAGAATCGATGCTTTTGAACTGTGGTGTTGGAGAAGACTCTTGAGAGTCCCTTATACTGCAAGGAGATCCAACCAGTCCATTCTAGAGGAGATCAATCCTGGATGTTCATTGGAGGGACTGATGCTAAAGCTGAAACTGCAATACTTTGGCCACCTCATGCGACGAGTTGACTCACTGGAAAAGACTCTGATGCTGGGAAAGGTTGGGGGCGGGAGGAGAAGGGGACGACAGAGAATGAGATGGCTGGATGGCATCACCGACTCTGTGGACATGAGTTTGAGTGAACTCCGGGAGTTGGTGATGGACAGGGAGGCCTGGCGTGCTGTGATTCATGGGGTTGCGGAGAGTCGGACACGACTGAGTGACTGAACTGAACTGAACTGAACTGAAGCAAGGCTCAAAATTAAATGCCAACATTTGGGGCTTAAAATTAAATGAGCCCCATCATATTGTTTGTCACATTATGCTGCATTCCTTATACTATTTATTTACAGACTTAAAGGATTATAAACAAAATCCAATAGAAATTGGTTCATAATATAAAATATCCTATTTAAATTATGCCCTTGGTGAGGATAGAAGGAACGTTAGATTTCTTTAGCTTTTCAGCTTTTGACATAATTTCCATGCTGGTAGTTCTTTCCATCTTCTAGAGTACTTCTGTTTCATTATGATGTTATTTGCTTACAGCTTAGAATAATCTAAGCAGATCGTCTACTAACCATGACCAGGAATCATATAATTACCCAAAAACTGAGTGTCCTCCATCCAGTTGGGAACCATATTGTATACTGTCTGCACTAAGAAGCTTGGTTAGTTTTTGTTTGTTTTTGTCATCGATGCTTCTCCCTGATGGCCTCCAGCACAAAACCATTTGGCAAGAGTGATATCCACCGGAGTTCAATCAAGATCCATGTGACTTGGGTTATTACACAAACACTCCCCACTCCAGGTCACTTCCAATCCCCACTGAGAAAAATATGGAAAATTAGAGGTACAAGAGAAAGTTTCCCTGATAGAACCTGCCCAATATCACTGCCAAGAGGCAATGATAAAATGTCCCCTATAATAAAAGTCATAATCTTTTTAAGGAAGCAATCAATACTTAAACTATTGGTGCATTTACTAAGAAATCAGTAAAGTGCACGTTTTACCCATTGAGTATCATAACTTAATAATTCAATACAAAAGTTCAATATAATTATCATGAAGTTTATTTAAATGATGATTGTGTCAAGTTCTATAGTTTCTTGTTCCTCTGTGTCTTCAGTGAAAATGAACAAGCAAATGAAGTTCTAGTGTTTAGCTCTTTAGTAAGATTCATGTATCATCTGGTGAGTCATTTCTCAGAAGATTCTGGAGTTCATTGTGAAGTTTTCTAGTCTCAGCTTGGAATTTCTCCTTGAGCCTTTTAACCTCTTCCTAAAGAGTGATACATAAAACGAAACAGCTGAGCAAAAAGTGGTGTCCAGGTCATTGTTTAGGGAAAGTGCCAGTCACTGACTTTCCCTAACTTATTTTAAGCAATCAGTAATAAAAGACAGTCCCTAATTCCTCCTTTCCATTTGTATCCGTTTTACCTCTTACTCTTGCTTTCCTACTTGTGTAATTCTTCTTCCCAGTCTGTTCCTGTAGCTGCAGAAACATCATCTCTCAATCCCTAAAATATTGGTATCCTAAGAATTATATCCTAAGACCCCTTCCTCCTTTGTCCTTAAGCAATCTGAATCACATCTTGACTTCAGTTCTCATGTACACACAAATGAACATCAGATCTAGTATTACAAGGAGAGGTGGAAGTTAGTAAAATGCACATTTTATCCATTATGAATATCATAACTTTATAACTCAATACAGAAGTTCAACTGGGTGGTCTAGGTGATATCCTCAATCAGGTGATGAGTCTGAGCCTTAAATCAGGGAATTTGTTCCATGTCTCCACAGTCACAGGGTTAAAATAGAAGGAAAGAATGAGATCAGAAACCCTGGACTGAAAATACTGTCCTTCAGTGCGGGTCTGTAATCTCAAAATTGTCTTGAAACAGTCCTTGGAAAACAAAAACCTACAGGTAGATCAGCCATGATGGGGAGGATGCCCTTTGTCTCCTAAGGGTGCTCACAGAAGAATGTAAGACTAGGTTTGTAGATATGAAAGCACTGCAGATCCCACTCACTGGGAAGGCTGTTTTGATAACTTGCTAGGCTGTGTGATAGTGGCGTTAATTATCTCTTTGGAACTTAATTTTTCTAATCAGAAAGATGGGGGCATAATGGCCCTAATTCACTGAATAGACTAAAGAATGTGTGTATGGTGCTTTGTACAGTGCTTGGCAGATAGGGACTACTGCCACCTGAGTGACAATAATTGCAGAGGACTGGATGAAACAAACTCTGCAACTTAAAGGCCTTCAGAACCAGCAACAATTAAGGTAAAAACAGGGACATGGACATAGTGATATGAGATTAATTTAGCAAGGTAGTCTATGACCAGAGGAAAAGACTAGCTAGAAGCATGAGCAAAATAGCAAAAAGACTAATTACTGTGGGTTAGAAATGTCCTTGGATTGTGCTTAACAAATTATAGTGCTTATGCTGTGCCAAGCAGCATTCTAAACTCAAGTATTGACTCATTTAAGCTTCAAAATAGCCCTATAAAATAAGTAATATTAATATAACTATCTCCAAACAATATATTTAGTAAGAGGTGGAGCTGGGTTTCTCACGCACACTATTTGATTCCAGAGTCTTTGCCCTAGGTCGCATATTGTGCTGCCTCTTCCATGTAGTTGGCGCTTCACGGTCTCACTGATAGAGAGAGGCTGCTACTGCTAAGTCACTTCAGTCGTGTCCGACTCTGTGTGACCCCATAGACGGAAGCCCACCAGGCTCCCCCATCCCTGGGATTCTCCAGGCAAGAACACTGGAGTGGGTTGCCATTTCCTTCTCCAATGTGTGAAAGTGAAAAGTGAAAGTGAAGTCGCTCAGTCGTGTCCGACCCTTAGCGACCCCACAGACTACAGCCAACCAGGCTCCTCCATCCATGGGATTTTCTAGGCAATAGTACTGGAGTGGCTTGCCATTGCCTTCTCCGGATAGAGAGAGGGGAGTGTGATTAAAATGCAGAGGTGAAATAGCTGATGCGTACCTGGAGCTGACACTCCATGGCCTTCTGTTGCTGTGCCTCCTGGTATACTCTGTTTGTCTCCATTAGTCTCACTCGTTCCTGATTTAGTGTCTTCCTCAGCTCCGTCATTTGCTGATGCTGTGTTAGACTTTCCATCAACCTTTGTGCTTCAGCCTTCGTAAACTCTTCTCTTATACCTACCTCGGAGAGGAAGAAAATGACAAACCTCTCTAGGATTAAAGTACCCTTCCTTCTGCCCCCACTCCCTTATCTGTTATTGCCGCTACTTCATAGATAAAATTTCCTTGGTCATTTTTTTCTCCCTGCAAGCAATCATATGGTAGCTGAGGGTATATGCCCTATTCAGGCATAGACTGAGGAGCTAAGAATAGTACATCTTTGCCATTCTAGCTCTAGTTTAATGATCCCAGGTTTAATCAGGTCAAATTAACTTAAAATGTGTAGAATTTCTGTGTTGCATTCTTTTTTTCCCCATTTTTTTCTCACCTTCAATCTCCTTTTCCATTGCTGTGAGAGCCAGGTCTGTCTGCAAAATGGTAAGACTCACAGACTCCTTGGACTCTAAATATTTCTGAAGAGCTTCCTCAGCCTAAGAACCCCAAAAAATATGATCAGAAGTAAACAATGATTAGAAATGTTGTAAACCTCTTTATTTCCTTTTCTTCTCAGCATCTTTTCCTCCCTAGAAGTGCTCAGCCTGTACTTAGTGGAACTGTCGATCAAGCCTCTTCTGTCAAGGGGTGGACACAGGCTTCAAGCTGGCCTATTGGAGTACCCAAAGCCACTTGATGCAGAAGATTTGGGTATAGGTGACAAAATACTGCAACTTCAGCGTTTTAAAGACTGATATGGGTGCCAGGAAAGATTTCTTCTCTCCCATGAAACTGAGGTCATGAAGGGCTAGTTAAGCTGGGAGCTATCGGTGTCATCTTTGCTGCTATGTGGTGTGAGGCTGCCTGAGAATGAAGTCAATGGTGAGGGAAACAGAAAAAGCTGGATTTGGGATAGGAAAGAAAGAAGGAAAGGAGAACACTGATTACATTGTTACATGTAATCGACTGATTAAACTCTTGGGCATATCTATATTAATACAACTAAATTTAAACATTTTGCTTTTAGTTTATGTGCATTAATGAATTATTTTCTTAGGTTAGTTCATTTACTGGGATTCTGCCCTGTGTATCCAAAAAAGTCCATTTATTTGTTGCAATAAATGTTGATGGTTGTAATAAAAGTCTGGTGATTATGGCAATAGTCTAGTTCAGTTCCACAACTATTATTCTTCCTGTCTGTCGTCATTGATTTTTCGAAGAAGACCCCCCACAATCCCCCCATAATTAATACATAAAACTAAGGATACCTGTACTCCTTTCCTGGGCTCCTGATTGTACTTTGTCTTCAGCTCTTCTCTCTTCTGAATGAAGAGACCATGGCCCCCGGGTTTTGAATAAACCCCTTGCTTCACATTTTCTTCTAGAGGATGAAAAATATCCTGAAGTAAAGCTAAGCAACGATTCAGTGATGCCTCCGAGTTTTGTTTACGAAAGTCATTCTGTTTGGCTACTAGCTGCATCTTTAAGGGGATAAAGACACATGGAAAAGGTATTACCAACACTTCAGTAGTTTTAGAAATGATTCACAAAGAGAATCTTTGTATTTTTTCTGGGAATTCAAAGACTACAAGCAATACTATATTCTTTCTACCAAACCTATTGTAAAAAAAGTTCCATGGATAATACATTGTAGAAAAGTGACTTTACTTTTGTATTTGAAGTCTCTGGACACCCCTTTCTTTTGCCTCTTCTACTTTAGATAGAATCAGATCTCTAACCTCAAGCCCTAATTTTAAATGCAACCTACTGTGTTACTACTGTTTCAATATTATATTGGGTCTGGGATTTCCAGTGAGGAGGCAGAATGGATAATTGGCCTGAATAATGAGCATATGCTATTAAATCTGAGGAGATAATCTTTTATAGAGCCTTTGGCAATTATGTATGCTTAATTAATAAAAAAGGAAAGTTAATACTTTATGAATACAATTTTTTAAGGGATAAGATTGCTTTTAAAATACTAGTCCATGGGTGTAACATAATAAGATGAGTTATCTGTGTGTGAAACTTTCAGAATCTATAGGGTCTAGGGGCTTCCCTGCTGCTGCTGCTGCTGCTAAGTCGCTTCAGTCGTGTCCGACTCTGTGTGATCCCATAGATGGCAGCCGACCAGGCTCTGCCGTCCCTGGGATTCTCCAGGCAAGAACACTGGAGTGGGTTGCCATTTCCTTCTCCAGGGGGCTTCCCTGCTAGCTCAGTAATAAAGAATTTACCTGCAATGCAGGAGATGCAGGTTTGATCCCTATGTTAGGAAGAGATCCCCGGAGAAGGAAATGGCAACCCACTCCAGTACTGTTGTCTGGGAAAACCCATGGACAGGGGAGCCAGGAGGGCTATAGTCCATGGGGTTGCAAAGAGTCGGACATGACTTGAGACTAAATAATGACAACAACAGTTGTGTCCAGGGTAGTTATATGCTTTTTGTTGTTACTTGTATTCAGAATAATAGTGAAATCTTGGTCACATAAGTGATAGTCATTATCTCTCAGTCTAGTAAGAGTTGTTTTTCTTAAGTCCACATTTTGTATCGCATAGCGACATTTTGCCTTTTATTGCTCCTAAGTCCCATGAACTATAGCAAAAAACTTAATTACCTCTAATTTTTTCCGGTACCCTTGGTCCTCATCCTTGAAAGAGTTCTTCATGAAGACTTCAATGGCCTCTTTCTCACTGGCCCTGTGCAGGTCCAGCAGTTCCTGAAGGGTTTCTGTGGGCAGCTGCAGCTTCTGGCCCATCAGCTGGTCATAATGGGCAATGGCCTTTTGCACTGCAGCCAAGTTCTTAATCTGGGCCAAGGTCAGGGCTTCACTTTCCATGCAGGGCAGATCCCCACTGTTGATGGCATTGACATAGGTCTGCACTAGGTTCTCTAGATCTTCACAGGGGGAAGAGATGCTTGAATTATTTGCAGAGAAACAGGATATGCTCTGAACTAATTCTGAGAATGTTAATTTAGCATATTCAGCCTTCTACAGTGTTCAAATGGCTCAAGTAAGTTCCTTTGGGAAATTATGTGATCAAGAAGACAGGTCTTTCATTCTCTGAGAAAAGAAAGTGTTCAAAGGAGAAAACTGAAGATTTGTGTGATGACCTACATTTCATCACTTTCTAACTGGGCAATGAGGAGATGATTAGAAAAAGTCGTGTGTATTCATTTACTTAGAATATTATAGAACTTTTGCCTGTTTACTCTTCTCTTTCTTTCTTTCTTCCTCAGATTTCTATTCCCTTCAGAATTCCCTTTTCTCCTCCACTTGAACATGTAAAGCTGGTGTGAGTGTTACCCTCACCTGCAAAAGCACAAAGTAGGCAAATTAGACCGGGTCACCCTACTCTTTGTTGGAACTTTCCTGTTTGTCCCCCTCATCCTTTGCCTACTTGTGTTTGCACTCATCTTCCCTTTAGATTGTAGCAATAATTTACAATATGGACTTCCCTAGCTCAGACTCTAAAGCATCTGTCTACAATGCAGGAGACCCAGGTTCGATCCCTGGGTTGGGAAAATGCCCTGGAAAAGGAAATGGCAACCCACTCCAGTATCCTTGCTTGGTAAATTCCATGGACAGGGGAGCCTGGTGGGCTACAGTCCCTGGGGTCGCAAAGAGTTGGACACAACTGAGTGACTAACAAATAATAATTTACGAAGTTCTAAGACATAGAGTATTTAGGAACAACTGGATTGAGAAGTCTGCTTAGATTTCTTGAAGGGTTTTAGACAATCTGGGCATCTTTGTTTAATATTTGTGTTAAGTATGTTCTGTTTCTACAATGTATGTCTTCCCATTTTCTGCCTATCTAAGGCTGAAAAGTACTCACTGTACTAACAAGTACTCACTGTATTGGTGGAACAAGTACTGCCAACCCATGCGGATTAGTCTAGTTCAACAGTGGATCTTTTATAGTCAGAACTCTTTTAACTTGACCTTTTCTTCAGGTTATTCTTCCTATTTTATCTTATTTTGCAAGCATTACTAAAAACATCTAGAAATATTTTTGGAAATATTTAATAAATATGATACCTATGATTTTCTTGGTAGCATTTAACTATGCATTTTTAGCATTGACAGTGGAAGGAGAAATTGCAACAATGCTCTCATTCTCTACTTTGAATTGAAGGAAAACCCTTGAAAAGGTACTCACGAGATCCACTGGCCTTGATGCCTCCTGAAAGAGTTTTAGTCTTGGAATGGCTAAAGATGTAGGAACAGAAATCTGCCACCTGTTGTACAAACTTAGGATCAAGATCATCATTATTCAGTGTCTCAAGCTGGGTAAGCTTCTTCTGGTGAGTGGGCAAGTCAAAAATGAAGCATTTCTTTACTGGAAAGAATTTCTGTATACACAGACGGGGCAGATTAAAATTTTGAAGATGTTGATTGGTGCCTGAGAAGGGAAAAATAAGATTTATTTAGTATCAAATTAACATTCATTTTAATCTATTTCCCACAAATAAATGTGCCCTCTACCTGAGGTTGAGCTTCCCTTGTGGCTCAGCTGGTAAAGAATCTGCCTGCAATGTGGGAGACCTGGGTACAGTTACAAAGATCCCCTGAAGAAGCGAAAGGCTATCTACTCCAGTATTCTGGCCTGGAGAATCCCATTGACTGTACAGTCCACGGGGTCACAAAGAGTTGAACACAAGTGAACGACTTTCACTTTCACTCTCTGATGTTATTTATTTCATTACATTTTCACAAACCCAAAGCAAAAGATTAAAAGGTGATCATCCAGGGAAAGGAAAATGGAAAAATAATTTGCTCCAAGAACAGGGAATAATATAATTTAATATGGATTCTATTAGTTCATTTAAGTTAATAGTATTAATTATTTATGTGGTCATCTAGTCAGCTGAGTAAATACAGGAAACTATAAGTTTAACAAGCAACATACAAGAGATAACTTCTTGTGCTACTTTTCTCCCTCTTTCCAAAATTGGAGTCTGTTACCTTGCTTTGGTCTCAGTGAATTCTCCAGGTATTCATCTGCTGTGATGAGTTTCCCATTTGCTTCCAGGTCAAAGTAGAAATCTCTCAGAGTCCACACTAAGTCTGGACAGACTCTCACAAAGTCAGCTGCATCATCTACCCCATTAAGATCAGGTGAGGTATCTATTCTGAGCAGATGTGACACTTCTGTCACATAGCTGAGATGTAATTAAGGAAAACTTTTGGAAATAGGACTGCATCTGAGCCATATTTAATTCCATGCCTTTATATGCTTTTGTATTCTCTTTGGGTTGTAACCAAGTCCTCATTTCATTCAGTAAACATAAAGACTTTGTCTTGTTCTTTT
Organism: Moschus berezovskii; assembly: GCF_049115385.1. Lineage (NCBI taxonomy): Eukaryota > Metazoa > Chordata > Mammalia > Artiodactyla > Moschidae > Moschus > Moschus berezovskii. The sequence continues at coordinate 67,799,407 of NC_142463.1, forward strand.
AATGTTCACAGTGTTTTCATCTTTTTGTTTGATACACAAGGACTCATGAGCTGGTGAATGGAGGAATTCTTTCTGGCTTTGGTGCCATCCTGGACCACAAAAGGATACTGCAAGAGGTCGATAGCCCCCTGGTCAATTTTGTTCATGGTGTTGTATACAAAAGTACTACTCAATAGTAGTGCCAGTACAGATATATGGGTGTCATTTGTCTTGTCGCCCTAGAAGTCAGAATAAATTTCAGTCATGTCTCATGGCACTCCCATATGAGCAGTTACTAAAAATAGACCCTTGATCTACAAATGTTAAACAGAACAAACTAAAATGGTTGTGAGAAACATGGGAATTTTAGTTCTGTCATTAGCATTGATAATTTTATATAAAACCATATTTTGTTAACTTATCAGTCCCTCTTATAACTGGTTCAGTTCAGTTCAGTTCAGTCGCTCAGTCGTGTCTGACTCTTTGCGACCCCATGAATCACAGCACGCCAGGCTTCCCTGTCCATCACCAACTCCCAGAGTTCACTCAAATTCATGTCCATCGAGTCGGTGATACCATCCAGCCATCTCATTCTCTGTCGTCCCCGTCTCCTCCCACCCCCAATTCCTCCCAGCATCAGACTCTTTTCCAGTGAGTCAACTCGACACATGAGGTTACTGGTTAGGTATTTGCAAAATCAATAGTCAAAGCTACTGAAGGTAACCAGAGTAGTTCAATTCAAGATTTTCAACTGTGTAAAACAAAATTGGTCTGTATGCATAATATATGCATCTATTTTATTGAGTAACTATTATACACAGGGAAGTTCACATTACTGATCTTATCTAATACTCAAAACAATGCTGTGAGGATAAGTTTTTAACTACTGTCTCTATGTTACAGGTAAGTAAACTAAAGCAAAAATAGGTTGATCATTTTGAATTGTGGTAAATCAAAAGCAAAATGAAGACATAAAAAACAAGAGAAGTACAAGAGAAAGATCCAGTTTTGTGCTCAAGTCAGCTCATATCAGCTTACAACAGCAGGTTGTGTACATCATTTCTGAGCCTTGAGTTTAGTGACTTCACTTTGGTAGCTTGGAGTCAGCTGTGATGGGAGTACTTTGAAAACTAGAAAGTACTACAAATCAAGGCTTTTTTTCTTGCCAGATAGAAGTGGAAAAATAACGTGCATCTCTTGTGCAAATGATAAAATGGATGAGACCAAAGGGGAAATAGGAGATTTGAGGAGACTTATTCTTGTTTGTCAAAGTCTTAAGAGCTGCAAGTAGCAGGATCCTGATTTGGACTCAAGTTCTGCTGCCCTGAAGCCCACTGCTAACCTTTGTCCTCTGCAGGGTCAGACTCATAACGATGATTTTATTTGCACCGTCTCTCTCTTCAGTTCGGTTAACTGCCTAGCTCCACATTAGCACAGTCTCCTAATTGTGATTCTGGCTTTCACACCTATTTTTCTCACTTCAGGTTTCTAAAATTTGACTATTAAAAACAGAAAGGGGGGAAAAAAGTATACCCTGGTCAAGTAGAAGTAAAAAAAAAAAATCTCCCCGTGTAAAGGGTGTTCAGGGATGAAGAGGTTGATTAAAAAGAAATTCTTGTTCCTTACCTTCTCTACGTCTCCGAGTCCCTCAGTGTCAAGAAGAACCAGGGTGTGGTTTGGTTTCTTGGGGTGAGGCACACACCACATCCAGATGCCCTTCGTGTGAGACTGCACTGTGGATCCAACTGAGAAACCTACAGCAGGAGTTGAGATGCTGTAATAGAGGAGTGGATCTGGAAACTGGACACTGTCTTAATAGGTGAGCGACCATTTAAGGATGTGAGAGTTGGACTGTGAAGAAAGCTGAGCGCTGAAGAATTGATGGTTTTGAACTGCGGTGCTGGAGAAGACTCTTGAGAGTCCTTTGGACTGCAAGGAGATCCAACTAGTCCATTCTAAAGGAGATCAGTCCTGAGTGTCCATTGGAAGGACTGATGCTAAAGCTGAAACTCCAATACTTTGGCCACCTCATGAGAAGAGTTGTTTCACTGGAAAAGACTCTGATGCTGGGAGGGATTGGGGGCAGGAGGAGAAGGGGACGCCAGAGAATGAGATGGCTGGATGGCATCACCAACTTGATGGACATGAGTTTGAGTGAACTCTGGGAGTTGGTGATGGACAGGGCGGCCTGGCGTGCTGTGATTCATGAGGTTGCAAAGAGTCGGACACGACTGAGCAACTGAACTGAACTGAAGAAGTTTATGGAAAGCAAGGTGAGGATATGGAAGAAAATATAACTCTATATTTTTCTGAATTACAATAGAAGAATGTGATAAAAGAATGCCAAGTACCATAGGGCTGGAAATTTGACATTTTTTACATGAATATTATACTATCAAAATTTAGTTACTTATAATTACATATGTAGAAGTTATTTCACTGATGTCTTATAATTGGAAAGTAGTGTAATTTTTCAAAGTAGATACTAAGGGAAAAAATGAGGTGATTTGTCAGAAGCAGAAGTCTACCTTTCATCTCCCAGAAGATCATTAGCTAGATTTGAGCCAAGCAATAGCTTTCAATATTCCTCCCAGGTCTCTCACTTCCTCTCCTCACATCACTGTCCTGCATGCTGGGAGTGGGTGGACAGAAGGGACTTGGCTGGGCTCTGCTGGTGTCACTCACCCTTGTTCTTCCCAGCCAGCTTGTTCATCAGGTAGGATTTGCCTGTGCGGTAGAGGCCCATGATAGCCACCACCACAACAGGCTGCCTTATGGCAGACAGGATCTTCAGAGCTTCTTGATTAACCAGCAGTTGCCCATTAGTGTTCTCAATGAGGCACAAGGGTTCTGGCATGTGATTCAAAGGGGCCATGTCCATGGTGTCACCTGATGTTCAAGGAAAGACATGGGATAGACTGAAGTTTCTATTCTTAAAGTAGAGAAAAGTCATTTTGCTTCCTCAAACTGTACACATACTTCTCCCCAGATAGTCTAAGTTTCTGAAGAAGTGAATAATAATAAATAAAAAGATAGTAAAAAGGGTCATTGTAACATAAGTCCAAGCGCTTCAACACAAGAGAAGTCCTAAACTCAACAACACAAGAGAAGACTCTACACATGGACATCATCAGATGGTCAATACCGAAATCACATTCATTATATTCTTTGCAGCCAAAGATGGAGAAACTCTATACAGTCAGCAAAAAAAAAAAAAAAAAGACTAGGAGCTGACTGTGGTTCAGATCATGAATTCTTTACTGCAAAATTCAGACTTAAATTGAAGAAAGTAGGGAAAATACTAGACGATTCAGGTATGACCTAAATCAAATCCCTTACAATTACATGGTGGGGTCGCTCTCGCAGTTTCCACGCCCGGCAGGTGCGGCGGTAGGAGCTGTCGGCGGGTCGTACGCGCGCACGCACGCCTCTCTGGGTGTCCGGTTTGGTATGGACTCTTGCCTAGAAAATCCCATGGATGGAGCAACCTGGTAGGCTGCAGTCCGTGGGGTCGCTAAGGGTCCGACACGACTGAGCAACTTCACTTTCACACATTGGAGAAGGAAATGGCAACCCACTCCAGTGTTCTTGCCTGGAGAATCCCAGGGATGGGGGAGCCTGGTGGGCTTCCGTCTGTGGGGTCACACAGAGTCGCACACGACTGAAGTGACTTAGCAGCAGCAGCATGCGGGTCACGCCAGCCCGACGCGCTTCTCGGAACTTGGCAGAGGGCGGGGAGAAAAGGCGCGCTACGTGCGCGCCGGCCCTTCCGACGTCGGTGCGGCGGGAGGCTCCGCCCGGCCGAGGGCTTCTTTGCCCCGCCCCTTTCCCGCGCCGTCGTGGCGGCCACTTCCGGGCCCTCCCCACCTTCTGCGAAACCAACGAGAGGACACCGCCTGCATCTAGAGCAGCCCGACCAGGAACGTAACCGAGTGGCACGCGAACGTGAGAGAAAAGCTGTGCGCGGCTGCGCTTTCCCGCCCCTGAGCCGTTCTAGACGCGGGTGCTGGGGCTTCGGCCCGCACCTGGAGCTGCCGGCGGAGCAGCCCCCGGAACGACCCCGCCCCTCTTCAGGGTAGGCCTGGGCCCTGGCTCACTCCCAGCATGCTCCACGCGAGGATGCCAGGAAAAATGCTTTCTGAAAGCAGTTCATTTTTGAAGGGTGTAATGCTTGGAAGCATTTTCTGTGCCTTGATCACTATGCTAGGACACATTAGGATTGGTCATGGAAATAGAATGCACCACCATGAGCATCATCATCTCCAAGCTCCTAATAAAGAGGACATCTTGAAAATTTCAGAGGATGAACGCATGGAACTCAGTAAGAGCTTTCGGGTATACTGTATCCTCCTTGTCAAACCCAAAGATGTGAGCCTCTGGGCTGCAGTGAAAGAAACTTGGACCAATCACTGTGACAAAGTAGACTTCTTCAGTTCTGAAAATGTTAAAGTGTTTGAGTCAATTAACATGGAAACAAATGACATGTGGTTAATGATGAGACAAGCTTACAAATACGCCTTTGATAGATATAGAGACCAATACAACTGGTTCTTCCTTGCACGCCCCACTACGTTTGCTATTATTGAAAACTTAAAGTACTTTTTGTTAAAAAAGGATCCATCACAACCTTTCTATCTAGGTCACACTGTAAAATCTGGAGATCTGGAGTATGTGAGCATGGAAGGAGGAATTGTCTTAAGTATAGAGTCAATGAAGAGACTTAACAGCCTTCTCAGTATTCCTGAGAAGTGTCCTGAACAGGGAGGGATGATTTGGAAGATATCTGAAGATAAGCAGCTTGCCGTCTGCCTGAAATATGCCGGAGTGTTTGCAGAAAATGCAGAAGATTCTGAAGGAAAAGATATATTTAACACCAAATCTGTTGGGCTTTTTATTAAAGAGGCAATGACTAATCACCCAAACCAGGTAGTAGAAGGATGTTGTTCAGATATGGCTGTTACTTTTAATGGACTGACACCTAATCAGATGCATGTAATGATGTATGGGGTATACCGTCTTAGGGCATTTGGGCATGTTTTCAATGATGCATTGGTTTTCCTACCTCCAAATGGTTCTGACAATGACTGAGAAGTGAAACAAGAGCATGTATATGATCGCCGTACAGGACATGTGTTGTTGTTATTTGTAGTAACAACTGCCTGTATATCCAACACAGCAGTATGTTTCTTTGTTTTCTTTTTCAATTTGGTGGCACTGATTTATTCCCACATTGAAGTTTAGTAGTACATTTTTAATTGGTTGGATATTTTTTTTCTTAAAAAATATGATAATTTCAACTGTGTTGGAAAGAAATGTCTTAAGAATAATAATTTTACAAATAAAGGATATATTTATAAGTAATAAAAAAATATTATATGGTGGAAGTGACAAATAGATTCAAGGGATTAGATCTGATAGAGTGCCAGAAGAACTATGGAAGGAGTTTCGTGACATTGTACAGGAGACAGGGATCAAGACAATCCTTAAGAAAAAGAAATACAAAGAGGCAAAATGGTTGTCTGAGGAGGGCTTACAGATAGCTGAGAAAAGAAGAGAAGCAAAAGGCACAGGAGAAAAGGAAAGATACACCCATCTGAATGCAGAGTTCCAAAGAATAGCAAGGAGAGACAAGAAAGCCTTCCTCAGTGATCAGTGCAGAGAAATAGAGAAAAACAATAGAATGGGAAAGACTAGAGATTTCTTCAAGAAAATTAGAGATACAAAGGGAAAATTCCACGCAAAGATGGGCACAATAAAGGACCGAAATGGTATGGACCTAACAGAAGCAGAAGATATTAAGACGAGGTGACAAGAATGCACAGAAGAACAATGCAAAAAAGATCTTCATGACCCAGATAATCACCATGGTGTGATCACTCACCTAGAGACAGACATCCTGGAATGCGAAGTCAAGTGGGCCTTAGGAAGCATCAACGTGAACAAAGTAAGTGGAGGTGATGAAATTCCAGCTGAGCTATTTCAAATCCTAAAAGACGATGCAGTTAAAGTGCTGCACTCAATATGCCATCAAATTTGGAAAACTCAGCAGTGGCCACAGGACTGGAAAAGGGCAGTTTTCATTCCAATCCCCAAAATAAGCAATGCCAGTGAACATCAAACTACCACACAATTGCACTCATCTCACACGCTAGCAAAGTAATGCTCAAAATTCTCCAAGCCAGGCTTCAACAGAATGTGAACTGTGAACTTCCAGATCTTTAAGCTCATTTTAGAAAAGAAAGAGGAACCAGAGATCAAATTGCCAACATCCGCTGGATCATTGAAAAAGAAAGAGTTCCAGAAAAACATCTACTTCTGCTTTATTGACTATGCCAAATCCTTTGACTGTGTGGATCACAACACACTGTGGAAAATTCTGAAAGAGATGGGAATATCAGACCACCTGACCTGCCTCCTGAGAAATCTGTATGCAGGTCAAGAAGCAGCAGTTAGAACTGGACATGGAATAACAGACTAGTTCCAAATGGGGAAAGGAGTACATCAAGGCTATATATTGTTACCCTGCTTATTTAACTTCTATGCAGAGTATATTATGTGAAATGCCTGGCTGGCTGAAGTGCAAGCTGGAATCAAGATTGCTGGGAGAAATATCAATAACCTCAGATATGCAGATGACACCACCCTTATGGCAGAAAACAAGGGAGAACTAAAGAGCCTCTTGATGAAAGTGAAAGAGGAGAGTGAAAAAGTTGGCTTCAAGCTCAACATTCAGAAAACAGATCGTGGCATCTGGTCCCATCACTTTCTGGCAAATAGATGGGGAAACAATGGAAACAGTGAGAGACTTTATTTTTTGGGCTCCAAAATCACTGCAGATGGTGACTGCAGCTACGAAATTAAAAGACGCTTGCTCCTTGGAAGAAAGAAAATGTGTGACAAACCTAGACAGTATATTAAAAAGCAGAGACATTATTTTGCCGAAAAATATCTGTCTAGTCAAAGCTATAGTTTTTCCAGTTCATATATGGATGTGAGAGTTGGACTATAAAGAAAGCTGAGCACTGAAGAATTAATGCTTTTGAACTGTGGTGTGAGAGAAGACTCTTGAGAGTCCCTTGAATGCAAGGAGATCAAACCAGTCAATGCTAAAGGAAATGAGTCCTGAATATTCATTGGAAGGACTGATGCTGAAGCTGTAACTCCAATACTTTGGACACCTGATGGGAAGACTGACTCATTGGAAAAGACCCTGATGCTGGGAATGATTGAAAGCAGGATAAGGGGATAACAGAGGATGAGATGGTTGGACAGCATCACCAACTCCATGGACGTGAGTTTGACCAAGCTCCTGGAGTTGGTGATGGACAGGGAAGCCTGCCGTTTTGCAGTCTGTGGGGTTGCAAAGAGTCATACATGACTGAGCTACTGAACTGAACTGAGGCCCTTCAGAGTTCTACTAGAGGATGCTCCACTGGTTCTTAAGTATTTGGTGAATGTGTAGAAAAGCATTTTCTGAATCTAAACTACTGCTAGTTTGAGTCTCGCTTTTCTCCATTGGCTTTTATCTTGCTTATGTTTCTTAGTTTCTATCTCCCTGAATCCCCAGGTTGAACCTTTATGACCACTATTTGTTCTATTACACTTTTTTCCTTTACCCAATATCAACCTGCTTTTCTCTAATTTAGGACTGTGTCCAGCCAAAATGCATTAAACTAAATCCTGCCAGGTCCTTATGTACCATTGTCTAGCAAATAGTAATTGCTTACTTCTTAAAGCTTTACTTTTAAAGAATTTTTTATATAAATATGTGTTATTCAATCAAAACTTTAATGATTGATCATTTTATGAATGAGAAAGTGAGTGAAAATATTTTCTTAACACCTAACCATTATAAGATTCAGATTATGGAATGCTGCTGCTGCTGCTGCTGCTGCTAAGTCACTTCAGTCGTGTCCGACTCTGTGTGACCCCACAGACGGAAGCCCACCACGCTCCCCCATCCCTGGGATTCTCCAGGCAAGAACACTGGAGTGGGTTGCCATTTCCTTCTCCAATGTGTGAAAGTGAAAAGTGAAAGTGAAGTCGCTCAGTCGTGTCCAACCCTTAGCGACCCCACGGACTGCAGCCTACCAGGCTCCTCCATCCATGGGATTTTCTAGGCAAGAGTACTGGAGTGGCTTGCCATTGCCTTCTCCGGAGATTATGGAATAAAATGTATGAAAACCTAAATATGTGTGAGATTCCTTGACTTCTATTATTCATAATTTTGATCTTGCTTGTTAAAATAAAGCCTATTTTCCTATTCATTCAGGGCACTTTTTATAATTTGAAAAATTATACTTGAATATATATATATATATGTTTGATTCATTTTTAGCAATTCAGAACTCTTGCAGCAGAGTTTTCTTTTTTGTTTAGTGTGTCTGGACTTAATAGCTTTTCAGAATGGTCCATTGAAAGTCATCAGTTGGTATCCCTGATACGCCAACTGGTTCCCCAAACGGCCTTCACTGTAACAACTATTTTCTAACTTCTTAATTTTAATTCTTGTAACCAAAAGAATCCCCAATGAAACAGTTTTAAAACTATCTGAAATGTAAATAAATGCTTGCTTTTCTGCCTTGCCATATTATAAAGAATGATTATCTTTCATTTTCAGTTCAGTTCCGTTCAGTTCAGTCGCTCAGTCATGTCCGACTCTGCAACCCCATGAATAGCAGCACTCCAGGCCTCCCTGTCCATCGCCAACTCCTGGAGTTCACTCAAAAACATGTCCATCAAGTCGGTGATGCCATCCAGCCATCTCATTCTCTGTCATCCCCTTCTCCTCCCGCCCCCAACCTTTCCCAGCATCAGAGTCTTTTCCAGTGAGTCAACTCTCTGCATGAGTTGGACAAAGTATTGGAGTTTCAGCTTTAGAATGAGTCCTTCCAAAGAACACCCAGGACTGATCTCCTTTAGAATGGACTGGTTGGATCTCCTTGCAGTCCAAGGGATTCTCAAGAGTCTTCTCCAACACCACAGTTCAAAAGCATCAGTTTTTCAGCACTCAGCTTTCTTCACCATCCAACTCTCACATCCATACATGACCACTGGAAAAACAAAAGCCTTGACTAAATGGACCTTTGTTGGCAAAGTAATGTCTCTGCTTTTTAATATGTTATCTAGTTTGGTCATAACTTTCCTTCCAAGGAGTAAGCATCTTTTAATTTCATGGCTGCAATCAGCATCTGCAGTGATTTTGGAGCCCAAAAAAATAAAGTCTGACACTGTTTCCACTATTTCCCCATCTATTTCCCATGAAGTGATGGGACCAGATGCCATGATCAAAAAGGACAGAATGATCTCTGTTCATTTCCAAGGCAAACCATTCAATATCACAGTAATCCAAGCCTATGCTCCAACCAGTAATGCTGAAGAAGCTGAAGTTGAATGGTTCTATGAAGACCTACAAGATCTTTTAGAACTAACACCCAAAAAAGATGGCCTTTTCATTTTAGGGGACTGGAATGCAAAAGTAGGAAGTCAAGAAACACCTGGAGTAACAGGCAAATTTGGCCTTGGAGTATGGAATGAAGCAGGGCAAAGGCTAATAGTGTTTTGCCAAGAGAACATACTGGTCATAGCAATCACCCTCTTCCAACAACATAAGAGAAGACTCTACACATGGACATCACCAGATTGTCAACACCGAAATCAGATTGATTATATTTTTTGCAGCCAAAGATGGAGAAGCTCTATACAGATAGCAAAAACAAGACCAGGAGCTGACTGTGGCTCAGATCAAGAACTCCTTATTGCCAAATTCAGACTTAAATTGAAGAAAGTTGGGAAAACCACTAGACCATTCAGATTTGACCTAACTCAAATCCCTTATGATTGTACAGTGGAAGTGAGAAATAGATTTAAGGGACTAGATCTGATAGAGTGCCTGATGAACTATGGACAGAGGTTCGTGACATTGTACAGGAGACAGGGATCAAGACCATCCCCATTGAGAATAAATGCAAAAAAGCAAAATGGCTGTCTGAGGAGGCCTTACAAATAGCTGTGAAAAGAAGAGAACCAAAAAGCAAAGGAGAAAAGGAAAGATATAAGCATCTGAATGCAGAGTTCCAAAGAATAGCAAGGAGAGATAAGAAAGCCTTCCTCAGCGATCAATGCAAAGAAATAGAGGAAAACAACAGAATGGGAAAGACTAGAGATCTCTTTAAGAAAATTAGAGATACCAAGGGAACATTTCATGCAAAGATGGGCTCAATAAAGGACAGAAATATATGGACCTAACAGAAGCAGAAAATACTAAGAAGAGGTGGCAAGAATACACAGAAGAACTGTACAAAAAAGATCTTAATGACCCAGATAATCACGATGGTATGATCTTCCATTTTAGAAGCAATTATTTACAACAGAAGCTAAAATCTCACCATCTGCTTGCCTTTTTTAAAAGGGATATCCTACAATAAAAAGGTCTGGATTCCCTTGTTAGCTAATGTGAAAATTCCTTTTTAAAAAAGTATGAAGACCCATTCCCCCTTTCCTTAATTTCCAACACCCCAGAGATTATCTAGGTGACAGATAAATAGAAATTGCTTGGGAGCAAATGAGAGATCCATTGCAAATGACATAGCCCCAGGACATGAGAGCCAGAAATGCACAGTCCAAGCCAGATTCAAAAAGAGAGGATTCCACATAATTTTACATTCCCAAAGGCCAAATCTCTTTTTACTTTAACCCATTTCCAAAGCAATATTGGCATCTTATATTTGTTGAGTCCTATTGTCTGATGTATTTATAGCAGGAATCACAGTCATTTTTAGATTAGAAAGATATGGAGACATGACTTACAACAATTAGCTAGAAAAACAGAAGATAACAATCAAAATTTATTTGTAGATATTGAGAGCTTACCAGATCTCTTGCTATGGGATGATGTCACGAATGATAAAGGAAATGAATTTGAATTTTCAGGCCACTTAATAAATAACATTAGGGCTGTGTATTTATACTAGTGGAAGTATTTTATATATTGTCACCAGATGTTATCTGGTAGCATCTTTAATGTTAATCGAATAACCCAGCCTCCAAAATGTCTGCAGATTCATTGTGTTTGAGCCTCATGTGTAACTGTCGCTCTGCTATCATAACTCAGTTTATGATGTGTGCTTTTGTTATTGTTGTTTGCCTTCACTTTGCTTTGTGTTGTTTTTGGTTTGAATTTGTAGAGGAAAAACTCTTATAAAGGAGAAAAATGGAAATCAAACAAGAAGGAGATGTGCAAAGTATGTGCCATGAAATGAAGGAGGAAACAGCCAGAACAGGCTCTATCTTGAAAGCAAGACTCCATCTTGGGCCGGACTGTGGACTTTGAGCTCTATGCCCAGTTATCTATGGAAGCAACAAACCAACTGGAAAACCTGGCCCCTAGAAGAAAGAGTCCCAGGGCTTGTACCTAGACTCTCTGCTGCCTAAAATATACCCTAATTATCTCTGTAACCTAATAGAATCATGCATTCTATTATGCTTATACATTCTATATATGCTTATGCTTATATATGACCACAGGCCTATTGATAATTCTCCACCGTTAACTACCTAGGCTTAAGGCATATGAATCATGGGTTAGCTTTGATTATATTTTTATTTTTCCTTTGTTCAGACTAGTTTCAGGGAATTTGGGGAGGCGGGTTTGTGCATTTAGGGTATATAAGGTTTTCACAAAAAGTGGTCAGGGTCCTTGGCTAAGAGGAGACTCTGCCTTGGGCCCGCCGGTGTTATAAACTGCACTCCAATATCTGCATTGTCCTTCTGAGTGAGTTTGTTTCCCAAAATGCGTGGCTACAACAATAGTACATTCAAAGGGGAGAGAGTTCCAAGGAGTGAACAAAATTGCCAGACAGTTTTAAGTGCTCAAGAAGGGCAACTGTTATATTAAGTGATTCTTAATGAGATGGCTGGATGGCATCACCAACTCGATGGACATGAGTTTGCGTGAACTCTGGGAGTTGGTGACAGACAGGGAGGCCTGGCGTGCTGTGATTCACGGGGTTGCAAAGAGTCGGACACGACTGAGCAACTGAACTGAACTGAACTGAATAGTAACATCACTAGAGTAGCAGAAACAATACAAAATACAAAAGGCCTTAAGGAATGAGAGGGTGTCAAGAAATCAAAGCTAATTAATTTAGGATTCTTTTTGAACAAAGAAACCCATCTTCAAACAAAGTACAAGACTAGGAATAAAATATGTAGCCATTTTCATGAAGCCTTGCTTCATTGTACATTCTGGGATTCAACTTTTTTCCTTTTTTCTCTTTTGTTCTTAATGTAAGCAAGCCATTTACATTACATCTGATTCAGTGCTGTTTCTCATGAAAATAAATATAATAAAAATAAGAAATATACATAGTTCTTGAAAAATTCAGGCTGCAATTTGAAGGCTCTTAATCAGGTTTTATCAAAGACAATCTAAGTGGTAGTTACAATCCCCATGGGTCATAAGGTGACAAAGAAAGAAAAACAGGGTGAAGACATTTCACACTCTCTGTCCCCACACATGTTCCTGTCTAATTCAACCACCAGCAAAAGGAACTGACGATGAATTCTGCTGCCTGGATGACATCACCACAATTTACCTTTAACGGGGCTCTGACAGTCCACATAGAGCTCAGCTGCATCATACCATGAACAGACTATTTTTAACTGGAGGAAAATTGCTTTACAATGTTGTGTTGGTTTCTGCTATACAATAATGCTAACCAGTCATAATTTTATGTATATTCATACATAGCCTCCCTCCCGTCCTCTCATCCCACTCCTCTAGGTCATCACAGAGCTCCAGGCTGGACTCCCTGTGTTAAAGAGCAATTTCCCGCTAGCTAGATACAATGGCAAGCCACTCCAGTACTCTTGCCTAGAAAATCCCATGGATGGAGGAGCCTGGTAGGCTGCAGTCCGTGGGGTCGCTAAAGGTCGGACACGACTGAGCGACTTCACTTTCACTTTTCACTTTCACACATTGGAGAAGGAAATGGCAACCCACTCCAGTGTTCTTGCCTGGAGAATCCCAGGGACGGGGGAGCCTGGTGGGCTTCCGTCTATGGGGTCACACAGAGTCGGACACGACTGAAGTGACTTAGCAGCAGCAGCAGCAGCTATTTTAAGAAGGAAATGGCAACCCACTCCAGTGTTCTTGCCTGGAGAATCCCAAGGACGGGGGAGCCTGGTGGGCTTCCGTCTATGGGGTCACACAGAGTTGGACACGACTGAAGTGACTTAGCAGCAGTAGCAGCAGTGTATACACGTCATGCTACTGTGTCAATTCGTCCCACCTTCTCTTTCTCCTACTGTTCCACAAGCCCATGAATGGCATTTTTAAAACATCCTGACGCCTTCAAACACTTCCCCCACCCTTCCCCCAGTATTACCTTAACTGTAAACTCAGTAGCAGAAATCTTTTAGAGCTGATAAGAAAGCTGCTTCATTGAAAACTTGAGTTCTTGCTCCTTCTCAGTTTACTTGTGTTGGTTTCTGATGTCTTTTTTCCTTACCAATCCTAGGGCTTTCTTTTCTCTTCACCCGACTCTGCCAGAGGACAAAGGATTAGATTATGAAACAGAAACTCGTAGTTGAAGGAAACTGAAACCAAAAGCCAAATTCTGTGACTAAATGATTCCAGCCGGAGTTTCTTGGTTTGGATGTATTTGGACTGATTTCCCAGAAACTGCATATTGTCCGTGGAAGAGAACTTTGAAATCATTTGCATTTTTTCCTTCTCCAAACTGTCTTCAAAGCTGTGAGAAACCACAGTAAGTCTACAGTAATAGTGACTGTATCCCCAAAGTAAGGAAGCAGCCATCCTATGCAATTCAGGTCCTCTCTTGCTAAATATTTAGGAATTTTGACAGAATTTTTTTTTTTTTTTCTGAGAAAACCTGGCTTTGACACACGGAATAAACGGCTGTATAATTTCAGTGGGAAAAAAAATCTTCCTAAATAGATAAACCAGATGCTAAACAGTTTTCAAGAATTTTAAAAATAATCTGTCATTAAGTGGTCAACAAATGGATTTTTGCAACTGCGTCTTTCATCAGTCAGGCAAATATTCAAAGCACACAGTTTGCTTCATAAACTTAAATGTCAAGTTCCTTCTTCAGGATTAAGAAGTTCTCAGCTATCATTTCTTTAAATAAATTCTCTGCTCTCTTCTGCTCTTTTCCTTCTGGGAAACCCATTACCCTAATGCCTTTCCTAAAAGAATCAGTTCTTACAGAATTTCCTCATTTTTAAATTCTCTTTCCACTTTTGCCTCTATTATTTCTAGATTTCTACCTTCAAACTGACTAATTCTCTTTGCCGTGTGGTCTGCTCTGTTTCTAATACTTTCTAATGCATTCTTTATCCTGCTTATTGAGTCCTTCAGCTGCAGAATTTCTATTTGACTCTTTTTTTAGTGTTTCAGTCTCTTTGGCAAAGTATTCCTCCTGTTCATTTATTTTATCCCTGAGTTCACTGAACTGTCTTTCTGAATTCCTAGAGCACTGTCATTTTCTTTGTGTGATACAGTATTACTGTTCATGAAGTGAAGAGTCACTGGTTCTTCTGCTGATACATTTGAAGTAGTGAACACCTTTCTTCTTTATGTAAAGCTCATGTGTGTGTCTCTGGTTCCATGTTTTTGTTTTTTTTTTTAAAGAAAACTATGCATTTATTTTCACAGATATTCATGCTTTTTCAGATTCTTTTCCTATATAGGTTATTACAGAATATTGAGTAGAATTCCCTGTGCTATATATCCTTATTGATTACCTATTGTATATATAGTAAGGTGTAAATATTAATCACAAACTCCTAATTTATCCCCCCCCCACTTGTCCCCTTTGGTAACCATAAATTTGTTTTTGAAGTTTGAGTGTCTGTTTTTGTTCCGTAAATAAGTTTATTTGTATCCTTTTTTTCAAATTCTACATGTAAGTGATACCATATTTTTATTTGTGGGACTTACTTCACTTAGTGTGCTAGTCTCTGGGCTCATCCATGTTGCTACGAATGGCATTCCTTCGCTCTTTCCTGCGGCTGAGTGATATTCCATTTTGTTTATGTGCCACCTCTCCTTTGCCTGTTCCTCTGTCAGTGGACATTCAGATTCTTTAGAAATTGGACCCCATCCTTTGTTTTCCATAAGTGGCACTATGGAAAACTTAGCACTAGCTAAAGTTTTTAATTTATCTGAGCTGCCTCTGGTTATACCTGAGGGTTAGCACTTTCCACCCTCCACTGCCTCTGGCAGAGTTGCCCCTCGGTGTCTACTTGTCCAGACTTGTGCCTCTGGGGTTGCTGGAGCCTTGCTGCTCGCTTGTGTCCCTGGTATCACCATCTGGGGCACCAAAGTGGCAGATCCTTCTCTAGAGACCCTCAGTTCAGTTCAGTTCAGTCACTCAGTCGTGTCCGACTCTTTGTGACCCCATGAATCACAGCATGCCAGGCCTCCCGGTCCATCACCAACTCCTGGAGTTCACTCAAACTCATGTCCATCGAGTTGGTGATGCCATCCAGCCATCTCATTGTCTGTCGTCCCTGTCTCCTCCCACCCCCAATCCTTCCCAGCATCAGACTCTTTTCCAATGAGTCAACTCTTCGCATGAGGTTGCCAAAGTATTGCAGTTTCAGCTTCAGCATCAGTCCTTCCAATGAACACGCAGGATTGATCTCCCTTAGAATGGACTGGTTGGATCTCCTTGCAGTCCAAGGGACTCTCAAGAGTCTTATCCAACACCACAGTTCAAAAGCATCAATTCTTCGGCGACCAGCTTTCGTCACAGTCCAACTCTCACATCCATACATGACCACGGGAAAAACCATAGCCTTGACTAGATGGACCTTTGTTGGCAAAGTAATGTCTCTGCTTTTTAATATGCTATCTAGGTTGGTCATAACTTTCCTTCCAAGGAGCAAGCGTCTTTTCATTTCCTGGCTGCAATCAGCATCTGCAGTGATTTTGGAGCCCAAAAAAATAAAGTCTGACACTGTTTCCACTGTTTCCCCATCTATTTCCCATGAAGTCATGGGACCAGATGCCATGATCTTTGTTTTCTGAATAGACCCTAGCATCCCTTAAAGGGAAAGTCAACTAAGAATGACTCTATTTTATTCCTACAATATGACATTTGGTTGGTTTTCCAGGGCAAGCTGAGACCACACTGGGTCGTTGTCTGACCTATTGTAGCATAAATTTTTAGTCATGGTGATGGTGAATACTCAGTTTTTGGACTGGAATTTATCTGAGGTGAAATTGGAAATATCAGCTCCTATAAACTCCACTCCCAAATGCAGGCTTTATAGAAGTCGTATGTGAGTATAGTAGATCAATTAAAGATGTACTGTAGGAGGCATCTCTTTTCCTAAGACTTCTTTGCTCATCACAACTTTGATGGGTATACAAGCCTTCAGTTCACTTCAGTCACTCAGTCGTGTCCGACTCTTTGCGACCCCATGAATCGCAGCATGCCAGGCCTCCTGTCTATCACCAACTCCCGGAGTTCACTCAAACTCATGTCCACAGAGTCGGTGATGCCATCCAGCCATCTCATCCTCTGTCGTCCCCTTCTCTTCCCGCCCCCAATCCTTCCCAGCATCAGACTCTTTTCCAGTGAGTCAACTCGTCGCATGAGGTGGCCAAAGTATTGGAGTTTCAGCTTTAGCATCAGTCCTTCCAATGAACACCCAGGACTGATCTCCTTTAGAATGGACTGGTTGAATCTCCTTGCAGTCCAAGGGACTCTCAAGAGTCTTCTGCAACACCACAGTTCAAAAGCATCAATTCTTTGGCGATCAGCTTTCTTCACAGTCCAACTCTCACATCCATACATGACTACTGGAAAAACCATAACTTTGACTAGACCAAGTGTAGTTTGTTGGAAAAGTAATGTCTCTGCTTTTTAATATGCTGTCTAGGTTGATCATAACTTTCCTTCCAAGGAGTAAGCATCTTTTAATTTCATGGCTGCAATCACCATCCACAGTGATTTTAGAGCCCCCAAAAATAAAGTCTGACACTATTTCCACTGTTTCCCAATCTATTTCCCATGAAGTGATGGGACCAGATGCCATGATCTTAGTTTTCTAAATGTTGAGCTTCAAGCCAACTTTTTCACTCTCCTTTTTCACTTTCATCAAGAAGTATTTTAGTTCCTCTTCACTTTCTGCCATAAGGGTGGTGTCATCTGCATGTCTGAGGTTATTGACATTTCTCCCAGCAATCTTGATTCCAGCTGGTGCTTCTTCCAGCCCAGCGTTCCTCATGATGTACTCTGCATATAAGTTAAATAAGCAGGGTGACAATATACAGCCTTGACGTACTCCTTTTCCTATTTGGAACCAGTCTGTTGTTCCATGTCCAGTTCTAACTGTTGCTTCCTGACCTGCATATAGGTTTCTGAAGAGACAGGTCAGGTGGTCTGGTATTCCCATCTCTTTCTGCATTTTTCACAGTTTGTTGTAATCCACACAGTCGAAGGCTTTGGCATAGTCAGTAAAGCAGAGATAGATGTTTTTCTGGAACTCTCTTGCTTTTTCCACGATCAGCGGATGTTGGCAATTTGATCTCTTGTGCCTCTGCCTTTCCTAAAACCAGCTTGAACATCTGCAAGTTCACGGTTCACACATTGCTGAAGCCTGGTTGGAGAATTTTGAGTGTTACTTTACTAGCGTGTGAGATGAGTGCCAAAACTCATTCTCTTTCTACTTTGATGACTCCACACTCTGTTCTTACTGTGTCTGCTTTCCTCTACTCACTACCTTGAGTTTTAGAGCAAACATTCCTGCTAAGACTTACATCCTTGTATTTACCACCCCTGCTCTAACGGACATGTGAATAGATTTTTATAAACATTCACATTTCCCCTTCTATCATGAATTTTGGGGTGAAGTGTTCAAATCCAAAATGTGTGTTTCACCTTTTTATCATATGTTATCCCAGCAACATATGTTACACTGCTAGAGAGGACTGAATTTAAAATTTGAGGCATTATAAATTGTGCCCAGACCCCCTTGCTCTGAAAACTATGTGGAAAAATTTCTTACAGGAGTGTAGAGGCATGCAGCTTAAAATGAATTACATTTTGAGGGCTCTGAGTTTTTGGTGATGTTTCCAGAAAAGCAGCAGCTAGTTGTGAAATTTTTCTAGCCAGTGAAAAACCGGTGGGCACAGTGGAAGAAAGAGGTATTTAGAAACCATCTTAAAAGGCACCCTCAGGGACAGTGGCTTTATTGCCCTTTGAAAAATTTTAATGCAATCTAAGTTTAAATATTTTAAAAATCACATTCTTGTTTTGCTAGAACAGAAAACCCACTGATTTCCTAGAATTGAGCCTATTATACAAGTAGCTGCTTGTTAATTTCTGTTTCAATCAGAATTCTGTTCCAGCAAATGCTGTTTCATAGCCTTGAATTGATATGAGAGATTGTTTTCCTGGCTGGAAAGCATTTACACTAAGTAAAGAAAAGCATAATATCTGGCTGCTGCTGCTGCTAAGTCACTTCAGTCATGTCCGACTCTGTGTGACCCCACAGATGGAAGCCCACCAGGCTCCCCCTTCCCTGGGAAATGCCTATAATTTATGGTGATAAGAAGAGAGTTCCAGCACTTCCCTTTTTATTGTTGCTTTTCAGGACCACGTGTGAGGCATTTAGATATTTTAATTCTCTACAACAACAGGCTGGTCAACATAGTGAGTTGCAGGTGGGCCTATTGCCAGGACTGATGTTATGACTTATTACTTCCTACTGTTTTCAATTCATTCTCCACTCAGTAGGCAGTGAATTTAAAAAAAAAAAAAAAACACCTCAAGCAATCATGTCATTTTTATGTCCAAAAGTTTTAAAAAGTTGAAAGCTTCCTGTTGCAGTGAGTGTAACATCCAGTGTCCTCTGTGGCCTGCAAGAATCTACATCATATGGCTCCTGCCCGCCCCTCTCTAAACCCAAACTATCTCTACCACAAGGACCTGCATTCAGGACCAAACATACCACACTGCTGCTCAATGAAGAGTTTTGAACAAAGTCTCCATATGCTTGGAAATCCATTCCTTCATTCCTTTCCTGACTCAATTTTCTCTTAGTAAAAATTCATCTTACATGGAAGCAACCTAAATAGCCATCCACAGAGGAATGCATAAGGATGTGGCATATATATATATATGTATATATATATATATGCCACTTCTATATATGAACGTTCATATATATATGAACTTCCCTGGTGGCTCAGTGGAAAAGAATCCATCTGTCTATGCAGGAGATGCAGAAACATGAGTTCTATTCCTGGGTCAGGAAGATCCCTTGGTGAAGAAAATGGCAAGCCACTCCAGTACACTTGCTGGGAAAATCCCATGGACAGAGGAGCCTGGACGGCTACAATTCATGGGGTTTCAAAAAGCAAGACATGACTGAGTGAACGCGCATGCACACACACACAGATACACACATACACACACACACATACACACACAATGGAATATTACTCTGCTTTAAAAAAGAATGAAATAATGCCATTTGCAGCAACATGGATGGACCTGGAGATTATCATTCTAAGTGAAGTAAGTCAGAAAAAGGACAAATACCATGTGATATCACTTGTATGTGGAATCTAAAAAATGATATGATTTATTTACAAAACAGAAAGAGACTCACAGACATAGAAAACAAACTATGGTTACTGAAGAGGAAAGGCAGAGAAGGAGAAATAAATTAGGAGTTTGGGATTAGCAGATAAAAACTACTGTATATGAAACAGATAAACAATAATATCCTACTGTATAACACAGAGTACTATATTCAATATTTTATAATAAACTATAATGGAAAAGAATCTGAAAAAGATTGTATATATTCTGAATCTAAGTAAGAATATATCTATTTATATAAACTGAATTTCTCAGGGAGACATTTCCAACCAACTCATGTACTTTGGGTTATCCCTTTACCCTCATGTATCCCAGTCCTTTTCAGTGTTTATCAGAAATTGAAATACTACACTTGTTGGGATGCCGATTTGTTGATGTCTTACCTTTGAACTAAAAAACTGCATGTCCATGGGGACCATAGCAGTTTTACTAACCATAGTATTCCCAGGGACAGGGGAGCCTGGTGGGCTTCCATCTATGGGGTCACACAGAGTCGGACACAACTGAAGTGACGCAGCAGCAGCAGCAGTATTCCTGCTGCCTTCCCCAATGCTTTCCACAGTGTCTAGGACATGCTGCTACTGCTAAATCACTTCAGTCGTGTCTGACTCTGTGTGACCCCACAGACGGCAGCCCACCAGGCTCCCCCGTCCCTGGGATTCTCCAGGCAAGAACACTGGAGTGGGTTGCCATTTCCTTCTCCAATGTGTGAAAGTGAAAAGTGAAAGTGAAGTCGCTCAGTTGTGTCCGACCCTTAGCAACCCCATGGACTGCAACCTACCAGGCTCCTCCATCCATGGGATTTTCTAGGCAATAATACTGGAGTGGCTTGCCATTGCCTTCTCCGGTCTAGGACATGGTTAGCAGTCAATGCCAGTTTACTGAATAACTAAATGCAATCATGTCTAAAAGTACATGCGCTTTATCAGTCAGGTCTACATTTGAGTTTGGTTTGCAGCATCTTGAGTATTTGACCTGGTAGAACAAAATGTGGGAAATCCATCCCATGATGTTCGAACATGACTTCATGAATGTGAGCCCTTCTACTACTGTACTTGTTACTGTCATTGTCTTCATCATCACCATTATCATCTCATTTTAGATTTAGCTTCATGGTTCTATGACCCAAAAGAAACCCTTGTCTCTGTGAAATAAGTATGTTGTACAAGAGGCAGTAACCTTAGAAGTTAGATTTGTCTTATCATCATTTAATGATGGCGTTGGATTTTATTCTGATACCAGTTTTTTTTTTTTTTTAATATTTACTTTCTTATATATTTATTTATTTGACTGTGCTAGGTCTTTGTTGCAGCTCTTGGGATCTTTGATCTTCGTTTCGGCATGGGGGATCTGTAGTTGTAGAGTTGCATGCAAACTTTTTAGTTGTAGCATGTGGGATTTAGTTCCATGATTAGAGGTAGAACCCAGGACTGCCCCCGGTGTTGGGAGTGTGGAATCTTAGCCACTGGGCCATCAGAGAAGTCCCTCAGTTCTTTATTTAACATTATTCTGAGTAGAAATAAAAAGAATTACAAGAGACTTTTGATACTGACAATATTTTCTTTTTCTTTTTAAAATTAATGTTTATTTTATGTTGAGCTTCCCTGGTGGCTCAAACAATAAAGAATCCACCTGCAATGTAGGAGACCTGGGTTCAATCCCTGGGTCAGGAAGATCCCCTGGAGGAGGGAATGGCAACCGACTCCAGTATTCTTGCCTGAGAAATCCCATGGACAGAGGAGCCTAGCGGGCTACAGTCCATGGGGTCACAAAGAGTCAGACACGACTGAGTGACTAACACTTTCACTTTCCTTTATTTTGAAGTATAGTTGATTTACAATGTTATATTAGTTTCATTTATACAGTAAAGGAATTCAGTTATACATATACGCATATCAGGTCTCCTGCATTGCAGGCAGATACTTTACCATCTGAGCCACCAGGAAAGCCCATTATGGTAACCCCAAATTATGAGTGAATTCATAGCTGAACAGTAATTTTAGCTTAATATATAGCAATATGGCTTTTTCAAACTTTTAAATGATAGAAATAGTCCATTGTGTGTGTGTGTGTGTGTGTGTGTGTGTGTGTGTGTGTGTGTGTGTGTGTGCTCAGTCGTGTTCACCTCTTGATAACCCCATGGACTGTAGTCCACCAGGCTCCTCTGTCCATTAAATTTCCAAAGCAAGAATACTGGAATGGGTTGCTATTTCCTATTTGCCTCTTCACTAATTCCACTCATTTTTAACAAATGTATTTATTTCTGACAATAATTTAGACATAAGATGGAAAATCACTTTTAGTATTTTGCAAGGGTCAGAAACCTTTTGGATTAGCCTCATCCTGGGACTCTCAAGTTCAAAGATATAAGCTTAAACCCTACTTTATGGGAGAGTTTACACATTGTACCGCTTCGCCTAATTCAGCTATTGAGAACCTTACATCAGTCTAATATAATCCTTCTACTTGAAATCTTGTCTGTATTTTGGTCTATCAGTCCCAAGGATATAACATCTTAGCAAAAAGTTTTTACTTTTATCACTACAAATAATAGAAGAGATATTTATTACCCCTTGAAATGATAAAAAAGTCACACTTATTCATTCATCCAACCATTTATCCATTCTTTCAAATACCCCTGAGTTTTACTATGTTTTAATTATCATATTTTGTCCTTAGGACTCAATAATGAACATGCCCTCAAAAAACAAACAATTATATTTCAAGCAAGATAAAGAAGTTTGAAGCTAAACTTAGGTATTATTTTCAACTTTGAGTCTTAATCTCTAACCAGAAAAGAAAAATGTATATATTAATCACATTTATTACTACCTAAAGAATCTTATGCAAAGTCCTATAGAGGGCAAACTACGTGAGGACAAGAACTTTACTTTTCTCTCTTCATACAATCTGGAACAACAGCAGGTAGAAAATAAGAATTCAGCAAACAGTGCAAATATATGTTGGTCTTAATATTTTTATTGAAAGGAAATAAAAGCAACATTCTGAAGAGATATATGCACTCTCATGTCTAGTATAACATTATTCATAATTGCCAAGATATGAAAACAACCTAAATGCCCATTAGCAGGTGAATGGATAAAAAAAGACTTGGTACATATGCACAATAGAATATTATTCAGCCATGAGAAAGGAGGTTATCCTGTCTTTGGTGACAACATGGATGGACCTTAAGTATATTATACTAAGTGAGATAAGTCAAGTAAAGACAAGGATTGAATGAAACACTTATATGTCAAATCTGAAAAAGTCAAGGTGCCTGCCTTTTGTTCTTCAATTTAGGGTGTTTCTACTCTAAGGGATGAACACATTTGTTTGATTTGAGCTCTCAGTGGGAACAGATTTGTATAAAGTAGTTTGCTTTTACACTTAACTCTTCAATTTGTTAGCCACATATTCATAAGATTTCTTCCTTCAAGAAGGCAAGGCGATTCTTCCTTCTGAACACTGTAAGCCACAACAGGATAGAGTCATTTACAATTTTTAGTGGAGACATGTTAGCATCCTTGCAGAAAGAGCAACTGTGGTACATGAAGTCACAGAGGACGAAACCAAACTAGGAAAGTTTAGTTCTGCTAGCCCTTAAACCACTTTAGAGACCTTAATCTAGTGCTTAAAATGCAAACTATTACCTCATGGAGTGTTCATGGAATTCTGGCAACTGATAAGAGTCACGCATGTGTGAGCCTTTTGTTTTTCCAGCAAATGCTTATTCAGTACATTTCCTGCCTAAATATACTCCACGGAGATGTACAGAAAAATATTTAATGATTCCTGTCCTCAGATGAGGGACTTCCCTGGTGGCTCATTAAAGCGTCTACCCTCAATGAGGGAGACCTGGGTTCAGTCCCTGGGTTGGGAAGATCCCCTAGAGAAGGAAATGGCAACCCACTCCAGTGTTTTTGCCTGGAGAATCCCATGAATGGAGGAGAAACTTTACTTTTATTTGAAAGCAGCAGACCATAATTAATTGTCTCTGGGTCAGGACCACATTTATTACCAAGATCCCATGTGCCTCTGCTTTAACAGGGAGACTGTGATATCTTTCCAGTATCTAGATATCTTTCCAGTATCTAGGTGTCACTAACTTGGATCCTGATTCTGAGAATCCTTGTAATGTGACATTCCCATTGCCCCAGTACACAGGTACCAAGTATATGTCCAGAGGTCCCTTAGGAGGTGAACTGGGAAAATCATTATCATTGAACTTTGTTCCAGAGTATAGGGTACTTTCTCTTGGGATCCTGCCCCCTCCCTCAAGGTGATAGGTTCCTGGTTTAAAATTGGCTCAGGTCAAGGATAGGAAATTGACTTTTTATCAGGGCTGTGTCTCAGCCTCCTGATAAACATATTCGATTCCATTTGGTTGTTTTCTCCTCATCCCTTTTGACTCTACAGATGTCCTTTTTGATTCACCATCTTCATAATTTTCTCTAGTCAAGTCTAACTGGGTGTAACTACAATAATGTTACAGAATGAATGTGTGTGCTTTCCAAAATTAATCGGATGAATCCCTAATTGACAATGCTTTCCCAATATGATGGTATTTGGAAGTGGGGGTAATGAGGGTGAATCTCTCATGAATCTGGTGAGGGCCCTCATAACAAAGAAATGTGAATTCTCTCTCCTCCTCTCCCTCTCTCACTCCCTTCTCTCTTCCTACCATTTGAGGGCAAATGTGACCATCTATGGGCTTCTCTGGTGGCTCAGCAGTAAAGAATCAGCCTGCAATGAAGGAGCTACAGGAGACACAGGTTCTATCCCTGGGTCAGGAGGATCCCCTGGAGAAGGGCATGGCAACTCACTCCATATTCTTGCCTGGAGAATGCTATGGACAGAGGAGCCTGGTGGGCTACAGTCCATGGGGTTGCAAAGAGTCGGACATGACAGAAGTGACTTAGCATACACACATGTGACCATCTATAAAGCTGGAAAAGGACCCTTACCAAGAATGCAACAATATGGACACACGCTTGTGGACTTAGAGCCTCCAGAATAGGGAGAAATAAATATCTGTAGTCCACGCTGCCCAGTCTGTTGTAATTTGTTATAGCAGCTTGAGCTAAGACAAACTATGATTCTCATCACTATCATTGTATGTACTTGACTTCTGATGTTTAAATGCCAGCACCTGGCCTCCAGGTATCAGGGTATTATCCCCAGTATTATCAGGGCATCTAGTTCTGAAATGGTGTATCCCTACTTCTCTTGGCTGCAGCAGAGAGGCCATCACTGAACATTCAAGGATGATGGGATTTCTTTCACCAGGGAATATGCCTAAGGTTTAGTAATTTTCTTCTGACACCTTACAAGTATAATTCAAAGACAGGAAGTAAAGACTAATCTAGCTGAGATATCAAAGGGTAAGAGGAAGGTTTATACCTTATTTTTGAAATAAATATAAGGGATTAAAAACTAAAGCCAAAATGAAAATAAGATTAGGATGCAAATTTAATGCTTTCTAGTGTTCTTATCCAACCTGTTGAGAAGGCTGATATCATTTCTAGAAATAATGAGCAAATTCATTATCTAATAGTCAACTTTACATTCTGTTTATTTGTATCATTATTAGTTTTGTACTTTATGTTTTCTTTGTAATTTATTAATGAAATTATAATACTGTCTTTCTAAAATTCAAAAGACAGACTATATAATGAAAAGCATGGGTCCCTTTCACTTGTGATGCTAAGTAGTTCTCCCCAGAAGAAAACAATGACTCCAGTTTCTAATGAATCTTTCCAGAGATGTTGTATGTCTACATATATATGAGTTCATATAATAATTATAATTTTTGCAGTGAACACATTATACAAAATTTTTCTCACTCTACAACATATCTTTAAGATTGCTCCACACTCATACAAACAGATCTCTACTATTAATTTGTTGACCAAATACATAATATTTCAGTATATGTACATGCAAAATGTATATTACCAATTTACAGAGGATGACATTTACATATATTCAGGTCTTTTGAAATTGAAAGTGATGCCTTGGGACTTCCCTGATGGTCCAGTGGTTAAGAATCTGCCTTCTAATACAGGAGATGCACATTTAATCCCTGGTTGGGGAATTAAGATCCCACATGCCTTGAGTCAACTAAGCCCATGTGCCACAATTATGCAGACCCAAGCCACTCCAGTACTCTTGCCTAGAAAATCCCATGGATGGAGGAGCCTGGTAGGCTGCAGTCCGTGGGGTCGCTAAGGGTTGGACACGACTGAGCGACTTCACTTTCACACATTGGAGAAGGAAATGGCAACCCACTCCAGTGTTCTTGCCTGGAGAATCCCAGGGATGGGAGAGCCTGGTGGGCTTCCATCTATGGGGTCACACAGAGTTGGACACGACTGAAGTGACTTAGCGGCAGCAGCAGCAGCATGTCATGGAGGCTGTGTCACAAAGAGAGAAAAGCCTGTGTGCCACAACTGGAGAAGCCTGTGCTTGGCAACAAAAATGCAGCAATGAAGATCCCACATGTGGCAACTAAGACCCAACATAGCCAAATGATTTTTTTAAAGTAATGCTTCAGTGAACTTCTTGTATGTATGTATGTGTATACATATATGTATGTATGTACATCTGTATGATTTGCACACATGTATTTCCTAAAGTGAACATGCTATAACAAGATATCCATTCATTTATTTTATCCAACAGGGCCAGGCATTGATACTTTCTAGTAGACACTTTTTATATTTAAAGTTTTCCTGAATGAAATGAAAAGCAATACACACCAAAAATAGGCCAGAACATATTGTCCACATTCTATAATTTCTTTGAAAGGAGAGCTACTTTTTAAGCACTAAGCCTCGATGTCCCACAAAGTCCCAAAGAAATTTAGCTGGAGAACTCAATATTGAAGTGATCTCATCACCAACTTTGTCCAAGGCTTGTGTAATCCATGGAATATTCTCATTTTTATTACTTTCAATCATTTCTTTCAAATGATTTATCTCTGCATTTATCACCTCAGACTTCATTCTAAATCTTTCCTTAAGCAGAGCATTTTAGATCTAAAAATAAAGTGAGGAGGGAAGTAACATTTTTAAAATCCCTAAAGGATGACAGTGTATTTAAGAAATTTATTAAACTATCAGTTTTACTCCTAAATTTGTTCTCTTTTACTCAATCATAAAAGGAAAATTTTGCAACAAACAATATCTCCTGGACCTGAACATTGAGAGATAGCATCATTTACAGCCTTTCTAATATTCACACACCATTAAAGTTTTACCAGGAGGCTAAGCCTGACATGAGTACATATGTAACATGATCTAGTCAAATAATGCCAGTTGAGAGGTAGCCTTTGTCTGATTGCACTAAAGATGGTACAGTTACTCGAATTATAGAAATGTGTTTTAACATGTCCAAATGGACAGTGAGAGAATTCCTTCTATGCCATAAGATAACTTGGATATCTATCCACACCTGGAAATAATGCAGCAAGTTTAGAAGCTGTCACTTGCCTTTGTTTTTCTGTCTGGACATTTCTAATAGTTTCATGTCAGCGTAGATCTACCTCAGGATCTTTGGATGATAGCAGGATACCTAGTAATTGGCAACGATCTTGGTAAAGAAAACCAGTTTCTACTAATATTAAATACATATGGTTAGCATATCTTTTAAGTCAAGCTTTGTGAGATCATTTAAAATTCTTCTGAACTGCTATTCAAACTCTTCTTATTCAGTATATTATCCAAGGGTGCACAGGAACCATATTCACCTTGAGCTCTCCAGAGTCTACTTATGCAGTAAAATTCAAAGATTTTGGAAGGATTCAAAGAGTTCAGGGTTTTAATGAATCACAAGCAGTAAACGGCAATGTCGGGGAGAGTTTAACAGGGGGATTCCTACGTGCTGTTTCTCACAAGTCCTTTGCTTCTTTTCAAGCGGACTGAGCAAGCTGCTTCCAGGAACTGGGGTCATTGTGTGAGACAGGCTTGGATCTCCTCTAGTAAACATTCTCTTTATGACAAAACTGCTTAGTCTTTCCTCCCCTTTTCCTTGAGATATGGATTGTCTCCTGATCTTGTGACTATTATAAATCCTTTGTTTCCTTGGTAATGGTTGTTGTATGTTTGGTTTTCTGATCATTATTGTAGTCGAAAGAAATTTCTTGTACCACAGCCTGTATATACTCACAGAGAAATCATTAAAGCACCTTTGCTCCATCAGAGCTTGGGTCCCCATGTCTTTCTCTCTCTCTCTCCTCGGCTGATTCCTTGGAGCGTAGAGACCCGTCTTGCCCACTCTCCTGCCCGGGCTTCTAAGGTTCTCTCAAGAAAGCACCCTGTGCCTTCACTCCCCCTCAAGAGGGTGCCCAGTGCCTTCGTGGGAGATGCAAGTCCTGTGCCAAGGACTTTATTGGTTTTCTGCGTAAACTAGGGAATATCAGCCTCTTTCTCTCTTTCACTTTCTTATCGTCGTCTCCGGACCACCAGGTCCCAGTCCATTAAAGGACCCCAACAGTGCTTCCCTCCATGGTCTTGCTGCAACCTTTGCCCATCCCTTCCTGAGGACCCAGGATAGTGACCATCAAGCACTAATAAGGCCACAGCCTGACTTACCTTCAGCTTATGCTCCAGCATCATATTCTGCTCTTTTAGGAGGTTTTCTCTTTCCCTCTCCAGCTTCTCTGTCAACTGGACTATATTTTCCTGGAGACTCCTCTCTTTTGCCACCACGTGCTGATGCTGCTCCTGCAGTTTCTGTACCAGCAGCTCCTGTTCTTTCTCAATTATTTCATTTCTAGTCCGGTCCACTACCCCAGGAAGGTTTTAGAGAGGAAGGAAAATAAGATAAGGACTGATCTCTACCCTCATGACCTCAGAGACAAAACAAAGTTGGAAAGGGAGGGGAGAACTCTCTGCATACTGCCACACACTCCCCCACCCTCACCCCGCCCCACTGTGTCAATACCACCAGGAACATACTTCAGCGTGTGACAGGAAAAGCTCTGCCTGGCAGATGTCCAGCCCCATCCAGCCACAGTTCCCCATGCTGTTTTCAGATGGAGCAGAGTTCTTCCACAGACAGAGAGGAAGCTCCTTGTATCAGGGTTGTACTCTCACACCTGTCAGAGGGCACTGCAAGAATCTACCCATTCCCCTTTGAGCCAAGCCCTACCCTGTACCTGCCACAGCCTTCTCCCCATCACTGAGAGATTCATCTTCAAACAGGATGATTCTTTCTATTACAAACTGTGACTCCAGGAAGTTCTGGAGGGCCTCATTTGCCTGAGGAACCAAGAAGGAACACAGAACTTAGATTTCCATTGGAGACATTAGTGCTGGAAAAACAAGCATTCCATATAATTTTTCTTCAAGTTTAAAATTCTACAATGGTTCCTTACAAGTCTAAGATTCTTAGAGTGACTCATTTCTCTGGTCTCTCTCCCAGTGCTACTTACTTCTACTCACTCTCGGTTCCAATCAGTCAGACAATGTTCAGTTCTACAAACCCAAGATCTCTGCTTTGTTGTTCAGTCGCTCAGTCACGTCCAACTCTTTGTGACCCCATGGACTGGAACACACCAGACTTCCCTGTCCTTCACCATATCCTGGAGTTTGCTCAAACTCATGTCCATTGAGTAGATGTTGCCATCCAACCATTTCATCCTCTTTCTTCCCCTTCTTCTCCTGCCCTCAATCTTCCCAGCATCAGCATCTTTTCTAATGAATCAGCTCTTTGCACCAGGGGGGTAAAGTATTGTAACTTCAGCTTCGGCATCAGTCCTTCCAATGAATATTCGGGACTGATTTCCTTTACGATTGACTCCTTTGATCTCCTTGCAGTCCACAGGACTCTCAAGAGTCATCTGTAACGCCACAGTTCAAAAGCATCAATTCTTCGGTGCTCAGCTTTCTTTATGGTCCAACTCTCACATCCATACATGACTACTGGAAAAAAACATAGCTTTGACTATATAGATTTTTGTTGGCAAAGAAATGTCTCTATTTTTTTCATAGCTTTTCTTCGAAGGAGCAAGTAACTTTTAATTTTGTGGCTACAGTCACCATCTGCAGTGATTTTGGAGCCCAAGAAAATAAGTCTGCCACTGTTTTCATTGTTTCCCCATCTATTTGCCATGGAGAGATGGGACCAGATGCCATGATCTTAGTTTTTTAAAGTTTAATTTTTATAGATTACACACCATACAAGATTATCATAAGATATTGACTACTATCCCTTTACTGTACATGACATCCCTGTGAATTATTTATTTTATAACTGGTAGTTTGTACCTCTTAATCCTCCTCAAATATCAAATCACTATGTTGTACAACTGAAAGTAATATAATATTGTAAGTCAACTACACTTGAATAAATTGTTACAAGATAATAAGTTCAAAAAAAAAAAAAAGAAAGCTTAATTTTAAGCCAACTTTTTCACTCTCCTCTTTCACCTTCATCAAGAGGCTCTTTAGTTCCTCTTTGCTTTCTGCCATAAGGGTGGTGTCATCTGCATATCTGAGGTTATTGATATTTCTCCTGGCAATCTTGATTTCAGCTTGTCCTTCATCCAGCCTAGTGTTTCTCATGATGTACTCTGCATATAAGTTAAATAAGCAGGGTGACAATATACAGCCTTGACGTACTCTTTTCCCAATTTGGAACCAGTCTTTTGTTCCATGTCCAGTTCTAACTGTTGCTTCCTGACCTGCATACAGATTTCGCAGGAGGCAAGTAAGGTGGTCTGGTATTCCCATCTCTTTAAGAATTTTCCATATTTTGTTGTGATCCACTCAAAGGATTTAGCGTAGTCAATAAAGCAGAAATAGATGTTTTTCTGAAACTCTCTTGCTTTTTTGAGGATCCAACAGATGTTGGCAAGGTGATCTCTGTTTCCTCTGCCTTTTCTAAATCCAGTTTGAACATCTGGAATTTCACGGTTCACGTATTGCTGAAGCCTGGCTTGGAGAATTTTGAGCATTACTTTGCTAGGATGTGAGATGAGTGCAATTGTGTGGTAGTTTGAACATTCTTTGGCATTGCCTTTCTTTGGGATTGGAATGAAAACTGACCTTCTGGTCCTGTGGCCACTGCTGAGTTGTCCAGATTTGCTGACATATTGAGTGCAGCACTTTCACAGCATCATCTTTTAGGATTTGAAATAGCCCAGCTGGAATTCCATCACCTCCACTAGCTTTGTTCATAGTGATGCTTCCTAAGACCCACTTGACTTCACATTCCAGGTGAATTCTAGGTGAATGATGACACCATCGTGTTTTCTCGATCTTTAAGATCTTTTATAGTTCTGTGTATTCTTGCCACCTTTTCTTAATATCTTCTGCTACTCTCTGATCCATACCATTTCTGTCCTTTATTGGACAAAGGATTAATCTCCAAAATATACAAGTAACTTATGCAGCTTAATATCAGAAAAACAAAAAACCCAATCATAAAATGGCCTGAAGACCTAAACAGACATTTCTCCAAAGAAGACATACAGATGTGCAGCAAGCACATGAAAATCCTCAAGATCACTCATTATTAGAGAAACGCAAATCAAAACTGCATTTTGAGATATCACATGAGATATCACCTCATACCAGTCAGAATGGCCATCATTAAAAAACCTATGAACAATAAATGCTGGAGAGGATGTGAAGAAAGGGAATGCTCTTGCACTGTTGGTGGGAATGTAAACTGATACAACCACTATGAAGAATAGTGTGGAGATTCGTTAAAAAACAAGGAATAGAACTACCATATAATGCAATACCGGCCATATACCTTGAGAAAACCATAATTGAAAGAGATGCATGTACCCCAATGTTCACTGAACACTTTTTACAATATCTAGGACATAAAGGCAACCTAGATGTTCATCCACAGATGAATGGAATACAGAAATTGTGGTATGCATATACAATGCGATATTACTCAGCTATACAAAAGAATGCATTTGAGCACTCCTATGGATGTGAGAGTTGGACTGTGAAGAAAGCTGATCGCCGAAGAATTGATGCTTTTGAACTGTGGTGTTGGAGAAGACTCTTGAGAGTCCCTTGTACCGCAAGGAGATCCAACCAGTCCATTCTAAGGGAGATCGATCCTGGATGTTCATTGGAGGGACTGATGCTAAAGCTGAAGCTGCAATACTTTGGCCACCTCATGCAACGAGTTGACTCACTGGAAAAGACTCTGATGCTGGGAAAGGTTGGGGGCGGGAGGAGAAGGGGACGACGGAGAATGAGATGGCTGGATGGCATCACCGACTCTGTGGACATGAGTTTGAGTGAACTCCAGGAGTTGGTGATGATAGGGAGGCCTGGCGTGCTGTGATTCATGGGGTCGCAGAGAGGCGGACACAACTG
Organism: Moschus berezovskii; assembly: GCF_049115385.1. NCBI lineage: Eukaryota > Metazoa > Chordata > Mammalia > Artiodactyla > Moschidae > Moschus > Moschus berezovskii. The sequence goes on from NC_142463.1 coordinate 67,831,376, forward strand.
AGCGACTGAACTGAACTGAAGTAGATGAACCTAGAGCCTATTGTACAAAGTGAAGTAAGTCAGAAAGAGAAAGACAAATATTGTATATTAACACATGTGTATGGAATCTAAAAAAAATGGTACTAATGAACCTATTTGCAGGGCAGCAATGGAGACGCATAGAAGACAGACTTGTGGACAAACTGTGGAAGGGAGAGGGTGGGAAGAATTGAGAGAGTAGCATGGAAATATATACATTACCATATGTAAAAATAGGTAGCCAGTGGGAATTTGCTGTGTGACACAGGGAGCTCAATCTAGTGTTTTGTGACAACCTAAAGTTGTGGGATGGGGTGGGAAATGGGAGGGAAGTTCAAGAGGAAGGGGACATATGTATGCCTGTGGCTGATTTAGTTGATGCATGGCAGAAACCAGTACAATATTGTAAATTATCCTCCAAAAAAAAATTGAAAATAAATAAATACAGAATTATTAACTCCTCCTCATGTAGAAAAGGAGAAAGAACTACAGAAATTTAGATATTATTTCCAGATAAGTCTCAGTGTAAGGCAAAAGAGAAGAAATAATTTATTTCACTCAATGATAGAAAGCTAAATACTGAAAATTCATCTTAAAATGTTCTTGTAGGACAAACACACGCTTTTGTAGAAACAGCACATTAGGATTTCTCTCACAGCTTTCCAGAATGCTCGGAGTAGTCAATGGATTTTACCACAGGAGTGTAAGTCCACATCTTAACTCCAAGCCTCAAAGACACTCTTCATCTGGTAGCTAAGAAGGTGAATGAGGAAACTTTTCTCACTCTTGGAATGATATTTATCCTCTACCTTACCAAGGCATCCTTACACTTAACTATAAGAATGGAAATTGTGAGGCTCTGCCTGGATCCTCTTTCAAGACTGAAAGACTTATTCCCCCAGTTGTAGGAAGTCTGGTAAAAGAGCGTCTTCAGATGTCAGCCTCTTAATTAGAAAGAATTTCAGAACAGCCTTTTGATAGTTTATCAGTTTATCTTGTCCCAACTCAGGGTAACTCAAAAAGGCGAGTCTAGCTACAGAGTTCTCATATAATTGATAAAAGTTAGAGATTGTAATGCACTTCAACTTCTTTGTCCTTCCAGCCTACTTTTTTCCCAATCACATTTTATTCAAATCTGACAACACCTGTGGTTTTGTCAACTGGACTTAAGACTCTTTGAGGGAAGGACCTTTACTTTGGTCACTGATATCTACAGTACTAAGCCCAAAGACATGGAATTAAGTTCTTAGACAAATATCTATTAAATTTAATCAAATCATCCACCCAGTGCCAAGAAATAAAATTTTTTTATCTAATATACCATGGTATCTTCATCTTATCAGAAGTGGAACTCAAGCAAACTGTAGATTGTCTCATACTATGCTTGGATTTCTAGATTTTCAGTTCAGTCGCTCAATCGTCTCCGACTTTTTGCAACCCTCCCTGTCCATCGCCAACTCCCGGAGTTCACTCAAACTCATGTCCATTGAGTCGGTGATGCCATCCAGCCATCTCATTCTCTGTCGTCCCCGCCTCCTCCCACCCCCAATCCCTCCCAGCATCAGAGTCTTTTCCAGTGAGTCAACTCGTCGCATGAGGTGGCCAAAGTATTGCAGTTTCAGCTTTAGCATCAGTCCTTCCAATGAACACCCAGGATTGATCTCCTTTAGAATGGACCGGTTGGATCTCCTTGCAGTACAAGGGACTCTCAAGAGTCTTCTCCAACACCACAGTTCAAAAGCATCAACTCTTCGGCGATCAGCTTTCTTCACAGTCCAACTCTCACATCCATACATGACCACGGGAAAAACCACAGCCTTGACTAGACGGACCTTTGTTGGCAAAGTAATGTCTCTGCTTTTTAATACGCTATCTAGGTTGGTCATAACTTTCCTTCCAAGGAGTAAGCGTCTTTTAATTTCATGGCTGCAATCAGCATCTGCAGTGATTTTAGAGCCCAAAAAATAAAGTCTGACACTGTTTCCACTGTTTCCCAATCTATTTCCCATGAAGTGATGGGACCAGATGCCATGATCTTCGTTTTCTGAATGTTGAGCTTCAAGCCAACCTTTTCACTCTTCTCTTTCACCTTCATCAAGAGGTTTTTGAGTTCCTCTTCACTTTCTGCCATAAGGGTGGTGTCATCTGCATATCTGAGGTTATTGGTATTACTCCCAGCAATCTTGATTCTAGCCTGTGCTTCCTCCAGCCCAGCGTTCCTCATGATGTACTCTGCAAATAAGTTAAATGAGCAGGGTGACAATATACAGCCTTGACGTACTCCTTTTCCTATTTGGAACCAGTCTGTTGTTCCATGTACAGTTCTGACTGTTGCTTCCTGACCTGCATACAGTTTTCTCAAGAGGCAGGTCAGGTGGTCTGGTATTCCCATCTCTTTCAGAATGTTCCACAGTTTATTGTGATCCACACAGTCAAAGGCTTTGACATAGTCAATGAATCAGAAATAGATGTTTTTCTGGAACTCTCTTGCTTTCTCCATGATCCAGCGGATGTTGGCAATTTGATCTCTGGTTCCTCTGCCTTTTCTAAAACCTGCTTGAACATCTGGGAGTTCATGGTTCACATACTGCTGAAGCCTGGTTTGAAGAATTTTGAGCATGAATTTACTAGTGTGTGAGATGAGTGCAATTGTGCGGTAGTTTGAGCATTCTTTGGCATTGCCTTTCTTTGGGATTGGAATGAAGACTGACCTTTTCCAGTCCTGTGGCCACTGCTGAGTTTTCCAAATTTGCTGGCATATTGAGTGAAGCACTTTCACAGAATCATCTTTCAGGATTTGAAATAGCTCAATTGGAATTCCATCACCTCCAATAGCTTTGTTCGTAGTGATGCTTTCTAAGGCCCACTTGACTTCACATTCCAAGATGTCTGGCTCCAGGTGAGTGATCACGCCATCGTGATTATCTTGGTTGTGAAGATCTTTTTTGTACAGTTCTTCTGTGTATTCTTGCCACCTCTTCTTAATATCTTCTGCTTCTGTTAGGTCCATACCATTTCTGTCCTTTATCGAGTCCATCTTTGCATGAAATGTTCCCTTGATATCTCTAATTTTCTTGAAAAGATCTCTTGTTTTTCCTGTTCTGTTGTTTTCCTCTATTTCTTTGCATTGATCGCTGAGGAAGGCTTTCTTATCTCTCCTTGCTATTCTTTGGAACTCGGCATTCAGATGCTTATATCTTTCCTTTTCTCCTTTGCTTTTTGGTTCTCTTCTTTTCACAGCTACTTGTAAGGCCTCCTCAGACAGCCATTTAAATTACAAAGGGTCATGAAAAGACAAGGGGAAAACCAATAATAATTAAAAAAAAATTATCTGTGATTCTCTGTCTTACCTTTTCCACATGCCCCAGGCCTTCTGTATCTGGAAGGACCAGGGTGTGGTCTGACTTGGCAGGGTGGGGCACACACCACATCCAGATGCCCTTGGTTTCAGATGGCACTGAGGTACCCAGACGGAAGCCTGCAAGGGGAAGGGAGAAAGCAGCATTCAGTGAGAGCAGATAATCTAAGCAGCCCAGAGACTACAAGGACAGCATTGTTGAAATGTGAGTACCCCAGAATGCATAATGGTACTTTATTTTCTCAAGAATATCCTACTCTCTGTGTCATCTGTTTCAAGGAGAAGGGGATATATTAACTGTGAGAAAGATGCCAAGCAAGGGCTCAAGATGGAGATAAAGAGGTGTACATGAATCAAGCAAACCAGGGGTTACTGATAACTGTAACATGAGTATTTTGAGGGTGGTGAGATTCAAAGCCAGAGAGTAGATTGATAAGATATGTGGGAAGGGAAAAACTGGAAAAAGAAAATTGAGATTTGATTTGTCTGACAAAATAATATTTTAAAAGAAAGTGATGGCCAAAAGTATATGAAATTCAGGAATGAATTTTTACATGGTAAATATTTAAACATATTTATAGGTTCATGGGAATATTCCATGTAAAAGCAAAATGTGTTTCAAGGTAGAACCAACACAATACAGGAGTCTAGACCTCATACAGGTAAAACAAGGTAGGCTTTTGAGCATTAGTAGGATGTACCGAAATCAGATTGATTATATTCTTTGCAACCAAAGATGGAGAAGCTGTATACAGTTAGCGAAAACAAGACCAGGAGCTGACTGTGGCTCAGATCATGAACTCCTTATTGCCAAATTCAGACTCAAATTGAAGACAGTAGGGAAAACCACTAGACCATTCAGATTTGACCTAAATCAAATCCCTTATGATTATGCAGTGGAAGTGAGAAATAGATTTAAGGGACTAGATCTGATTGATAGAGTGCCTGATGAACTCTGGACGGAGGTTCGTGACATTGTACAGGAGACAGGGACCAAGACCATCCCCATGGAAAAGAAATGCAAAAGAGCGAAATGGCTGTCTGAGGAGGCCTTACAAATAGCTGTAAAAAGAAGAGAGGCGAAAAGCAAAGGAGAAAAGGAAAGATATAAGCATCTGAATGGAGAGTTCCAAAGAATAGCAAGGAGAGATAAGAAAGCCTTCCTCAGTGATCAATGCAAAGAAATAGAGGAAAACAACAGAATAGGAAAAACAAGAGACCTCTTCAAGAAAATTAGAGATTCCAAGGGAACTTTTCATGCAAAGATGGGCTCGATAAAGGACAGAAATGGTATGGACCTAACAGAAGCAGAAGATATTAAGAAGAGGTGGCAGGAATACACAGAAGAACTGTACAAAAAAGATCTTCACGACCAAGATAGTCACGATAATGTGATCACTGACCTAGAGCCAGACATCTTGGAATGTGAAGTCAAGTGGGCCTTAGAAAGCATCACTACGAACAAAGCTAGTGGAGGTGATGGAATTCCAGTTGAGCTATTTCAAGTCTTGAAAGATGATGCTGTGAAAGTGCTGCACTCAATATGCCAGCAGATTTGGAAAACTCAGCAGTGGCCACAGGACTGGAAGAGGTCAGTCTTCATTCCAATCCCAAAGAAAGGCAATGCCAAAGAATGCTCAAACTACCGCACAATTGCACTCATCTCACACGCTAGTAAAGTCATGCTCAAAATTCTCCAAGCCAGGCTTCAGCAGTATGTAAACCGTGAACTCCCAGATGTTCAAGCAGGTTTTAGAAAAGGCAGAGGCACCAGAGATCAAATTGCCAACATCCGCTGGATCATGGAGAAAGCAAGAGAGTTCCAGAAAAACATCTATTTCTGCTTCATTGACTATGCCAAAGCCTTTGACTGCGTGGATCACAATAAACTGTGGAACATTCTGAAAGAGATGGGAATCCCAGACCACCTGACCTGCCTCTTGAGAAACCTGTATGCAGGTCAGGAAGCAACAGTTAGAACTGGACATGGAACAACAGACTGGTTCCAAATAGGAAAAGGTGTACGTCAAGGTTGTATATTGTCACCTTGCTTATTTAACTTATATGCAGAGTACATCATGAGGAATGCTGGGCTGGAAGAAGCACAAGCTGGAATCAAGATTGCTGGGAGAAATATCAATAACCTCAGATATGCAGATGACACTACCCTTATGGCAGAAAGTGAAGAGGAACTCAAAAGCCTCTTGATGAAAGTGAAAGAGGAGAGTGAAAAGGTTGGCTTGAAGCTCAACATTCAGAAAACAAAGATCATGGCATCTGGTCCCATCACTTCATGGGAAATAGATGGAAAAACAGTGGAAACAGTGTCAGACTTTGTTTTCTTGGGCTCCAAAATCACTGCAGATGCTGATTGCAGCCATGAAATTAAAAGACGCTTGCTCCTTGGAAGGAAAGTTATGACCAACCTTGATAGTATATTAAAAAGCAGAGACATTACTTTGCCGACCAAGGTCCGTCTAGTCAAGGCAATGGTTTTTCCCGTGGTCATGTATGGATGTGAGAGTTGGACTGTGAAGAAAGCTGATCGCCGAAGAATTGATGCTTTTGAACTGTGGTGTTGGAGAAGACTCTTGAGAGTCCCTTATACTGCAAGGAGATTCAACCAGTCCATTCTAAAGGAGATCAATCCTGGATGTTCATTGGAGGGACTGATGCTAAAGCTGAAACTCCAATACTTTGGCCACCTCATGCGACGAGTTGACTCACTGGAAAAGACTCTGATGCTGGGAAAGGTTGGGGGCAGGAGGAGAAGGGGATGACAGAGAATGAGATGGCTGGATGGCATCACCGACTCTGTGGACATGAGTTTGAGTGTACTCCGAAAGTTGGTGATGGACAGGGAGGCCTGGCGTGCTGTGATTCATGGGGTCGCGGAGAGTCGGACACGACTGAGCGACTGAACTGAACTGAACTGAGGATGTATTTTCCTTAGCCTGGATATAAAAAACAATGCGGCAATGATAGGTATATAATAGGATAGTTATGCTTGTAGGTATAAGAAGTCCCAGTAGGGGAATATAGATTTAGAAGGAAACCTAGAAAACTTTGGGAGACCACTGTAAGTTAATGATCACTCAGGAAAGCTACCCGAGAAGGCAATGGCAAGCCACTCTAGTACTCTTGCCTAGAAAATCCTATGGATGGAGCAGCCTGGTAGGCTGCAGTCCATGGGGTCGCTAAGGGTCAGACACGACTGAGCGACTTCACTTTCACTTTTCACTTTCACACATTGGAGAAGGAAATGGCAACCCACTCCAGTGTTCTTGCCTGGAGAATCCCAGGGGCGGGGGAGCCTGGTGGGCTTCCGTCTATGGGGTCACACAGAGTCGGACACGACTGAAGTGACTTAGCGGCAGTAGCAGCAGCAGGAAAGCTACAGGAATGAAGCAGGCTTGCCTGACTATAAAGCCATAAATAAAAGCATGAGATATGAAAGAAAAATGTCACCACCCTTCTACTGATTTTTTTTTAATTGATGGATAATTGCTTTACAATGCTGTATTGGTTCTGCTGTACAACAGTGGGAATCAGCCATAAGTATACATATATCCCCTCCTTATTGAGCCTCCCTCACACAACCCTCATTGCATCCCTTTGGGTTGTCACAGACCACCAGTCTGAGCTTCCTGTGTTGTATAACAACTTTCCACTAGCTATCTATTTTACCCCTGGTAATGTATATATTTCAATGCTACTCACTTAATTCATCCCACCCTTTCCATCCCCTGCTGTGTCAACAAGTCCATTCTCTACATCTATGTCTACTCTTGCCCTGAAAATAGACTCATCAGTACTATTTTTTTAGATTCCATATATATATGTTCAGTTCAGATCAGTAGAGTTCAGTCACTCAGTCGTGTCAGACTGTTTGCGACCCCTTGAATCACAGCACGCCAGGCTTCCCTGTCCATCACCAACTCCCGGAGTTCACTCAAACTCATGTGCAACGAGTCGGTGGTGCCATCCAGCCATCTCATTCTCTGTCATCCCCTTCTCCTCCTGTCCCCAATCCCTCCCAGGATCAGAGTCTTTTCCAATGAATCAACTATTCGCATGAGGTGGCCAAAGTATTGGAGTTTCAGCTTTAGCATCAGTCCTTCCAATGAACACCCAGGACTGATCTCCTTTAGAATGGACTGGTTGGATCTCCTTGCAGTCCAAGAGACTCTTAAGAGTCTTCTCCAATACCACAGTTCAAAAGCATCAATTCTTCGGCGATCGGTTTTCTTCACAGTCCAAACCTCACATCCATACATGACCACGGGAAAAACCATAGCCTTGACTAGACGGACCTTGGTTGGCAAAGTAATGTCTCTGCTTTTTAATATGCTATCTAGGTTGGTCATAACTTTCCTTCCAAGGAGTAAGCGTCTTTTAATTTCATGGCTGCAATCAGCATCCGCAGTGATTTTGGAGCCCTAAAAAATAAAGTCTGACACTGTTTCCACTGTTTTTCCATCTATTTCCCATGAAGTGATGGGATCAGATGCCATGATCTTAGTATTCTGGATGTTGAGCTTCAAGCCAACTTTTTCACTCTCCTCTTTCACTTTAATCAAGAGGCTTTTTAGTTCCTCTTCACTTTCTGGCATAATGGTAGTGTCATCTGCATATCTGAGGTTATTGATATTACTCCCAGCAATCTTGATTCCAACTTATGCTTCTTCCAGCCCAGCGTTCCTCATGATGTACTCTGCATAGAAGTTAAATAAGCAAGGTGACAATATACAACCTTGACATACTCTGTTTCCTATTTGGAACCAGTCTGTTGTTCCATGTACAGTTCTGACTGTTGCTTCCTGACCTGCATACAGGTTTCTCAAAAGGCAGGTTAGGTGGTCTGGTATTCCCATCTCTTTCAGATTTTCCACAGTTTAATGTGATCCACACAGTCAAAGGCTTTGCAACAGTCAATGAAGCAGAAATAGATGTTTTTCTGGAACTCTCTTGCTTTTTCGATGATCCAGCGGATGTTGGCAATTTGATCTCTGGTTCCTCTGCCTTTTCTAAAACCAGCTTGAACATCTGGAAGTTTATGGTTCACGTACTTTTGAAGCTTGGCTTGGAGAATTTTGAGCATGACTTTACTAGCGTGTGAGATGAGGGCAACTGTGCACTAGTTTGAGCATTCTTTGGCATTGCCTCTCTTTGGGATTGGAATGAAGACTGACCTTTTCCAGTCCTGTGGCCACTGCTGAGTTTTCCAAATTTGCTGGCATATTGAGTGAAGCACTTTCACAGCATCATCTTTCAGGATTTGAAATAGCTCAATTGGAATTCCATCACCTCCAATAGCTTTGTTCGTAGTGATGCTTTCTAAGGCCCACTTGACTTCACATTCCAAGATGTCTGGCTCTAGGTGAGTGACCACTCCATCGTGATTATCTTGGTTGTGAAGATCTTTTTTGTACAGTTCTTCTGTGTATTCTTGCCACCTCTTCTTAATATCTTCTGCTTCTGTTAGGTCCATACCATTTCTGTTTTTTATCGAGCCCATCTTTGCATGAAATGTTCCCTTAGTATCTCTAATTTTCTTGAAAAGATCTCTTGTTTTTCCTATTCTGTTGTTTTCCTCTATTTCTTTGCACTGATCGCTGAGGAAGGCTTTCTTATCTCTCCTTGCTATTCTTTGGAACTCTGCATTCAGATGCTTATATCTTTCCTTTTCTCCTTTGCTTTTCGCGTCTCTTCTTTTCACAACTATTTGTGAGGCCTCCTCAGACAGCCATTTTGCTTTATTGCATTTCTTTTCCATGGGGATGGTCTTGGTCCTTGCCTCCTTTACAATGTAACAAACTTCGGTCCATAGTTCATCAGGCACTCTGTCTGTCAGATCTAGTCCCTTAAATCTATTTCTCACTTCCACTGTATAATCCTAAGGGATTTGAGTTAGGTCATATCTGAATGGTCTATTGGTTTTCCCTACTTTCTTCTATTTAAATCTGAATTTGGCAATAAGGAGTTCATGATCTGATCCACAGTCAGCTCCTGGTCTTGTTTTTGCTAACTCTATAGAGCCTCTCCATCTTTGGCTGCAAAGAATATAATCAATCTGATTTTGGTTTTGACCATCTGGTGATGTCCCTGTGTAGAGTCTTCTCTTGTGTTGTTGAAAGAGGGTGATTGCTATGACCAGTGCGTTCTCTTGAAAACTCTATTAGCCTTTGCCCTGCTTCATTCCGTGCTCCAAGGCCAAATTTGCCTGTTACTCCAGGTGTTTCTTGAATTCCTACTTTTGCATTCCAGTCCCCTAGAATGAAAAGGACATCTTTTTTGGGTGTTAGTTCTAAAAGGTCTTGTAGATCTTCATAGAACTGGTCAACTTTGGCTTCTTCAGTGTTACTGGTTGGGGAATAGGCTTGGATTACTGTAATATTGAATGGTTTGCCTTGGAAACGAACAGAGATTATTCTGTCGTTTTTGCGATTGCATCCAAGTACTGCATTTCGGACTCTTTTGTTGACCATGATGGCTACTCCATTTCTTCTAAGAGATTCTTGCCCACAGTAGTAGACAATGGTCATCTGAGTTAAATTCACCTGTTCCAGTCCATTTTAGTTCACTGATTCCTAGAATATCTACGTTTACTCTTGCCATCTCCTGTTTGACCACTTCCAATTTGCCTTGATTCGTGGACCTAACATTCCAGGTTCCTATGCAATGTTGCTCTTTACAGCATCGATCCTTGCTTCTATCACCAGTCACATCCACAACTGGGTATTGTTTTTGCTTTGGCTCCATTGCTTCATTCTTTCTGGAGTTATTTCTCCACTGATCTCCAGTAGCATACTGGGCAACTACCGACCTGGGGAATTCCTCATTCAGTATCCTATCATTTTGCCTTTTGATACTGTTCATGGGGTTCTCAAGGCAAGTATACTGAAATGGTTTGCCATTCCCTTCTCCAGTGGACCACATTCTGTCAGACCTCTCCACTATGGCCCTCCCATCTTGGGTGGCCCCACACGGCATGGCTTAGTTTCATTGAGTTAGATAAGGCTGCAGTCCATGTGATCAGATCGACTAGTTTTCTGGGATTATGATTTCAGTGTGTCTGCCCTCTGATGCCCTCTTGCGATACCTACCGTCTTATTTGGGTTTCTCTTACCTTGGTTGTGGGGTATCTCTTCATGGCTGCTCCAGAGAAGCACAGCCGCTGCACCTTACCTTGGACGAGGGGTATCTCCTCACGGCCACCCCTCCTGACATTGAACATGGAGTAGCTCCTCCCAGCCTGCCTGTGCCCACACAGCCACTGACACTTGTATATGGGGTTGCACCTCCTGTATTAATATCCAATATTTGTTGTTCTCTTTCTGACTTACTTCTTTCCATATAACAGGCTCCAGGTTCATCTACCTCAGATCAACTGACTCAAATTCATTCCTTTTTATGGCTGAGTAATATTCCATTGTATATATGCACCAAAACTTCTTTATCCATTCATCTATTGATGGACATTTAGATTGCTTCCATGTCCTGGCTATTTTAAATAGTGCTGCAATGAATACTGGGGTACATGTGATTTCCTGAATTGTGGCTTTATTGGGGTATATCTGTACAGTTAGCAAAAACAAGACCAGGAGCTGACTGTGGCTCAGATCATGAACTCCTTATTGCCAAATTCAGACTCAAATTGAAGACAGTAGGGAAAACCACTAGACCATTCAGATTTGACCTAAATCAAATCCCTTATGATTATACAGTGGAAGTGAGAAATAGATTTAAGGGACTAGATATGATAGAGGGAGTGCCTGATGAACTCTGGATGGAGGTTCGTGACATTGTACAGGAGACAGGGACCAAGACCATCCCCATGGAAAAGAAATGCAAAAAAGCAAAATGGCTGTCTGAGGAGGCCTCACAAATAGCTGTGAAAAGAAGAGAACCAAAAAGCAAAGGAGAAAAGGAAAGATATAAGCATCTGAATGGAGAGTTCCAAAGAATAGCAAGGAGAGATAAGAAAGCCTTCCTCAGTGATCAATGCAAAGAAATAGAGGAAAACAACAGAACAGGAAAAACAAGAGATCTCTTCAAGAAAATTAGAGATACCAAGGGAACATTTCATGCAAAGATTGGCTCAATAAAGGACAGAAATGGTATGGACCTAACAGAAGCAGAAGATATTAAGAAGAGGTGGCAAGAATACACAGAAGAACTGTACAAAAAAGATCTTCATGACCCAGATAATCAGGATGGCGAGATCACTCACCTGGAGCCAGACATCTTGGAATGTGAACTGGGCCTTAGAGAGCATCACTACGAACAAAGCTAGTGGAGGTGATGGAATTCCAATTGAGCTATTTCAAATCCTGAAAGATGATGCTGGGAAAGTGCTGCACTCAATATGCCAGCAAATTTGGAAAACTCAGCAGTGGCCACAGGACTGGAAAAGGTCAGTCTTCATTCCAATCCCAAAGAAAGGCAATGCCAAAGAATGCTCAAACTAGTGCACAGTTGCACTCATCTCACACGCTAATAAATTCATGCTCAGAATTCTCCAAGCCAGGCTTCAATAATACATGAACTGTCAACTTCCAGATGTTCAAGCTGGTTTTAGAAAAGGCAGAGGAACCAGAGATCAAATTGCCAACATCCACTGGATCATCGAAAAAGCAAGAGAGTTCCAGAAAAACATCTATTTCTGCTTCATCGACTGTTGCAAAGCCTTTGACTGTGTGGATCACAATAAACTGTGGAAAATTCTGAAAGAGATGGGAATACCAAACCAGCTGACCTGCCTCTTGAGAAATCTATATGCAGGTCAGGAAGCAACAGTTAGAACTGGACATGGAACAAAAGACTGGTTCCAAGTACGTCAAGGCTGTATATTGTCAGCCTGCTTATTTAACTTATATGCAGAGTACATCATGAGAAATGCTGGGCTGGAAGAAGCACAAGCTGGAATCAAGATTGCCGGGAGAAATAGCAATAACCTCAGATATGCAGATGACACCACCCTTATGCCAGAAAGTGAAGAGGAACTAAAAAGCCTCTTGAGAGTCCTTTACACTACAAGGAGATCCAACCAGTCCATCCTAAAGGAGATCAGTCCTGGGTGTTCATTGGAAGGACTGATGCTAAAGCTGAAACTCCAATACTTTGGCCATCTCATGCAAAGAGTTGACTCACTGGAAAAGACTTTGATGCTGGGAGATATTGGGGGCAGGAGGAGACGGGGACGACAGAGAATGAGATGCCTGGATGGCATCACTGACTCTATGGACATAAGTTTGAGTAAACTCTGGGAGTTGGTGATGGATAGGGAGGCCTGGCGTGCTGCGATTCATGGGGTGGCAAAGAGTCAGACACAACTGAGCAACTGAACTGCACTGAAGACTCCAACCCATGTGCAGGATGGTGACTATGTGCTGACCACAATCTCATAGACCCCAGACTGGTTGAAATTGGAAGACAAAGATATCAACCTCTTACCTCACTATCAACATATCAGAAGGAATACACTGCAAATTTCACATTTAAAAACTCTCCCAGGAAAACCATCAGAGAGTTCAGGCATTTTGAGCAGGAGACACCCATTCTCTCTGCGTGGCTCTTGCAATGAACTTTCTCTACTCTAAACTCCAGTGTTTGGTTTGTTTGGCCTGGCTGTGTGTCAGACACAGTAACTGAAACAATGTTGACACTTATATTCTTGTTTTCTCCTCTTCTGCTCCAGAAGGCAGTCAATGAATTTTTACAAACATGCACATTTCTCTCTCCCTCAGGAACTGGGGGTTGGATGTTAAACTAATGAAACTTTGTTTTATCTTTAGATAATTTTATCTCTGGGGACTCAACTGGTAAAGAATCCACCTGCAGTTCAGGAGACCCACGTTTGACGCCTGGATCAAGAAGATCCCCTGGCGAAGGGAATGGCCACCTCCTCCAGTATTCTTGCCAGGAGAATTCCATGGACAGAGAGTCTGGCAGTCTGTAGTTCTTGGGGTGGCAGAGTCAGATGCAACTGAGTGAATAATACTTTTACTTTCATAAGAAGAAAGAGGCATGTGGAAAATTCTAAGAGTTCAAACAGTGGCCAGATAACTTTGCTTTGGAAATCTTGTGGCAAAATGTACACAAGACAACAGAGACATGTGTTAAATTGAATTACACGCTTTGAATTGCACCACTCTGGGGTTGGTGAAGTTCCCAGCTAAGCAGCAGTTGCACAAACCATGAAATTTTTCTGGCCAGTGAAATACAATGTACCTCAGAGGAAGGGTGTGGTACCTAAAGAAAATCTGTAGATGTATTTTGGGAAAGTGACTAATTACTGTCTGAATTGTTTTCAAATTCTGCTTTCTATTTAGACTCAAAATCAGGTTTTGTTTTGATCACACGGAAAGGTTTTGATTTCCTAGAAATGAGCCTATTATAAAAAGAACTCTTCTTTCAGTTTCGATCTGAATTTTGTTTACAAGAAATGGCATTGAATGACATAAGATTTATTACTTCTGGCTGAAAACCTTTTTAAGCTAGAACATTTTAAAACTTAATTACTGTTTAAAACTTAATTACTTAAACTTACACAATATTATGTGTCAACTATATCTCACTAAAGCTGGGGAAAAGCCATGACTGGAAGTGTGTGCAATTTGGAGGTAGCAAGGGAAGAACATTACATTTCAGAGTTCCAGCCCCTCTCATTGTCATTTTTCAAGAGCAAGTATCCAGCACTTAGCATTCTAATTCTCTTACAAACAGCATGGTAATTTTAGGAAGCCCCAGACTGGTTTATTTGTAGGACTGATGGCATACCCTGGTATCATTTTTATCAGTCTCCAATTCATTTTCACTCAGTAATCATGGTGAGGTTTCTAAAACACAAAATAAGTCTTGGAATCTTTCTGCACGGAAGTCCTAGACGCAGGCATTCTCTATACGGTGGATGCCAGATCCCATCTGCCTCCTGCCTGCCCCTCCCATCCTCATATATTATCTCGGCTTTAGCATATGGACTTTTTCTTCAAGTACCAAACACATGCAACTCTTCTCTGGTCAGGGATTTTATACACAATCTCTCCTATCTGCAATTCACTTCTCTTATTTCTTTCCTAATTTTGCTCTTACTAAAAATTCATCTGAACTCTCCTTCTGTTAGGAAAGAGTGGCTGACTGATTAACCTAAATTAGGTCTCTTTTCTATACTTATTCATGGCACCCTGTGCTACATTCTTTTGCTTTGGTTATCGGAAATAAAAATACAATATTTGTTTGTATAACTTGTTTTAATGTCTTATGTATGAACTGAAAAAATGCATGAGTAGGAACTATGGTTATCCTATTAACCTCAGAATCCTAGCGCTTTCCCCCTCCCACATTGGCCAGCACGTGGTCAGTGGCTAATACATTACTTCTGAGTGACTAAATGCAGTTACATTGAAAGGTATCCACTTCGATGTCAGTAAGGACTATGTATGACTTCTGATCTCTGCACTGTAACTTTGCTAAAAAAAATATGAAAGATCCATCAGTAATATGTAAAACATGAATTGATGAAGGCGAGTCTTGCTATTATTTATTGCTCTTGTCATCATCATTATCATTGTCTACATTAGGTTGGCCTTTGATGGTTCTGTGACTCAAAAGAAACCACTCTCTCTAAGAGACGAATTATTATGCAAAGCAAGGAAGTCTAGAAATTTTACTTACTGTGGATGCTGATTGCAGCCATAAAATTAAAAGAAGCTTACACCCTGGAAGGAACGTTATGACCAACCTAGACAGAATATTAAAAAGCAAAGACATTACTTTGTCAACAAAGGTCCATCTAGTCAAGGCTATGGTTTTTCCAGTAGTCACGTATGAATGTGAGAGTTGGACTCTGAAGAAAGCTGAGTGCCAAAGAATTGATGCATTTGAACTGTGGTGTTGGAGAAGACTCTTGAGAGTCCCTTGGACTGCAAGGAGATCCAGTCCATCCTAAAGGAAATCAGTCCTAGGTGTTCATTGGAAGGACTGATGTTGAAGGTGAAACTCCAATACTTTGGCCACCTAATGCAAAGAGCTGACTCATTGGAAAAGACCCTGATGCTGGGAAAGATTGAAGGCAGGAGGAAAAGGGAATGACAGAGTATGAGATGGTTGGATGGCATTACCAACTCAATGGATATGAGTTTGGGTGAACTCTGGGAGTTGGTGATGGACAGAGAGGCCTGGCGTGCTACAGTTCATGGGGTTGCAAAGAGTTGGACACAACTGCATGACTGATTCCTCAGAAAGAAAGGAAAGACCCAAAAAGCCTCTTCACAGGAGGAATACTAACTCAGGTCTGAAGGAGCAGATTTTCCATACCCTGAATTCCCAATAAATTCACAGTGACGTTACCCATGTGAGTTGAAGGGCATCCTACTATATTTCTTATCAATATTGCAGTGACACATTTCATTCTTAACACTGCTTCATTCCCCAGCATCTTTCTCAAAGTCACCAAATTTTGTCCATGGTGTGCTTTGATAATTTGCCTCCCAACCCCTCATGATTTTTAAAGGATCCCTTCAGGCCCAATACAACTTCCTTCTGAGAACAGCTACCTCGATAACTTCATGAAATGGGGTTAAACTTCCTTGTGATCCTGAAGGACTTCTTTCACAAGTCCCCTAATCATTCCCTTCACACCTATTTACTCTAATGGCTTCCTAAATTTCCTGACTTCCCTAAGTTTCTCTGTTATCTTTGACCTAGTACCTATCTTATAGAGAACTTAAGGCAATTAGTTCTGAACTGAAGGCAGTCCATCCTAAAGGAGTTCAGTCCTGGGTGTTCATTGAAAGGACTGATGTTGAAGCTGAAGCTCCAATACTTTGGCCACCTGATGCAGAGAGCTGACTCATTTCCCTGATGCTGGGAAAGATTGAGGGCAGGAGGAGAAGGGGATGACCGAGGATGAGATGGTTGGATGGCATCACCGACTCAATGGATATGAGTTTGGGTAAACTCCAGGAGTTGGTGATGGACAGGGAGGCCTGGCATGCTGCAGTTCATGAGGTTGCAAGGAGTCGGACATGACTGAGTGACTGAACTGAACTGAACTGAAGGCAATTAGAAAGAATTTCTCCTCTTTGTAGACAAGGAATTCCACTATTACCTGGCATTTATGTGGTGCAGAGCCCCATAATAGAGTGCTATAGTAGGTAAATGTAGATTTATCCGTGCCCCTCCCTAAGATTCCCCAAGATTATTGAACACCAGAGGAAGTTGAAGGACTCTGCCCAATAATTCAGGGTTTACTAGATAAGGGACTCCTGGTTCCTACTTCTAGCACATGCAACACTTCCTCTCTGATTACTAAAAGGCCAAATGGAAAGGGGTACTGGCTATTCCAAGACCTGTTAATATGTTTCCATTCAAATTTAATAGACCTCTATTAGATATACTATCAAGAGCATAACAGCCAGAACACACTGAGGAACGATATAGCAGGTGTCAATACAAAAACAAAACAAAAAACACAGTCCTCACACCAAAATTACTAGACTCATGCAGGTCACACAGGAACACCCTCCATGTAAAAACAGTTCTTCAAGAGCACGGTGTGTGTGTGTGTGTGCTTGCGCTCAATCATGTCCAACTCTGCAGTACCATGCACTGTAGCCAACCAGGCTCCTCTGTCCATGGGATTTTCCAGGCAAGAATACTGGAGTGGGTTACCATTTCCTTCTCCAAGGGGTCTTCCCAACCCAGGGATTGAACCAGCGTCTCTCGCATCTCTTGCCTTGGCAGGCAGATTCTTTGCCACTAGTGCCATATGGGAAGCCCAAAAGACCACAATAGATAACTGTTCATTCTTTGAAGAGAATTCTCTTGATTTTTTAATCAAAAATATTTTTTAAAAATTGATTTTTTTAATTCTCTTGATTCTCTTGACTGCTTCTTCATTTTACTTATATTTTTCTGACTCTTTGAATTTAGGAGTAAGAGCATTGTTACTTCTAGGCAAGTAACTTTTTGAAGGGAAGAGAATTCCCTTCAAAGAACAATGAAACAAACTTCTCTGGTATATCAGATTATGAGTTCAAAAAGTAGCAATGAAAATACTGAAGGAATTAAGAAAGGCTAAGATAGAATTGCAAATTACTATAAAGAGAAGCAAGCAACTATAAAGAGGAGTCAACTGAAATTAGAAAACTCATTTGCAGAAATGAAATCGGAGTTAAAGACAACAAATAGCAAACTGGATAATGGAGAAGAATGAATAAGTGCTCTGGAAGATAAAACAACAAATCACCCAATTAAAACAGCAAACAGAAAGACAAATTAAGAAAACTGAAAGCAGGCATGAAATATAAAGTATCCCAATCTACACATAATAGGGATCTCAGAGGAGAAGAGAAAAGGGGATCAAAAACGTATTTGAAGAAATTATGGCTGAAAACTTCCCAAGCCTAAAAAGGAAACAGATATACAGGCACAGGAATGACTCATCCCTTCAAAAAGTTACTTTCCTAGGAGTAACAGTGCTATTACTCCTAAATTCAAAGAGTCAGAAAAATATAAGTAAAATGATGAAGCAGAGGGGCCATTACCCAAACAAGATGAACCCAAAGAGATCTAGACATACTACAATTAAAATGTTAAAATGTTAAAGAGAGGATTCTAAAGGAAGAAAGAAAAAGCAAAGAGTTAATTGCAAGGGAACTCTGGCAAGTCTATCAGCTGATTTCTCTATGGAAATTTGCAGGCCAGAAGGGAGTTGAAAAATATATTCAAAGTCCTGAAAGGGAAAAACTTGCAACCTAGGATAATCTACCCAGAAAAATTACCATTTAGAACAGGAGGAGAGATAATTTCTCAGGTAAACAAAAGCTACAGAAATACTGCTGCTGCTGCTGCTGCTAAGTCACTTCAGTCGTGTCCGACTCTGTGTGACCCCACTGACGGCAGCCCACCAGGCTCCCCCGTCCCTGGGATTCTCCAGGCAAGAACACTGGAGTGGGTTGCCATTTCCTTCTCCAATGTGTGAAAGTGAAAGTGAAGTCGCTCAGTTGTGTCCGACCCTTGGCGACCCCACAGACTGCAGCCTACCAGGCTCCTCCATCCATGGGATTTTCTAGGCAAGAGGACTGGAGTGGTGTGCCATTGCCTTCTCTGTATTTTCTTCTTCCGTTCCGTTCTGTCGCTCAGTCGTGACCGACTCTTTGCGACCCCGTGGACTGTAGCCTACCAGGCTTCTCCGTCCATGGGATTCTCCAGGCAAGAATACTGGAGTGGGTTACCGTTTCCTTCTCCAGTATTTTCTTCTTAGTTGTCTTCAATTCTAGCTACTTAGTTCCATTTTTCCCTTCCGAACTATGCTCATTCTTACTGCTCCATTTAGTCTCTTCCTGAAGTCTGCTTTAGTAACTTAGATAGACTGGCTTAAGTCCTCTTAAGTTTTTCAATTCTGCTTTACTGATAGACTCTTACCCCAACTCCCACCCCCACTGACAATGACAGGCATTGATGGATCAACTTTGAAGAAACAGAAGGGTAACCTCAGCCTGCTATCCAAAAAGAAATATTGAAAGGTCTTCTCTAAATAGAAAAGAAGCACGAATCTATAGGAAAGAGAAAAATCACAACAGGAAAGTAAATCACTTAAGCTAATACACAGATTTTAAAAATCAAAAAAGTTTCTGTGAAAGTGGCAACAACAAAAATGAACAGTAAAATGATAAACATGAAGATGTAAAAGAGGACATCAAAATCATAAAATGTATATCTTGGAGTTTTATGTCACTTAAAAATAAATTCAAGAGGAAGGAACAAGATGGCGGAGGAATAGGACGGCGAGACCACTCTCTCCCCCACATATTCATCAAAAGAACATTTGAACGCGGAGTAAAGTCCACAAAACAACTTCTGAATGCTGGCAGAGGACATCAGGCACCCAGAAAAACAGCCCATTGTCTTCGAAAGGAGGTAGGAAAAAACATAAAAGATAAAAAGAGAGACAAAAGAAGTAAGGACGGAGCTCCATCCCGGGAAGGGAGGCTTTAAAAAGAGAGAAGTTTCCAAACACCAGGAAACACTCTCACTGGCGAATCTGTGGTGAGCCTTGGAACCTCAGAGGGCCACATAACCCTCTTTTTTTTTTTTTAAGATTTTTTTAAAACCCACAGATTATCCACCAAATGGTAACTCCTGGCGAAGAAGCAGTGCAGACGCCTGCATACACCATCAGCAAGCGGGGGCTGGGCAGGGAGGAGCCGGCTGAACTGCTTAGAGAGAGGACTGGGCTTGAATGCAGCGAGGGCAATCTGAGAGAACTGGGGAAAGCAAAGCCGCTGGGGTAGCTTCCCCACGAAAAGGCGGAAAGCTCTAACCTAAGACTCCACCAGCCCCGTTCACAGAACAAAGGGCTGAGCAGAGCAAGCCAGCTGCGGTCGGCCCATCCCCCATCCCCCGCCGAGACAGGCAGGGAGGGCAGTCAAAGCCGGAGGGGGCAATCGTGGCCCCAGAAAGGCATCCGATATCAAACTGCAGCCAGGCTTAGTTGCTAATCAAGACTTCTTGGGCTCAGGCCGGTCGATATCTGCCTGAGAAGGTGCGCCAGTTGTACACCCAGAAAACCGAGTGGCAGGGACTGGGGAGGCAATAAGTCGCAGCGACCATGCTCGCCAAACACCTGGTCACCTGAGCTGCTCGGACCGGGTAAGGCACAAAACGCAGGCCCAAACAAGTCTGCGCCTTTGTGGAGTACCTGGGAACCTGAACTTGTGCCACTCAGACCTGGGAAGTGCACACAACCCAGAGCCGGCCTCGGACAGTTCCCGGCAGAGCAGAGCAACCTAGAGCCTGTGCAGTGTAGACTGGGACAACACACGCGCTGTGAGCGGGGGCAAACCCAGTGTGACCGAGACGCTGCGAGCACTCCCCACAGACGCCAGAGATATTTGTCTGCAGCGTTCCTCCCTTCCCAGAACAGGACTGAACAACTGAGCCTTTAAAAAGTGTCCACCCGCACCCTAGTGTCAGGGCGGAAATTAGACACTGAAGAGACCAGCAAACAGAAGCTAAAACAGAGGGAACCCCTTGGAAATGACAGACAGAGTAGTCTAGAGGCTACTCCAAGAATAAGACCAAAAACCAGAGGCAAGAGGCTTAAGCCTGAATCCTGAGAACACCAGAGAACTCCTGACTCCAGGGAACATTAATCGACAGGAGCTCATTAAATGTATCCATACCTACACTAAAACCAAGCACCACCCAAGGGTCAACAAGTTCCAGAGCAAGACATACCATGCAAATTCTCTAGCAACACAGGAAACTAGCCCTGAGCTTCAATATACAGGCTGCCCAAAGTCACTCCAAACCCACTGACATCTCATAACGCATTACTGGACACTTCATTGCACTCCAGAGAGAAGAAATCCAGCTCGACCCACCAGAACACCGACACAAGCTTCCCTAACCAGGGAACCTTGACAAGTCACCCGTCCAACCCCACACACAGCGAGGAAACTACATAATAAAGAGAACTCCACAAACTGCCAGAAGAGGGAAAGGCCACCCCAAGTAAAGCAATATAAGCAAGATGAAGAGGCAGAGAAATACCCAGCAAGTAAAGGAACAAGGTAAATGCCCACCAACACAAACAAAAGAGGAAGATATAGGGAATCTACAAGATAAAAAATTTCGAATTTTGGTGGTGAAAATGATTCAAAATCTTGAAAGCAAAATGGAGTTACAAATAAATAACCTGGAGAAAAGGATTGAGAAGATGGAAGAAAGGTTTAATAAGGACTTAGAGGAAATAAAAGAGTCAATATACAATGAATAATGCAATAGATGAGATCAGAAACACTCTGGAGGGAACAAACAGTAGAATAACAGAGGCAGAAGACAGGATAAGTGAGCTAGAAGATAGAATTGTAGAAATAAATGAAACAGAGAGGAAAAAATAAAAACGAATTAAAAGAAATGAGGACAATATTAGAGACCTCTGGGACAATGTTAAACACTCCAACATTCGAATCATAGGAGTCCCAGAAGAAGAAGACAAAAAGAAAGACCATAAGAGAATATTTGAGGAGATAATAGTTGAAAATTTCCCTAAAATGGGGAAAGAAATAATCACCCAAGTCCAAGAAACCCAGAGAGTCCCCAACAGGATAAACCCAAGGCGAAATACTCCAAGACACATATTAATCAAATTAACAAAGATCAAACACAAAGAACAAATATTAAAGGCAGCAAGGGAAAAGCAGCAAATAACACACGAGGGGATTCCCATAAGGATAACAGCTGATCATTCAACAGAAACTCTTCAGGCCAGGAGGGAATGGCAAGACATACTTAAAGTGATGAAAGAAAATAACCTACAGCCCAGATTACTGTACCCAGCAAGGATCTCATTCAAATATGAAGGAGAAATCAAAAGCTTTACAGACAAGCAAAAGCTGAGAGAATTCAGCATCACCAAACCAGCTCTCCAACAAATGCTAAAGGATCTTCTCTAGACAGGAAACACAGAAAGGGTGTATAAACTCGAACCCAAAGCAATAAAGAAAATGGCAACGGGATCATACTTATCAATAATTACCTTAAATGTAAATGGATTGAATGCCCCAACCAAAAGACAAAGGCTGGCTGAATGGATACAAAAACAAGACCCCCATATATGTTGTCTGCAAGAGACCCACCTCAAAACGAGGGACACATACAGACTGAAAGTGAAGGGCTGGAAAAAGATATTCCACGCAAATAGAGACCAAAAGAAAGCAGGAGTAGCAATACTCATATCAGATAAAATAGACTTTAAAACAAAGGCTGTGAAAAGAGACAAAGAAGGAAACTACATAATGATCAAAGGATCAATCCAAGAAGATATAACAATTATAAATATTTATGCACCCAACATAGGAGCACCGCAATATGTAAGACAATTACTAACAAGTATGAAAGGGGAAATTAACAACAATGCAATAATAGTAGGAGATTTTAATACCCCACTTACATCTACGGATAGATCAACTAAACAGAAAATTAACAAGGAAACACAAACTTTAAATGATACAACAGACCAGTTAGACCTAATAGATATCTATAGGACATTTCACCCCAAAACAATGAATTTCACCTTTTTCTCAAGCGCACATGGAACCTTTTCCAGGATAGACCACATCCTGGGCCATAAATCTAGCCTTGGTAAATTCAAAAAAATTGAAATCATTCCAAGCATCTTTTCTGACCACAATGCAGTAAGATTAGATCTCAATTACAGGAGAAAAATTATTAAAAATGCCAACATATGGAGGCTGAACAACACACTGCTGAATAATGAGCAAATCATAGAAGAAATCAAAAGAGAAATCAAAATATGCATAGAAATGAATGAAAATAAAAACACAACAACCCAAAACCTCTGGGACTCTGTAAAAGCAGTGCTAAGGGGGAAGTTCATAGCAATACAGGCACACCTCAAGAAACAAGAAAAAAGTCAACTAAATAACCTAACTCTACATCTAAAGCAACTAGAAAAGGAAGAAATGAAGAACCCCAGGGTCAGTAGAAGGAACGAAATCGTAAAAATTAGGGTAGAGATTAATGCAAAAGAAACAAAAGAGACCATAGTAAAAATCAACAAAGCCAAAAGTTGGTTCTTAGAGAAGGTAAATAAGATTGACAAACCACTAGCCAGACTCATCATGAAACAAAGGGAGAAGAACCAAATCAATAAAATTAGAAATGAAAATGGAGAGATCACAACCGACAACACAGATATACAAAGGGTTATTAGAGAATACTATCAGCAATTATATGGCAATAAAATGAATAATCTGGAAGAAATGGACAAATTCCTAGAAAAGTACAACTTTCAAAAACTGAACCAGGAAGAAATAGAAAATCTGAAGAGACCCATCACAAGCACAGAACTAGAGGCTGTAATCAGAAATCTTCCAGCAAACAAAAGCCCAGGTCCAGACGGCTTCACAGCTGAATTCTACCAAAAATTTAGAGAAGAGCTAACACCTATTCTACTCAAACTCTTCCAGAAAATTGCTGAGGAAGGGAAACTTCCAAACTCATTCTATGAGGCCACCATCACCCTAATCCCCAAACCTGGTAAAGATCCCACAAAAAAAGAAAACTACAGGCCAATATCACTGATGAAAATAGATGCAAAAATCCTTAACAAAATTCTAGCAATCAGAATCCAACAACACATTAAGAAGATCATACATCATGACCAAGTGGGCTTTATCCCAGGAATGCAAGGATTCTTCAATATCCGCAAATCAATCAACGTAATACACCACATTAACAAACTAAAAAGTAAAAATCATATGATTATCTCAATAGATGCAGAGAAAGCCTTCAACAAAATTCAACATCCATTTATGATAAAAACCCTCCAGAAAGTGGGAATAGAAGGGACATGAATGAAATGAAGTTGCTCGGTCGTGTCTGACTCTTAGCAACCCCAAGGACTGCAGCCCAGCAGGCTCCTCTGTCCATGGGATTTTCCAGGCAAGAGTACTGGAGTGGGGTGCCATTGCCTTCTCCGAGAAGGGACATACCTCAACATAATAAAAGCTATATATAACAAACCCACAGCAAACATCATCCTCAATGGTGAAAAACTGAAAGCATTTCCCCTAAAGTCAGGAACAAGACAAGGTGTCCACTCTCACCACTACTATTCAACATAGTTCTGGAAGTTTTGGCTACAGAAATCAGAGCAGAAAAAGACATAAAAGGAATACAAATTGGAAAAGAAGAAGTAAAACTTTCACTGTTCACTGATGACATGATCCTCTACACAGAAAACCCTAAAGACTCTACCAGAAAACTACTAGAGCTAATCAATGATTACTGTAAAGTGGCAGGATATAAAATCAACACACAGAAATCCCTTGCATTCCTATACACTAATAATGAGAAAATAGAAAGAGAAATTAAGGAAACTATTCCATTCACTGTTGCAATGAAAAGAATTAAATACTTACGAATATATCTACCTAAGGAAACAAAAGACTTGTACATAGAAAACTATAAAACACTAGTGAAAGTAATCAAAGAGGACACTAATAGATGGAGAAATATACCATGTTCATGGATTGGAAGAATAAATATTGTAAAAATGAGTATACTACCCAAAGTAATTTATACATTCAATGCAATCCCTATCAAGCTACCAATGATATTTTTCACAGAACTACAACAAATAATCTCACAATTTGTATGGAAATACAAAAAACCTCGAATAGCCAAAGCAATCTTGAGGAAGAAGACTGGAACTGGGGGAATTAACCTGCCAGACTTCAGGCTCTACTACAAAGCCACAGTCATCAAGACAGTATGGTACTGGCATAAAGACAGAAATATAGATCAGTGGAACAAAATAGAAAGCCCAGAGATAAATCCACACACCTATGGACACCTTATCTTTGACAAAGGAGGCAAGAATATAAAATGGAGAAAAGACAGTCTCTTTAACAAGTGGTGCCGGGAAAACTGGTCAGCTACTTGTAAAAGAATGAAACTAGAACACTTCCTAACACCATACACCAAAATAAACTCAAAATGGATTAGAGAGCTAAATGTAAGACCAGAAACTATCAAACTCCTAGAGGAGAATGTAGGCAAAACACTCTCTGACATAAATCACAGCAGGATCCTCCAAGACCCACCTCCCAGAATATTGGAAATCAAAGCAAAAATAAACAAATGGGACCTAATTAAAATCAAAAGTTTCTGCACAGCAAAGGAAACTATAAGTAAGGTGAAAAGACAGCCTTCAGAAAGGGAGAAAATAATAGCAAATGAAGCAACGGATAAAGGATTAATCTCCAAAATATACAAGCAGCTCCTGCAGCTCAATTCCAGAAAAATAAATGACCCAATCAAAAAAATGGGCCAAAGAACTAAACAGACATTTCTCCAAAGAAGACATAAAGATGGCTAACAAACACATGAAAAAATGCTCAACATCCCTCATAATCAGAGAAATGCAAATCAAAACCACAATGAGATACCATTTCACACCAGTCAGAATGGCTGCTATCCAAAAGTCTACATGCAATAAATGCTGGAGAGGGTGTGGAGAGAAGGGAACCTTGTTACACTGTTGGTGGGAATGCAAACTAGTACAGCCACTATGGAGGACAGTGTGGAGATTCCTCAAAAACTGGAAATAGAACTGCCATATGATCCAGCAATCGCACTCCTGGGCATACACACCAAGGAAACCAGTATTGAAAGAGACACATGTACTCCAATGTTCATTGCAGCACTGTTTATAACAGCTAGGACATGGAAACAACCTAGATGTCCATCTGCAGACGAATAGATAAGAAAGCTGTGGTACATATACACAATGGAGTATTCAGTTCAGTTCAGTTCAGTTGCTCAGTCGTGTCTGACTCTCTGCAACCCCATGAATCACAGCACGCCAGGTCTCCCTGTCCATCACCAACTCCCAGAGTTCACTCAAACTCATGTCCATCGAGTCGGTGATGCCATCCAGCCATCTCATTCTCTGTCGTCCCCTTCTCCTCCCGCCCCCAACCTTTCCCAGCATCAGAGTCTTTTCCAGCCATTAAAAAGAATGCATTTGAATCAGTTCTAATGAGGTGGATGAAACTGGAGCCTATTATACAGAGTGAAGTAAGCCAGAAAGAAAAACACCAATACAGTATACTAACGCATATATATGGAATTTAGAAAGATGCAAATGATAACCCTGTATACGAGACAGCAATAGAGACACAGATGTATAGAACAGTCTTTTGGACTCTGTGGGAGAGGGTGAGGGTGGGATGATTTGGGAGAATGGCATTGAAACACGTATGTTGTCATATGTGAAATGAATTACCAGTTCAGTGTCGATGCATGTTACAGGATGCTCGGGGCTGGTGTGCGGGGATGACCCAGAGGGAGGATAAAGGGAGGAGGGAGGTGGGAGGGGGGTTCAGGAGGGGGAACTCATGTACACCCGGGGCGGATTCATGTCAATGTATGGCAAAACCAACCAATATAATATTGTAAAATAATTAGCCTCCAATAAAAAATAAAAATAAAGTTAAGTTTGAGACTCCATAAAAGTCTCAGCAAAAAAAAAAAAGGGTCTATGGTTATATAAATAATCAGGTCAAGTTTATTGAGAACAGATCTATTTTTTAAACAAGCCCTAATTTGGTCATATTTGGTAAAAATGAGGGTGATTTTAGGGAGAAAAGGGTGTTTCAATAAATGTTAAATCCCAGTTTGTTAATGGCAGTCTACCAATGGAGGTAGTAAGACTCATTTCTTGGATAGTTCCTTGCTGTTATGTGATATTAATGTAAAATTTAATTGAATTCTTAAAGAACACCCTAAGCTTGTTTCTGAAGCTTATCTCAATGATCTATCTTTGGATGAAGATCAGATGCCTCATGACCTGCAACCAGGACTAAAAAAAAAAAAAAGGACATAATTTAAAGGACTGTCTCCAACCTGGATAGAAGGACTTTTTTCAGAAGAAATTACACTACACCAGGATGAGAAGACAACGACATCAGAGGTAGACAGCTTGCCCAAGATGCTGGACCTGATTCGTATGATCATTTACAATGTTTTCTTGACTTCTTAGCCCTCTGCATATAAATCAAATGCTTTTCTACCATAGGCCTGATCCTATGCTAGTTTTAGAAATTAATCCAATTGTCGGGTTTGTAGACATGTAAAAGCTCATTCTGCTTATACAAAAACTCTGTTAGACTTGTGCCATCCTAATGTCCTTAAACCATGGCAACAGTCTGCTTCTAAATTGGAAAATTAAAAACAATAGCTGGAAATCAGAGTCAGGGCTATGGGAAATCCAATATGGCTGCTTGGCTTTTCCCAGCTCTCTGACAAACCTCATTTTTTATTTGATGGGTTAAAGCCTCCCTGGCTACAGGGCCTCCATAATGAAAAATCACGGAATATTAAGTTTTGTAAATTGTTACATTAAGTGTCTAGTTTTGTTAATGTCTAGTGTTTACTAAGACTCACTGCTGAGACAGTTCCTTGTTACGTGATACTGCTAAAAGATTTAATTAAGTTATTAAAAAAGACACTCTAGGTTAGTTTCTAAGGCTTATCTCAGTAACCAATCTTCAGATAAAGGTCGGATGCTCCATAATGTACAACCAGGAGATTAACACCAGACTATAATCATTTAACGAATGAAGTCAGGTGACTTGGGGTATACCTACCAGGCTTTGTCTAATGAAAGTTTTACTAATAACTGCTAGCTATGGCTATATTATTTTCTATGTCACTTGTTTCACTGAGCCTGTGATATACTGCTGAACTGACAGTTCCATATGAGATCAATAATTGTAATAATGTGACTCTGGGTATGGGAAAAAGCAACAAGAGGAAATATTTTCCTGGACCAGGAGGCTAGTAAGACAGTGGTCCAGAGACTTTTGCTACTTGCAAGGCCTGGTCCAATTTTAGCACACTGAGTGGCCCATCACTTCCCTAGACCTGGGAATGAGCCTTCCCAGCACCGCAGGACACAATGGCCATGAAATGGTGTCACATGGTCAGATATGTGGCTATGAAGGGACCCTGGAAGTTGGTACTTGCCAGCTGCCTCTACAAAGATTACATCATGACCATTGCAAGCTGCTGACCTTCAACACCCCCTGAAAGAAGTTCAGGGTGAAAATCAGGAATGAGGCACTCTGTGCTCTGAAAAAAAAAAAAAAAAACTGGCAGAACAGGCCTTCAGATAGTTAGATCTTTTCAGAAAAAGGTTTTATGAGTTCCAATTCTTGCATCTTCTCATACCTAGAAAAACACTGACGTCATTAATGATGAAATCTGCTTTGGCTATTAAAAAAAATTTTTTTTTTTGTCTTACAATTAAAAGTCAAAATAGAGTAGCTATGGTTCAGACATCCTGGGAAATAACTATTTCCCAGATATCCTGAAAAATGATATTATGGGTGTGATTTCAGATTAGACACTGTGACCTAATGTAGAACTTAATGCTCCTGTAATGCATTTTTGCTTCTGTACTTTGCTTGATGCTCGTAAAACCAAAGTTACTCCATTTAAGATAAGGTTGTTTTTAAGTAAAGATTCCTAAAATTGTTTTTGAAAAAATAAAAAAATTAAAAAGAAAAAAAAGAAAAGTTCCCAGTCTAGAGTAGAACTGAGAGACTGAGAACACTTGGCATTCATGTTGTTTTATGAATTTCAGATAATTGATATGTACTATCAATTATATACCATATATTTTGTTGCCCCTAGGGTAAAAAATTAAAATAAAATAAAAATAAAAAGATCCAGGTCCTTCTTACTCTACCCTAAAAAAAAAAAAAAAATCAAGTTTCCACATTTCTTTTATAATTATCTGACATTTACCATTTTTATCAAGATTATTTTTAATGTTTAAATCTAAAGTCAAGCTGGAATATTCTTTGTGCTGTTAGGAGCCCTAAAATCTGAGTAGCCAGGATAGGCCTGAGACCTTGCTTAGGCCTAAGTTTTGATTTCCTGGAGAGAGGGTGGAGGCTAAGTCCACAGAAACTCCTCCCTAAGAAGATCCCGCCGGCGCCAAAATTAAGAAACTCCTCCCTAGAAAAGTCCCGCCGGCGCCAAAAGTCAGGCCAATCAGAGTAAAAAGGGAAATCCCCCAGAAAAACCCCGCGCGTGCTTATAAACTGGCCAATGAGCTTCTGCCAGCCTGATCTTTTGAACAGAAATAGGTGCTTATGTAACCTGAGACTATAAAAACCGCTGTAACCTGGGCTCGGGGCTCTTGTCCCACTCCACTGCGCTGGAGGAGGCATGAGCCCTAGCTCGAGCTAGAAATAAACCCCATTCTTGCTTTTGCATTGCTGCAAGTGTCTTATTCTACCAGTATGGGGGAACCGGACTCAGGGCATAACAGTGCAAGATTTATAAGTGATCTAGTCACTCTCATTCTATATGGCTGTCCAATAGACTGACAACACTTCATGTACTGTTTATATTTTCTCACTAATCTGAAACTACACTATTCACATAACCTTAATCAGGTATGTTGTTGGTTCTATTTTTAGACTATGTAGCATGCTGTTATTATTTGCCTTCATATTTATGCCTTGATGGCACATTGTTTTATTTTTAGACTATGTAGCATGCTGTTATTATTTGCCTTCATATTTATGCCTTGATGGCACATTGTTCTAATGACTGCAGTTCTATAAACTTCATTTATAGAAGAAATTATGGCTGAAAACTTCCCAAACCCTACACCTCTTCTGAATTTTCATGGCTTTTTAATGTGTTTGATCAGCTCAATTTAAAATTCACAGTCAGCTTTTGTGAAAGTTTAACTCAAAACACATAAAATTTACAGGTGAAGTAACACAATTGTTTTGTATAAGAAATTAGTCCTTTCCTCTCAAGAAAACAGTTTACATATTCATTTGTATAATTATCCATATGTGACTTTCAGAAGCATTACTTCATAAAATTTTTCTTTTTTTAAGATATTACAAATCTGACCTTCTCTTTGTCTTCTACTCAGTTGTTTCCATTTCCACTTAAATTAACTATCCAGCCACACTAATTCTTTCCTTTGTGGGCCAGGAATTGATGTTCTACAGTAGATGATTTTTCTATTTTTTATATTAAAACTTTAACGATAAAAGAAAAAGTACATACATAAATAAAAATAATCCAGATCAAAAAAGCACTTGTGAAAACTTTTAATATTACCAGAATTTAAAAGAAACAAACAAAAAATATGAGTAATTAGTCACCACACATGTTTTATCTTCTCCCAAACTGAGACTAAAACAAAACGCTGTGAAGTATTTTCTTTGTCATTATCTTCCTGTGTCTATGAACGTCAGTCCTTTTCAGTGTTTTCCTCATTATCCTTGTCATTATCATCATTCACTGCAGCCTAAAAATGTATGATGTGTTAGTAAACAGAAACATTTTCAAAATCTCAATATATCAAAAACAAGGTTTTCCATTAACAATTTATTTTCTTTTAAAGAGTTCTTTCTTATAGGATCATGAGAAGTTATTATGCTCATCAGAAATATCTCCTGGTTTAGGTTTGGGTGGTGAGAGGATGCATAGCACAAACTTACTCATACCCATCACTAGGGTTTCTCTACAGTCCTAACCAGGCATGAGGACAATTGTTATAAGGCATTTCAGCCACATTTATGCTATCTGGGTGAGGGCCTTCCTTCCTTGTGAATGGCACAAATTCTCTCCACATCTTAGAAATACTGAGAACTCCTAAGTTGATCAAGAAAACTGGTATAAATAATTCCAGATGGGAGAAGACAGAACTTCTCCTCTACTAAAGGCTGACTCTGGCAGTTTAAACTCACCTGGAGACAGCTGCAGCCAAATTAGGAGCTGGCAGTTGCCCATATTTCTAAGTTTGTGCATATTTGAATACTTTAGGTTAGCAAGGATCTGTATTAGGGTCTTTGGATGTAGTAGCAGCCTGAAAACTGGCAGGAAGCTTAGTGAAGTGAACCAATATCTGCTTCTGAGAACATCCACCTGACAACCCTGGGAACCCCACTTAAAACTGGCTCCAGGAAAAGTCCAAATATCAACTAGGAATCCCTCAAAACAGCAGCACAAGCCCTGGGAAAGTTGTCTATAGTCTATAAATTCTTGAAATTATCAAGGTCTTCTTAGACTCTTGACAAACTCACTATGAACAGAACTCAAGTGTCCAGACATAAACCATTAAAATCCCAGGGTTTCTAGTGAATCTAAAGCAGTAAAGAATCCTGGTGCTTCTCTCTACAACTTTGCTTTAATTTTCACCCATCCCTTCCTGACATTCCAGGGCTCTGTTCCACAGTCACTGCCCAGACCCAGACCAGACTTACCGCCAGCATCTCAATCCTCTCATTCATCTTTCTCAGAAAGTTGTCTCTTTCTCTGTCCTCTTCTGTCATTTGAACTCTAAATGCCTTGAAGGCTCTTTCTTGGGCCTCAAACTTTTGTTGCAATTCTTTAAGCTTTTGCTCTAAAAGCTTCTTTTCCCTCTGAGCAGCCTCTCTTTTGGCCTGCTCTTCTGCTCCAGGAAAATTATACATAGGGAAGAAAACAATAGTCAGAGGTACAATCCCCAATCCCCAACCCACCACTTTCTCAGTGACCATACTTTCTTGAAAAAAGCAGATGGACATGTCTGAATTCACCTGTGATCACACATCAAGGGCAGGTGTGAGAGCGTGCTAGGACAGGGGCTGACTAGCTGACTGGACCCACAATCATAACTGGCCTGTTGTCTTCATAGGTAGTAGAGTGTGTTCAGAGAAGGAAAAGAAGGGCCCTGCTTCTGGAAGTTCCTCCAATCAGAGTTCTCAGAGAACACCCACCAACCCCACCCCACTGTGAAATGAGCTCTCCCCGCAGTACCTGCTGAGGCCTTTTCACTTTCTCGCATCTCCTCTGTCATTTCAGCTCTTAATCTCTGAAAGACTCTTTCTTGGTCCTCCAAATTTTGCTGCAGTTCTTTAACATGTTTTTCAAGAGACTCATGTTCCCTCTCAGTGGCCTCTCTTTTGACCTGCTCTTCTGCTCCAAGAAGAGTTTAGAGAAGGAAGGAAACAACAGTCAGACCTGAGAGTGACAACCCCCAACCCCCAACCCTCCATATCCTCAGGAACCAAACTGTCCCGAAGAAGCAGGTAGACATTTCCACCTGTGCCTGTGACCACACATCAAGGGCAGATTTGGAAACATGCTAGGGAATGCCCTACCTGGCTGGATGCACCCACACCCACAACTCAAGGCCCTGACTGGTTGGCTGGACCGACAATCGCAACTCTGCTATTTTCAGATGAAGCAGTGTGTGTTCACAGGAGTGAGGAAGCTCCCTGTTTCAGGAAGCTCCTCCTGTTGGAGTCTCAGGGGGCACTGCAGGAACATTCCCACCTGGCTGTGAAATGAGCCCTCCCCTGTACCTGCTGAGGCTTGCTTTCTTTCATTCAACTCCTCTGTCATTTTGACTCTTAATACTTCAAAGACTCTTTCTTGGTTCTCCGATTTTTGCTGCAATTCTTTAACCTTTTCTGCAAGAGGCTCGTTTTCCCTTTCAGTTGCCTCTCTGTTGGCCTGCTCTTCTGCTCCAGGAAGATTTTAGAAAGGGAAGAGAACAACAGTCAACCCCAAGAGGTAGAGCCCTCCACTTTTACGTGACCAAACGGTCATGTAAAAGGAGATGGACATGTCTACACACACCTGTGACCACACACAAGGGCAGGTTTGGGAATCTTCTAGGAAAGGCCCTGACTGAGCGACTGGACCGACAACCACAATTAGCCTTGTTTTTCAGATGAAGCAGAGTGCATTCCCAGAAGGAGAACTCCCAGCTTCTGGAATTTCCTCCCGTCAGAGCCTGAGAGGGCACTGCGGGAACCTCCCCACCCCACTGTGAACTGAGCTCTCCTCTCTACCTCCTAGGTTTCTTTCCTGCATCACAAAGGAGCTCACCTTTCTTCCTTTTGTATTCCTCTAGTTTTTCTGGTAACCTCAGTAAGCGCTGGAGATCAGAAAGAGGCAAAGACATGTCAGGCAGGTCTAACCTGTGCTGAACATCCACTGAAATATTCTGAGAAATGAACTCCCCTGAGTAACATTCCTGTCTGGCTTCATATTTTTCACAGGTTGTATTTTACTGCTTGCATCCCTTCTGGTAACATCTGATCTTGGATAATATGTACAAATTTTCAAATTTTACACCATACTCTTCTTCCAGGAACATTCCATAAAGCACATTCCCCAAGTGAAATCACTGTACACACTTTGGTAAATTTGTATCAATGATATTATATATTTTCAGTATTTGAAATTTATGGTTTGTGAAGTATAACTCAATAAAACTGTGTAAGAACTTGAAACTTGAAGTTTAACTTAAATTGTTAAAGAATGTCGTCTAAAACTCAGGGCTTCCAATGAATTAGAAGCAGTAAAGAACAATAGTGCTTCTCTCTATGACTTTGTTTTATTTTTTACCCATCCCTTCCTGAAGGTTCAGGCTTTGTTCCAAAGTCACTGCCCAGACCCAGACTAGACATACTTCCAGCATCTGAATCCTCTCATTCATCTTTCTCAGAAGGTCATCTCTTTCTGTCATCTCCTTTGTGAGTTTGACTTTAAATCTCTCGAAGGTTCTTTCTTGTTCCTCCAACTTTTGCTGCAATTCTTTAACCATTTGCTTCTTTTCCCACAAAGAATCCTCCCATTGGGCCAGCACTTCTGCTCCCAGAAGATTTCAGAGAGAGGAGAGAAGAAAACAATAGTCAGCACTGGGAGCTACAAGCCCACAACCAATAACCCTTGCTTTCTGAGTAACCAACTGTCTGGGCAAAGCAGATGGGCATGTCTTAAATTCACCCGTGACCACACATAAGGGCAGGTGCGAGAATGTGCTAGAAAAGGGGATGGCTGGTTGGACCTCTAACCACAACTCGCCTTGTTATTTTCAGATGTAGCAGTGTGTGTTCACAGAAGGAGAGGAAGCTCCGTCTCTGGAAGTTCCTCCTGTCGGAGTCATAGAGGGCACTGCAGGCACCTCCCCACCTTACCATGAGCTGGGTCCACCCCATACCTGCTGAGGTATTTTCTCTTTCTCTTTGTTTCTCTGTCTTTTTGACTCTGAATTTCTCAGAGACCCTTTCTTGGTCCTTCAGCTGTTCCTGCAGCTCTTTAACCTTTTGCTCAAGAAGTTCCTTTTCCCTCTCAGCTGCCTCTCTCTTGGCACACTCTTCTGTTCCAGGAAGATGTGAAAGATATGAGGAAACAACAATTAGATCTGAGAGTTATAACCCTTCACACACCACACCCTCCCCCCTACAACCGTCCAATTTCTCAGTGATCAAACTGTCGTGAAAAAGCAGATGGAAATGTCTGGGGGATCCCCTAGGAAAATCCCTGACTGGCAGGCTGGACCTACAGCCGCAACCAGCATTATTATTTTCTCATATAACAGAGTATGTTCACACAGGGCAGGAAGCTCCCTGCTTCTGGGAGTCCCTCCCATCAGTATCCTAAAGGGAACTGCAGGAACCTCCCCACCCCATTGTGTGCTGAGCCCATTCAGGTACCTGCTGAAATCTTAAGTCTTTTTCTTGTTTTCTCTATCATTTTGCCTACAAATTCTTCGAAGTCTTTTTTTTGGTCCTCCACCTTTTGACTTATCTCCTTATACTGTTGCTCAAGAAGCTCCTTTTCCCTCTCAGATGGCTCTCCTTTAGCGCATTCTGCTCATCCAAGAGGAAAGAAAACAACAGTCAGCCTTGAGAGGTACAACCTCTTCTACCCACTAAACCTTCACTTTCCCAGTGACCAAACTGTTGTGGAAAAGGAGATGGCCATGGCTATCGTCACCTGTGACTACATATCAAGGGCAGGTTTAGGAATCTGCAGGTTTGGGAATGACTGGTTGACTGGACCTAAAACCACAAGCCATCATATTTTCAGATGAAGCAGAGCATGTTCACAGAAGTTCCAGAAGTTCATCCTGTCAGAGTTCTCAGAGGGCACTGCAGGAACCTCCCCACCCACACTGAGCACAGCCCTCCCCGGTACCTGCTAAGGTCTTGGCTGCATCACAAAGGAGCGCATCTGTCTTCTTGCGGCATTCCCCTAGCTCGTCCTTTATCATCCCCAAGATCTGGAGATACAGAGTGGCAGACACGTCAAGCCGGTCAAACCTGAACTCCCCATTGATATATTCTGAGAAAAGAACTATTCTCAATAACATTACCTGGTTGTGTTCAATTGCCTACAAGTTTTCAAAATCCTGCCTACCTCACTAACTCTCCAGCTTCCTCTGCTAGTACCGCTTCTACCATCCATGAAGGTTCCACTAGTCAGAAAAATGTGCAGTTTTACAAATACAACCTTGGTCCCCTTCATATTTTCTGTATGCTGTTTTTCCTGCTTCTGGCTTTTCAGATAACATTCTACTACAGATAATATGTATAAATTTTTCAAAATTTACATCACACACCTTTCTTGGGAAGATTAACTGAACTACCTTCCCTGTATGAAATCACTGTACTTTTATGTGCATAAATTTGTATCAATTATACAAGTACATTTAATTAAATATAATTGTACATATAAATGCCTGAAATTTATGGCTTATGAATTACATCTCAAGGAAACTGTTTACATAAACTCGAATCTCTGCATCTCAGAAAAGAAGTGCTGAAATAGTCTAAGACATACTAGCAAGTATCTTTATTCCTTGAGTTTTCCAGGTGAAATGTAGGGGTTTTTAATATAATGTCTATAGTTCCTCACAGCTGTAGCTTCTTCAGATTCTATCTATAGTGTGTGAACAACTGTAATACAACTAAAAGCATAATAAAGATAAAGAAAGCTTTGGTAGGAGAAGCTCTGCAGAGGAGCTAGAGTTGCTCGGAATGGGAGTGAGTGCACAGTAAAAGTAACAATCTCAAAATAACTTGTCTTTTCTAAGCACATAAGGAAATTATGCAAGTGCTTAGTCAAGGAGGACATTTGTACTGAAGTTGCTTCAGAGGTCAGACAGCTGTCCAGAGAAAGTGCTTTAGTTTGGAATAGAATGTTATAGTCTATTAGAACTCTTTCAGAAAAATTGGGATCCCCCTACTATGAATAGCACTAAATCTGTGGCCAATAAGATGGCCTTTAAGTAGTGAGGGCAACGAGAAGGATCAACTATTAAGAAAAATGACGAGGTACTGCTTCAGTAACTTATCCTGCTTGCATTAAAAATACTCAGAATGTCTACTTGTTAAGTCTGGGAACCCCATTTAATACTGATTCCATAATCAACCAAGAATCTCTCAAAACAGCAGCACAAGACTTGGAAAAGTTATTTATATTCTATAAATGTTTGGAGATACCAAGTTCCTCCCGGACTCTTCAAAAACTAACTGTGAGCTGAACTCAAATGGCTGGATATAAGCCATTAAAATCTCAGAGCTTCTAGTGAATTGAAAGCAATAAAGGAGAATAGTGCTTCTCTCTGTGACTATGCTATAATTTCTACCCACCCCTGCCCGAGGTTCCAGTACTTTTTCCACAGTCACTGCCCAGACCCATACTAGGTTACCTCCAACATCTCAAACCTCTCTTTCATCCTTCTCAGAATGTTTTCTCTTTCTCTCATCTTTGTCGTGTTGAGTCTAACTTTCTTCGAGAAGGCACTTTTGTTGTCCTCCATCTTTGACTGTAATTCTTTAACCTTTTGTTCAAGAGGTTCCTTTTCCCTCTCAGTTGCCTCTCCTCTGGCCCATTCTTCTGCTCCAGGAAGGATTTAGAGGAGGAAGAAAACAACAGTCAGATCTGAGACCTTCACCCTCCAGAACCCAACCCTCCTTTCTCAGTGACCAAACTGTAGAAGCAGGTGGACATGTCAAATATTTCAAGTCACTTGTGACCACACATCCACGGCAGTTTGGGGAGTGTGCTAGGAAAGGCCCTGGAAGCCTGGTTGGACCTATATCAACTTACTTTGCTGTTTTCAGACATATCTTAGAGTGTGTTCAGAGGAGGAGAAGAGGGTCCCTGCTTTTGGAAATTCCTCCTGTAGCAGTCTCACAGGGCACTGCAAGAACCTCCCCTCCCCACCGCGAGCAGAACTCTCCCCCGCACCTGCTGAGGTCTTCTCTCTTTCTCCTATCTCCTTTCTCATTCTGGCTCTTAGTCTCTCCAAAACTCTCTTTTGGCTCTCCAACATTCGCTGCAGCTGTTTAACCTTTCGCTCAGAAGGGTCTTCTTCCCTCTCACTTGTCTCTCTTTTGATCTGCTCCTCTGTTCCAGGAAGATTTTTAGAGAGGAAAGGAAACAACGGTCAGCTCCGAGAGCTTCAACCTCTCGTCCCCCAAACCTCCACGTTCAGTGACCCAACTGTCTGAAAAAAGCAGATGGCCATGTTTGAATTCACCTGTGACCACACCTAAGGGCAGGTGTGAAAACATGCTAGGAAAGGTCATGACTGCCTGGCTAGACCTACAACCACAACCCTCCTTGTTATTTCAGATGTAGCAGAGTAAGTTCACAACAGGAGAGGAAGTTCCTCCTTCTGGAAGTTCTCCTGTCAGAGTCTCAGAGGGCACTGCAGGAACCTCTCCTCTCGACCGTGAGGAGAGCCCACCTTGTACCTGCTGAGGTCTTTTCTGAACCATGAAGGATCTTTCTTCTTTTCAAATTTTAATCAAGATTTTGCTATTTTTTTTTAATTGGAAGAAAATTGCTTTAGAATGTTGTGCTGGTTTCTGCCATACAACATGAATCGGTCATAATTATGTATACACATATATATACACATATACATATGCATATATCCAGTCTTTCTTGAGCCTGTCTCCACTCCTCACCTTTCTTCCTGTAATATTCCTCTTGTTCTTCCATTTTCTTTCTTACGATCTGGAGACACAAAGGGACAAAGACATGTCAAACTTAAACTTCCACTGAAACATTCTGAGAAATGATCTGCTTCAAGCAACACTTCCTGGTTGCTTCTCACTGCCTACAGGTAAATTTTCTAGATCCCACCTTCCTTGCTACCCCTGCAGCCTCCTCACCATGTTGTTTCCCTCTCAATATTCTAGCTTCCACCCATCAGAAGAATGTGCAGTTTTATAAACATGCAAACTTGGGGACATTTATATTTTTCATATGCTGTTTTTTTCTGCTTTTGACTCTTCTGATAACATCCCACCTTGAATAAGATGTACCAGTTTTTCAAAATTTACATCATATGCCTCTTTCAGGAAGATTTCAGAGAATATCTTCCCAATGTGAAATTAGTGTACATTCACATGACTAATTAGTATCAATCATGAATTTTTAATAAATGAAATTTTATTGATAGTTTTTAAATTATCTCTCAATAAAACTGTTTAAGAAAACTTGAATTACTCCATCTGGGAAAATAGTCTTTTTGTGGCAACTAATAAGTGTCATCTCCTTGAGCCATGTTTGCAAGATGTTTAATTTACATTATGTAATCTCTATGGTTCCTTGCAGTTGTAGCATCCTGAGATTCTATCTACAGGATACGGTTAACAGTAATACAACTAAAAGCAAAGTAAAGATGAAGACTGATCTGGTAAGAGAATCTTCCCAGAAGAACTTGGTTTACTGTGAATATAGAGAATGTACAAAAAAAGCAACAAGCTAAAAATAACCGAGGTGTGTTCCAAGTAGATAAGGAAACTTTGGGCATGTTCTGTCAAGGACATCTGAGTGTCTTTGCTCTGCTTCAGAGGTCAGACAGTTTTCCAGAAAAAGTGCCTGAGTTTGGAACAGGAGGAGATCACTTGGAGTAATATAGTGATTTAGACTCTCTTAAGAGAAGACTCTTGAGAGTCCCTTGGACTGCAAGGAGATCCAACCAGTCCATTCTAAAGGAGATCGATCCTGGGTGTTCACTGGAAGGACTGATGCTAAAGCTGAAACTCCAATACTTTGGCCATCTCATGTGATGAGTTGACTCACTGGAAAAGACTCTGATGCTGGGAAAGATTGGGGGAGGGAGGAGAAGGGGACAACAGAAAATGAGATGGCTGGATGGCATCACCGACTTGATGGACATGAGTTTGAGTGAACTCCAGGATTTGGTGATGGACAGGGAGGCCTGGCATGCTGTGATTCATGGGGTTGCAAAGAGTCGGTCACAACTGAGAGACTGAACTGAACTGAACTGAAAGGAATCAAGATCCTGTTACTATGATGGTGGTTTAGTCACTAAGTTGTGTCCAACTCTTATGAACCCATGGATTGGATAGCCCACCAGGCTCCCCTGTCCATGGGGTTTCTCAGGCAGGAACAGTGGACTGGGTTGATCTTCCCAACCCAGGGATTGAATCCAAGTCTCCTGCATTGCAAGCAGATTCTTTACCACTGAGCCATCAGGGTTTGAATAGTAGTAAATCTGTAGCCAATAAGATGGCATTAAGGTAGAGTGGGTGACATGAAGAATCAACTATTAAGACAAATTACATGTACTGCTCCAGTCACATCTCCTGCATGTAGTAGATACACTCAAAATAACCACCTGATAACCCTGGGAATCCTATTTAATACTGACTCCATGAGATCATCCAGGAATCCCTCAAAAGAGCAACACAAGCTCTGGGAAAGTTTTTATTTATTTTTAAATTAATTAATTTATTTTAATTGGAGGCTAATTACTTTACAGTATTGTGGTGGGTTTTGCCATCCATTGACATGAATCAGCCATGGGCGTACATGTATCCCCATCCTGAACTCTCCTCGCATCTCCCTCCCCATCCCATCCCTCCGGGCTGTCCCAGTGCACCGGCTTTGAGTGCCCTGTTTCATGCATCGAACCAGGACTGGTGATCTATTTCACATATGGTAATATATATGTTTCAATGCTATTCTCTCAAATCATGGGAAAGTTATTTATAAATGCTTGGTGGTTCCAAGGTCCTCCTGGAATCTTCAGAAACTCACTGTGATCAGAACTCAAATGGTTGGATTTAAGCCATTAAAAGGGCTTCCCGGATGGCTCAATGGTAAAGACTCCACCTCCCAATGCAGGAGACACAGGTTTGATCCATGGGTTGGGAAGATCCCCTGGAGAAGGAAATGGCAACCCATTCTAGTATTCTTTCCTGGAGAATTCCATGGACAAAGGAGCCTGGCAGGCTATACAGTCCAGGGAGTTGCAAGGAGTCAGACACAATTTAGCAACTAAATAACAAACCATTAAAAACGCAGAGCTTCTAATGAGTCAAAAGCAGTCAAGGACGATGGTGCTTCTCTCTATGATTTTGCTTTAATTTCTACCCATCCTTTCCTGGGGTTTGAGGACTTTTTCTACCATCACTGCCCAGACCCACACCAAGTTACCTCCAGTATCTCAATCTTCTTGTTCATCCTTCTCAGAACGTTGTCTCTTTCTCTCATCTCGCCTGTGATTTTGACTCTAAATATCTTGAAGGCTCTTTCTTGGCTCTCTAACATTTGTAGCAGTTCTTTAATCTTTTGCTCAAGAGAATCCTTTTCCCTCTCAGCTGCTTCTCTTTTGTACTGCTCTGTTGCTCCAGGAAGATTTTAGAGAGGGGAGAAAACAAAAGTCAGTCCTGAGAGCTACAACCTCTCATCCCTCAAACCTCCACCTTCTCAGTGACCAAACTGTCTTGAAAAAACAAATGGACATGTCTGACTTCACCTGTGACTCACATCAAGGGCAGGTTTGGGAATGTGCTAGGGAAGATTCTGACTGGCTGCCTGGACCTACAACCACAACTTTCTTTATTATTGTGAGATGAAACAGAGTGTGTTCATAGAAGGAGAAGGTCCCTGCTTCTGGAAGTTCCTCCTGTCAGAGTCTCGGGGGCCGCTGCAGCAGAATTGTGAGCAGAACCCAACCCCACTGTGAGCAGAACCCTCCCCTCTACCTGGTGAGGTCTTTTCTGTATCATCAAGGATCCCATCTTTATCCATGCAGCTTTCTTCTATTTCTTCTTTTATTGTCTTTCAGCTCTGGAGACAGAAAGAGGCAAAGACATATCAAGTAGGTCATATTCAGAATTCCATTAAAGTATTCTGACAAGTGAACTGCTCTGAATAACATTCGCTGGTTGCTTCCAACTGCCTACAAATGCAGTTTCCAAGATTCTGCTCACCTCGCTACCCCTCCACCTCCTTGCCAGTGTTGTCTCCCCTCAACTCCACCAAACCACATGCTAGCTTCCACTAGTCAGAAGAATGTGCAGGTTTACAAATAGGTAACTATAAGCCCTTTCATATTTTTCACAATTTTTTTTTCTGTTTGTGGTTCTTCTGGAGACATCCCACCCTGGATATTATGTAAAAATATTTCACAATTTATATCCCACACATCTTCCAGGAAGATTTCTGAAAACGCCTTCTCCATGTGAAATCACTGTACATTTACCCTGGTACATATGTTCAGTTCAGTTAGGTCACTCAGTCGTGTCCGACTCGTGGCAACCCCATGGATAACAGCATGCCAGGCTTCCCTGTCCATCAGCAACTCCCAGACCTTACTCAAACACATGTCCCATCGAGTCATCATAGGCCATCTTCTGTCATCCCCTTCTCCTCCCGCCTTCAATCTTTCCCAGCATCAGGGTCTTTTCAAATGAGTCAGTTCTTCACATCAGGTGACCAAAGTATTGGAGTTTCAGCTTCAGGATCAGTCTTTCCAATGAATATCCAGGACTGATTTATTTTAGGATGGACTGGTTTGATCTCCTTGCAATCCAAGGGACTCTCGAGAGTCTTCAACACCACAGTTCAAAAGCATCAATTCTTCGGCATTCAGCTTTCTACATGGTCCAAATCTCACATCCATACATGACTACTAGAAAAACCATAGCTTTGACTAGATGGACCTTTGTTGGCAAAGTAATGTCTCTGCTTTTTAATACGCTGTCTAGGTTGGTCATAGCTTTTCTTCCAAGGAGCAAGTGTCTTTTAATTTCATGGCTGCAGTCATCATCTGCAGTGATTCTGGAGCCCAAGAAAATAAAGTCTCACTGTTTCCACTGTTTCCCCACTCCATCTATTTGCCATGAAGTAATGGGACTGGATTCCATGATCTTAGTTTTCTGAATGTTGCACTTTAAACCAACTTTTTCACTCTCCTTTTTCACTTTCATTTTTTAGTTTTTCTTTGCTTTCTGCCATAAGGGTGGTGTCATCTGCATATCTGAGGTTATTGATATTTCTCCTGGCAATCCTGATTCCCACTTGGGCTTCATCCAGCCTGGCATTTCACATGATGTACTCTACATATAAGTTAAATGATCAGGGTGACAATAAGCAGCCTTGACGTACTCCTTTCCCAATTTGGTACATTTGTATAAACTGTAAATTTTAAATGCATTAAATTTATGGTGTTTGTTTTACACCTCAATAAAACTGTTGAAAGAAACTTGAATTACTCCCACCTCAGAAAAAGAAACTGAAATACTCTAAGACTACTAGCAACTTTCTAAGCCCCCTGAGTCTTCTGTGTGAAATGTTGGTTTGTATTATGGTTCCTCACAGTTGCAGCATCCTGAGATTCAATATACAGGACATGATTTATAGTAATACTACTAAAAGCAAAGTAAAGAAATATCTGGTAAGAGAATCTTCCCAGAGAAACTTGGGTTACAATGAATGGGAGAGAGTACACAGTAAAAGCAACAAGCTCAAAATAACTTCAGTTCAGTTCAGTTCAGTCGCTCAGTCGTGTCCGACTCTTTGCGACCCCATGAATCACAGCACGCCAGGCCTCCCTGTCCATCATCAACTCCCGGAGTTCACTCAAACCCACCTCCATTGAGTTGGTGATGCCATCCAGCCATCTCATTCTCTGTTGTCCCCTTCTCCTTCTGCCCCCAATCCCTCCCAGCATCAGAGTCTTTTCCAGTGAGTCAACTCTTCACATGAGGTGGCCAAAGTATTGGAGCTTCAGTTTTAGCATCAGTCCTTCCAATGAACATCCAGGACTGATCTCCTTTAAGTGTGTTTATAAGTTTCAGTCAAGGAGGACATCTGAATTCTATACTGACTTTGATTCAGTGGTCAGACAGATTTCCAGAAAAATTGCCTGACTTTGGGAAAGTGTGAGTGTTAGTTGCTCAGTTATTTCCAACATTTTGCAGCCCCATGGACCGTACACCTGCAGGCTCCTCTGTCCATGCCTTGTCAGTATTCCAGGCCAGAATCCTAGAGTGGGTTGACATTCCCTTCTCCAGGAGATCTTCCCAACCCAGGGGTCGAACCCAGGTCTCCTGCATTGCAGGTGGATTCTTTACCATCTGAACCACAAAGAAGCCCTGAACTTAGGAGAGGAGGACATAAATTGGAGTAATATAATCTATTAGAACACTCTTACTCAAAAGAATCAGAATCTTTCTACTATGAATGGTAGTAAACCTGTGGATAACAATGTGGCTTCAAGGTATCAGAGGTAACAAGAAGCATCAACCATCAAGACAAATTATCATGCACTGCTTCAATGACTCTGGTTTGTCATATTTGATGGAGTAGTCCATTGTTGTTTAGTTGCTAAGTCGTGTCCGACTCTCTTGTGACCCCCTGGACTGTAGCCTACCAGGCTCCTCTGTCCATGGGATTCTCTAGGCAAGAATACTGGAGTGGATTGCTATGCCCTCCTCCAGGGGATCTTCCTGACCCAGGGCTTTGAACCCGTGTCTCCTACACTGGCAGACGGGTTCTTTACCACTGAGCAACCAGGGAAGCCTGGAGTACTCCATTACATCTTATCTGTAGGCCATCTTTAACAGTGCCAGGACCATTTTTGTGGAAACCTCCTTCTGCACAGCTGCTCAGTTTCCACAGTAGGACAGAGATTCTCCAAATAAGGAACCACCCATTGTTGAAGGCATCCAGGAAGGTCACCACAAGCATTCACAGTACTGGATAAGTCAGGAAATTCAGGGGAGCCATGATAAATGATCAATAACTCTGAAACTACAAACCTACAAATTTGTAGGTTTGTATAAAACTACAAATCTAAATAATTTGTTAAAATCATTTATCATATCCATGTAGTATCAACATGAGTGTGAGCAAACTCCAGGAGATAGGAGAGGACAGAAGAGCCTGGTGTGCCGCAGTCCATGGGGTCGCAGAGTCAGACACAACTTAGCGACCAAACAACAAGTAGGAAAATCTTCAGAAACCACATCTCCTGCTACTAAATTAGGGATTTCCTTTCTATTAATCTATATGGATCTCCAAGTCACTGCATTTTAAAAATGAAAGTATCTTCTTTCAGGTAACATACTCTGGTGTATTCTGAAAGAAGAATGTCCCAGAAAAACATATTAAAAATAAAACAGAGCAGTGAAGCCAATGCTGAGGGAGGACCTGGGACTAGGGTGACCTTGGGAACACAAACCATGAAATGTTAAGACACAGATTTCATGCATCTCTTCTGTTTCCTGGTCTTAGTTGTTGAGAACAGCTATAGAATTAGTGATAGGGATAGCAAGTAGTCATCAAAATCCGAGATGATTGACAATTCCAGTTTGACATATGACAAATCAATGAAATACAGTATCTTTAGAACCATTTATACTATTCAAGAGATTGAAGGAGTTTGGGTTCCAAAAGGGAAACAATTTTTGTTTCTTTTCTTTTTTAGAAGTCATCAAAATCCTTTTGGCCACACAGTTTAACAATCACCCTCTGTGTAGGGAAATTGAGTCATCAGAAAATTGGTTTTATTTTTCCAGA
This sequence comes from Moschus berezovskii, assembly GCF_049115385.1. Classification (NCBI taxonomy): domain Eukaryota; kingdom Metazoa; phylum Chordata; class Mammalia; order Artiodactyla; family Moschidae; genus Moschus; species Moschus berezovskii. Next base: position 67,875,954 of record NC_142463.1, read on the forward strand.
TAGAAATGTGGGTCTACATCAAGAAAAAGATGTATGTTAAAAAAAAAAAAGAAAAAGAAACAAAAAGACGTGTGTAATAAACCAATAAAAAGTATATCTTAATTAAAAAGTCAATGAAGAATATCTGTTCTTCAGTGAAGTATAACTGTTCAAAAATATCCATGTAAAAAGACTCAGAACTGAACTCTTCCCTCTGGAGGGTCTGTACAACTCTTGGACACGTCTACCACAGGACTACATTACGGAAGCAGAAAGCACTGCTTATTTCCCAGAAGTGCTGAGTTGGTCCTTCCCAATTTTCAGAAAGTATCCAGAAACAAGCAGCCCCATGGGGTGTCAGAGGCAGCTTGGGCCTGAGCAATGGCTTACAACCAAGGCCAGGAGGCATCATGCTTGTTTCCCAAATTTTGAGGGTGTGACCGGGGGTAAAATGAGGCTGCCATGTTTAGGCTCCCTATTTGTTTTGGGGGTATCATTTTTTTTCCCTTATTCAATAAATAAAAGCAGCCAGAACTGTCTGAGTCAAGTGTGGTCTTGGTCTTTACTCAAAAAAAAAAAAAAAGAAAGAAAAGTGTAGGCAATGAATCTAGTGGGGAGCCTGTTGAGAATCAGTGATGAGCCTCTCAATGCATACACAATGGAGAAAATGCGTCTTTCCCCTACCCCTTCTCCAAAGAACTAGGAGAAGATTCTAATCTCTCATCTCTCCAGGCAGGGTTCTTTCCACACCATGGGCTGCTGTCCTGGCTATGTGACAGGATGTGAGGCTGTCAGCTCCCAGCTACCACTGCTGCAAATGGAAAAGCTGAGATTTGCCAGAACTAAAGCAAGCATCTGACTCCTGCAGTCCAGACCATCAGACTATATTCTCCCTCACCTCTCCATTCCTCACACACCATTTTGAATCAGAAATTAAAGAGTTCTGATCTCAAGACTAATTTACATGCAAAAGAAAGTTGACAGATTAACATTTCTTCTCCAGAGCTCTTCATTAGTGAGTTCCAGAAAAAGCTCCCAGTGGTTTACCACTCATCCTCGCTTTCTTTTTTCCTCCCACTTTTCTGCTGCTATTTTCTAGAAAGTGTTAGTTGCTCAGTCTTGTCTAACCTGCAACCCCATGGACTGTAGCCCACCAGGCTCCTCTGTCCCTGGAATGCTCCAAGCAAGAATACTGGAGAGGGTAGCCATTCCTTTCTGCATGGGAATCTTCCCGACTCAGGGAACAAACTCAGGTCTCCTGCATTGCAGGCAGATTCTTTACGTTCTGAGCCATTTTACAGAAGTTGAAAAGAAACTGAGACATGTTTTTCATTCTCACAAAGGGAGTAGAACAAGAAACTGAAACTGAAAATAACGTTTGTGTTTTTGTCTTGCTTTGTTTTTGGTAAGGACTACACATTTGGAAACAATGAAGGAGAAAAAATAGACTTAGACCTTATGGTTTATTTTAAGGGAAAGTGTGAGAATGAATTATTTCACATAAATGCAAATAAGAATTTCTAAAAAATAAACTTGTATGTTGCTGCTGCTGCTAAGTCGCTTCAGTCGTGTCCGACTCTGTGCGACCCCATGGACTGCAGCCTACCAGGCTCCTCCATATGTTGAGGACCTTCTTTTCTGTTTCTCCACTACCCAGCAGGGTAGTCAGGTGGTGTCTGAGGTGGGAGGAGGAGGGAGGAGGAAGCAGGGAGCAACCCTACTCAGCTCCTCTTTTAGGAGGCGGGATTTAGTCCCTCAGTCCTAAAAAGGACCTCAGCCCCCTTTTCCGAAGGTGAGGCGGAGTGGATTCCTCCTCCCCAGCGAGGCTCTTTGCCGTAGCCCGGGACTGAGTCCCCGGGAGGAGCAGCGCATCCAGGCACAGGATTCTCAGCCGCACCAGATCCAAAGGAAGAGGCAAAGCGGCCCTCACACCCTCCCGCCCAGGCAGCTTGGCAGCCTCCCCTCCCGCAGTGTGGGGTCTACGCCAGGGGATCCGCTGTTGTTCAGCTAACAAAAATGTGCTTGGAAGGGGAAGTGTAGGAGGAAACTTACTTGGCGCACCGGGGGTCAAATCCTCAGCTGCCTTGGCTCTTCCCTGGGGCTCCCCTTGAGTCTGGTTCCTCCGAAAACCTGCTCTGCTCTTTACAAGCTGAAAAACGAGAAGGTTTTTACAGCTATCTGTTATGGGTGAGGTTTATGAGTAATGAAACCGAAAGGACACATGCAGTATCCTAAGGTTAATTGCTACAGGTTTTTTTCTTTCTTAACCGAGGCTAGAGACTCAGAATGTGGGCAAAATCCAGGCAGCTCCCTCCTACACACTTGTCTTCGGTGTCCCTACCCCACAGTGGGAACAGAGCAGCCGATGTGATTGCTTCTCAGGGGTAATTTTGAGAAGGCAATAAAGGAGTTTGGGAGGTTTAAATTTTTGCTTTGAATCTTTTCTCTCTCTCTCTCTTAAAAGTACTCTTGTTATTAATTAGGCTTTCCTGGTGGCTCAGCTGGTAAAGAATCCTCCAGCAATGCAGGAAACCTGGGTTGGATCCCTGGGTGTGGAAGATCCCCTGGATAAGGAAAAGGCTACCCATTCCAGTATTCTTGCTTGGAGAATTCCATGGACAGAGGAGCCTGGCGGGGTACAGTCCATGGGGTCACAGAATTAAACCCAACTGAGTGACTAGCACTTTCACTTTTCATACATAGTTTCACTGAGGAGGTATCATTTCTGTTGGATCTTAAAAAGTGATTCAGTCTTTTTAAACAGTAACTGAAGGAAGTAGATTTTAAAGCAAATGAAGGCAGTGAGCAGATGTACAAAAGTAGGGGCTAATTAGCCCCTTTGTAATCAGGTCCATGTAACCAGTGTAACAGACTCACTGAGAATAACATTGAAAGACTTGGTTCATAGACTGTATTCCGCAGGCAGATAGAGACTTTGAAGGTTATTAGGCATGCTGAGTCATGTTTGAGCTCCCTCTCTCTGATGGCAGAAAGAGAGAATAAAATGAGGACACTGGAGATAGAGATGGTTTGGGAGGGTGGTTCTATGTAAATTAGAAGACATATTACAGTCCCACCACTCTAGGTTCCAGAGAGTCATTCAGAATTTAGGGTTCCTTCCATTCTGCTGTTCAGTACCCATTAAGACATCACAAACATGTGGAAATTCAAAGGTTGACTGCTGCCACATCAGCTGATATCCAGATCAGTTCAGTTCAGTCGCTCAGTCATGTCTGACTCTTTGCGACCCCATGGACTGCAGCACGCCAGGCTTCCCTGTCCATCACCAACTACCAGAGCTTGCTCAAACACGTGCATCGAGTTGGTGATGCCATCCAACCATCATCTCATCCTCTGTCGTCCCCTTCTCCTCCTGCCTTCAATCTTTCCTAGATAGTAAGATGGATAAGAGTGACTGGTGGAGAACAGGCTCAAAGTTCTCTGGCATAGACCCACAAGTAAGGTACATATACTTCTAATCATCCTTCTTGTGCACATGGCCACACCTGGGTGCAAAAGCAGCTAGAAAAGTAGAATCTCTACCTGGTTTGCCATGAGCTCATCTCATAAAATAGAATCAATCATAGTGTTTACAGCTGAAAATTCTGTCAAACCACTAAAAGTATACCCAACAATATCAGAGATAGATTTTTAAAGTGACTTAAACTTGGTAACTTCTAGAATTGAAACTTAACTGGGTTAAGGATAGTGACCCTGAACTTACTGAGACACATATACTGATAATGAGGGTTGGGCACTGACCCAAGTCCAGAGAAAAAGTTCTTTCTTCCTCATCAACTGGATCACAGCATCCTGCCTGCCCTCTCTTTCTGCCTCACTCTTTTGTTTTGGTTTTTATTTTGTTCCATGAGGCCATAAAATAAATATGATTTTAGAGATGTAGAATATAAGGCTAGCTAACTCTTTTAGCCTTTAAATCAATATTTTTATTGTTATTTTATTACTATTTATCATATTTTAATGTTTATAATAACTTATTTTAATGTTATTTGATTATGCTAATTTATTATTATCATTATTATTACTGAAGAAAAATACCCTTGGAGTCATCTCCCAGCTTCCATGGGAGAACTCCAGAAAGAGTTACATGGGAAATTATTGCAAGATAAAATATCTTTTAAGAAATGTTTTCTATAAATCTTGTTCACAAAATATAGTATTGGTTAAGGAAGAATTATTAAAATAATATCCTAAACTGATGGAGGATAAAGAGATGTTATTTAACTGAAATGAAATTTTACTCATCTTCTATTTAACTCCAGAAAAGATGACCAGCCCAGCATCTTGTTTTAGAAATAATATGTTAATACCGTCCAGCTGTACCCTAGAGGAAGAGTGTGGTCTCTAAGGAGAAGCTTCAGAAGCACTTTGGGAACACAGATTTAATTGTCTGACCAGTTTTCACATTCTGCTATAGATTTAGATTTTCAAAATCAGGCTCTTCTTTTCCTCTTACAGAAGAGCAGCTGATTTCCTAGAAATGAGTCTGTTGTAAAAGGAGCTCTTCATTACTTTCAGTTTCAGTCTGGATTCTGTTTAAAAGAAATGCCATTTCAAGTGGCCTCAAGTTATGTAAGACACTGGCTGGCTGGAAAAGCTTTATGCTAGAGCATTTTAAAACCTAATTACTGTTCACCTTAAACTATGTGTGTATGTGTGCTGTTGCTTAAGTCATGTCCAAGCCTTTGTGACACCATAGACTGTAGCCCACCAGGCTCCTCTGTCCATGGGATTCTCCAGGCAAGAATACTGGAGTGGGTTGCCATGCCCTCCTCCAGGGGATCATCTCGACTCAGGGATTGAACCCACATCTCTTATGTCTCCTGCATTGGCAGGCAGGTTCTTTCCCACTAGCACTGCCTGGGGAGCCCTCACCTTAAACTGTGTTATATATCAATTATATCTCAATAAAGCTCCTCATGACTGCAAGCATGTGCCATTTGGTGGGAGCAAGGGGAGAAACATCATGTGAAATAAAGTTCATATTTTATGGCGAGAGAAGGAAAAATCAATCGTATAAATTTTCTGTGCCCTTTGCCCGCCTCTCTCCCTCCTAGGGTGCACTATGTATCTGCATTAGGTATCAACAAAACTTCCACCATGGGCAGAAATACCTGCTCAGCCGTAAACAGCAACATTCCCCTGGCACCAAGACAACTTCTTAAAAGATAACATTCCTTCCTGATCTCATAAAGGGCCATGATGATGCTTCATTCTAGGTTATGTGAACAACCAATAATATGCCATTTAATGTACAGCTGCTGCTGCTGCTGCTGCTAAATCGCTTCAGTCGTGTCCAACTCTGTGTGACCCCATAGACGGCAGCCCACCAGGCTCCCCCGTCCCTGGGATTCTCCAGGCAAGAACACTGGAGTGGGTTGCAATTTCCTTCTCCAGTGCATGAAAGTGAAAAGGGAAAGTGAAGCCGCTCAGTCGTGTCCGACTCTTCGCAACCCCATGGACTGCAGCCTACCAGGCTCCTCCATCCATGGGATTTTCCAGGCAAGATACTGGAGTGGGTTGCCATTGCCTTCTCCATAATGTACAGCATCTGTCTCCAAAATCTTTTATCATTGACTTGACTTTTAACAGATGGAACAGTTCTTAGAGCTTTCTGAGATGCTCTTCTCAAGTTATAATTCTCAAATCTGACTCAAATAAAATTTCTGATTTCTCTCGTAGATCAACAGATTAATTTTTCATCAGCAACTGCATCAAAGAGTTACAGCACCTTTCATTGTTATTTTTTCAAGATCAAGTATATGGCACTTAGCGTTTTAAGTGCTTTATAAACAGGTTTTTCATTTTAGGAAGCCCCAGACTGGTCTATTTGTAAGATTGGTGGCATAACCTGGTACTATGTGTGTGCTCAGTCACTTCAGTTGTGTCTGACTCTTTGCGGCCCCATGGACTGTAACTTGCCAGGTTCCTCTGTCCACAGGATTCTCCAGGCAAGAATACTGAAGTGGGTTGCCATTCCCTCCTCCGGGGAATCTTCCAGACCCAGAGATCAAACCCTGGTCTCCCGCGTCTCCTGCATTGCAGGCAGATTCTTTACCAATGAGCCGCAAAGGAAGTCCCAGGTTCATTTTTAGCAATCATCAATTCATTTTCACCCAGTAGTTGCAATGAGTTTTTAAATTACAAAGTAAGTCATGTCACTTTCATGCACAAAGTCTTAGAAGCATACATTCTCCGTATGGAGGCTGCGAGATCTTATATCATCCAGCTCCTGTCTTCCCGTCTCCTTGTAACTGGTTATCTCAGCTTCAGCATGCGGAGCTTCCTTCACGTACCAAACACACCCAACTCTATTTCAATCAGGAATTTTTCACACAAACTCTCCTTCTGTCTGCACTTCACTTCTCTCATTTCTTTCCCAACTGTGCTCTTACTAAAAATTCATCTGAACTCTTCTTCTGTCAGGGAAGGATTACTTAAACTAGGTCTCCTTTCTATACTTATTAATATTAATAAGGAATGCAAACATTCCTTTGTATTGCTTGTCAGAAATTCAAATATATTTGTTTGTGTAACTTTTTTGAGGAATAAATAATATTTTTTATTGCTAAGGAAAAGACAATCCCAAAGAAAAATAGCATAGTTATGAACAGATAATTCACAGAGGTACAGATCTTAATTTCTAAAATAAAACTTGAAAAATGCACAATCTCATTTTTAGTTAAGGAAGTACCAATAAGGTAGCAATTAACTTTTTAATGTTTTATTTATGAGCTAAAAAATGTATGAGCAGAGACCACGGTTGCTTTACTAATCCCAGAATCCTCAAGGCCTCCCATTGTACCTAGCACATGGTCAGTGGTCAATATGTATTTTTTAAGTGATTAAATGAAGTTACATTTAAAAGTAGCCACTTTGATATCAGTCAGAATTGTATATGACTTTTGCTCTCTGACGTGTAACTTTGTTTAAAAAAATATGGAAAATCCATCAATAATATGCAAAACATAAATTGATGAAGGTAATCTTGCATTTGTTGAGAAGGACATGGCAACCCACTCCAGTACTCTTGCCTAAAGAATCCCATGGACAGAGGAGCCTGGTGGGCTACAGTCCAAAGGGTCGCAAAGAGTTTGATATGACTGAAATGACTTAGCACACACCCACATCGTCATCCTCATTACCAACATCACCATCATCATCTACATAATGTTTGCCTCTGTGACTCAAAAGAAACCAGTCTCTCTAAAAGATAAGTGTATTATATTTAGGGATTTTACTTAGGCTTATTTTGATTTGATACTGAGAGTTTCAGATTTTATTCTGACTTCATTTACATAATATTCTGAATAAAAAATAAAAGGAAAATACACTGAGAAAAGTTAGTAAAATAAGGCACACTTCCTTACCCATTAATAAAGCAACAAAAAGCATAAATCTGAGGAAGCACAGCCTGAATTTGTGAATTGAATCCTATTGCTTTTATTTTCTACACCAAATCAGGCAATTTAAACATCTTAAGGCAAAGAAGCGGAGAAGGCAATGGCAAGCCACTCCAGTACTCTTGCCTAGAAAATCCCATGGATGGAGGAGCCTGGTGGGCTGCAGTCCGTGGTGTCGCTAAGGGTCGGACACGACTGAGCGACTTCACTTTCACTTTTCACTTTCACACATTGGAGAAGGAAATGGCAACCCACTCCAGTGTTCTTGCCTGGAGAATCCCAGGGAAGGGGAAGCCTGGTGGGCTTCCGTCTATGGGGTCACACAGAGTCGGACACGACTGAAGTGACTTAGCAGCAGCAGCAGCAGCAAGGCAAAGAAGACATCTTCTGTAGACTTTGTTAAGTGGCTCCTTTCTCCATACTTTTCTGCAACCCTGAAGATCGGTCAAGTCCAGGAGCACCAATTATGAGACTGGGATGCATTTGCATAGAGATGGTTTTGATTATTCCAGCATGGTAGCTCCCGATGGTGCTGATTTGGCCCCCAGGTGACGTTTGACAATGTCTAAGGACATGTTTGCTTGTCGTAACTGGCTTGGTTAGTCGTCTACTTTGGAAAGTTTTCCTGGAAAAACTGGGCGCGTCTCTTGCCCCAAATGGATGGCCCACAGCCAATACCTGCTGTGGGGTATTGATAGCCAACCCTTTGCTGCAAGGAGGAACCCACTCTGGTGCTGGTTGTGCTACAGTGGTCTCATGGGACCAGCTTGAAGCCAGTTTCCACCTGAGACTGTAGCCTTTTTTATTTTTATATTCTTTTCCTCTCCTGCTTCTCTCACTCCACTTCTACTGAAAGCACTTGCTCAGTGAGTCATTTGTACAAAACTATAGCTCTCAGTCTCTGCTTCAGAGGAAACTGACCTAAGACATTACAAATCCTGCTTTGTGGTTTAGTATATGTAAACTTTGTGTGAAGGCTCCAAGTCTGTTTAAAAGAATGAGTATTATGTTTCAGGGTGAAGGTTCTACAATTAAACATTAAGCCAAGTTTGTTCATCAAGTTTTTTTTTTTTCCCTGTGTGGCTTCAAAGCCTCTTTTTTTTAATTTTTTTAATATAAATTTATTTATTTTAATTGGAGGCTAATTACTTTACAATATCGTAGTGGTTTTGCCATACATGGACATGACTCTGCGTGTACATGTGTTCCCCATCCTGAACAACACCACCCCCCACCTTCTTCCCCATCCCATCCCATCCCACCCCAGTGCACCAGCCCCAAGCACCCTGTCTCATGCATCGAACCTGGACTGGCGATCCATTTCACGTATGATAATATACATGTTTCAATGCCATTCTCCCAAATCATCCCACCCTCGTCCTCTCCCTCAGAGTCCAAAAGACTGTTCTATACGTCTGTCTCTTTTGCTGTCTCGCATACAGGGTTATCATTACCATCTTTCTAAATTCCATATATATGCGTCAGTATACTGTATTGGTGTTTTTCTTTCTGGCTTACTTCACTCTGTATAATAACATCCAGTTTCATCCACCTCATTAGAACTGATTCAAATGTATTCTTTTTAATGGCTGAGTAACATCACTTCATGGGAAATAGATGCGGAAACAGTGGAAACAGCATCAGACTTTATTTTTTTGGGCTCCAAAATCACTGCAGATGCTGACTGCAGCCATGAAATTAAAAGATGCTTACTCCTTGGAAGGAAAGTTATGACCAACCTAGATAGCATATTAAAAAGCAGAGACATTACTTTGCCAACGAAGGTCCGTCTAGTCAAGGCTATGGTTTTTCCAGTGGTCATGTATGGATGTGAGAGTGGACTGTGAAGAAAGCTGAGCGCTGAAGAATTGATGCTTTTGAACTGTGGTGTTGGAGAAGACTCTTGAGAGTCCCTTGTACTGCAAAGAGATCCAACCAGTCCGTCCTAAAGGAGATCAGTCCTGGGTGTTCATTGGAAGGACTGATGCTAAAGCTGAAACTCCAATACTTTGGCCACCTCATGTGAAGAGTTGACTCACTGGAAAAGACTCTGATGTTGGGAGGGATTGGGGGCAGGAGGAAAAGGGGATGACAGAGAATGAGATAGCTGGATGGCATCACCGATTTGATAGACATGAGTTTGAGTGAACTCCGGGAGTTGGTGATGGACAGGGAGGCCTGGCGTGCTGTGATTCGTGGGGTCGCGGAGAGTCGGACACGACTGAGCGACTGAGCTGAACTGAATATTCCACCGTGTATATGTATCAAAGCTTTCTTATCCAGTCATCTGCTGATGCACATCTAGGTTGCTTCCATGTCCTGGCTATTATAAACAGTGCTGTGTGTTCATCAGGTTTTTAAGATATTTTCTAACTTCTCCGATATTTCGGTCTTTTATTTTCTGAATTACTGAGATGTGTAAAAGTCACATTTATATTTCACAGTACAGAAATTAAAAGCTTTCTCTGTTCTTTGTCTGATTATGAGATAAGTGAAAAAAATTCATGCTTAAATCATCAAACTCAAAATTATTCACCTTTACTCTCCTCCAGAATAATTCAAAGACTTTAGAACACTTGATCTGTAGCCCCAATCTTCCTGAACTATTTTATGTTAATTCTATCCTCTCATTTTTTTCGTCTGAGCATATATTATTATGATTGTTTCATGCAGCCAGTCATTTATTGATTGTTTCACATTCTACTGCTGTCTTAGATTTTCATTTGCTTTTGCATTTCAGACTTCCTGCCTCTCGGATCTTTTTACTTCTGCTTAAAGTGAAATATTTATTATTTCAATTAGAGTTGATGTGCTCATGGTAAACTTTCCACCAGATATGAATTTTGTACCCATTTTTGAATGTTTTTTCCAGCATATATCTAGGTTAACAACTATCTTTTTCTTTACCTTGCACTTTCTCTCTTGTACTATCGTTTCGTGTCCATTGATGCTGCTGAGAAGTCAGCTTTCACTCTCTTGCTGTGAACTAAATATGTTCTTCTTCTGTAAATATTCTTCAGACAGTCTCATTTGCATGCCATAACTTCACTCTGATTTCTCAGGTGTAGATTTACCATTTTTCCCACTTGGATTTAATCTTGCATTTGCACATGGATGATTTTTAAAGTTCTGGGAAATTCTCTGACATTGTATCTTCAAATACGGCCTCTCTCTCATTTCTCTTTCCCCGGCTACTACTTTTGATTCCATATCAGTTAGACATCTTGTTCCATTCCCTCCATTACCAACCTATTCTTCACCCTGAATCACTTTTTATGATGTTTCCCTACCTCAATCAGTTTCTCTTCCTTTGGGTCAGATCTGCTTCTTAGCCATTTAGCTCCTCCCCTAGAGACAAAGATGCCGTCTTGAGGGTTCCTTGGAGTTCACTTTTCCCCTCAAGTAGAGCTTGATCTTAATCCTTGTCCTTTCCTAGCCCAACTTTAGTAAGAATCCTGCTAAGTTTACTGAGATTCCCCTACCCTTGATTTATGATTAAATTTCTCATCACCCACTCTTGATGTTATGAACTAAATGTTTGTATCCTTCCAAGACAGAATTTGATATCAACAACTGAGGTGCTAAAGTTTAACAAACAGCTTAAAATGTGCAAGCAGCTTTGGAACTAGGTAATGGCTAGAGGCTGAAAGAGTTTTGAAGTAGGTGCAAGAAAAAGCCAATACTGCCATGAAGAGAACTAGAAGGGTGATTCTAGTGAGAACTCAGAAGGAAATGAGGAATGTGTTTTTTTAAACTAAAGGAAAGATGATTCTTTTCATAAAGTGACAAAGAAACTGCCCCAATTTCTTCATGTTCTACTATTTTGTAGAAAATAGATGAAACTAGAAATTTAGTTGAGGAGATTTCTAAGAAAAGTGTTGAGAGAGAAGCTTGATTCCTTCTAACTGCTTATACTAAAATGTGAGAAGACAGAAAATAATGAAGCTGTAAATGTTAAGGAAAGAGGAACCAGAATGTAAAGATTTTGAAAACTCTCACTCAGGCTGACCACATTATAAAAAATAAGGAAGTATAGCCAGAAGAGCACAGTAAAGCTGTGGTGGCAGGACCATTTGATAAGGAAATCAGTGTGGTGTGAAGCATGAATTTAATCAGCCATCTCAACACAAGGCAAGAACAGAGCTGGGACCATCCCCACAGAAACACTGCCAGCTGGAACTGCAGGAAACCGACAAAGTGGGATGAAATGAAGAAAGACTGTTGGACTTCTTAGATTCAAGAGAACTGGACCATAGAGCTCTTTATCAGCTAATAAGCACTCTTCTTCAAGACAAGGGAAGAAGAACCCCAAATACAATTCAGAGGTCATCAGGGCTGCCACTTCCACCTTAGGCACAGAGTTCGTGGACATGTGGTTTAGGAGTACAGGAACGCCTTTATTTTTATTTCGAGGGGTAAGGAAAATGCCCAGCAGAGAATCTGTGGCAGTATGACCTCCACCCTACAGAGCCACAGGCACATGACCCCTGCCAGGGAAAGCCTCACCCACCACAACCCCCACCAGGCAGAACACAACCCTCACCAGGCAGAACACAACCCCCACCAGGCAGAACACAACCCCCACCAGGCAGAACTGTGGAGGCAGGGCCAATGACTCAGTGAGTCCTGGGGCAGAATTCTGCCCCAATAAATATAGAAGGCAGTGCATTGAAAAAAAGAGGATTATTGTCCTGCCTTAAGATCTAGTAGAGCTTGCCTTGCTAGGAATTTAGACTTGCTTAGGACCCTCACACCTTCCTTCTTTCTCTCCTGTTTTTCCCTGTGGGGATGGATTGTATATCGTTATACTATTTGTCCGTGCCCCACCATTGTAACTTGGAAGCACGCAACTTGTCTGGGTTCACGGGTTCACAGCTGGAGAATTTTGCCTCAGGATGACTCCCACTGCAAGCCTCATCCATATCTGATATAGAAGATACTTATGTGAGACTTTGGACATTACATTTTAGAGATGGTGCCGGAATGTACTAAGAATTTTAATTTTGAGCCTGTTGGGATAAAGTGAATGTATTTTGCACATGTAAAGGACATGCATTTGGTGGGGCCAATGATATAATGCCATGGACATAATGTTTGTGTTCCCGCAAAATTCGTATGTTAAAGCCAAAATTCCCAACGTGATAGTATTTGGAAATGCGGCTTTTTGAAAGTAATTAGATCATAAAGTAGAACCTTCATGAATGGACTTCAGTCCTAATAAAAAGATAATGAAACATAGGCTCTCTCTCTGCTCTCTGCCACATGAAGATACAATTAAAAAAACAGTTATCTACAAACCACCAGAGGCAAGATCCAGTAGCACATTGATCCTGTACTTCCCAGTCTCTAGAACTATTAAAAAGTAACTCCTGTTGTTTAAGCTGCCTGGTCTATAGTATTTTTATTACAGCACCTGAACTAAGACTCAATGTCTAAGCCGTTGGTCTGTCTTTAGCACGAGTCCTATTAAGCCAGTTTAGCAAGAATTTCCTTATCCTTACCTGCCTGTCTTGATGCTGCTGCTGCTTCTGCTAAGTCTCTTCAGTCGTGTCCGACTTTGTGTGACCCCATAGATGGCAGCCCACCAGGCTCCCCCTGTCCCTGGGATTCTCCAGGCAAAAACACTGGAGTGGGTTGCCATTTCCTCCTCCAGTCTTCGTGCTGAGTTGTATCTAACTCTTTGGGACCCCATGGACTGTAGCCCATCAGGCTCCTCTATTCATGGAATTTCCCAGGCAAGAACACTGAAGTGAATTTGCCATTTCCTACTCCAGGGGATGTTCCCAACCCAGGTATCAAACCCACATCCCCTTCGTCTCCTGTATTGGCAGGCGGAGTCTTTATCACTGTGCCACCTTCGGTAATTTTTCATCCACCGACCCTCTAACTCTGCTTGTCAGCTATATATTCCCAACTGACTTTACTACACTTGTATCAGAGCTCAATATTTCTTCTCTATTGCAACAGCTTTGACCCCTTTTGCAAACATCTTAAGTAAAGCCTTCCTTGCCATTTTAAGAAGTGTTAGTATACTGTTTCTATTACAGTCTATTGCTGCGTCAGATTCACCATTGTGCTCTGCAGAACTTTCACCTTGGACTTCAGTTGTACACCTGTTAAAATTTTTTCTTCATTCCTGACTGATTGATTAGAGATCAGTTACTGTGTTCAACTCCTATCTCAGTGCTTCAGATGATAGCATAGTAAGGACAGATTTTTTTATTCTTAACAGTCTGTGTGTAATCTTGAAACTGCATTAGAATTCAGACATCAATGATCTAAAGTGTGAGAGTTTCTCAGTTCACACCCCCATCTTGAATCCCTGCTGACTACTTTTAACTTAGAGAATCCCAGTAATAAAAAGATGCCAAGATCTTTCATTCAGACCTTGAGAGCCTTCTTGGCCTTCCCAAAATACTATTGTCTACACTCCATCCTCCAGTGTCTCCATATTCCCCTCTCCACTGTCCCTTTTCCTTCTGCTCTTAAAATGCTCTTCTACCTTTCAGTTAACCTCTGAGATAAAAGTATTGAATCTCCACCTTCTGTAGATGATGCTCAAGACACTCCCACCACTTACTCACAATCAAAACTGAACATAGAAAGTAACATTTAAACCTTGGTCTTAGATTGAATTTCTCAACTAAAATCCACCAAGTCCCCAAAGGAAAGAGAGAAATTTATTTAAAAATTCAGGAGTTGTTGGGTGCTTACTCTCTGAGATCCTCCAACTTAAATCAACTTATCCACTTATTTGTGGAGATGCCTTTCTTTAGTTTTGGAAAGCTAAAGGAACTACTATCTTGGAAAACCTTAAGAGATCTCAAACCACTGCAGGGTCCAGTGAGGGGGTAAAAAAGTCAAAGAAAAATCATTAGAAGACATTCTGAGTTTTATCCTGTTAAAATTGATTGGTCATGTATTCAACCTTGAAAACAACTAAAGGAGAAACTATGACAAATTATCATCAGCAATGAGACATTACTTAGAAAGAGCATTCAGGACTTAACTCAGTTACCAAGCAGCCTTTGCCCTAGTCACAGCTTTCCGAATGACCTAAGATTCACGCTTCATGACACTATCCCCTCAAAAAATGGCTATTGTTAAAATACTGAGATGTCTGAACTTCAGACATTCTTAAAAAAGTTCTTAAAAAAACAGAAAATGTATAATCATATCATATGACTTTATAATTAAAGCAATTAGAAAAAGTTAAATGAAAACAAAATCCCATAATATGGGCCTGCACTGATCAGAATGCTTGCTGGTATTGCAAAGAAAAACTCTATTGGGTTTGGGAATGGCCAGCCTTCAGATGGAAAGAAAAGAACCCAAAACCCTCTTCACAGGAGAAATACTAACTCAGCTCTGAGAAAGCAGACATTCCATGCCCTTCCTGCTGCTAAGTCACTTCAGTCGTGTCTGACTCTGTGTGACCCCATAGATGGAAGCCCTCCAGAATACCCCTTCCCTGGGATTCTCCAGGCAAGAACACTGGAGTGGGCTGCCATTTCCTTCTCCAATGTGTGAAAGTGAAAAGTGAAAGTAAAGTCACTCAGTCGTGTCTGACCCTTAGCGACCCCACGAACTGCAGCCTACCAGGCTCCTCCATCCATGGGATTTTCTAGGCAAGAGTACTGGAGTGGCTTGCCATTGCCTTCTCCATTCCATGCCCTTAATTCCCACTAAATTCACAAGATGATGTTACCTTTGTGAGTTGAATGGCACCCAATCATGTGATTATTTCACAATCACACTTCACAATCATGTGATTGGCACCCAATCACAATATCATAGATATTGGAGCGACACATTTCGCTCTTAACACTGTTTCTTTTTCTGGCCCCTTCAAAATTGCCAAACTTCCATAGTGGGCTTTGACAATTTGCTTCACAATTTGCCTGCCAAACCCTCAATATCTTTATAAGATCCCTTCAGTGTCAATACAATTCTCTTCTTAGATCAACTACCCCAATAACTTTGTGAATTGGAGTGTTAAACATCACTGAGACCCTGAAGGACTTCTTTCACAAGTCTCCTATTCACTTCCTTCACACCTGCTTCCCCTAATGGCTTTGCCCGACTTCCCTAATCGTCTCTGTCCTCTTCAACCTTGTACCTATTTTGAAGAGGACTTAAGCCAATTAGTGGACAGAATTTCACCTCATCGTAGACAAGAAATTCCACTGATATTGGCATCTATGTGGTGTAGAACCCCAACATAGAATGCTATGATAAGTAGAGGTAGATCTCTCCATGCTCCTCCTCAAGAGTCCACAATGTAATTTAGCATTAGATGGATTTGAAGGACTCTCCCCAATAATTCAAAGATTATTAGATAAGGGACTTCTGGTTCCTATTTCTAGCCCATGCAACACTTTCATTCTGGCTGTTAAAAAGCCAAAAGGAAAGGGTACTGGCTCTTCCAAGACCTAACATACTAATATGTTCCCTTTCATCTAGGAGATCTCTATCCTGTGCTCTATCAGTGTTCCCCTTCCTTCACTCAACCCCCAATCCACCCATGTCAGACTTTCCCCTTCCCATTCTAGCCCTTAAACGCTATACAGCCACTCAAGGTTTAGGCTTCTTTCCCCTCTGGGACTTTTGAGAAATGTAGGAACCTCAAATGCAACTACCAGAGGCTGATAAGACTAATTGCAACAAAGTGGATAATTTATCCACTCAGATGAGTTTTTATTTATTTATTTTTTGTATATATTTTTTTCTTTTTTGTAATTTTTATTTTTATTGGAGGCTAATTATTTTACAATATTATATTGGTTGGTTTTGCCATACATGGGCAGATTCATGTCAGATGAGTTTTTAAAACACCCAGATACCTGGTAGTCTATAGTCTGCGTAAGATTACATATCACCGCAAAAGAAAAAACTTACAAGTCTCTTCTGACTTTCGCTACATTTCACCAATTTTGATAAGCTGTATTTTTATTTCAATTCATACATTTTAAAATTTCCATTGAGACTTGTTTGACATATATAATATAGAGGTGCACTGTTAGTATCCAGCTGTTTTAGGACTTTTCAGATATCTTTCTGTTATTAGTTTCTAGTTTAATTCCACCATGATCTGAGACATGCATTGCAACATTTCTGTTCCTTTAAATCATTAAGGTGTGCTTTACCATCCATAATGTGGTCTTTTTGCTGTTGTTCAGTCACTCAGTCATGTCCAACTCTGTGAATGACGGACTGCAACACAACAGGCCTCCCTGTCCTTCACCATCTCCCAGAGTTTGCTCAAACTCATGTCCATCGAGTCGGTGAATCCATCCAACCATCTCATCATCTGTCATCCCCTTGTTCTCCTGCCTTTCACAGCATCGGTGTCTTTTCCAGTAAGTCCGCTCTTCCCATCAGGTGGTCAAAGTAATGGAGCTTCAGCTTCAGCATCATTTCTTCCAATGAATATTCAGGACTGATTTCCTTCAGGATTGACTGGTTGGGGATCTCCTTGCCATCCAAGGGACTCTCAAGAGTCTTCTCAACTCTTGAGAAAAGCACTATTCGAAAGCATCAACTCTTTGGCACTCAGCTTTCTTTATAGTCCAACTCTCACATCCAAACACGACTACTGGAAAAACCATAGCTTTGACTATATGAACCTTTGTTGGCAAAGTAATGTCTCTGCTTTTTAATATTATGTCTAGGTTTGTTATAGCTTTTCTTCCCAGGAGAAGCATCTTTTAATTTCATGGCTGCACTCACCATCTGCAGTGATTTTGGAGCCCAAGAAAATAAAGTCTGTCACTGTTTCCATCTATCTTGGTGAATGTTACATGTGAACTTGAGAAGATTGTGTAACCAAAAAGCAGAAACAACACAATTATCCACCAACATTATGAATGGGTAAATAAAATGGGTTACCTATCACTTCACACTGGTCAGAATGGTTATCATCAAAAATACATAAGTACCAATGCTGTAGACAATGTGGAGAAAAGGGGAATCCTGGGTACACTCTTGATGGAAATATAAATCTGTGCAGCCATAGTGGAAGAGTATAGAGATGACTCAAAATCTAAAAGTAAAACTATCATATGACTCAGCAATTCCACTCCCGGGAATATATTTTAAAAAAAAAAAAGTAGTGAGAGAAGAAACACTAATTTGAAAAGACGCATGCATCTCAACTTTAACAGGAACATCATTTGCAATTGCCAAAGTATGGAAGCAACCTGGGTGTCCATTAACAGATGAATGGATAAGGAAGATACAGCATATATGCACCATGGACTACTACTCACTTATAAAAAAAAATGAAAAATTTCTATTTGCAGCAATATGGATGGAACTGGATGGCATTATGCTAAATAAAATAAGCCACAGAAATACACTACATGGTATCAGTGACATGTGAAATCTAAAAAATACAAGAAGCTAGTGAATACAACAACAGAGAAGCAGACCCAGATATAGAGAACAAACTAGTGGTTACTGTGGGGAGGAGGGAGCGACCATAGCAGGGTGGAAGCAGGGAAGGTACAAAATATTGGATGTAAAGTAAGCTACAACCCAGAGAATTTAGCCATTAAATTGTAATAACTGTAAATGAAGTGTAACCTTAAAAGTTGTATAAATTTTTTAAAATTTTTAAATAAAAATAAAATGCAGTATATTTTTGCCATGGAATAATATTCACCCTTAAAAAGGAAGGAAATTCTGACACATCAACATACATAAACCTGAGAACATTATGCTAAGTGAAATAAACCTATCACATAAAATACTGTATAACACCACTTATATGAGGTATTCAGAGTAAAGTTCATAGAAAACAGAAAGTTTACTGAACTGAACTGAACCAGGAAATTGGTGAGAAGGAAATGGAGACTTGTTTATTAGATACAGAGTTTCAGTTTAGAAAGATGGAAGAGGCTAAGAAACAGACAGCAGTGATGCTTGCAACAACTGTGTGCATATACTTAATTCCACTGAATTGTACTCTAAAAATAGATAAAACGTAAACATTATGTTGTATATATTTCACCACAATGAAATTCTAATTGAAATTTTAAATGAAAATATTTAAAATTAAATATTTTAAGTGGAAGGAAAATAGAACTTGATAGTTTCTGCCTTTTATGTATTAGTGGACAGTCAGCAGGGACTGAGAGACATTGGGTCCTCTCCTAGTGCAAATATATCAGAGAGGAATTCATTAATTTGCGTTTGGTCAGGGACTGCAATCAGTCCCAGGATCAGTCAACTGGGCCAAGAGTGAGCACCATATTCAGTGCAACATGAGACTGTTGGGCATAAAAACAGTGGTCAGGGAATAGGATCATACTGATGAAGTAAAAGAATTCCATTCAAATAACAATGCTGAGGAGGGAAGGCACCTTTCCAAGGAAAGAGATACGAGGAAGAACATTCTAGAGTTGATATACCAGTTGTGGTCAGTCATAGAAACAGAAACCACTTCAGTTTGTTTAAACATAATAAATTTGTACAAGTGGTACAGGAACAGAGATCAAAGACAGAGGCTCATGCAATAACCCTGGGGGCTAAGTAATTGCAGGAAGAAACAACATCCTAGGCTATAGAAACAAGAGACTGATACTAATGCTGAAACGGATAAAGATGCTGATACTGACGTCTGCTTGAGGCCTGGGCCTCAAGCAGAAAGTGAAGCCTCACAGGCCTCTATTGAGGGAGTTGGAGCAACAAAGATGTACCTCCTCCCAGACTCTACCTGAGGAACCCAAGATGCAGAGACCTCAAATTGTCCCTTCCTCCTCACTCACAGTTTTCATCCAGTGCTGCATATCTTGGTTGAACCTAGTAGGCAGGCAGGGGGGAAGGAGGAATGTGTGCAGTGCTGAGCTAAAACTTCCACAGCAGTGGGGAGCAGCAGGAAAGGAACAGAACAGATCTCAGAGCAAACACTCCAAAACCAGCAACGATAATTTCTCCAGACACTGGTGTTAGAGAGATAAAGGGATCTTATTATTTTAAAAAGGGCTGGAAAAGACTCATGAGCTCATTTTAGCTAGTTAAAATGTTCCATCACTCAGACCTGAGATGGAAAATCACTTTGAATATCTACCTAAGTTCAGAAACCTGTGTCATAACTTCACTCTGGGACTCCAGAGTTAGGGTTCAGAGCTATAACGCTCAAACCTTGCTCTGTGAGAAAGCTTGCACATTTTTCCTATCAAGACCTTTGCATCAATCCATTAACATAATCCTTCTACTTGAGATCTTGTCTGTATGTTCTTTCCATCAGATGGAAAAACACAACATTCTCAGCAAGCACCTTTACTATTTTGACTACTGGTAATGGTCAATAATGGATATTGATTATCCCTTGAAATGATAAAGAAATGTTACACTGATTTATTCAGCCAACCATTCATCTATTTACTCATTCTTTCAATCATCATGTATCCTGGGTTTTATTATGCTTTAACATTATCTTATTTGGTCCTTAGGATTCAGTAATGCACAATTACATTCCCAGACAAGAAAGACTAGATTGAAATCACACTTAAAGAAGGACTATTTGGTTTCTACACTGAGTCTTACTCACTACCCAGGTAATAAATATACACAACATTTATTACAACCTAAATACTGCCATAATATTATATAAGGTACATACAGGGTGTAATCTGCATGAAAACAGTATCTTTACTTTTCTCTCTTCAGATAATCCAGAACAATGGCAGGTAGAGCATAAGAATTTAGCAAACAGGGTAAATAATTGGAACTAAAGATTCCTTAATAAGTATTAGAACAGGTGTATGAATAAACTGTTAACTACTTTTGAAAGTTTTCTCTTTTTTTAAATGATCAATACAAGTTGATTTTGTTTTTTTTTTTTTATTGAAAGGAAATGGAAACAGTATTTCACAGAGATATCTGTACTCTCATGTTTATTGCACTATTAATCACAACAGCCAAGATATGAAAACAACCTAAACACCAATCAATAGATGCATGAACAAAAAAGAAGTAATACATATACACAGCAGAATGTTATTCAGCCATGAGGAAAGAGGATATTCTGCCATTTGCGACGATACAGATGGACCTTGAGTGCATTATACTAAGTGAATTGTCAGACTAAGAAAGACACATGCTGTATGATGTCACTTACATGTCAAATCTAAAAATGTCAAGACTTCTTTATGTTCTTCCATTTGGGATGTCTCTGGTCTAAGGGAATAGGACATTTGCTTAATTCAAGTTCTCAATGAGAAAAGATATACAGGTATTTCTATAGAATAATTTGCTTTTCCACTAAGCCCTACCATTTATTGGCCACATACTCTTTGCTAAACGGTTTCTTCCTTAAAAGACAAAGTCCTTCTCCCTTCTGAACACTTGAAGACACAGTTATAGTAGATAAAGTCATTTAAAATCTCCAATGGAGATGTGTTAACATCCTTACAGAGGCAGAGAGATTGTGATACGCAGAGGGGGTCACAGAGGAGGAGACTGTGCCAGAAAAGTTTCTTTTATTCTGCTAGCCTTTAAATCAACTTAGAGATCTTAATCTAGTGGGTGAAATCCAAATTATCTATTCCTTCAGGCCTTTGGTGTGTTCATGGAATTCTGGGAATTGATAACCGTCATGCATGTGTCAGCATTTTGTGTTTCCAGCAGATTCTTAGGCAGTATACTCTGTGCCTAAACATACTCCATGAAGATGTGCAGAAAAGTAGGTAATGGTTTCTGTCCTCGGATGAACTTTGCTTTCATTTGAAAACAAACACTAGACAAAATTTGTTGCATTGCACCTGGGCCAGGACTGCATTTATTACCAGATCCCATGTGCCTCTACTTCGACAGGGACACTGTGAAGTCTTTTCAGGTTCTGGGTATCACTGCAAATTTGGATCCTGATTCCAAGAGTCCTCAGAACATTCAGGCATCCCATTCCCCAGCACACAGATACCAAGTAAATTTCCAGAGGTCCCCTAGAAGGGGAATGGGAAAATCATTATCGTATAACCTTGTTCTAGAGTTGCAGGATCGTTTCTCTTGAGATCCTGCTCTGCTCTCCAGGTGATAAGTTCATTTTCTAAAATTGGTTTAGATCAAGGCTGCAGACTTTCTTTTCATCGAGGCTACCTCTCAGCCTCCTGATAAACATCCTTGATTCCATTTGATTGCTTCTTCCACATCTATTTCGACTCTAGTCATCCTGTTCTATTTGCCATATTCAGAATTTTCTCTGGTCAGATCCTGAGACCTGGCTTCCACTCCAACCATGTTGTGGACTGAATGCTTGTGTTCTCCAAAATTCATTTGCAGAATCCCTAACTCCCAATGTACTTGGAAGTGGGGCTTTGAGAGGAAATTAGGTAATGAGTGTGGGGCCTTTATGAGTCTGATTAATGCCCTTATAACAAAGAAATATGAGGCATTCCTTCTATCACTCTTCCAAAACTGTGAGGACACAATAGGAAAGTTGCCATCTGTGAAGCTTCAAGAGGACACTTAAAAACAACCCAGCAGTGCTGACACACACTTTTGGACTTACAGCCTCCAGAACTGGGAGAGAGAAACATTTCTAGTCTAAGTCATCCAGTCTGCATTAGTTTGTTATACAGCCTGAGCTAAGACAAACCACGATTCTCATCACTATCATGTGGGTACTTGACTTTTGATGTTTAAATGCCAACACCTGGCTTCCGTGTATCAGCGTCCAACAGCCCCAGCACTGTCAGGGCAGCCGGTTCTTCATGGTACATCCCTCATTCTACTCTTGCCTGCAGCAGAGAGCCACCAATGGACTTGCAAGCATGATGGAATTCCTCTCACCAGGGCATATTCCTAATGTTTAGTAATTTTCTTCCAACATCTTACAAGTGTACGTCATAGAAAGTAAAGGCAAAGAGTCGGACAGAACTTGGTGACTAAACCACTACTGCTAAAGGTTCCTCTAGCTGAGATATCAAGGGGTAACAGCAAAGTTTATACCTTATATTTGAAGCAAATGTAAGGGATTAAAAACCAAACCAAGATGAAAACAAAACTAGGATTCAAATTTTATGCCTTCTAGTGTTTTGCTCCAACTCATTGAACAGGCTAATATTTCTAGAAACAATGAACAATTTTATCATCTAACAGTCAATTTCAAATTCCATTTATTATCATTTTTAGTATTATACTTTATTCTTTCTTTGTTATTTGAGAAATGACAATAAAGCTTTATAGAAATGAAAAGATAGACGATATAATGAAAAACATGTATCCCTTCCACCCTTAATGCCAAGCTGTCCCTCCCCAGAAGAAACCAGTGATATCAGTTCTTCAAGAGACATTCCATGCATCCATATAAATGAGTGCATGTAATAACTGCAGTTTTTATGGTGAACAGATAATGCAAACTGTTTTCTACCTCAGTTTTTTTCATTTTACAATACATCTTCAAGCTTTTTCTATATTTATGCAGATAGACTTCCATTGTCGATTTATTTACTGGCTACATAGTATTCCAGTATATGTACATGCAAAATGTATGTTATTAATACCACCTATATAGATAGATATTTAAGTAGTTTTCAGTCTTTTGCCATTAAAAGAGATGCCTCAATGGACCTCTTGTATGTATATGTGCATGAAGCAGTAGTAGTGCTAGTTGCTCAATCATGTCGAGCTCTTTGCAACCCCATGGACTACAGGCTGCCAGGCTCCTCTGTCTATGGGATTCTCCAGGCAAGAATACTGGAGTGGATTGCCATTCCCTTCTCCAGAGAATCTTCCTGACCCAGGGATTGAACCTGGGTTTCCTGCATTGAAGGCAAATTCTTTACCATCTGAGCTACAGGGAAGCTAAATGTGTCTGTGTGTGTGTGTGTGTGTGTGTGTCATTTTGCACACATATATTTCCTAAAAGTGAAGATGCTGTATCAAAATGTCTATGCATTTATTCTATCTAAGGTGGGCCAGGCACTGATGTTTTTAGTAACCATTTATTATATTTAAAGCCTTGCTAAATGAAAGTGAAAAGCATTCACACCAAACATAGGCCAGAGCATATACATACATTATATATCTCTAATTTCTTTAAAAGGAGATCTACTTTTTAAATAGGGAGCTCACGCCGCTCACAATCTGACCAAGAAGTTTGCCTGGAGCACACAATACTGAAGCAATCTCTCTGCCAAATTTGTCCAAGACTAGTGCAACCCAGGAAGTATTATCATTAGTATTATCAATCATATTTCTCAAATGATTTATCTCTGCACTCATCTTCTCAGATTCCTGTCTAAATCCTTCTTCAAGCAGAAGTTTCTGGACCTAAAAAAAAAAAAGAGTGAGGAGAGGAGTAAAAATTTTAAATTCCTATTTTTCTCGAGGATTATATTTTCTCAAACTTTAAAACTTAATCAAACTGTCTTTGTTTTATTCCTAAAATTGTTCTCTCTTACTCAATCAGAAAGTGAAGAAGAACCAAAGAGCCTCATGATGAAAGTGAAAGAAGAGAGTGAAAAAGTTGGCTTCAAGCTCAACATTCAGAAAACTAAGATCATGGCATCCGGTCCCATCGCTTCATGGCTTCATGGCAAATAGATGGGGAAACACTGGAAACAGTGGCTGACTTTATTTTTCTGGGCTCCAGAATCACTGTGGATGGTGATTGCAGCCATGAAATTAAAAGACACTTGTTCCTTGGAAGGAAAGTTATGACCAACCTAGATGGTATATGAAAAAGTAAAGACATCATTTTGTCAACAAAGGTCCATCTAGTCAAGGCTATGGTTTTTCCAGTAGTCATGTATGGATGTAAGAGTTGGACTATAAAGAAAGCTGAGTGCAGAAGAATTGATGCTTTTGAAATGTGATGTTGGAGAAGACTCTTGAGAGTCCCTTGGACTGCAAGGAGATCCAACCATCCTAAAGGAGATTAGTCCTGGGTGTTCATTGGAGGGACTGATGTTGAGGCTGAAACTCCAATACTCTGGCCACCTGATGCAGAGAGCTGACTCATTTGAAAACACCCTGATGCTGGGAAGATTGAAGGCAGGAGGAGAAGGGGATGACAGAGGATGAGATGGTTGGATGACATCACTGACACAATGGACATGGGTTTGGGTGGACTCTGGGAGTTGGTGATGGACAGGGAGGGTTGGCGTGCTGCAGTTCATGGGGTCACAAAGAGTCAGATAGGACTGAGCGACTGAACTGAACTGAACTCAGTCATGGAAGGAAAATTTTGTAAACAAAATATCTACCAGTTTGGACCTGAACATTAAGAGAAACTGTAGTTTACAGCCTTGCTACTACTCATACACCATTGGATTTAGCCTGTGAAGCTAAGCCTGACATGAGGACAAATACATGTTCTAGGCAAAAGATGCCAGGTATGATTACACTAAGTCTCAGCCCCACTCAGGATGGTATAGTCACCCAAATCATAGACATCTGTTCTAAACACACCCAGATGGACAGTGAGAGAATTTCCCTTTTGCCACATGATAGCTTGGGTATCCACCCCTGGAGACAATGCAGCATGTTTAGAAGCTGTCCCTGCCCTGTGTTTTTTAAGTCTGGGCATTGCTGATATTCTATGTCAGCAGAGATCCACCTCAGGGCTTTTGGGTGGTAGCAAGGTAACTGGCAGTGACCCTCATAAAGCAAACCAGTTAAACACATGTGGTTGGAATATCCATTTAACCAAGCCTCATGAGATCATTTTAAAACTCCCGAAATTTTATAATAGGGTTTATAAATACAAACCCTATTTATATTCTCTGATGGCTTGCAGAGGCCCTACGCCTCTTGAAGTCTCCAGCGTCTACTTACAGAGTAGAACTCAAAGACTTTGGAAGGATTCAAAGTCTTTGGGGTTTTAATGAATCACAGGCAGTAAAGGGAATGGTGCTTCCCTCCATGGTCTTGCTGTAACCTTTGCCCATCCCTTCCTGAGGTCCCAGGGCAATGACCATCGAGCACGAATAAGGTCACAGCCTGACTTACCTGCAGCTTATGCTCCAACATCATAGTCTGCTCTCTCAGTAGGTTTTCTCTTTCCCTCGCCAGCTTCCCTGTCAGCTGGGCTATGTTTTCCTGGAGACTCCTCTGTTGTGCCTCCATCTCCTGCTGCTGCTCCTGCAGTTTCCGTCTTAGCAGCTCCTGTTCATTCTCAGCTATCTCTTTCTTGGCCCGCTCCTCTGCCCCAGGAAGGTTTCAGAGAGGGAAGAAAATAAGGTAAGAATTGACCTCTACCCTCCTGACCTCAGAGACAAAATAAAGTTGGAAAGGGAGGTGGGAAATCTCTGAATTCCTTGCCTTGTCCATATCACCAAGAGCATATTCCAGAATGTGATGGGAGTCTGCCTGCTGTCTAACCCCATTGTGATTGCATAATTCCTTTCCCTGTTTTCTGATGTAGCAGAGTTGTTCCACAGAGGGAGAGGACGCTCCTTGTACCAGGGCTTTAGTCTCACACCTGTCAGAGGGCACTGCCCAAGTCTACCCATTCCCCTGTGAGCCAAACCCTACCCCGTACCTGCTACAGCCTTCTCCCCATCAGTGAGGGCTTTATCTGCTTGCAGGATGGATTTCTCGACTGCCATCTGTGACTGCAGAAAGCTCTGGAGGACCTCATTTTCCTGAGGAACCAAGGAGGAACACAGAACTTAGATTTCCATTGGGGAAATTAGTGCAAAAACAATCACGTCCACATACTTTTTCTTATGTTTAAAATTCCACAGTAGTTCCCTACAAGTCTAAGCTCCTTAGAGTGACCTGTCTTCCTTCCGTCTCCCTCCCAGTGCTACTTCCTTCTAGCCACTCCAGACTCCAGCCAGTCAGAACTATCTTCAGTTCTACAAACCCAAGATCTCTGGTACTTTTATATATTTGTCTTCCCAGTGTGAAATATTGCCTCTAAACTGTGCTGTTGTTTTCCTCTGCTACTTGCTGGCTAAAACTTATGGCAACTTTGTTTAACCTGCTAAGCATCTCAGTTCAGATCTTTAAGATGATGACAATAAGTGTAGATGCATCTTAATGTCATTTGAAGGATTAAAGAGTCTAAGGAAAGATCCAGGAATACCATTCCTGGGCATATACTCCAGGAAAACCAAAATTTGGAAAGACACTTGTACCCCCAGTGTTCATTGCAGCACGATTTACAATAACCAGGCATGGAAGCAACCTAGATGTCCATCAACAGAGGAACAGATAAAAAAGATATACATAAATAGAATATCACTCAGCCACAAAAAAGAACAAAGTAATGTCCTTTGCAGCAATATGGATGGACCTAGAGACTATCAAATTGTGTGAAGTAAGTTAGACACAGAAAGCAAATATCATATGATATCACTTATATGTGGAGTCTACAAAACCAACCAATATAATATTGTAAAATAATTAGCCGCCAATAAAAAAAATTTTTTTAATTTAAAAAATAATAAAAAGGTACAAATGTAGTTATTAACGAATTTCATACAATGAATCTTAAGACCTAAAACTTTGATGATATCCCCAAGTTCTCTTATTACCCACACTTGGTGTTTTGCTCTCTGATTTTCAAGAGACCCTCTGGACTCTATTCTGTAGGCTCCCCATGCTCCCCTTGTTCCTCACCTTTACTCCTTTCCTGGGCACTTGGCAATAGTCCTGTTGTAATCTTTCCATTGCTTTCCTGTAGAGTTTGTGCCCTCCAGGAACAGAGAAAGCACCTGCTGTTATACTTTCCATTAGGGCCTTGGAAAGCTCATCAAGTTTAGCCTGGCAGTATTTGATAGATGCCTCTTCATTCTGCAGCATAAAACCCTCCTTCTTATTCTTTATGACTTCCTGCAAGGGAAATATAGAGAGATGTCTGCAGAAAAGTGAAGAAGAGGAGATAAAATTTCAAAGAATCTAGTAGAAGGATTGGTCTAACTGCTGTCCTTATGAGAAAAGTATTTTTTTTTTTTTATCAAATAAAAAAGCAATCACAAGACCTGATCTATCACAACCCTGAAAACTCTCTGATAGAGCACAGGAAATTTTCTCAACCTCCCTTCAGGTTCTTCATCTGAAATGTTGGAGTAGCATTATCTCTTCTCTGTGTTTTTTTGCAGTTGCAACATTCAGTGTTTCTACTTTCAAAGATATGGCAAGGAGCAACCTAAGTTGAAATTGGCTTGGAATAAGAGTCTGATTAGAAAAATTTTAGTTCCTGATCTAAGAGTGTGTTCAAAAGAGAAAGAAATCAACTTAAGAATGACTTGTGCATGTGCTCTAGACAGCACTGGAATCTGCAGAAGCATTTACTTCAAAAGGATATCTATACTGGTTCTACAGCAGAGATGAGAGACATTTCCAGATAAACTTCCCAAGATTTGGTAGAAAAAAGAAGAAAATGTTGTCCTTTCAAACTCTATCCCTCATGTGAACACAGACTACTTCATCCTTGAGTGAGGGATGAGCCATGGGGACCATAAGGGCACTGCTAGGCTTCATTATTCAAGGGGGGGGAATGGTAAATACGAAGACAAATTACCACAAGACCCCTCTGGAATTCCTGATCTTTGTCCTTGAAGGAGCGCTCCATGAAGATGGCAATGGCTTCCCTCTCACAGGCTGTGTGCAGCTCCAGCAGCTCCTGGAGCATGTCTGTGGGTAGGTTCAGTCTCTGGGTCATTTGCTCACTGTAGTGGTCAGCTGCCTTCTGCACAGCTGCTGAGTTCTCCAGCTGGGCTAGAGTTGCCACTGCGTTCTCCAAGCAAGGTACAGCTCCGGTATTGATGGTATCCACATAGGTCACAACCAGAGTCCTCAGTCCTGAACAAGTCAGGACATTTAAGGGATAAATATTATCAATCAATAGGCATCAAGATTCTGAGACTACATTTTTAAAGACACACATGCTCACACACACACACACACACCATCCCCCTTTCTACTATCACTACCTTCATTTTCTTACTGACTTTATTTTTATGGTTTTCCAGCCCACAGGGCAGAAAAAATTGAAAATCTACCTCTATGTAACAAACTAGGAGCCATTTGAAATATTAAAAGCAAAATAGATTGCATAGGTATTAAGATGAGACGGTATATCAGATTATATTTACTCACAATTCTGAGGCTTTGAATGGATTTTTCAGTGATTTATGGACTAGTATTTATTTTTGGTCCACTCTAATCTTCCAAAAAACTAAAAGACACTTTAAATTAAAAGATGCTTGCTCCTTGGAAGAAAAGCTATGACCAACCTAGACAGCATATTAAAAAGCAGAGACATTACTTTGCCAACAAAGATCTGTCTAGTCAAATGTATGGTTTTTCCAATAGTCATATATGAATGTGAGAGTTGGACCATAAAGAAAACCGAGTGCCAAAGAATTGATGCTTTTGAACTGTGGTGTTGGAGAAGACTCTTGAGAATCCCTTAGACCTCAAGGAGATCAAACTAGTCAATACTAAAGGAAATCAGTCCTGAATATTCATTGGAAGGACTGATACTGAAGCTGAAGCTCCAATACTTTGGCCACCTGATGGAAAGAACTGACTCATTTGAAAAGACCCTGATGCTGGGAAAGATAGAAGGCAGGAAGAGAAGGGGACGACAGAGGATGAGATGGTTGGATGGCATTACCAACTCAATGGACATGAGTTTGAGCAAACTCCAGGAGTTGGTGATGGACAGGGAAGCCTGGTGTGCTGCACTCCATGGGGTAGCAAAGAGTTGGACATGACTGAGTGACTGAACTGAACTGAATCTTCCAAAATATCTTTTGTATTCTACTTGCAAAGAACAGTTATTATATAGGACTTCAGAAAATGGAAGATTCTGTTTTTATACCCTGATAGTTTTTTTCAGTAGAGGAATTTTTCAGATAAGTGGAAGCCACAGATTTCAGTGACAAAACTTGCCATTTAGGGAAGGGATTTGTAAATTCCCCAAAGTAAGATAATTATGAAGCATACACATTTCTTCATGGAATATGAGTGTCTGTAAAACCCAAATTCCATATAGAATCAAACAAAAATACTGAAAAACACATTATATAAAATATTCAGCACACATCAACCCCCATGGAATCAGGGAAAAGAGACTCACGATTCCCAGTGACAGGGATCCCCTCTTTGAGGGTCTTGACTTTTGCATTGGTGAAGATGTAAGAACAGAAGTTGTTTGTTTGTTTCAGGAATTTAGGATCCAGTTGGTCTTCAGACACATTCTCAATATTGTATAGGAGTTCTTTGTCATTTGTTGGCGAGTCAAACACAAAACACTTCCGTGTTGGAAAGAAATGCCTGATACACTCTCTGGATAGATTGGATGTTCTGGCTTTGGGATTCCTGCCTGAAGGACAGAAAAACAGATTAGAGTGGGAAGACTTTTGAAACAAGGGAGCTCATGGTGTTCAGGACAGGGATTCACGTTTCTATGCTGTCTTCTATGCTAATAACTTATTTAACATACTCAGCACGTCCTCGCACATAAAACTTACACCATTGATATAACTCTGGAGAGAAATTTAGGGAGACATCTGATTCAGTAAAAGAAACCTAAAACTGATATCCGCAGACCTGCATGCCATAGAGCCATTGTCTCTTAGATATCAGTTTTAGGTTTCTTTTACTGAATCAGATGTCTCCCTAAATTTCTCTCCACACGACTGAAGTGACTCAGCAGCAGCAGCAGTCTCATGTAGGAATTGAGCTGTGAGACCAAGAAGAAGAGCCATAAATAAGGGTTAAAGGACAATATTTGAAATATTGGGAATGACACTGATTATTTAGGGAAAACGATTTTGATGCTAAAAAATACTTGGTACAGAGTTAGCTAATTTTTAGCAAAAACCTCTGAAGGGTAAATATAAGTTAAAAGCAATTTTAAGATGTCACCACTAATCAATCAACTCTTTGACAAAAGTTATTATATTTGATCTGACAGTTGGCCTCTTCTGACTAGACAATTTCTCAATAGATATTTTGAGAAAGCATAAATAGAAAAATTAAAGCAAGAATGAGTAAATGAGAATTGATATCTCTCTCAAGGTTTCATCAGATACAGCCACTGTAAATGTAGCCCATAAAATAATTCATCAATTTGTAATTAAAGCACGGGTAAATATATGAGAATTAGGAGAAAGCTGGGATGAAGAAGGTAAAATGAATGTTCTAAAAATTATCAGAAATATTGAAAAAGCATAGATTGAAAAGACATACACTTCATTAGGTTTATTTAGAATATTAAGTCATTTTTTACATGATATTCCCAGGTGGTACTAGTGGTAAAGAACCTGCCTTCCAATACAGGAGACGTAAGAAATGTGGTTGGATCCCTGGATCGGGACGATCCCCTGGAGGGGACAAGGCAATCCACTCCAGAATTCTTCCCTGGAGAATCCCATGGACAGAGGAAGTCGCAAAGTCAGACACGACTGAAATGCTTAAGCCCAGCACTATACAGGATTAGAAAGATCCCTGTTTGAGAATAAAATCTACCTATGTGAAATGCACTTTTTTTTAAATTAGATAGATGTTTCATTATAATTTCATGCCTAACAAGTATCTGGTCAGTTGTTTTCCTCAACAAAGAAAAGCAGAAGCCAAAATAGGGAACACAAGCGTCTGGTCTTTAGAAGGCTTTAGGACTCATTGTGCTGCTGCTGCTGCTGCTAAGTCACTTCAGTCATGTCCGACTCTGTGTGACCCCATAGACAGAAGCCCACCAGGCTCCCATGTCCCTGGGATTCTCCAGGCAAGAACACTGGAGTGGGTTGCCATTTCCTTCTCCAATGTGTGAAAGTGAAAAGTGAAAGTGAAGTTGCTCAGTCGTGTCCGACCCATAGCAACCCCATGGACTGCAGCCTACCAGGCTCCTCCATCCATGGGATTTTCTAGGCAAGAGTACTGGAGTGGCTTGCCGTTGCCTTCTCCGATGACCCATTGTAATCTGGTGCTAGTTTACAAATGGTATAAAAAACAAAACTGGTTTTGAATAATTTCACTTTACCTTACACTTTACTTTTCTTAAATGAACAGAGACTCCAGTGGCTAGAGCTTTGCAACCCACTTTCCAGCCACGATTCCTACAAACTTTGATCTAGTCTCAAGTACAAATGCAACCCTGTAGTGGGAATTCCTAATAATGTAATTTCATAGCCTTGAAAAATTCCACAGAAATAGCACCTGGAAAAACAGCATATATTAAGAAACTGAATTAATGATTATCTATCATGTTTTTCTTAAGAATAATCTTCTTATTACAAACCCCAAGGCCAGACCCAGTAGTATGACTGGGATCATGAAAGCATAGACCTTAGGATCACCGGGTCGGCATTAGGCATGAACGCTGCCTATGCACTTGCTGATTGTTCCCGAGACTAGTCCAAAAGGGAACTGCCTGGGGTAAAAACAAGGAGATCTGGTCTATCTCAGTGTAGTGTCTTGGGAAAGATAAGATCAAAAATAGTCTTGTAGTCTGCAATTAGGAATAAAAGCTGGACTCAGAGTGGACTCTGCACCTCAGTCCAATAGAGGTTGCATGTCCCCTGACCCATTGCACCAGATTTCGTGTTCTGTCTTCATTCTTGTCACTCGCTCCCAGACTGTTAGGACAACAATTGGCCCCTAATGTGGGGCTGGAGCAAAAGACTGCTAGGACTGAAAGTGAAATTACAGAGACACAGAACCTGGGAGAGTTGAGAGGCCTCTGAAAATTCCTGCTGGTAAATCTTCAGGTATTTAATCAGGGTTAAAATGGTAAAACTCAGCAGTGGCCACAGGACTGGAAAAGGTCAGTTTTCATTCCAATCCCAAAGAAAGGCAATGCCAAAGAATGCTCAAACTACCGCACAATTGCACTCATCTCACACGCTAGTAAAGTAATGCTCAAAATTCTCCAAGCCAGGCTTCAACAATATGTGAACTGTGAACTTCCAGATGTTCAAGCCAGTTTTAGAAAATGTAGAGGAACCATGTATCAAATTGCCAAAATCTGCTGGATCATCAAAAAAGCAACAGAATTCCAGAAAAATATCTATTTCTGCTTTATTGACTATGCTAAAGCCTTTGTGTAGATCACAACAAACTGTGGAAAAATATAAAAGAGATGGGAACACCAGACCACCTGACCTGCTTCTTGAAAAATCTGTATGCAGGTCAGGAAGCAACAGTTATAACTGGACATGGAACAACAGACTGGTTACAAATAGGGAAATGAGTATGTCAAAGCTGTATATTGTCACCCTGCTTATTTAACTTCTATGCAGAGTACATCGTGAGAAATGCTGGGCTGGAGGAAGCACAAGCTAGAATCAAGATTGCCAGGAGAAATATTAATAACCTCAGATATGCAGATGACACCACTCTTATGGCAGAAAGTGAAGAAGAACGAAAGAGCCTCTTGATGAAAGTGAAAGAGGAGAGCTGAAAAAGTTGGCTTGAAGCTCAACATTCAGAAAACAAAGATCATGGCATCTGGTCCCATCACTTCATGGCAAATAGATGGGGCAACAATGGAAACAGTGTCAGACTTTATTTTGGGGGCTCCAAAATCACTACAGAAGGTGACTGCAGCCATGAAATTAAAAGATGCTTACTCCTTGGAAGAAAAGTTATGACCAACCTAGATAGCATATTAAAAAGCAGAGACAATACTTTGCCAGCAATGGTCCATCTAGTCAAGGTTATCGTTTTTCCAGTAGCCATTGACGCATGTGAGAGGTGGAATCTAAAGAAAGCTGACTGCGAAAGAACTGATGCTTTTAAACTGTGGTGCTGGAAAAGACTCTTGAGAGTCCCTTGGACTGCAAGGAGATCTAACCAGTCCATTCTAAAGGAGCTCAATCCTGGGTGTTCATTGGAAGGACTGATGCTAAAGCTGAAACTCTAATACTTTGGCCACCTGATGCGAAGAACTGACTCACTGGAAAAGACCATGATGCTGGGAAAGATTGAAGGCGGGAGGGGAAGGGCATGACAGAGGGTGAGATGGTTGGATGGCATCACAGACTCAATGGACATGAGTTTGAGTAAACACTGGGAGTTGGTGATGGACTGGGAGGCCTGGTGTGCTGCAGTCCATGGGGTCGCAAAGAGTCAGACACGACTGAGCAACTGAACTAACTGAAAATGGGAAATGTTGAGAGTGCAGAACACTATCACTCATGTATTTGTTTATTAAGACAGCTCTTGAAAGTGGGAGGAGCTTCAATTAGTGAAGGGGGATTATTAGAATTGTCACAAGCTGTGGATAAATATTGCTGCTGGTTCCCATCAATAGGGACCTTGGATTTAAAAGTCTGGGTAAAGGTTGGAGCCAAGTTTAAAAAAGAACATGCAAAAGGAACTCCACTCCCTATTTCTATTTGGAGTGTGTGGGCATTAATTAAGTCAGTACTGGAACCTTAGCAGACTTCTGATTCTTTTGATGAAAATGATGATAATTCTCTTGAAAAACCTCAAAGGTCAGAGTATATGGAATCTGAGGGAAAGGGCAAGCCATCTGCAAAACTTGCTCCTTTGGCTCCCGAGGAAGATGATGAGGGATTTTTTTCCCTCTGTCTCCTCCCCCTTGTCCTCCAAATCAATATAGTGAGGACAGTCACCAAATTATGTTCAATCAAGGTTATATGCCAGGATTGGCACTGGGTGAAAATCAACAAGGAAGAATTTGTCCTTTGACTACTCAAGATTTCAAACCGTCCCCTTTTCACTAGTAGCCACTGCTCCTATTAATCTTCCTCCACCCACACCTCTTAATTGGAAAACAGATCAACTTGTGTGGATAGAGCAGTGGCCTCTAAAACAAACAAACAAAAAAATGGAGGCTTTACGTGAATTAGTTAATGAACAACTTCACAAGGGACATATTATTGAGTCCTTTAGCCCCTCGAATTCTCCAGTGTTCATTATACAAAAGAAATCAGGTAAATGGAGAATACTTACTTATCTGAGAGCTGTTAATGCTGTTATTGTTCCAGTGGATGCTTTGCAGCCTGGTCTACCTAATCTTAGTACAATTCCAAGAAATTTGCATTTGTTTGCTATTGATCTCAGAGATTGTTTTTTCAATATTCCTTTACATCCTGATGATAAACCTGGATTTGCCTTTTCAGTTCCTTCCATTAATTTAAAGAAGCCACATAAAATATTTCAATGGACTGTATTACCTCAAGGTATGCTTAACAGTCCCACTATTTGTCAAAATTTTGTAGCCAAGGCTTTACATCCAGTGCGATAGCAATTCCCTCATGCATATATCATTCATTATATGGATGATATACTATGTGCCTTACCTGAAATTGATAGCCTAAGGAATGTTTTTAAAGCTAAAGGAATGCTTGGAATGTGCTGGCTTATATGTTGTTCCTGATAAATTACAATACACTGAACCTTTTTAGTTCTTAGGAAATAAAGTCACCCATACTGCAATCAAACCAAAAGATGCAGGTACGCAGAGACTCAATTAAAACTTTAAATGACTTACAAAAATTACTAGGAGATGTTAACTGGATTCGGCCTAAGTTAGTGATTCCAACTTATTCTTTATCCCATTTATTCTATTAAGAGAAAATCCAGAGCTTAATAGCTCCCAACAACAAATTCCTGAGGCTGAGACAAAGATAGCAATTACAGCACAAGCTGTATAAAACTGCCAAATAGACAGAATAGACCCTTCAGAGCCTCTTCAGTTGTCTTCCCTACCCCCACTCCCCTACTGGGTTGATTATGCAAACTCCTTTAATAGTTGAATGGATATTCTTAGCTAATTCACAAACAAAATCTATTACCCTTCACTTAGGTGTGGTAGCAAATATAATTCTAAAAGGAAGAGAGTGTGTTCAACAGCTTACTGGACATGATCCCTGCCTTATTTTCACTACACCAACCTTCAAGGAATTAAAACATTCTCTTCAAAATTCATTATCCATTATCTTGGCAACAAGCTTTAGCTGTCCAATATGTAGGACATATTGGCAACCGCTATCCTGATTTGCCTATCTTGCAGTTTTTAAAGCAAACAAGATGGATTTTGCCTAGAATTACCAGTGTCAACCCCATTCCCTCCGCTCCTCTCAATTTTACAGATGGCACTAGCTGAGCGAAAGCAGGATATACAGGTATGTTTATGCTAGTAATTGAAACACCTGGATATTCTGTACAACAAGCAAAAATTCTAGCTATTATACACATATCACAAAATATTCCCCAAGCAATTAATATCTTATCTGATTCTCAATATTCTGTACATGTCACTAAACATATAGAAACAGCAACTATTAAGGATACTATCCCATCCACATTGTATACACTTTTTACAAATTTACAACAGGTGATTCGACACTGACAGTTTCCATTCTACATTACTCATATTCGGGCTCATACTGTTTGACTAGGGGCTTTAACAGAAGGGCATACTCAAGCCGACGCCCTTTTATTTCCAGCCTTTACAGAGGCATCAGCCTTTGATGACATGACACATTGTAATTCAAAATATTTAAAAACCAAGTTTCACATCACTTGGGCTCAAGCTAAACAGACTGTGAGGACTTGTCCTACATGTCAGATGGTTGCAATAACCATGTCTCCAACAGAAACTGGGGGAATTAATCCTCGTGGCCTGAGGCCAAATCAGATCTGGCAGATGGACGTAACTCACGTTCCATCCTTTGGAAAGCTTGCTTATGTACATGTCACAGTTAATATTAACTCTAAATTTATCTGGGCAACTGCTTGCCCTGGAGAATCTACAAGACATGCTATTTCACATTTGTGTAGCTGCTTTGCTACTATGGGCCTTCCACAAAATATAAAAACAGACAATGGCCCGACTTACAGTAGTTCTGCTTTTAGGGATTTTTTAAAGGCTTGGTCTATAAAACATCATACAGGAATTCCCTGTAATCCCCAAGGACAAGCTATTGTAGAACAAGCTAACAGATTCTTAAAGAAACGTTACAAAAACAAAAAGGGGGAGATAGAATGTCACTCCCACCACAGCAAAAATTATATAAAGCATTATTTACTTAAAATTTTTTGCATCAAGATAATGATTTCACTGCAGCAGAATGACATTTTATAAAGGAACAAAAAGAAATTCACCCCAAACCACCTGTTTGGTGGTATGATCCAGTAACACACTCATGGCATAGGGGGCATCTGATAACCAGGGGAAGGGGTTTCGCTTGTGTTCCACCAGGTGATTCAGAAACACCCGTTTGGATTCCCTCACGTCATCTGAAACCGTATCATGAGCCAACTCCCATGAAAGAGATGATTCACATGGGACGTAGAGCCCCCAGTTATGAGTTTCAGAAGCCTGAGTCTGAAACAAACAAAGATAACAATTCCCCTCCCGTCGACTCATCAGAACAAGATCCCCACTTGGGGACAAATTAAAAGATTAACACAGAAATCAGAGGAGATCTTAGAAAATGAAGGGAAAGCTGTCACTCCTAACAACCTGGGTGTTGCCATGTTAGCTCTTATCACCACCGCAGCGAGTATACCCCTAGCAACAGCTGAATCTAAAAATTATACTTATTGGGCATGTATACCTAACCCCCCATTACAAAAACCTGTTGATTGGGGGTATTCTGTGATCCCTGTTTATGTTAATGATTCTTCCTGGATACCAGGACCTGAAGATACACGCCTTCCTCTTTTTAAGCAAGAGGAAGGGACTCCATTCATTGTTGCTTATGGGTATGGATCCTGGCCAATTTGTGTAGGACCAGCTACAGGAAGACTTAAATTATCATGCAAGCCTGGTTGTTAATTCTTTAAATAGCAACTATACTAAGATTTAGCTACATCCTCTCTCTGGTCTGAGTTTTGCTTATAACAACTCTGCTACCCGACAATGACACCAAATCAGACAGACCTTTAGGCGAGCATCTCAAGCTACCGGCTGAAAAACAAGATCGTATTCAGTGGGATAATTGTTGTGGAACTGAGTGAGTAATTTTGATTAATGGTTCCTATGGAATTGTATGGGACTGGTCCCCTAAGGGGTAGGCAGTCTCTAATTGCTCTCATCAAAATCAATCCTGCAATCCTCACAAAAGGCTGTGTTGGAAGCTGCATAAAGTCTTTCACCATACTAATATTACCACTCATTTAGATCATCCAATTATATGGCATGGTAGTGGCATGTCTCCCCTCTTCCCACAATTGGATCAAGGAATAGGGCAAGGAGAGATTTGGAAATTGGCTTTAAGTCTTTAAAAATTCCAAATTTGGGACGGATGTTATTCCGATAAAACTAATTATTCCTTGACATTTAATACCAGTGCAAACTGGACATTTCATATTCAGGATTGTGTGAGAGATCCTTATGTGCTCTCAAAAGGAACAATTTCTATCAATGAAAGTGTATAAAGAACTTTCTTGCCAGAATTACAAATTATATACTTGCTTAAATTCTCCACTTTATAATTCTAATCACTCATTTGTTATATGAAGAAGATGAGGAATATGGCTTCCAGTAAATCAAACCAGACCTTGGGAAGGCTTTTCTGAAACACATCCTCTTATAAAAGTTATAAAGAAAGTACTACAAATTCCAAAAGGTTTATTGGACTCCTTATGGCAGCTATTATGCGAATTGTTACCGTAGCCACGACAGCAGCAATAGCCAGGGTGGCACTTCAAACTATGTAAACGGCTACATTTGTACAGCAGTGGCACCAAAATGCAAGTTCTGCCTGGGGAAGTCAAACCCACATAGACCAAGAAATTAATGAACGATTGATTGATTTAGAAAATGCAGTTCTCCTACTATGGAACGAAGTAAAAAATTTTAAATTACAAATTCATCTTAAGTGTGATTGGACTATCTCTTCATTTTGTGTCATACCTCATAAGTATAATCAAAGTGCATATACTTGGGATCGATTATCTAAACATTTGAGAGGACACATTCATAATAATCTATCCTTAGATATTTCCCAATTACAGGCTGCTGCTGTTGCTGCTGCTAAGTCACTTCAGTCATGTCCAACTCTGTGCGACCCCACAGACGGCAGCCCACCAGACTCCAAAATCCCTGGAATTCTCCAGGCAAGAACACTGGAGTGGGTTGCCATTTCCTTCTCCAGTGCATGAAAGTGAAAAGGGAAAGTGAAGTTGCTCAGTCGTGTCTGACTCTTAGCGACCCCATGGACTGCAGCCTTCTAGACTCCTCCGTCCATGGGATTTTCCAGGCAAGAGTACTGGAGTGGGTCACCAGTGCCTTCTCCGAATTACAGGCTACTATTTCTAATATGCAGAATGCTCACTTACAATTACTCCCAGAAACTGATTTATTTGAATAAATTGAGGAAAGCTTACATAAACTTAATCCCATGATGTGGATTAAAACTTTAGGAGGAAGATTGCTTGGTACTATACTATCAGGATGTAAATTTTTAACTGTTTTGTGTCTAGTCCTCAGATGCATGAGAAAAACCATCTGAGAACTGATGAAAAAGGAAGTTGTTCAGATGGTGTATCTACTCCTGCAAAAACAAAAAAGGGGGCGATATAGTGGGAATTCCTAATAATGTACTTCACAGCCTTGAGAAATTCCACAGAAATAGCACCTGGAGAAACAGCATATATTAAGAAATTGTGTTAATGATTATCTTCCATGTTTTTCTTAAGAATAATCTCCTTGCTACAAACCCCAAGGCCAGACCCAGAAGGGAGTATGACTGGGATCATGAAAGCATAATAGACCTTGGAACACCGGTCAGCGTCAGGCATGAACGCTGCCTATGCACTTGCTGAGTGTTCCCGAGACTAGTCCAAAAGGGAACCGCCTGGGGTAAAAACAAGGAGATCTGGACTATCTCAGTGTAGTGTCTTAGGAAAAATAAGATCAAAGATAGTCTTGTAGTCTGCAATTAGGAATAAAAGCTGGACTCAGAGTAGACTCTACACCTCAGTCCAATAGAGGTTGCATGTCCCCTGACCCATTGCACCAGATTTTGTGTTCTGTCTTCATTCTTATCACTCGCTCCTGGACCATTAGGGCAACACAGTCCCAAAGATGATAGACAGTGTTTAGTAAATCCCACCCTCCACTGGACCATCCACTGCCCGGTCTTGCTCTGATACCTGGAATCAGCTTCAAGGCATTCTCTAGGTATTGATCTTCTGTGATAGGGTGACCGTTTAACTTCAGCTCCAGGGTGAAATCCCGAACAGCCCAGATAAAGTCTGGAAAGAAACTCACAAACTCTGTGGAATCTTCTACTCCATCAGGACTTGGAGAGGACTTGGCCTGGATAAGTTCTGTGAGCTCTGTCACATAGCTAGGACTTGGTTAAAGAAAAGCAACCGTCTCCTCACAATTCCTACATTTCCCTAATTAAAAAGTATTATCATCACTCCCCCTCTGCTCCACCAAAGGCAACTAAATGACAGGGAAGGAGAAATGACTCTATCATTTTCATCAAACTCGGTGAAACTTGGAGGTTCAGTTTCTGGAAGGATACTGCAGCTGTTCCAGGGCCTGGTGGTTGATGGTGCTCGTGCTATTGTAGACAAAGGTGCTACATAGAAGCACAGCCAGGGCAAAGATCCACGAATCGTTCTTAGGGTCACCCTAGAAATCACATTTCAACAAGAGGTTTAAGAGTTTACTCCTAAATTAAACATTCATTCATCCATTGATTCTATCATGCTTTCATGTATTATTTCAGTTAACATACTCACCACGCATAGACACTATTTGAAGACAGACTCAAATACAGATATCAGCTTTGACAATTACAAAGACATTGTTTATGTTTGTGATTTTTTTCATATATAAAGTGATTCTAATCTTCATAAGACTTTCTTTTCCCTCAATGGATGAAGGAAAATAACCTATACGTAATAATAGTACAGTACTTGGTATGTAACTATGTATTCAATGGTGAGTGTTAGCACTTATTCGTTCCACACATATTTATTAATCATAACTCACATAAAATAGACCATAGTTGGCATAACTGAGTTTTTAAATTATATTCAATCAATAAATATCTGCAAAAGTTACTCAATACTTTCCCACTGTTTTTAGATTTCAAAAAGCAATATTAAAAATGACAATTATTCTTTTCAGGATGCCTATTTCAAATAAGTGACAAACACCCATAATAATGAATGCAGCAAAGATGACAGTGTCTATGGAAAGCTGATATCTTAGTAATGTCTGTAAGCAGTGACACTTATAGCTATAACATTAAATTAAAATTCATGTCTGTGAAGGAAGAACCGCACTATGAAAGTTGGAGAAAGAATGTGACATGAAAGCTTCCTCCAAGTCTTGAACTGAGTATTAAAGAATTGGTAAAACGTGGACTTCAAGAAATGAAGGTGTACTAACGCATACATATGGAATTTAGAAAGATGCAAATGATAACCCTGTATACAAGACAGCAAAAGAGACACAGATGTATAGAACAGTCTTTGGGACTCTGTGGGAGAGGGTGAGGGTGGGATGATTTGGGAGAATGGCATTGAAACACGTATGCTGTCATATGTGAAACGAATCACTAGTTCAGGGTCGATGCATGTTATAGGATACTCGGGGCTGGCGTGCGGGGATGACCCAGAGGGAGGATAAAGGGAGGATAAAGGGAGGAGGGAGGTGGGCGGGGGGTTCAGGAGGGGAAACTTATGTAAACCCGGGGCAAATTCATGTCAATGTATGGCAAAACCAACCAATATAATATTGTAAAATAATTTGCCTCCAATAAAAAATAAATTAATTATT
This sequence comes from Moschus berezovskii, assembly GCF_049115385.1. Taxonomy (NCBI): domain Eukaryota; kingdom Metazoa; phylum Chordata; class Mammalia; order Artiodactyla; family Moschidae; genus Moschus; species Moschus berezovskii. The sequence continues at coordinate 67,917,036 of NC_142463.1, forward strand.
TAAAAATAAATAAATAAATAAAAAGTCAGACACAAAGAAAAAAAAAAAAGGCTTTCATGATCTAGATTACTGTGATGGTGTGATCACTCACCTAGAGCCAGACATCCTGGAATGGAAGTCAAGTGGGCCTTAGGAAGCATCACTATGAACAAAGCTAGCAGAGGTGATGGAATTCCAGTTGAGCTATTTAAAATCCTAAAAGATGATGCTGTGAAAGTGCTGTAGTCAATATGCCAGCAAATTTGGAAAACTCAGCAGTGGCCACAGGACTGGAAAAGGTCAGTTATCATTCCAATCCCAAAGAAAGGCAATGCCAAAGAATGTTCAAACTACCACACAATTGCACTCATCTCACACACTAGCAAAGTAATGCTCAAAATTCTCCAAGCCAGACTTCAGTAGTACATGAACTTCCAGATTTCCAAGCTCGACTTAGAAAAGGCAGAGGAACCAGAGACCAAATTGCCAACATCCATCGGGTCATCGAAAAAGCGAGAGTTACAGAAAAACATCTACTTCTGCTTTATTGACTAAGCCTATACCTTTGACTGTGTGGATCACAACAAACAAGAAAATTCTTCAAGTGATAGGAATACCAGACCACCTTATCTGCCTCCTGAGAAATCTGTATGTAGGTCAAGAAGCAACAGTTAGTACAGGACATGGAACAACAGACTGGTTCCAAATCAAAAAAGGATTACGTCAAGGCTGTTTATTGTCACCCTGCTTATTTAACTTATATGCAGAGTACATCATGTGAAATACTGGGCTAGATGAAGCACAAGCAGGAATCAAGATTGCCGGAGAAATATCAATAACCTCAGCTATGCAGATGACACCACCCTTGTGGCAGAAAGTGAAGAAGAACTAAAGAGTCTCTTGATAAAAATCAAAGAGGAGAGTAAAAAGTTGGCCTAAAACTCAACATTCAGAAAACTAAGATCACGGCATCCGGTCCCATCACCTCATGGCAAATAGATGGGGAGACAATGGAAACAGTGAGATACCTTTGTGACAGCAGCCATGAAATTAAAAGATGCTTGCTCCTTGGAAGAATAGTTATGACCAACCTAGACAGCATATTAAAAAGCAGAGACATTATTTTCCAACAAAAATCCGTCTAGTCAAAGCTTTGGTGTCTTCAGTAGTCATATGTGGACGTGAGTTGGGATATAAAAAAGCTAAGTGCTGAAGAATTGGTTCTTTTGAACTGTTGTTGGAGAAGACTCTTGAGAGTCTCTTGGAGTGCAAGGAGATCCAACCAGTCCATCATAAAGGAAATCAGTCCTGAATGTACACTGGGAGGGCTGATGCTGAAGCTGAAACTCCAATACTTTGGGCACCTGATGCGAAGAAGTGACTCATTTGAAAAGACCCTGAGGCTGGGAAAGATTGAAGGCAGAAGGAGAAGGGGATGACAGAGGATGAGATGGTTGGATGGCATCATTGACTTGATGAAAATGAGTTTGGCAAGCTGTGGGAGTTGGTGATGGACAGGGTAGCCTGGCATGCTGCAATCCATGAGGTTGCAAAGAGTCGAACACGACTGAGTAACTGAACTGAACTTAACTGAGTGTGTATCTGCTAATCCCAATTCCTAATTTATCCATCCCCATTTCTTTCCTCTTTCCTCTTTGGTAACCCTAAATTTGTTTTCTATGTGTGTGAGTCTATTTCTCTTTTGTAAGTAAGTTCATTTGTATCATTTGTTACACTCCACATGTAGGTGATATCATATATTTGTCTTTCTTAGCTTACTTCACTTAGTCTGATAATCTCTAGGTCATCTATGTTGCTGCAAATGTAAAAAACAGACACCCTCATAGAGTTTTCCAAATGCAGCATATTCCAATTTTTCCAAGTTATTAAGAGACAATAAGTCGTGAATATTTATTTACAAGATTAATATTTTGTCAGAAATAAGAAATAAATTTAAAAAACATTTAATAATTCTGTAAACATGTTTTTTAGGAAAATGGAAATGGAATTTTAATTTTTATATAGCTGTTTATTACCAATGCTATCCTCAGGCCAGCTAATTTAAAAGTAAAACTTCCAAGATTAGGAAACTCATATACTTGTTAAATCAATGGATTGATTAAATAAAATATAGATCTTTTTTGTCTAGATAGTCACTGTAATTATAGCTTGCATATTCTCTAATAAAGTGATTCATAGAATTAGGCACTACTCTTAGTATTTCATTTTAATGTGAACAATAATAATTAAGATTGTATCACACTTTTTCTCCAATTTAGCTGTTTTTAAATATTTGCTTTCTTTTTAATATTTGATTAGTTTTTCAGATGTGCCTCTTTATAAGTTTTAAAAACATTAGTTATGATAGAGTCTGAAACTCAAGAGCGTGAAATAAATGAAGATTTTATTTATGTATTAGCATCAAAAAAAAAAACAGAAATGAAGGTGATCCCATAGACAGAAGCACTCACAGAGGCAAAATTAGAGATGGGAGAACACTGGGGTCTTATAATTAAAATAGAATTATTTCATTTGACTGGAGCAGAGGGTGAGTGGAGAAGTGAATTTGAAGCTCTAGTGAAACCTGATGAAGGGCCTTAAAGGCCAGGCTAATTTGTTTGTACAAATCATAGCATTTTGTAAATAGTAGCATAAATCTATATTTTATTTCTACTGTAGAGGGTGTGTAAAGCTGCTGCCTAGAGCAAATGGAAAAACTGATTTATGTCAAGACAATTCTATACGGGAGTTTAGGGGAAAATAGTCTATTCATTACTTTATTTCCCCAAAACCAAGTCTTAGAAAATAATCAATTAGAAGAAGAAGTGGCATTTATGGCAAACAATCAATTATTTCAACAAGACTATATCATTGTTTGATATACGACTTTCAAGATAAAAACAGAATTTCTAATTCTCCTTTGGGAAGAAATATAAAAAGCTATAGAAATTTAGGTACTATTTCCAAATAAGTCTAAAGTTAATGAAAAAAAAGAAATATAACTTCTTTCATCCATTAGTAGAAAGCTAAAATACCAAAAAATCCATCTCAAAATGTTTCTTGTAGGACAAACATATGTTTTCTAGAACCACCACATCTAGGGGTATCTCACAGCTTTCTAAAATGCTCTGTGAGCAGTTGATGAATTTCATCATCCATTCCGTTCCATCGCTCAGTCGTGTCCCACTCTTTGCGACCCCATGGACTGTAGCCTACCAGGCTTCTCCGTCCATGGGATTCTCCAGGCAAGAATACTGGAGTGGGTTACCGTTTCCTTCTCCAGGGGATCTTCCCGACCCAGGGATCGAACCCAGGTCTCCCGCATTGGAGGCAGACGCTTTAACCTCTGAGCCACCAGGGAAGCCCGATGAATTTCATCATAGAACATGTAAACTCATCTCTTAACTCCAACCTTTAAATACACTCTTCATCTGATAGCTAAGAAGATGAATCAAAAATCCTTCCTCTCTCCCAGGTTGATGTTTTCCCTCTTTTTTACCAACATACCTTTACAACTTCACTGTAAGTGATAGAAACTGTGAAGGCCTGCCTGGATCACCTTTCAAGACTGAAGGACTTATTCCCCTAGCTGTTGAGAGTGCCAGTGAAAGAGTCTTCGGGTGTCAGCCCTATTAATTAGAAAGGCTCCCAAAGTAACTTTTCAATAATTTACTAGCACCATTGTCCCAAGTCAGAGCAACTCAAAAGGACCATTCTTGCCCAGATCTTCCAGGGAATTGACAGGAGTTGGTGATTGCAATGTAGTTAAACTTCTTCCTCTGTCCAACCTGCTTCTTTACCAATCATCCTTTATTAAATCTGACTGCACATGTGTGGTCTTTGAGAACAAGACCTTTACTTTGGTCACTGATATCTACCTTATTTGGGCTTCCCTGGTGGCTCAGTTGGTAAAGAATCCACCTGTAACGCAGCAGACTTGGGTTTGATCCCTGGGTCAGGGAAGATCCCCTGGAGAAGGAAATGGCAATGCACTCCAGTATTCTTGCCTGGGAAATCTCACGGACTGAGGAGCCTGGTGGGCTACAGTCTGTGGGGTCGCAAGAGTCAGACACAACTTAGCAACTAAACCACTAACACAATCTACCTTATTAAGTCCAAAGGCCTAGAATTCAGCAGTTCAATAATTATTTATTAAAAGAAATCAAGTCATCCATGCAGAGCCAAGAAATAAAATATTTTATTTAATATATATCTAATATTCTTTCCTAGAAGTGGGATTCAAACAAACCATAGTTAACCTCATTTACTATAGTTGACTTCTGGATTTTACAAATAGACTACAGCAGCTAAAGTTCTATGATCATCAAGCAATAAGGAGAAAATCCAGAATAAAAAGGATTTATCTATGACCTTCCACCTCACCTTTTCCACATCCCCCAAGCCCTCGGTGTCCAGAAGGACCAGAGTGTGGTTTGGCTTGGAGGGGTGGGGCACACACCACATCCAGATGCCCTTGGTTTCAGACTGCACTGTGGAGCCCAGAGGGAAACCTGCAAAGGGAGGGGAGAAAGGAATATTCAATCACAGCAGATAATCTAAGCCGCCAAAGGGTTACAAAGTCAGACTTACTAGAATGAGAGTACCTTAGTACATATGATGGTGCTGTCTCTATCTCACCAAGAATGCCCTACTTTGTGTGTTCTCTGTTTCAATGGGAAGGGGATATTAATTGCGATAATGATGCCAGCAAGGGTTCAGCATGGAGACAAAGAGGTATCCATGAATCAGATAAAACAGAGGTTATGGCTAACTGTAACAAGAGCATTTTGAAAGAATGGTGAGTTTCAAAAGTGGAGAAGTGGATTACAGTGAGATATGGGCATGGAAAAAAGTAAAAAAAGAAATTGAGATTGTATTTTTTCCAGAAAAAAATATTTTTTAAAAAGTGGGAGAGTTTGAGAGTTTTTAGCCATAATAGGATATGAAATCCAGGAAGAATTTTTAAGATGATAGATAATGAAACATCTTTATATGTTGTTGAGAATATTCAATAAAAACAAAATGTTTTGAAAGTGAGAAGACAACTGCAAGAGCACAGTATTTAATCAGGTAAGATAAGGTAGGATTTTTGCATATGTTGAAGAAATTTTGCTTTACAGGAATAAAACAGAGAACATGATAATAGATCACAATAAGGTAGTGATTTAGTGGTGAGAATTAGAAGTGGAAGATTGGCTTATTCAGAGGAATTTGTTTCTCCCTTCACATGACCAGAAAACTAAGAAACTAAGATGCCAGCTAGAATCAAACAACTGGACTGTAATGAAGTACAAAACTCACCATGGTTCTGTCCTGCAATACGGTTCATCAAGTAGGATTTGCCGGTACGATACAGTCCTACAATGGCCACCACCACCACTGGCTGAGAAATCTTCTCAAGAGTCTGTAGAGCCTTCTGGTTCACTGACAGAATCTCATTGTCATTTTCCACCAGACAAATGGGGCCCATCGTGTTGGGTCCAGATGCCATGGCAACCTAGAAGAGCTTTCTAGTAGAAATAAGATTACATGTAGAGTTATACAAGGCATCTGTCAACTTCGAATTTGGTAAGACTTCTGTACTATTCATGAGACAAAAGGGAACCTAGAATTAGCATACTACAGAGGTTTTCCTCCATCATTTCTTCAAATCTCTGATGATGTTTTTAATGAAACACAAATTATTATCACTATCTATAATTTTACTTTAATAATAACAATGATAAAATTCAAGTTATTGTTACTATGCACTGAAGGCCTACAACATACCAAAACCCCAATCCTAAAGGAAATCAATCCTGAATATACATTGGAAGGACCAATGCTGAAGCTGAAGTTCCAATACTTTGGCCACTTGATGCAAAGAGCTGACTCACTGCAAATGACCCTGATCCTGGGAAAGACTGAAGGCAGGATGAGAAGGGGATGACAGAGGATGAGATGGTTGGATTGCATCACCGATTCAATGGATATGAGTTTGAGCAAACTCCGGGAGATGGTGAAAGACAGGGAAGCCTGGCATGCTGCAGTCCATGGGGTTTCAAAGAATCAGACATGACCTAACTACTGAACAATGAACAATGATACATAAAATACATGCGTGATGCTGTTCAGTAGCTCAGTCATGTCAGACTCTTTGTGACCCTATGAACTGTAGCCCACCAGACTCCTCTGTTCATGGAATTTTCCAAGCAAGAATACTGGAACATGTTGCCATTTCCTACTCCAGGGGATCTTCCCAACTCAGAGATTGAACCCCCTGTCTTCTGCCCCTCCTGCATTGGCAGGCCAATTCTGTGCCACTGAGCCACCTGGGAAGCCCACATAAAGCACAAACCCAGCTAAGTTCATATTTAAAAGAACCAACCATGCTATTCGCCTGCTATTCAGCCTCATTCAGCAATCTCTGGGGATCAGAGAAGAGCTGAAAGTTGAGTAATCATCAATGACCAATGATTTAATCAACCATAGTTATTGAATGAGGCTTCTATTTAAAAAGCTGGAGAAACAAGCTAACTAAAATGATTTAGAGAGCTTCTGGCTTGATGAACATGGAGGTTTCCAAAGGATAGAATGTCCGGAGGGAACATGGAAACTCCACACCCCTTTCTTGCTGCTGCTGCTAAGTTGCTTCAGTCATGTCTGATTCTGTGTGACCCCACAGACGGCAGCCCACCAGGCTCCTCTGTCCCTGGGATTCTCCAGGCAAGAACACTGGAGTGGGTTGCCATTTCCTTCTCCTACCCCTTTCTTACTTTTATACATTTCTTCTCTCTTGCTCTTCCTGGGTTGTATTTTTTTTTTTAAATAAATCAGTAACCTAGCAGGTAAACTATTTTTCCTGATTTCTGTAAACCATCCTAGCAAATTATTGAACCTGAGGAGGAGATTGTGGAAACTTCCACTGTATAGCCAGTTAGAAGCCCAAGTGGCAACCTAGACTTGCAGTTTGTGTCTGAATTGGGGGGCAGTCTTGAGGGACTCAACCCTTAACCTGTGGACTGTGGAGTATGGACTAACTCTGAGAAATGAGCGTGTCAAAATTGCTTAGTATGATAATATGCCCACATAAGTGATGACCAGAAGTGAAATATGGAGAATAGAAATTTGAGAGGAGAAGCTGAATTTTTCCTTTTCAGGGTAAAGACAAACAGTAGATGATCAGAAGCCCCGAGGAGAAACTCTCTGGAAAATTAAGATATTTTAAAGCAGCACATATATGGGAAATTTGAAAAGACACACACAGGCCCAGGGGAAATGCATAAAAGAAAAGCCTAAAAAAACTTTATTGTTTCTCTTTAGCTTAATTCCAAACCTTAGAACCAAGGACAAATTTAGTGAAAGACTTCCTTGGAACAAAACTGGTATACAAAGAATTCGAAATGTGACTGGTTTTATAAATGCCCAACATCACTAATTACTAGAGAACTACAAATCTCCAGTATTTGTTATTTCTGTTTGAGGTTTTTTTTTTTTCTTTTAATAATAGCCCTTCTTTTTGACCATTTATTTTTTTTAGAATCTTACAGAAAAACCTGAACCAACTTTTTAGCCAACCCAATATATTTAGAGAGATAAAGTAAATGTAGCAAAAGATGACCACTAGGTAAATCTAGATGAAGAGGAAATGGGATTTCCTGTAACTGTTTTCCAAGGTAAAGTTTGATTTGAAAAATTAAATATTAAAAACACTATTATACCATGGATCTCTTGACATATTTTTGGTTGCTATTATGCTAAAAGTTCCCTATAATATCTATGCATGTTTCATTATCAGAATATATAAGCATGATATTATATTCAATTATCTAAAATATTGTTTTATATTTACAGGTCAAGCATTCTAGATACATTTAATACTATCAAAAGATACGTCAAAAACCAAACAAACAAACAAAAAATCACTCTATCAGTTACTGTTCATGCAGTCTTAAACAAGAAGCCCCACCTAGCTAAACTTAAGTTTTTAAGGATAATTATAGGGGTAATGCGGAGAAGGTGATGGCACCCCACTCCAGTACTCTTGCCTGGAAAATCCCATTGACAGAGGAGCCTGGTAGGCTGCAGTCCATGGGATCACAAAGAGTCGGACACGACTGAGCGACTTCACTTTCACTTTTCACTTTCATGCATTGGAGAAGAAATGGCAACCCACTCCAGTGTTCTTGCCTGGAGAATCCTGGGGATGGAGGAGCCTGGTGGGCTGCCATCTGTGGTGTCACACAGAGTCGGACACGACTGAAGCGACTTAGCAGGAGCAGCATAGGGGTAATGTGAGAAAAATTATAGATCCAGTATGGTGGATGTTTTAATAATAAAATTAGATACTATAAGCTTGTATCTAAGCATAGCACACAACACAAAATAGAATTTCAGAACGTGTTTGTTGAATTAGATGAAGATTTATCCACAAAAATTGCACTGAACAGATTGGTTCATCGGGTTCGGCATTTGAACACGATCTGTGAACTCTAGATTACTAAGAAACAAGGTCTTCAAATAAAAAATTTTTACCAAAGAAAAGCTGCAAGCAATTTCATACATTGCTCCTGCACCATTTGCTTTTGTCTACTTCTTCAGTGTGGGAATCAAGAATACAAAGGAAAACAGGATCTTCTAACAGCTACATTATAATTTCTAGAACTGTCCAGTTCCCTCCTTAAAGGGAAGACTACAGGAAGCTGCAGGAAAGTGTGAGATGAACCACTGCAAACAACTTTATATAAACCAGTTCTGTCCTCCCCTCAATAAATCATTCATCCATGCACTGTCTGTTGTGTCTCTTGGGCAGCTCCGTGGACTGTAGCCCGCCAGACTCCTCTGTCCATGGGATTTCCCAGGCAAGAATACCGGAGTGGGTTGCCATTTCCTTCTCCAGGGCATCTTCCCAACCCAGTGATTAAACCCACATCTCCTGCATCTCTTGCTTAAAAGGCAGATTCTTTACCACTGAGCCACTTAGGAAGCCCCCTACACAGACTTCCCTCGATGAATATTCTACCTCTAATCAAAAATACCCCATCCATTCAATGATAAAAATAAGAAAAAAGATGAAATCAAAAAACCCTACAGGGAAGCCCCCACACTGTCCTCTGAGTGTGTCCTTTTGCTTTTGCCTCAGTAAACTGCTTCTTTGTTCCCTTTGCTCAAAAAACAAAAAAGCAAACAAATAAACAGAAAAACCCACAGATCTGTAGATCTCTGATTTCTTACTGTGAATGGGCTACAAAATTCTGAACTTCAAATTAACAAAGTGCAGCTGTTCAGTCCTACTCAGGATTGGTTTTCAAAATTTGATCTACAGAAGAATTATCCAAAGAGATTGTTAAACCCAGATGGTACAGATTTTTTTTTTTTTTCACAACCTGATTTCAACATCTTGTTAAGTAGTGAATTTGAAGATTAATGATTCTCCTTAGCATAGCTGCATTTGTTCTTAAAAGTATATATATATATATTTTTTTATTTCTAAAAAAGAATTTTATTAAAAAAGCACAAATGCAAAGAAATGAACAGAGGAAATTTATGCGTCGAACCTGGACTGGTCACTTATGATAATATACATGCTACAATTCCATTCTCTCCAATCATTCCACCTTCACCCTCTCCCACAGAGTCCCAAAGACTGTTCTAAATGCCTATGTCTCTTTTGCAGTCTCTTATACAGGGTTCAGGTTACCATTTTTCTAAATTCCATATATATGCGTTAATATACGGTATTGATGTTCTTCTTTCTGGCTTACTTCACTCTGTATAATTGGCTCCAATTTCATCCACCTCATTAAAACTGATTCAAATGCATTCTTTTTGATGGCTGAGAAATACTCCATTGTGTATATGTACCAAAGCTTTCTTATCCATTCATCTGCAGACGGACATCTAGGTTGCTTCCATGTCCTGGCTATTATAAACAGTGCTGCAATGAACATTGGAGTACATGTGTCTCTTTCAATTCTGGTTTCCTCGGTGTGTATGCCCAGGAGTGCGATCGCTGGATCATATGGCAGTTCTATTTCCAGTTTTCTGAGGAATCTCCACACTGTTCTCCATAGTGGCTGTACTAGTTTGCATTCCCACCAACAGTGTAAGAGGGTTTTTTAAATGCTACAAATAGCTCCAACTTCATAACCATGAAAAGCAAACCAACAAACACAACAGATGGGAGAGGAGAGAGAGGAGAAGAGAACGAAAGTTTTGATGAGATTTTAAATCTTTAATTATTAAACATCAGCTATGTGGGTACTAAATTTATCTGTACATAGATAAATTTTCAGAGCCCTCTCTGTGAAGCTTTCTTAAGTGTGACTGATATAAAGATGAAAAGAAATGATCTTTTTAAATGATAATTGCCTGTAACCTCCTTGGCAGGAAATATCTTGTTCTCTGAATTCAAATGCCAGCCACAGAGCTTGACAAAGAAGCAAGACTGGCAAAATCCCGAAAGGGCTCTTTCTAGAAGCAGCACATCAGGAAGACAGTGTGCCTGTCACTTTGCAGCCCTACTGATCCAAACAGAGACGCTGTAGCTCCCCAAAATAAAGCCAGCTGTAGACCTCTGCACTCCAGACAATAAGCAATCTGCCCTTCTTCAATTGTCACACTGAATCAGAAATCAATCTTAGACAGCACATAAAAGACGGACATACCTGCTCCACACTCCAGGAGTCCAAGAATCGTTCCAGGCTCCTCTCACCCTTTGCTCACTTGCACCTTCCACTCCTTTGTCTCTCCTTTATCAAAGCCAAAGGAGACCGAGCAAGCCAGTCTTCTCTTCCAGTATAGTGATGTGTTTAAACTGAAACTGAAAGTAATTCATGCTCTTTCTGAGGTAGCAGAATCATGTCAGATCCTATGACTACAGCACAAATATGGGTGTGTGGAGCAGAGTGAGAGGAAATTAGAAAAAGCCAGTCCAGAATGACTGAATTAGGATTGCAGAATGTGAATCTTAGCACATTCCACCACTTTTCTATGGTGGAATTTCAGCCACGTTAAAGGCTTCCATGGCCTCTCTTCTCTCCTGGGTGTAAGATTGCTTGAAGTGAGTGAAATTGAGCTGTGTAAACCAAGTATATTTCAAGCACTTTTTTCTCAGCAAAGATTTCTGGGTACTGTGTTAGTGAAGAACTCTTAAACATTTTAAATCTGTTCCTTAATACATATATTTAATGAAACAAGTATCTTTTAAAATAAAAAGATAAGTAAAGATGAAAATGAATAACCCTTCATGGTATTATCCAAGGTGCTCACTACTGGCTGGACATTTTCATACTTCCCCAATACATGGATCCTCTACTAACATATAGGTATCACCCCCCCTTTTTACAGAAATTTAGCCAATTGGACCAGTTTCAAAGGGGTTTATTTGATCAGGTAAGAAAGTGATTGGGTGTACCTGTTTGTTAGTGAGGAAGGCAACGGAGCCATGTAGAGAGAAAAATAGAGGTTTGGTAGGAAGATGCCCAAGGAAGTCAGGCTGTGAGGCTCCTTCCGCCTGATCGCCATTGTCCTCACCATTCTCCTTGTCTATGGATACTTTCCAAAAAAGGCCAGATAGTAAACACTTTAGAATTTGCAGGCCATAGGTCTCTGCACAACTTTTCAGCAGAAGCATACATAGACAAAGATAAACAAATGGGTGTGGCTATGTTCCTATCAGCCTTTATTTATAAAAGTAGGCAATGGGGCAGATTTGGCCTATGGCCATAGTTTGTCCACCCCTGGTTTAGTTAAGTATGCTGCTGCTACTGCACGCTAGGGGTTGTCACCTTCTCATGTATGGTTGTCTTACAGGATAAATGGAATGGCCCAAATCCAAGGTCTCAGGCTGAGTGTCTACTTCTATGGCAATTTGGGTCTAAGTATCCTTATCATTTTGGAGCAGAGAGACAGAAAAGGAATATGCTTTCTGTCCATCTGCCTGAGCATCATCCAAGTGAGTTCCTGCCTGGGTCCTTCAGCCATGCATCCACATGTCTACACAACTAACTGTCCAACTCCCAACAATAGCACTGCCAGTAGCTCCTAAACAGGCCTAAGAGAAACAAGGGTGATGGCAGAGTGGTAATGGGGAAGAGGCTGGTTTGGTCGTGGGAGTTCTGTTGCGGGTCTACCAGCCTCTTTGATCGAGTGAGGAAGCCTAACATCTGGGAACATGTCAAGGTGATTTCCTCCAGCCTGAGTAAGCTGTGCTTTGCTGAAATATATACAGACTCTCCTGCCTGCATTTGCTAGACTGTTCATTCCAAGCACAGATTAAAGAACATAGTTGCCATGGAAGCAGCACAAGGCCAGACCTAAGATATAAAGACTTCAGACACTGCCACCATGTGGCAACTCAAAATCTTGATCTATCCAGTAATATATGAATTTTCCTGCGACAAGATCTTCGTTGAATTCAATATAGAATCCATAGAAATTCAACTATAAGAAGTGTGAATCCACATATACAAATATATCACATGCATGCAATGATAATTTTGATTCCACACGTTTCTTAACATAAACACTGGCTATAATGTAAGTTCTCCTGGTTTTAGTCGCTAAATCATGTCTGACTCTTTTGTGACCCCATGAACTGAAGCCCACCCTCTGTCCATGGGATTTCCCAGGCAAGAATACTGGAGTGGGTTTGCCATTTTCTTCTCCAGGGGATCTTCCCAACCCAAGGATAGAACCCACATCTCCTGCATTGGCAGGCAGATTCTTTACCCCTGAGCCACCTGGGAAGCCCCTATAAGTTCTCTAAAGGTTAATTGAAATGAAGAGAGAAGTAGTAAGGTCTTAAGCTCCTTTGGAAAGAATGTTTATTCTTGGGTTCTCCCTCCCATTAAAGAGACATGGATGCACACAGTTTATTTGAGAAGCAGTGACAAGAAGCCAGAAAAAGGGTGAAGGGGGATAGTGAGAGTAAGACAGGGAAAATGGAAAAAGTCAAAAAGGTGAATTTTTGAGCTTGTTACCCTTGTGGGAAACTGCAGATCAATCTCAAGATGGATATTCTGAAGAATTACACTGAATGCGTTTCCGAAGTGTCCCTTTGAAGGATAACGTGAGGACTTTTCCAACAACTTATGCTTCCCTTCAGTTGAGAGTTACCTTAGAGGTCTTTAACCCCTCTAAACTTCTAGGCAGTGCTTGTGTAAAATGAGCTGCATTTCATAGCTTGAAGAAACGCCTGAGAGAGGATGGATAAGACACTCTAGTAGGACATAGAAGTATGCTACCTGGTACCATAAGTGCAGTGGGTTTGAGAATGAAGGCAAGAGGCAGAAGGAGAAGATAGTAAGTACTGGAAATTACTGAAGCCTAGTAATTGCAAAATAGTGACCTAATCTGAATAATCTTTTCAGACAAAGCCTTGTACTGAAAACAAGTTAAAATTCTGCATTTAAAAATGTATCTTTTTCACTTCAGTTCAGTTCAGTTCAGTCGCTCAGTCGTGTCCGACTCTCCGCGACCCCATGAATCACAGCACGCCAGGCCTCCCTGTCCATCACCAACTCCCGGAGTTCACTCAAACTCATGTCCACAGAGTCGGTGATGCCATCCAGCCATCTCATTCTCCGTCGCCCCCTTCTCCTCCCGCCCCCAACCTTTCCCAGCATCAGAGTCTAAAATTTTTGCAAGTTAGTAATGAATGACATCATCAGGTCAAATTTCACAGGAAAGTGAGCGTTGGGTGGAGCATTGAAGCTGCTCTTTCCCAATAGCATTTGCCAAACAAGGGAATGTACCATCAGTTTTGAAGGCATTATGAGATAAAAGGCCAGAGTTCAAAAGTCAGAACTTGTCCAAAGAGTCTATGGGGATATAATACACTATGGTTGCCATGGTGACCATAGTTAACAGCACTGTATTGTATGTTTGAAAGTTGCTAAGAGAGTAGATGTTAAAAGTTCTCATTAAGTGAACATAATCTATATCATGCGATGAGTTGACTCACTGGAAAAGACTCTGATGCTGGGAAGGATTGAGGGCAGGAGGAGAAGGGGACGACAGAGAATGAGATGGCTGGATGGCATCACCGACTCGATGGACATGAGTTTGAGTGAACTCCAGGAGTTGATGATGGACAGGGAGGCCTGGCATACTGTGATTCACGGGGTCGCAAATAGTCGGACACGACTGAGCGACTGAACTGAACTGAACTGAATCTATATTTAAAAAAAAAAAAAAAACTCACAGCAAACAAAAGGCCAGAACCAAATGGCATCACTGGGAAATTATACCAAACATACAAAGAACAACTTACAGCAGTCTTTCTTAAACTCTTCCAAAGGATTGAAGAGGAGGAAATACATCCAAAGTCATCCTATAAGGTCACCATCACCCTGACACAAAGATACTACATAAAAAAAAAGAAAAGCCTAGGCTTAAATTCCCACAGGCGCTTTATAACAGCCAACGTGTGTGTGGTTGTAACTGCAAAAATAAAACCAGTACTATTAGGGTGGGCATATATTAATTCATGGGTTTGAAGCTTATTTCTTTTATTTATATCATGGGAGTTAACAATTCAATACTTCTATAATGTTATAACATTTTCTATCTCTTCGCTCTCCTAGACTATTTCCTCAAAGTCTGAAATCATTGTTGTTTATCATGATACACAGAATCAGTTCAGTTCAGTCACACAGTTGTGTCTGACTCTTTGCAACCCTATGGACTGCAGCACGCCAGGCTTCTCTGTCCATCACCAACTCCCAGAGTTTACTCAAACTTATGTCCATCAAGTCAGTGATGCCATCCAAACATTTCACCTTCTGTTATCCCTTCCTCCTACCTTTAATCTTTCCCAGCATCAGGGTCTTTTCCAATGAATCAGTTCTTTTCATCAGGGGGCCAAAGTTTTGGAGTTTCAGCTTCAACATCAGTCCTTCCAATGAATATTCAGGACTGATTTCCTTTAGGATTGACTGGTTGGATCTTCTTGCAGTCCAATGGACTCTCAAGAGTCTTCTCCAACACCACAGTCCAAAGCATCAGTTCTTCAGTGCTCAGTTTTCTTTATAGTCCAGTTCTCACATCCATACAGGACTACTGGAAAAACCATAGCTTTGACTAGATGGACTTTTGTCAGCAAAGTGCTGTCTCTGTTTTTTAATATGCTATCTAGGTTTGTCACTGCTTATCTTCCAAGGAGCAAGCATCTTTTTTAAATTAATTATTTATTTTAATTGGAGGCCAATTACTTTACAGTATTGTATTGGTTTTGCCATACATTGACATGAATCAGCCATGGGTGTCATGTGTTCCCCATCCTGACCCTCCCTCCCACCTCCCTCCCCATCCCATCCCTCAGGGTCATCCCAGGGCACCGGCCCTGAGCACCCTGTCTCATGCATTGAACCTGGATTGGCAATCCATTTCACATATGGTAATATACATGTTTCAATGTTATTCTCTCAAATCATCCCAACCTTGCCTTATCCCAGAGTCCAAAAGTCTGTTCTTTACATCTGTGTCTCTTTTGCTGTCTCACATATAGGGTAATCATTACCATCTTTCTAAATGCCATGTATATGCATCAATATAGATCATGGCATCTGGTCCCAACACTTCATGGGAAATATATGGGGAAACAGTGGAAACAGTGTTGGACTTTATTTTTGGGGGCTCCAAAATCATTGTGGATGCTGATTGCAGCCATGAAATTAAAAGACACTTACTCCTTGGAAGGAAAGTTATGACCAATCCAGATAGCATATTAAAAAGCAGAGACATTACTTTGCCAACCAAGGTCCATCTAGTCAAGGCTATGGTTTTTCCAGTGGTCATGTATGGCTTTGAGAGTTGGACTGCGAAGAAGGCTGATTGCCGAAGAATTGATGCTTTTGAACTGTGGTGCTGGAGAAGACTCTTGAGAGTCCCTTGGACTACAAGGAGATCCAACCAGTCCATTCTAAAGGAGATTAATGCTGGGTGTTCATTGGAAGGACTGATGCTAAAGTTGAAACTCCAATTCTTTGGCCACCTCATGCGACGAGTTGACTCACTGGAAAAGACTCTGATGCTGGGAGAGATTGGGGGCGGGAGGAGAAGGGGACGACAGAGAATGAGATGGCTGGATGACATCACCGACTCAATGGACATGAGTCTGAGTGAACTCCAGGAGTTGGTGATGGACAGGGAGGCCTGGCATGCTGCGATTCATGGGGTCGCAAAGAGTCGGACACGACTGAGCGACTGAACTGAACTGATACTGTATTGGTGTTTTTCTTTCCGATTTACTTCACTGTGTATAATAGGCTCCAGTTTCATCCACCTCATTAGAACGGATTCAAATGCATTCTTTTTAATAGCTGAGTAATATTCCACCTGTATATGTACCAAAGCTTTCTTATCCATTCATCTGCTGATGGACATCTAGGTTGCTTCCATGTCCTGGCTATTATAAACAGTGCTGCAATGAACATTGGGGTACACATATCTCTTTCAATTCTGGTTCCCTCAGTGTGTATACCCAGCAGTGGGATTGCTGGGTCATATGGCAGCTCTATTTCAAGTTTTTTAAGGAATCTCCACACTGTCCTCCATAGTGGCTGTACTAGTTTGCATTCCCACCAACAGTGTAAGAGGGTTCCCTTTTCTCCACACCCTCTCCAGCATTTATTGCTTGTAGACTTTTGGACAGCAGCCATTCTGACTGGCATGAGATGGTACCTCATTGTGGTTTTGATTTGCATTTCTCTGATAATAAGTGATGAGCATCTTTTCATGTGTTTGTTAGCCATCTGTATGCCTTCTTTGGAGAAATGTCTGTTTAGTTCTTTGGCCCATATTTTGATTGAGTCATTTATTTTTCTAGAATTGAGCTGCAGGAGCTGCTTGTATATTTTTGAGATTTATTCTTTGTCAGTTGCTTCATTTGCTATTATTTTCTCCCCTTCTGAAGGCTGTCTTTTCATCTTGCTTATAGTTTCCTTTCTTGTGCAAAAGCTTCCAAGTTTAATTAGATCCCATTTGTTTATTTTTGCTTTTATTTCCATTACTCTGGGAGGTGGGTCATAGAAGATCCTGCTGTGATTTATGTCGGAGAGTGTTTTGCCTAGGTTTTCCTCTAGGAGTTTTATAGTTTCTGTTCTTACGTTTAGATTTTTAATCCATTTTGAGTTTATTTTTGTGTATGGTGTTAGGAAGTGTTCTAGTTTCATTCTTTCACAAGTGGTTGATTAGTTTTCCCAGCACCACTTGTTAAAGAGATGCTTTCTCCTTTGTATATTCTTGCCTCCTTTGTCAAAGATGAAGTGTCCATAGGTGCGTGGACTTATCTCTGGGATTTCTATTTTGTTCCATTGATCTATATTTCTTTGTTTGTACCAGTACCATACTGTCTTGATGACTGTAGCTTTGTAGTATAGTCTGAAGTCAGGCAGGTTGATTCCTCTAGTTCCATTCTTCTTTCTCAAGATTGCTTTGGCTATTCAAGGTTTTTTTTGTATTTCCATAAAAATTGTGAAATTATTTGTTCTAGTTCTCTGAAAAATACGGTTGGTAGCTTGATAGGGATTGCACTGAATCTATAGATTGCTTTGGGTAGTATACTCATTTTCACTATATTGATTCTTCTGATCCGTGAACATGGACTATTTCTCCATCTATTTGTGTCATCTTTGATTTCTTTCATCAATGTTTTATAGTTTTCTATATATAGGTCTTTTATTTCTTTAGGTAGATTTATTCCTAAGTATTTTATTCTTTTCATTGCAATGGCGAATGGAATTGTTTCCTTAATTTCTCTGTTTTCTCCTTGTTAGTGTATAGGAATGCAAGGGATTTCTTTGTGTTAATTTTATATCTTGCAACTTTAGTATATTCATTGATTAGTTCTAGTAATTTTTTGGTATAGTCTTTAGAGTTTTCTGTGTAGAGGATCATGTCATCTGCAAACAGTGGGAGTTTTACTTCTTCTTTTCTAATTTGGATTCCTTTTATTTCTTTTTCTTCTCTCATTGCTGTGACTAAAACTTCCAAAACTATGTTGAATAGTAGTTGTGAGAATGGGCACCCTTGTCTTGTTCCTGACTTTACGGGAAATGCTTTCAATTTTTCACCATTGAGGATAATGTTTGCTGTGGGTTTATCATATATGGCTTTTATTATGTTGAGGTATGTTCCTTCTATTCCTGCTTTCTGGAGGGTTTTTATCATAAATGGATGTGAATTTTGTCAAATGCTTTCTCTGCATCTACTGAGATAATCATATGGGTTTTCATCTTTCAATTTGTTAATGGGGTGTATCACATTGATTGATTTGTGAATATTGAAGAATCCTTGCACCCCTGGGATAAAGTCCACTTGGTCATGATGTATGATCTTTTTAATATGTTGTTGGATTATGTTTGCTAGAATTTTGTTAAGGATTTTTGCCTCTATGTTGATCAGTGATATTGGCCTGTAGTTTTCTTTTTTTGTGGCATCTTTGTCAAGTTTTGGTATTAGGGTGATGGTGGCCTCATAGAATGAGTTTGGAAATTTACCTCCCTCTGCAATTTTCTGGAAGAGTTTGAGTAGGATAGGTGTTAGCTCTTCTCTAAATTTTTGGTATAATTCACCTGCGAAGCCATCTGGTCCTGGGCTTTTGTTTGCTGGAAGATTTTTTATTACAGTATCAATTTCTGCGCTTGTGATAGGTCTGTTTAGATTTTCTATTTCTTCCTGGTTCAGTTTTGGATGGTTATACTTTTCTAAGAATTTGTCACACTTTTCCAACTTGTCCATTTTGTTGGCATATATTTGCTGATAGTAGTCTCTCATGATCCTTTGTATTTCTGTGTTGTCTGTTGTGATTTCTCCATTTTCATTTCTAATTTTGTTGATTTGATTCTTCTCCCTTTTTTTCTTGATGAATCTGGCTAATGGTTTGTCTATTTTATTTATCTTCTCAAAAAACCAACTTTTAGCTTTGTTTCGTTTTGGCTATGGTCTCCTTTGTATCTTTTTTATTTATTGCTGCCCTAATTTTTATGATTTCTTTCCTTCTACTAACCCTAGGGTTCTTCATTTCTTCTTTTTCTAGTTGCTTTAGGTGTAAGGTTGGGTTATTTATTTGATTTTTTCTCTTATTTTTTCAGATAAACTTGTATTGCTATGAACCTTCCCCTTAGCACTTCTTTTACTGAATCCCATATGGTTTGGGTTGTTGTGTTTTCATTTTCATTCATTTCTATGCATATCTTGATTTCGTTTTGGATTTCATCTGTGAATTGTTGGTTATTCAGAAGCGTGTTGTTTAGCCTCCATATGTTTGTATTACCACATTGTGATCAGAAAAGATGCTTGAAATGATTTCAATTATTTTGAATTTACCAAGACTAGATTTATGGCCCAGAATGTGATCTATCCTGGAGTAGTATCCATGTGCAGATTGTTTTGGGGTAAAATGTCCTATAGCTATCAATTAGGTCTAACTGGTCTATTGCATCATTTAAAGTTTGTGTTTCCTTGATAATTTTCTGTCTAGTTGATCTATCCATAGGTGTGAGTGGGGTATTAAAGTTTCCCACTATTATTGTGTTATTGTTAATTTCCCCTTTCATACTTGTTAGTATTTGCCTTACATATTGTGGTGCTCCTATGTTGGATGCATGTATATTTATAATCGTTATATCTTCTTCTTGGATTGATCCTTTGATCATTATGTAGTGTCCTTCTTTGTGTCTTTTCATGGCCTTTATTTCAAAGTCTATTTTATCTGATATGAGTATTACTACTCCTGCTTTCTTTTGGTCTCCATTTGCGTGAAATATGTTTTTCCAGCCCTTCACTTTCAGTCTGTATGTGTCCCTTGTTTTGAGGTGGGTCTCTTGCAGACAGCATATATAGGGTCTTATTTTTGTATCCATTCAGCCAGTATTTGTCTTTTGGTTGGCACATTCAACCCGTTTACATTTAATGTAATTATTGATAAGTATGATGCCAATGCCGTTTACTTTGTTGTTTTGGGTTCGAGTTTATACACCTTTTCTGTGTTTCCTGTCTAGAGAAGATCCTTTAGCATTTGTTGAAGAGCTGGTTTGGTGGTGCTGAATTCTCTCAACTTTTGCTTGACTGTAAAGCTTTTGATTTCTCCTTCATATTTGAATGAGATCCTTGTTTGGTACAGTAATCTGGGTTGTAGGTTTTTCTCTTTCATCACTTTATGTCCTGCCATTCCCTTCTGGCCTGAAGAGTTTCTATTGAAAGATCAGCTGTTATCCTTATGGGAATCCCCTTGTGTGTTATTTGTTGTTTTTCCCTTGCTGCTTTTAATATTTGTTCTTTGTGTTTGATCTTTGTTAATTTGATTAATATGTGTCTTGGGTGTTTCACTTTGCATTTATCCTGTTTAGGACTCTCTGAGTTTTTTCAACTTGGGTCACTATTTCCTTCCCCATTTTAGGGAAGTTTTCAACTATTATCTCCATAAGTATTTTCTCACGGCCTTTCTTTTTGTCTTCTTCTTCTGGGACTCCTATGATTCAAATGTTGGGGCGTTTAACATTGTCCCAATAGGTAGCCCAGCTAGCTCAGTCAGTAGAGCATGAGACTCTTAACATTGTCCCAGAGGTCTGTAAGGTTGTCCTCATTTCTTTTAATTATTTTTTCTTTTTTCCCTCTCTGCTTCAATTATTTCCACCATTTTATCTTCCACTTCACTTATCCTATGTTCTGCCTCAGTTATTCTACCATTGGTTCCCTCCAGAGTGCTTTTGATCTCGGTTATTGCATTATTCATTATTGATTAACTCTTTTCTATTTCTTCTAGGTCCTTGTTAAACATTTCTTGCATCTTCTCAAACCTTGTCTCCAGTCTATTCATCTGTAAGTCCATTTTGTTTTCAAGATTTTGGATCATTTTACTATCATCATTCTGAATTCTTTTTCACATAGACTCCCTATCTCCTCCTCCTTTGTTTGGTTTGGTGGTCATTAATCATGTTCCTTTACCTGCTGAATATTTCTCTGCCTTTTCATTTTGTTTAGATTGCTGTGTTTGGGGTGGCCTTTTTGTATGCTGGAAGTTTGTGATTCCTCTTTATTGTGGAAGTTCCTCCCTGTGGGTGCGGTTGAACGAGTGGCTTGTAAAGGTTTTCTGGTTAGGGAAGCTGGAGCAAGCATCTTTTAATCTCAAGGCTGCAGTCACCATATGCAGTGATTTTGGAGCCCAAGAAAATAAAGCCTGTCACTGTTTCTGTTGTTTCCCCATCTATTTGCTCTGAAGTGATGGGACCAGATGCCATGATCTTCATTTTTTGAATGTTGAGTTTTAAGTCAACTTTTTCACTCTCCTGTTTCACTTTCATCATGAGGCTCTTTAGTTCTTCTTCGCATTCTGCCACTAGGGTGGTGTCATTGTGTAGCTTAGATTATTGATATTTCTCCTGGAAATCATGATTCCAGTTTGTGCTTCATCCAGCCCAGCATTTTGCATGATGTACTCTGCATATAAGTTAAATAAGCAGGGTAACAATATACAGCCTTGCCATACTCCTTTCCCTATTTGGAACCAGTCCATTGTTCCATGTCCAGTTCTTACCATTGCTTCTTGACCTGCATACAGATTTCTCAGGAGGCAGGTCAGGTGGTCTGGTATTCCCATCTCTTTCAGAATTTTCCAGTTTGTTGTGATCCACACAGTAAAAGGCTTTGGCATAGACAATAAAGCAGAAGTAGATGTTTTTCTGGAACTCTCTGCTTTTTTGATGATGGCAATTTGATCTCTGGTTCCTCTGTCTTTTCTAAATCCAGCTTGAAAATCTGGAAATTCTTGGTTCAAGTACTGTTGAAGCTTGGCTTGGAGAATTTTGAGCATTACTTTGCTAGCATGTGAAAAGAAGTGAAAGTTGCTCAGTCGTGTCCGACTCTTTGCAACCCCAAGGACTATACAGTCCATGTATTCTCCAGACCAGAATACTGGAGTTGGTAGCTTTTCCCTTCTCCAGGGTATCTTCTGAACCCAGGGATCGAACCCAGGTCTCCTGCGTTGCAGATGGATTCTTTACCAGCTAAGCCATAAGGGAAGCCTGAGAGTACTGGAGTGGGTAGCCTATCCCTTCTCCAGTGGATATTCCCAACCCAGAAATCAAACCGGGGGTCTCCTGCATTGCAGGCAGATTCTTTACCAACTGAGCTATCAGGGAAGCCCTTGCTAGCATGTGAGATGAGTGCAGTTGTGTGGTAATTTGAACATTCTTTGGCATTGCCTTTCTTTGGGATTGGAATGAAAACTGACCTTTTCTAGTCCTGTGACCACTGCTGAGTTTTCCAAATTTGCTGGCATATTGAGTGCAACAGTTTAACAGCATCATCTTTAGGATTTTAAATAGCTCAGCTGGAATTGCAACATCTCCACTAGCTTTGTTTGTAGGGATGTTTCTTAAGGTCCACTTAACCTCACACTCCAGGATGTCTGGCTCTAGGTGAGTGATCATACCATTGTGGTTATCTGGGTCATGAAGTTCTTTTTTATATAGTTCTTCTGTGTATTCTTGCACCTCTTCTTAATTTCTTCTCCTTCTGTTAGGTCCATACCATTTCTGTCCTTTATTGTACCTATTTTTGCATGAAATATTCCCTTTGTATCTCTAATTTTCTTGAAGAGATCTCTAGTCTTCCCATTCTATTGTTTTCCTCTATTTAATAAATATTGAATTCTTCATCATCCAAAATAAAAGAGATCTCATTAGAAAAAAATATATATTATAGCTATCTGTGGTAATAGATGTTAGCTAGACTTACTGTGGTCATGTATGGATGTGAGAGTTGGACTGTGAAGAAAGCTGATCGCCGAAGAATTGATGCTTTTGAACTGTGGTGCTGGAGAAGACTCTTGAGAGTCCCTTGGACTGCAAGGAGATCCAACCAGTCCATCCTAAAGGAGATCAGTCCTGGGTGTTCATTGGAAGGACTGATGCTAAAGCTGAAACTGCAATACTTTGGCCACCTCATGCGATGAGTTGACTCACTGGAAAAGACTCTGATGCTGGGAAGGATTGGGGGCGGGAGAAGAAGGGGACGACTGAGAATGAGATGACTGGATGGCATCACTGACTTTATGGACATGAGTTTGAGTGAACTCTGGGAGTCGGTGATGGACAGGGAGGCCTGGCATACTGCAATTCATGGGGTCACAAAGAGTCGGACACGACTGAGTGACTGAACTGAACAGAACTGAGACTTACTGTGATGATAATTCCACAAATATAGGAACCCGCCTGCCAATGCAGGAGATGTAAGAGATGCAGATTTGATCCCTGAGTGGAGATCCCCTGGAGGAGGGCATGACATCCCACTCCAGCATTTTTTTTTCCTGGAGAATCCCATGGACAAAGGAGCCTGGCAGGCTATAGTCCATAGGGTTGCAAAGAGTCAAACACAACTGGAACAACTTAGCATGCACACATACATGCACCAAACATCAGAGTACATATATACATAAATATTACCAGCTATTAAAGGAGATATTGACAATAATACAAGAAACAGTGAGGTACTTTAACACCTCACTTACATCAATGGATAAATCATCCAAACAGAAAATCAATAAGGAAACATTCGCCTTAAACAACACTTTAGACCAGATGTACATAGAACATTCTACCCCCAAACAGCAGAATACATATTCTTTTCAAGTGCACATGGAGCATTCTTCAGGATATATCACAATTTTAGGCCATGAAACAAATTTCAATAAATTTTAGAAGGTTGAAATTGTATCAAGCATCTTTTATAACCACAATGGTATGAGAATAGAAATCAATTACATAAAAGAGAACTGGATAAAAACACAAGCACATGGAGACTAAACAGCATGCTTGTGAAAACTCTTTGGCTCAACAAAAAAATCAAAGAGGAAATTTTAAAAATACCTTGAGACAAATGAAAATGAAAGCACAACATCCCAAAATCTATAGGTTTTGGCAAAAGCAGTTCTAAGAGAAAAGCTTATAGTGATACAAGTCTACCTCAGGACACAAGGAAAATATCAAATAAATGATCTAACTTTACACCTAAAGGAACTAAAGAAGTAGATAACAACAAATCCCAAAGTTAGTATAAGGGAGGAAATAATATTATGTGATACTATCTATAGAGAAATTCAGACTCCACAAAAAATTATTCAAATTGATAAATGAACTCAGTAAAGTTGCAGGATTAAACTTAATATACAGAAATCACTTGTGTTTCTATACACTAAAGATAAACTGACAAAAAGAGGAATTAAGAAATACAACCCAGTTTACAATTGCTTTAAAATGAATACACCTAAAAATAAACCTAACTAAGGAGGTAAAAGATATATACTCTGAAACCCAAAAGATATTGATGAAAGAAGTTGAAGACAATATAAATAAATGGAAAGATAAACCATGGTCATGGATTGGAAGAATTAATATTGTTGAAATATCCATACTACTCAAAGCAATCTACAAATTGAATGCAATCCTTATCCAAGTGCCTGTAGCATTTTTTATGAATCTGGAACAAATAGTCCTAAAATTTCTATGGAACCACAAGAGATCTCAAATAGCCAAAGCAACTGGTTTTTTTCTTAACATATATATATTACTGAAGTATAGTAGACTTACAATGTTTCAGGTGCACACTGAGGTTATTCAATTACACAGAGACACATATATTATTTTTCAGATTATTTTCCATTATAGATTATTACAAGATATTGATGATGGTCCCCTGTGCTATATAGCAAATCTTTTTTTGCAAAGCAATCTTGAGAAAGAACAAAACTGAAATACTACACACCCTGTTATCAAACTACACTACCAAAATATAGCAATCAAAACTGTATAGTACTGGCACAAAAGCAGACATATAGATCAATGGAACAGAATAGACAGCCCAGAAATAAACCCATTTATACAGCCAACTGATTTACAACCAGTGAGCCTAGAATATACAGGGAGGAAAAGACAGTCTCTTCAATAAATGTTGTTGGGAAAATTGAATAGCTGCATGTGAAAGAATCAAACTGGAACACTTTCTTTTACAGTATATAAAAATAAACTCAAAGTGGATTAGACACTTAAATATAAACCTGAAAGCATAAAACTCTTAGAAGAAAACATCAGGAGTATGCTCTTGACACTGGTCTTAGAGATATTTTGAGGGGGTTATCTTCTCAGGTGAGGGAAGCAAAAGCAAAAAAGCAGAACTACATCAAACTGAAAAGCTTTGTACAGCTAACGAAACCACCAAGAAAGGAAAAAGCAATCTACTAAATGGGAGAAGATATTTGCAAACCATATACTCAATAACTGGTTAATATAAAAATATATAAAGAATTCATTACAACTCAGTAACAAAAAAATAAACAGTCCAATTGAAAAATGAGCAGAGGACTAAATACATGTTTCATTGGAAGACATAGAGATGACGTGCAGACATGAGAAGATGCTCAAAATCACTAATCATCAGGGAAATGCAAATCAAAACACAATGAGATATTATCTCACAACTGTCAGAGTGGCTATTCACGGCCATTGTCAACAAGACACACAAATAACGAATGTTGGTGAGGATGTCGAGAAAAGGAAACATCCATGTACTGCTGGTGAGAATGTAAATTGGTGCAGCCACTATGGGAAACAAAATGGAGCTTTCTCCAAAAATTAAAAATAGAACTACCATACAATCCAGAAAATCCACTTCAGGGTATCTATCCAAATAAGACAAAAACACTAATTTGTAAAGATATATGCACCCCTAGGTTCATTGCAAAATCATTTACAGTGGCCAAGATATGGAAGCAACATTAGTGTCTGCCAATAGATGAATTGCAGTTTGGGTTGGGCCAAATAGGTGAAGGGAAGTAGCGGGTATAAACTTACATTTATGTAATAAATAAGTCACGGAAATGTAACATACAGCATAGTGAATATAGACAACAATATTGTAATCACTTTGTATAGTGATGAATGATTAACAGACTTAACAAAGTGATTAACCTGTAATATATATAAATGTTGAATCACTATGTTGTACACCTGAAACTAATACAATATTTTATGTCAACCATACATCAGTTTTTAAAAATTTAAAGAAGAAATACTGGAGGATAATTATTTTCCAGAAATATTGAAAGAAAACCAAACCACAAATTTGAGACCAATTAATCAAAGAAATTAATTTCCAAAAATGTCCATATAGACACAACATGGTGAAACTGCAGAACCACAAGGACAAAAGTAAAACTTTAAATCAGGTGATAGAACAACTAAATATAAAATCAGCAAGGATATAAAGGACTCAGCGTCACTATCAAACCACTCGACCTACCAGACAACTGTAGAGTAGTTTTCCCAACAGCGACACAACACATGCTTTTCTAAAACACACCTGAAGCATTCTTTAAGGCAGACCATACACAAAGCCACAAAACACACCTCAATAAATTTTAAAGGACTGAACTTATGTAAAGTATATTCCCTGAACACAATGGAATTAAATTACAAATCAATAACAGAAGGAAATTTGGGGATTAACAAATATGTGGAAATTAAATAACGTGTTCCTAAATAATGACTTTGTCAAAACATCACCAGAGAAATTAGAAATACTTTGAAATAAATAAAAATGTGACTTCAGCACAATATATCAAAATGTACAATTGTGGCAAGAACAAAGCTGATAGATGTAACACCTCTATCAATGACTTTTTTTAAAGGCTCCCTTATTTCAAATGAGAAATATACACGAGAGCAACAAAAAGTGAGTCTCTCTTAGCCATTGGCATAGCTCTGCAAGATTAGGACATGACGCACAATTCTGGGACTTCCTCTTCATGAGGGAGGGAGAGAAGAGGCGCACACTCAATGGCCAGGCTTTTCAAAGCACTGCCCTAGGAAAAGGGACAGGTGGTTTATGGAAGTCACACATGTCTGTGAGTTTGGGAGAAGGAGCATAACCTTGAGATTTCTCCCTCAGATGGGAGAGAGAGGAATAAGGCATGAATCCAATATCTGCCCTAAGGAACGAGGGGGTGGGGGGGATGGCAGCTCATGGTGGGTGATAGCACAGCTCTGCAAGTCTAGGGGGAGACACACAGCCCTGAAACTTCTCTTCCAGGAGGAAGATGGGGCATGGAATGTGCACATCCATAGAAAATGTTTGAGAGCTACCAAAACTTCTAGCCAGGAAAATTGCTGAAAGCTTGTCCCTGCCATAGCCAGTTCATTAAAGCTACAAGGGGGAATTACTTTTTCAAATCACAGAAGCCAATGCAAAGCTCCAGGGAGCACAAGTATCAGCGAAATATGACACAAAGTAAATCTCCAGTAATTTATCCTAACGAATTTGAGATTTCAAAATAATCATCTTAAAGAAGCTCAGGGACCTTCTAGAGAACAACAAATTTTTTTAAAAAAAGAGAAAGAGAAAACAAAGAATATTGAAACTGTACAAGACCCTGAGTTCTTGTCTTTTGAAGTAAAATGCTGACTCAAGAGTTAGAGATTGGGGATTGTGAAGCTGTAGAAACAAAGGGTAGCTCTTGAGCTGGGGAGCTGGTAAAAAATTTAGAACATAATTCTGCCACATAGCAGAATCACCAGATTCCTAGTTCCCTTAAAAATATAGATAGAGGCCTGACACACATTTCTAAGTTGTTTCTGCAAGAAATATACCAAACCATAACGTGCAAGACAAATTATCTAAGCTCAAACACCAGTTCATTGAGCCCACAGACCTTTTATAGAAGAGTCCACATTCTTAACAATAACTCATAGGGACATCTGTGATTTAAAGATAAAACTACAAAAATAGCTAAAACTCCCAGACCTCACAAATTCTATTCCTGCAGAGACTATCGTGTGTTTAACTCCCATCCCCTGCACCCTTCCTAATTTCCCAATTTTGAGATGCCACCTGGTGCCCTATTGTATACATTTTCCCTGACTACAACCAGCAAAATAAAGCTTTTTCCTTGGTGAGTTTTGATCAGTGAGTCTTTAAAATAAAGATATAAAATAAAGTAAGTTAAGAAAAATCTTTATAAATTTGAATTGAAATTTTTTTATGTATGTATATAACAATTTGGCCCACTGAAAGGTCCTGGAAACAACAGAACTCTAATAATATTGAGTAAATACAGCACCCAAATTTTTCTTTTTAAACAATTTTTGTTCATTTAAAAAAAAATAACAGCAAATAGCACACCTTGGAGAAACCAGAGGTTGCAGGTATAGGCAGAAAACATAAGGTGTGGCTGTGACATAGTTCTGTGCCAAAAAGCAGAATCACACTCAAAGATTAACGAGTTTATATCAAGGACAAGGAGGCTGGCCAAAGGGACACCTCATGGACAAGTTTGGGACAATTTTAATATCAAAAAGAATCATGACTATGAGTGATTATAATCATATAATCCAAGGCAGTATCCTGATCCAACTTCAGTGACAGGAAACATGGGGGGAAGAAAAACAAGAGTAAATGAAACTGCAAGAAAATGGACAGGCAGATTATCTGGAGTATTCTATAAGAAAACCAATCTAATTCTTTACAAATTAAATGTCAGGGGCTTCCCTGGCATCTCAGTGGTGAAGAGTCCACCTGCCAATGCAGGAGACACAGGTTCCATCCCTGGTCCAGGGAGATCCCACATGCTGAGGAACAGCTGAGCCCGGGCACCACAACTGTTGAGCCTGTGCTCTAGAGCCTGGGAGTCGCAAATACTGAAGTCCAGGTGCCCTAGAGCTCATGCTCCACAAGGGAGGCCACCACGGTAAGAAGCCCATGCACCATATCTAGAGAGTAGCCCCCGCTCTCCACGACTAGGGAAAAACTGGGACAGCAACGAAGACCCAGAAAAGCCAAATAAATACATAAGTAAAGAATAATAAAAACTGTTTTAAAAAATCTAATGTCATTTTTAAAAAATGAATCACAAAAAATCATAAGATGGCACTTCTAATAGATTGATCTAGACAGATACAACATACAAATAACCACAGCGCATGCTGCTGCTGCTGCTAAGTCGCTTCAATCGTGTCCGACTCTGTGCAACCCCATTGATGGCAGCCCACCAGGCTCCTCCATCCCTGGGATTCTCCAGGCAAGAATATTGGAGTGGGTTGCCATTTCCTTCTCCAATGCATGCATGCATGCTAAGTCGCTTCAGTCATGTCTGACTCTGTGCGACCCCATGGACAACAGTCCACCAGTCTCCTCCTTCCACGGGACTCTCCAGGCAAGAACACTGGAGTGGATTTCCATTTCTTGCTCCACTATAGGGCATGAAACTTGGTTTATTCTGATTCAAAAATATAAATAAATAAAACAGTTATTAAAGCATTTTTAGATACAGTTGAGAGGATTTGAATATAGGATGACCTTCAGGTTATATTAGAGAAATATTCATCATTATTAACTTTTTTAGGTGTGCTAATATCATGTTTTTTTTGGAGAAGATACTTATTCTTGAGAGATGCATGCTAAAGTGTTCAGGGGTAAAGTGTTGTGAGGTCTGAACTTTTAAAAGGTTCATCAAAAAAGTATACAGAGAGAGAAAAAGTAAATGTGGCAAAATGTTGCATTAACAAATTTTTAATCTTGATGACAAATATATGGGTGTTTGTTGCATTATCCTTTCTACTTTTCTGTATGTTTTAAATGTTTCAATTTAATGTTGGGAGGTAACAAAGAAGGGTTCAAGTGCACAAAGTCATTCTTCCAGTGCTGTTGAAAATATTAAAACATAGAGTACCACCTAAAGGCTCTGCAAAAAGAAATGACAATCTCATTTGGTACAGCCTTAGAACAAATTCTGTCAGTCGACAATTATTGGCCAAGGAAATTCTTTGCAACACATACTATCCTAAGCCCTGAGGATAAAAGATAGAGAAGGCCTTGGTTCTCAGGAAAAGCCTGAAACAAGCGAACAAAGAAATGAACAAATTCATTATCAATAGGACTGACAAGGCATGCTACATGAAGGAAATGACAAACGAGAAAGCTCCCTGTGTTGAGGGATAGGGAAGACCACATGTGGTTGGCAGTATTTGAGCTGAGGCAACAAGGAGCTGCCAGGGGGAACACCTCCTAAATCTTCCCATCCTCTTAAGGGAAAGCTGAGTGCAAAGGCACTGAGGCTATGCAGCATAAAAAGAATGATATAAATTGCACAGCACAGCACAGCAAAATGATTGCATGTGCTGTGTGAGAAGAAGGATACAGAACCACTCCTATACTAGCACACAGCTCTTCAGAGAGATATATACACATGTGGGATGACAATGCAAACTGCCAAAAGCTTGTCAGTGTGTTGACATTATAGATGACCTCTACTGTCCTTCTTTCACTATCTGATTCTTCTAATGTGCAAATGAACATGTCACTTTTACTAAAAAAAAAAAAAAAAGGAAGTGTCCCACCTTGGAGGTAAAGAAAAGCAGCAGCACAGGTTCAGTTCAGTTCAGTTCAGTCGTTCAGTGGTGTCCGACTCTCTGCGACCCCATGAATCACAGCACGCCAGGCCTCCCTGTCCATCACCAACTCCCGGAGTTCACTCAAACTCACGTCCACAGAGTCGGTGATGCCTTCCAGCCATCTCATTCTCTGTTGTCCCCTTCTCCTCCTGCCCCCAATCCTTCCCAGCATCAGAGTCTTTTCCAGTGAGTCAACTCGTCGCATGAGGTGGCCAAAGTATTGAGTTTCAGCTTTAGCATCAGTCCTTCCAATGAACACCCAGGATCGATCTCCTTTAGAATAGACTGGTTGGATCTCCCTGCAGTCCAAGAGACTCTCAAGAGTCTTCTCCAGCACCACAGTTCAAAAGCATCAATTCTTCGGCGATCAGCTTTCTTCACAGTCCAACTCTCACATCCATACATGACCACTGGAGAAACCATAGCCTTGACTAGACGGACCTTGGTTGGCAAAGTAATGTCTCTGCTTTTGAATATGCTATCTAGGTTGGTC
The DNA here is from genome assembly GCF_049115385.1 of Moschus berezovskii. Classification (NCBI taxonomy): domain Eukaryota; kingdom Metazoa; phylum Chordata; class Mammalia; order Artiodactyla; family Moschidae; genus Moschus; species Moschus berezovskii. The sequence goes on from NC_142463.1 coordinate 67,947,933, forward strand.
ATAACTTTCCTTCCAAAGAGTAAGCGTCTTTTAATTTCATGGCTGCAATCAGCATCCGCAGTGATTTTGGAGCCCAAAAAGTAGAGTCTGACACTGTTTCCACTGTTTTCCCATCTATTCACAGTAACCCCCTGGTACCCAGAATGAAGGTCAATCTGGACACCTGAGAAGACCATTCTAATCACTGTTTGTAACAGTCCAGGGAGAGGCAGGTTGCTCATTCAAAGAAGGCATCCACTCTGCACCCACTCTGCACAGGGAGAAGATTCTTACATTTATGAAATGCTTTGCTTTCTTCCCTGACTCCAAACCTTGGGACTGAGACAGAAAAATAGGGGAAACTATTCATAAGCTGCCAATAACAGAAAACTTGCTGACTCTATCCAGTTAAATTAAAAAACAAAAAACGAGTGTAGCTGTGACTGTGGGTAAGTGTCCTGGCTCCTGCCAGAGAGGAAAGCAACCTACAAGGAGCTCGTCGCTAGAGCTAGGTGATGATCCCACCCATTTCCACACCAGCGATCCAGCCAGTTTCAGTAGCTTTGGGGAGCATGCCTGGTGTCTGCAGATGCCCGCAAGAGGGCAGCAGAGGAGTTTTTCTGAAAGTGCTGGAGCACTAAGACTTGACAGGACAGAGGGAGAAGGCCAGGAAGAGAGAGGTGGGGAGATTTTAAATAAATTTTACAATAAGCCATATTTGGTAGAAGAAAGGTGTAAGAAAATCAGATTTTACTATTATTAGTAAAATAATAATACTGGTGGCTCAGACAGTAAAGAATCTTCCTGCAATGAGAGAGACCCAGGTTTGATCCCTGGGTTGGGAAGATCCCCTGGAGAAGGGAATGGCAACCCACTTCGGTATTCTTGTCTGGAAAATTCCATGGCCAGAGGAGCCTGGTGAGCTACATATAGTCCATGGGGTCGCAAAGAGTCAGACACGACTGAGCAACTAACACAGAATAGGAAAACAAAAAAGAGGGGAAGTCAAAAATAAATAGAAATCAACTTTCAACTTTTGGGGAGATGGCAGGAAATATTAGTCAGCAAACCAAATATTCCAGGATATTGTGTTCTGGGAGGTTTTTTATTCACTTGGGGAAAGCTGCATATATAGTGGCATTTGAGAGACCCCAATAGTCCTATCTGTCTATAAATATCTCCCCTTCAAGTGAAGAAAGGTTTATTTCTATATTTCTTTCTTTTGGCCACACCACCCGGCTTACGGGATCTTAGTTCCCCCACCAGGGATCGAGCCCTTGCAGTCTCTTGCAGTGGAAGCATGGAATCTAACTCCTGGACCACCAGGGAAATCACTGGAAATGTTTGGTTTTTTATGTTATTAATATGATGAGAATTTTGAATCAGAGCACCTACAAATACTTGAATATACTTGAAATATAGTTGAAAATATATATTTTAAGCCTTGAAGAATTTCTTTTTTTTCTCCCCTTCCCTATATTTTCTCCCTTCCTCTTCCTCTTTCAAACAAGTAGCTGGCTCTATGCTGGCTCTTCATTACCTTCAGAGAGGTCTGTAGCAAAGCCAAAAGCAGAAATTTCCAGGTTTTATTTCACAAATTCTAACACAGAAGGATTTAGAAAGTGTGGGGAAGATGAAAAGTAAAAAAGAATTTACATGCTGAGAATCTTGGAAGAAGTAGCAGAATAGAGGGACTGTCCTCAGCCCAGATAAAAGACTTGCTCTGGGAGGGGGGAAATAAACCAGAAGACAAGTGGGTCCCTGAAGACTGGGGGCCAGGGAGGAGGCAAGATCCCAGAGAGCAAGAACTGTCCCATTTTTGACAAAGGAGAGCAAGGCAGGAGTTGCTGCAACAGGCCTTGGGACAGAGCCTGAAAAGACCACATGGGCCCAGGGGAGGCCTGGACAGCCAATCTTGTCAGAAAGCAAAAATGTGCTCTTTTGAGGGTTTAAATGAAACTGATCCGCCACCCAGTTCCCCTGGTGGTGACCACCTCACACTGCCTAATTACAATGGGGTCATGCTCAAAGACCCACACCAGCTAGGGGGTGGGAAGAACAAAAGGGTGAAGGAGCCAGAATCCCATCCTTCCCCAATCGTGTCTGTTTCTGAGTTTTCCCCAGAGGTGTCTCATCCAGGTATGAAATACATTGCCCCTTTGCTCTCTACTCCAATCTCAACCCATTTCTCTGACCACAAAGCAGAAGTGCTAGAAAAGAAGGGTGGGATCACTCAGGGTGAGAGCTCCCTCATCAGAGTCTAATGGGAAAGAGTGTGGGAGTGATGATCTACTAAGTAGATGTGGGTGCAGTCTATGAGTTTCATTCCCCCATTCCCTGCCCCCTCACTGTCCCTATTGCTAAGTGCCAGTGAGGTACCAGCGAGCTCCCCGCATCTTACTAAATGTTTGATTAAAAACTGATTACTGCTTCCTAGACTGCCATAAATCCAGCAAATCTGTTTGTTCTCATAGTCTAGCAGGCCCAGAGGTTTGAATATCAGCTTGGGTAGAACTGTCTTTCTGACCTCTTCTAATCCATTTTCCTTTAAAGTATCTCCTTCTCTTTTCTCTATCCTTAAGCCCCAGACATCCCTTCTCCTGCCTATTTCCATTCCTTCCTAACAATGACATTTTTTGGATCCAGTGCTAGGTGATAGAAACCTTGTCTGATAAACTAACATACGTGTTCAGTCACTTCAGACATGTCCGACTCTATGCGACGCTATGGACCGTAGCCCACCAGGCTCTTCTGTCCATGGGATTCTCCAGGCAAGAATACTGGGGTGGGTTGCCATGCCCTCCTCCAGGGGAATCTTCCTGATCCAGGGATCGAACCCATGTCTTTGATGTCTCCTGCACTGGCAAGCAGGTTCTTTACCAGTAGCACCACATTCTTTGGTTTCTAAGGTGAATGGCTATAAGTTAGAGAAGGCTTACCCCACCCCTCACAATGAACTTACATCTGCACATCCTTTCACACTGAGAAGGCCTCCAAACATAGCCAGATTATGAAGCTGCTCCCCTGCATCAGTCTACTGATATTATCCCATCACTTAGCAAATATTAATTAAGCATTTACTGTGTGCTGGGCATTGTGCTACATGTTAGGGAGTTAAAACAAGTAAGCCATTGTCTGTATCTCTAAGGATTTCCAGGTAACTAGGAAGGGACTAAGAGAAATTATTCAGCTCCATGATTAACTTTCTGAGACTTTCACTGAAAACCAGCAAAAACATGTCAAGAATCCACTGTGAAGTGTGGTTATTCTCCTCTTGACCCATGGCTGAGAAATGCATTCTTGTCAGTCAGGGCATGTTTGAAATGGTTGACTGTGTCCCCAATACACAAACAGTTTTGTTAATCATTTTGCCCCACTTAATCCGTGGGCAGCCTGGAAGGGCAGAGTTTCTGAAAGCATGCCCTAAACCCCGAGTTGAACTCAGTCTGACCCTTGCTTCCTTTTTCCCATTGGCTCCTTGTAACCCCAACACAGCTTTGGAAAATTCAGTCTACTTTTGGCAGAAACTAGGTGCTGACTAATTATTGACCTAAGCCTTTTTCAAAGGTTAAGTTGGATCCTTTTGAGTAAAGTTCAACCAAAATAACTGTCATATTCCTTACAGATGAACTGCTATATTAAAGTGATATTTCTTCTGAATTTACTGACTTAGCTGGAAGGAGGCTCTTCTGTGACTGATGACTTCTCAGGAAGGCTAAGATCATGTTTTCCTTTGAAAAAGCTGAATACCTTCCATATGAATTATTTCTGTAGACAAATGTAATTGTTTAGGACAAATTCAAAGACATGACCCTTGGAGTCCATGTCTTAGATAGGCTTTGAGCCAATGAGCCCAAGCTGCGTTTGGGTGGATCATGTAGGCTTCCTGGAACCCTCCTCCATGCTCGGATGCCCCCTCACTCTCCTGCAGGAGCCCAGAGGAGAGGAGAGTGGAGACCAGTGACAACCTTGACACCCTTCGCTGAGAGGCTCACTGCAAATCCAGCCCTTTGGGGCTGGAAGGACAGGACAGCCAGGACTTGGAGTTTTATATTTATTACAGATAACCTGGTAACAGTACATTTAAAAAAATTTTTTGTTGGAGTATATTGCTTTACAATGTTTTGTTAGTTTCTACTGTACAGCAAAATAAATCAGCTATACATATACATGTATCTCCCTTTTTTTGGATTTCCTTCCCATTTAGGTCACCACAGAGCAAGTGGCAGAGTTCCCTATGCTTTACAGTAGGTTCTCACTGGTCATCTATTTTGTACATAGTATCAATAGTGTACATATGTCAATTCCAATCTCCCAGTTCATCCCATCCCACCTTCCCCCTTAGTAGCCATACCTTTGTTCTCTACATCTGTGTCTCTATCTCTGCTTTGTAAATAAGATCGTCTATAGCATTTTTTAATTCCACATTTATCTGTTAATATATAGTGTTTGTTTTTCTCTTCCTGACTTACTTCACTATGTATGACAGTCTCTAGGTCCATCCACGTCTCTGCAAATAACACAATTTCATTCCTTCTTTTAGCTTAGTAATATGCCATTGTATATTTGTACCACATGTTTTTTTATCCAGTCCTCTGTTGATGGACATTTAGATTATTTCCATGTCCTGGCTATTGTAAATAGTACTGCAATGAACACTGGGGTGCATATGTCTTTCTGAATTATGGTTTTCTCTGGATATATGCCCAGTAGTGGAATTGCTGGGCCACGTGGTAGTTCTATTTTTAGTTTTTTAAGGAATTTCCATACTGTTCTCTATAGTTTATGGCATGGTGTGCATGCTAAGTCACGACCAACTTTTTTGCAACCCCATGGACTATAGCCGGCCAGGCTTCTCTGTCCATGGGATTTCCCAGGCAAGAATACTAGAGTGGGTTGCCATTTCCTTCTCCAAGGGATCTTCCCAACCCAGGGGCTGAATGTGTGTCTCCTGCATCTCCTGCATTGATAGGCAGATTCTTTACCACCGATAGTGGCTGTATCAATTTACATTTCCACCAACAGTGCAAGAGGGACAAGTCTAGGATGTTCGTTTTGTTGGCATCTTTTCCTTAGTTCTAAAGTTGAGATTGTGCATAAATGGAATGTGAATCATAATTTTAGGGTCTTCAGAAAGGATCACTGCCTACTTTGCAGATCCATGTCACTAGTTTGAGACCAGGGCTTCTATGCTAATGCAGGCATCACTGAGAGTGCAGGACAGTATGTCTTATGACCACTTATGCCTCGATCTGGATGACCCTCTGATTACTTCCTGAAGCCAACTCACCAAGGACAGGAAAGACCTAAGTGGGAAATGGACACAGATCTATACAAAAGATGGGTACTGGAGGCAGGTGGGGCTACTGCCAGGCCCGCTGTATTTGGAATAGAGCAAAATATTTTCTGGCTGGCACTTTTCCAATGGTCACATTTTTTCAAAATACTTGTTTCTGGAGAAAGAGATCTGCTTTGGTGAGATAGCCAGAGATCTTATGCACTATGGTAATATTTAAATAACTATGCTTCCAGAGTTAAGTAAATGTTTAGATTACCATAGATAAATCACCCAAAAAGTGTACATTTAATCTCCATTAAGGCTTTGGACTAAAAACACATCAGAAGGAACCTGATAGCCCACAATGTTAACATTATGTAGAAATGATCAGTGACCACAGAATTGCTTAAGTTGGGCGCTTCTGTTTGCAACTGTGAATGTACATGGAGGGACTTCATAAAATGTTACACAAATGCTATAATTTTACGACTATAGAAACATTCTCACAACATTGCACCTTTGCTGTGATTGCAAGTTAAACAAAAAGCCACAGTTTACATTTCAAAGATACTCCCCAGTCCCTATGCATAAATGTACTTTTCATCCCTCAATAATTTGTAGTAAATGTTAGAAATAGCTCTCTTGTATACATAGACATTTGTCTTCATGTCTCAGCCAGTGCAAAAATGAAAGATTATACTTGTCATTTTAGTGAAATCCCCACCAAAACTACAGTAGAAATTTTAGGGGACCTCAGCCATTTAGGACATGGAAGAATAAAAATTCATGAATACCAAACATTGTTCTTTAAGTATAAAAAAGTGAAGGGACTCTGCTCCAGAAATTAAGTTACACTATGTATCCTGGTGGCTCAGACAGTAAAGAATCTGCTACAATGCAGGAGACCTGGGTTTGATCCCTGGGATGGGAAGATCCCCTTGAGGAGGGCATGCAATCCACTCCAGTATTCTTGCCTGGAGAATTCCCATGGACAGACGAGCCTGGCAGACTACAGTCCATGAGGTCGCAAAGAGTTGGACATGACTGAAGCAACTAAGCACACACATATATCCATAGTAGCAGTTCTTTTAAATACATGGTATTCACATAGGGACAAATAGACCATTAAGCTAAATATCGAGTTCAGAAATAGGTCCAGGTGCATATGGAAACTTGTGATGGGTACAGTACCAAAGACGAGGAGGGAAAGGATGTGCTATATGTGAGATGGTGTTAAGAAATCACCTAGGAGAAAAATAAGCTGGATCTCTACCTCATACCATCCACAAAAGTGAGCCTCGAAGGTTTAAGAAACTAAAAGTATGAAGAACTATGTAAAGTTAATAAACAAAAATACAGGAAAGTATTTTTGTTATTTTGGGATGGGGAGAATATTTTTAATAGGACCCCCAACTCACACATCATAAGAGGGAAAATGATTGAGTTTCTTTTCATCAAAGAAAATCTCAAAATCTTGAAGAACATGTGATTAGGCAAAGTTATTTACAGCATTTATTATTGACACGAAATCTACATATATCTCCAATACTTTCACCACCTGATGCAAAGAGCTGACTCATTTGAAAAGACCCTGATGCTGGGAAAGATTGAGGGCTGGAGGAGAGGGGAAGACAGAGGATGAGATGGTTGGATGGCATCACCAATTCAATGGACGTGGGTTTGGGTAGACTCCGCGAGTTGGTGATGGACAGGGAGGCCTAGCATGCTGCAGTTCATGGGGTCGCAAAGAGTCAGACATGACTGAGTGATTGAACTGAACTGACTGATAATAGATATTATAGAGTTAACAGAAAAATGAAGATTTGGACAAGAAATTCGAAATGTCTAACCCCCACAAAGAAGTAGCATCTAGAACATTCAAGGGACACCAATAAATTAACAAATAACAATAAAATCTGACTGAGCAACTGAACTGAACTGAACTGAAGCCAAGAGAGAAATTTATCATATAAATTATGTATATTATTTGTATCCATAGAACAGAGAACTCTGTAAAACCAGCTAGTATATAAAGCTATGCTTAAGTCCAATAGTGCTTAAGAGAACTGAAAAATAAATAATAGCTTTTTGTACCCTTCAGACGGCAAAAATCAAAGTCAGAAAATACCAAGTGAACAGGAACACTTGTTCAAGTGGTGGAAGAAATGATACAGCCTTTTTATAGTGCAATCTGTCGGTACTTATCCCATGACCCTTCTTCTAACTAGCGTGTGTATATGCCAGAGAAATTTCTGCACAAATCTATGAAGATTCATGGGCTTCCCAGGTGGCTCCATGGGTAAAGAATCCACCTGTAGTACAGGAGACATAGGAGACATGGGTTCAATCCCTGGGTTGGGAAGATTCCCTGGAGAAGGGCATGGCAACCCACTCTAGTATTCTTGCCTGGAGACTCCCCATGGACAGAGGAGCCTGCCAGGCTACAATTCATAGAGTCTCAAAAAGTGGGACAAGACTAAAGCAACTAAGCACGCATGCATGCGTGAAGATGCCTATAAATGGATATTCATCTGTAGTCAGGATAGATGCCCATCACCATATGAGCTGGGGTGGACAAATCCTGAACAAGACAACCAGTAAGTGAAAAAAAAGTAAGCAATAAACACACTCTAGAGCAAATATATAACATTTAATTAAAAACATGTACATGGGGGGATCAACCTGCCGGACTTCAGGCTCTACTACAAAGCCACAGTCATCAAGACAGTATGGTACTGGCATAAAGACAGAAATATAGATCAGTGGAACAAAATAGAAAGCCCAGAGATAAATCCACACACCTATGGACACATTATCTTTGACAAAGGAGGCAAGAATATAAAATGGAGAAAAGACAGTCTCTTTAACAAGTGGTGCTGGGAAAACTGGTCAGCCACTTGTAAAAGAATGAAACTAGAACACTTCCTAACACCATACACAAAAAGAAACTCAAAATGGATTAGAGAGCTAAATATAAGACCAGAAACTATAAAACTCCTAGAGGAGAACATAGGCAAAACACTCTCCGACATAAATCACAGCAGGATCCTCCATGATCCACCTCCCAGAATATTGGAAATAAAAGCAAAAATAAACAAATGGGATCTAATTAAAATTAAAAGCTTCTGCACAGCAAAAGAAACTATAAGCAAGGTGGAAAGACAGCCTTCAGAATGGGAGAAAATAATAGCAAATGAAGCAACTGACAAAGAATTAATCTCCAAAATATACAAGCAACTCCTGCAGCTCAATTACAGAAAAATAAACGACCCAATCAAAAAATGGGCCAAAGAACTAAACAGACATTTCTCCAAAGAAGATAAACAGATGGCTGAAAACATATGAAAAGATGCTCAACATCACTCATTATCAGAGAAATGCAAATCAAAACCACAATGAGGTACCATTTCAGGCCAGCCAGAATGGCTGCTATCCAAAAGTCTATAAACAATAAATGCTGGAGAGGGTGTGGAGAAAAGGGAACCCTCTTACATTGTTGGTGGGAATGCAAACTAGTACAGCCATAATGGAGAACAGTGTGGAGATTCCTCAAAAAACTGGAAATAGAACTGCCATACGACCCAGCAATCGCACTCCTGGGCATACACACCGAGGAAACCAGAATTGAAAGAGACACATGTACTCCAATGTTCATCGCAGCACTGTTTATAATAGCCAGGACATGGAACAACCTAGATGTCCATCTGCAGACGAATGGATAAGAAAGCTGTGGTACATATATACAATGGAGTATTACTCAGCAATTAAAAAGAATGCATTTGAATCAGTTCTAATGAGGTGGATGAAACTGGAGCCTATTATACAGAGTGAAGTAAGCCAGAAAGAAAAACACCAATACAGTATACTAACGCATATATATGGAATTTAGAAATATGGTAATGATAACCCTGTATATGAGACAACTAATCATCGAATGTATAGGCATAAAGTTGTTTCTATTATTTATATTCTTAATGGTTCTATGAGTTATTCCCATTTTGAGTATTGTTTATTTGCAAGATTTTTCTTGTTGATTATTGTTACCTGATGTTTCCCTTTTAGAGAAGCTTTTTAAGGCAGTTTTGACTCTGTTGAGCTTCTCAATTTTATCTTTATTTTTATTGCATTAATACCTAATATGTATTAGTTGCTTTCTTTTCTTTGTGATTATTCTGTTTATTTTGCTAACTTCTTAAACTGGCTGTATACTTGTATACTCATTGCTTTTCTTTTTTATGTAAAGTCTACTACATTTAACGCCTCAGTGGATGTTTTCCATATCCTGTAGGTTTTAAGACTTTGTATTTTTGTTCTCTTTCTGTAATGATGTTGTTTTTAAATGCCATGTATGCAGTGAGTGATAGAAACATATTGTAAATTTCAGTTTTCTAATAAAAAAATTTTTTAATTTAAAATAAAAACATGTACATGGTGGCTCAAATGGTAAAGAATCTCCTTCCAAATAGGAGACCTTGATTCAATCCCTGTGCTGGAAAGATCCCCTGCAGAAGGGAATGGCAACCCACTCCAGTATTCTTGCCTGGGGAATCCCATGGACAGAGGAGCCTGGAGGGCTACATCCATAGGGTCGCAAAGAGTTGGACACAACTGAGCGACTAACACACACACATACACACATGTATTATACCATACTGTGTATTTTAAAAGAATATATATGAATTCAAAGACACATAGAAAGCACATTAGACACATTAGAGAGGGTTTGTTGAGAAGGCAGTGGAGGAAGTGGGAATAAGAACCAGAGGAAGAGAAAGAGTATTGAAACTTGACTAAATGAAAATTAAACAAAAGTGATACTGCCCCAGAAAAACAGTAAGGAGTACAATGATCTCAACTATGCACCCAAGACCCACATTTTAAAAAGAAAAAGAAGTTAGGGGGAGAATTTTTCTGAGATCACACACAGAATTAGAAGCAAGACGTGGGCTTTAATGGTGTTGTTGACAGCCTCATTTACTGAGACCTTAACTTGTACTAGTCATTATTTAATAGCTTGACTTTCTGTGCATTATCTGATTCAGTTCTCACACACACACACACACACACACTATTTTATTATTCCCATTTTAGAGATGAGTAAGCAGAGAATCTTGACTAGAAGGACCTTGGTTGGCAAAGTAATGTCTCTGCTTTTTAATCCGGGAGTTGGTGATGGACAGGGAGGCCTGGCGTGCTGTGATTCATGGGGTCGCAAAGAGCCGGATACGGCTGAGCAATTGAACTGAACTGAACTGAACTGAAGCAGAGAATCAGAGAGGTTATGTCATTTGCCTAAGGGCACAAGAAGCAGCATAGCTGGAATTTTAATCTAGGTCTATATGACTCCTGAATTCATTCACTTTATTTCCTGCCAGTGCTCACAAATATAAGAAATAAATGAAGTTACCAAAACCAAGTTAATTCTTTCCTACTCTACTCCTCAGTTCTCTATCACTGACCGATTTGTTACTGTGGTAAGTAGAATAATCCCCCCACACACAGATATGCCACATCCTATCATCTAAAACCTCTGAATGTTTCCCTATGTGGTAAAAGGGACTTTGGCCTGGAGGACTCAGGTGGATCCAGTGTAATCACAGGGGTATTTACACAAACATCGGAGGAGGCAGAGAGAGGAAGAGAGGTGATCATGGAAGCAGGAGATGGGAGTGATGCCAGGGAATATAGGGAGCCTCAAAACGCTAATTTTCTTGATGAGATCTTTTCCCATTTTCTTGTTTCATTTTCTTGGGCTCCAGAATCACTACGGATGGTGACTGCAGCCATGAAACTACAAGATGCTTGCTCCTTGGAAGAAAAGCTATGACAAACTTAGCGTATTAAAAAGCAGAGACATTACTGTGCCTACAAAGGTCCATATAGTCAAAGGGATGGTTTTTCCTGTAGTCATGTATGGATGTGAGAGTTGGACCACAAAGAAAGACAAGCACTGAAGAATTGATGCTTTTGAACTGTGGTATTGGAGAAGACTCTTGAGAGTCCGTTGGAGATCAAACCAGTCAATCCTAAAGGAAATCAGTCCTGAATATTCATTGGAAGGACTGATGCTGAAGCTGAAGCTTCAATACTTTGGCCACCTGATGAGAAGAAATGACTCATTAGAAAAAGACTCTGATGCTGGGAAAGATTGAAGGCAGGAAAAGAAGGGGATGATAGAGGGCAAGATGATTGGATGGCATCACTGACTCAATGGACATGAGTTTGAGCAAGCTCTGGGAGATGGTGAAGGACAGGGAAGCCTGGCGTGCTGCAGCCCATGGGCTGCAAAGAGTCAGACTTGACTGAGCAACTGAACAGCAACTAGATGCTAAAAACAGCAAAGAAATGCATTCTCCTGTGAACCTTCGGGAAGAACCAACATCTTGATTTTAGCCCCATAAGGCCCATTTATGACTTCTGGCCTCCAGAACTATGAGAAAATAAACCTGTGGTTTAAAGCCACTGTTCATGGTGATTTGTTAAAGCAGCAATAGAACTACTACAAATTCACTTCAGGATCTTTAGAGCCAGCAGGTGGGGGGCGGGGATGGTAGTAGATGGGTTACCAACAAGGTTTGACAACTAGTTAATACTGAATGTGGAACTAGAATCTGGGTTTCCCGATGCCTTAGCGTTGGACTCTTCCTTTTTCATCTTTCACTGGAAACACACAAGTCTCTGGAGTAATAGCAACAGGGAATTTGAAATCAAGTAAGCAGACACTGAATGTGGGTGACTTGTTTCCACGGGGGCACAGGTTTAGACACCAGGCACGAGACCGTATAATCCCTGTTGTCCTGTTACAGAGAATAGTTCAAGGTATGAAAAGAAATGTTTCTAGGCTTAAAGCCCTACATCTGGCTATTGGTGAAGTGGAACAATTCAGTTTGATTCAACTGCTCTAATAAAAATCAGAGGGAGGATAAAGGGAGGAGGGAGGTGGGAGGGGGGTTCAGGAGGGGGAACTTATGTAAACCCGGGGCGAATTCATTTCAATGTATGGCAAAACCAACCAATATAATATTGTAAAATAATTTGCCTCCAATAAAAAATAAATTAATTACAAAAAAAAATCACTTTCACAAGGCAAGAGAGGTATAAATAATGCTGCTATTGATTGGGTAATAGTTTACTGTATATTTTTTAAAGTTTACTGCAATATTGTATGGAGAAGGCAATGGCAACCCACTCCGGTATGCTTGCCTGGAAAATTCCATGGACAGAGGAGCCTGGTGGGCTGCAGTCCGTGGGGTCGCTAACAGTGAAACATGACTGAGCGACTTCACTTTCACTTTTCACTTTCATGCATTGGAGAAGGAAATGGCAACCCACTCCAGTGTTCTTGCCTGGAGAATCCCAGCGATGGGGGAGCCTGGTGGGCTGCCGTCTCTGGGGTCGGACAGAGTCAGACACGACTGAAGCGACTTAGCAGCAGCACCAGCAGCAATATTGTAAAATTGAGCTTCCACGTGGCTCACACTGTAAAGAATCTACCTGTAACACCAGAGACCCGGGTTTGATCCCCAGGTCAGGAAGATCCCTTGGAGAAGGAAATGGCAACCCATTCCAGTATTCTTGCCTGGAGAATCCCATGAACAGAGGAGCCTGGTGGGCTACAGCCCGTGAGGTTGCAAAAAGTCGGACAAGACTGAGCAACTAAGCACACAATATTGTAAAAAGACTGCTGGAGTTGAAATCAGAATTGGGTTCAACTTCTAACTCTGCAGTTAGCTCTGTGATCTGGGCAAGTTAGCTTGCCCCTCCAGGTCTCAGATTCCTCACCCATGGAACGACCTGCATCATCCACCACAACTTGTCCATGCTAGGACCAAACCATTCAGTGCTCTCCATGGGGCCAGTGCCGTCCTGACACCAGCCCCAGGCTGGGAGCCAGAGGGAGGAGCCCTGACATTTACTGAGTGCCTGCTGAGAGTCCGGTGCTGAGCTTCAGACTTCACCTGTGTCACATTGGTCAATGTTCACGGCTCCACAGGGTCACATTATGATACATATTTCACAACAGAGGAAACAGAGACCCAGAGAGTTCAAGTAACACACTCAAGTTCCCACAGCACATGTTAGATAGAGCCAGATCTGATTTGACCTGTTGTAATCTCCAGCACTGTGCCGTCTCCCATCTCTTCCCCAGAAGTTAAATAGTGTAACTAATGCACACAGACACTTTTAGTGTCAGACACTTCCACAGTCAATGGTTCACTCAGTCCGAAGAGCAATCCTCTGACAAAGCCAAGGCAGATGAGGAAACTGCCTCAGATATTTTTAAGGCACTTGTCAAAAGCCACAGAGCTGGGAAATGGGAAAGACAATGGAACATGAATTCGAGTCTCTCTGCCTCCTTGCTTTAACTACGATGCCCCAGGACCCTACTCTGCCACCACCAAAGGGGTCCTGGGTAAGTCACTTAACCTCTCTAAACTTCAGTTCCTTCTCCTGTAGTATTTCAATTATAATACCTCCCCCTGAAACCATCTTGAGGGCTAGATAAGTCTGAGAAAGTGTTTTGCAAGCGTTTAAGAATGTACAAAGGACAGGAGTGTTTCAGCTTGCCTTGAGCAATGACTATTTGTGTCATCTAGTTTAACTCTTTTCTTGAAAGTTTAGACAGAACTATCATAACATGTCAGGAACTAAATAGCTCTATGAAATATAACTCTATAAAGCCTGGTACAGGCTGAGGGCTTATGTGTTTGCTATTGTTAGTAAGAGAAGAGGCTTAATCACTAGTTGTTCAGAAAGAGAATCCCAGCAAATGCTCAGATCATCAACAACAGCTTCTAGGGCAGTAGCCAGTCCATTAACTAGTTTTGAAACCACAGTTCCACATCACTGAATTTCAGGGCAAGGGCAGAATCCATTTGCCATGAATAAAGTTCAGTATAATAATGAACCTGCTGTGGGCTAGATAAACCTAGAATGAGTGCCAGTTTGCTATAGTTGGAATAATTTTGATTTCAGAAATCTTATAACTAGCCAAGAGCACTGTTTTTTTAAATCTTTTTTTAATGATAGATTTATCATCAATTTTGGTGAATTTCTTTGACTAGCATTTTGTTCACTATAATTATGAATTGATAATGTATATATTTAAAATAAACCACAGATTCATGATGAAAAGTTGCTGAAGAATCACAGATGGTGCATTTTAAAAGAGATGTTACCAAAATTAATTAGAAAATTTGAAATATATAGAGTCATTTCAAATTATTTATAATAATAAGAATTAGGAATAATACAGATCCCCAAAGATGATTCTTCTAACAAAACTTTTATTATTGCATAGATTCGGGAGTTTGAAAGAAGCTCACTAGAGTCCTACATCTGCCATTCACTTGCTAATGCTTAAACTCTCTGAGTATTTCATTATCTGTCATATGGGCATAATGATAATACTCTAAGGGCTTATTTTTATCAAATTTTGTAATGACTATGAAAATATGATATGAATTGTAAATGTTAGTTGGTATTGAATGTTAATAAATTACAAGATGCATATTTTGTTCAAATTATAATAGAAGCTATGAGCCTTAGAATTCAAAGAGATTACTCATATTGTAAGTTCTTCCCCATTGTATTACAATATTGAGAAAGCAAAGAAAGGTATTTCAAATACCCAGCAAATGAAAGGCATGACTGGGTATAATTGAATCTGAAATACTGATGAACTCTAAAAATTGTTACCAGATAATTTCTCAAGTTAACTCTATAAGGAATGTGTTAATACAATTCAGATTAAACTTATAATACTCTACTACATTTAGGTGACAGGCAGTGGTGTGTATTATAGAAACAAGGAAGATGACCAAGGTAAAATCTCTACCTTTGAGAACAAAGAGTAATGAATAGTCTTTAGTCATTCATCATCAGTTGGAATCATTGTTTATGAAATTAATTATTCCCTTCCCCCTCCCTTCCTCTTTCTCTTCCTCCTCCATTCCCTCTGGTCTACATGTTTTGCTATGTAACTATATACATTTACATGTGTGCATGTATATATATGAATATATATGTACAATTGAATATATGTTTATCATCTAATAGCCTCTGGGATAATTTCTTACCCAGAAAATTACTTGTCCCAAAACATACTCTTGCCTCAGTCTTTTTCACTAAATAAATGGCACCACCATTCCCCTAGTTGCTCAAACCACAGGGAACCTTGAAAAATAAGAGCAAAAATAAACATATTTTTATAAATGATCTTGAAGCCATAAGAGAAGATATGATAATAGTTAATAATATTGAAGGCTTATACATCAGATATTGCCCATCTCATTCAAACCTCAGAACTATGCTATAGTTACAAAAAGACCTGAATAAACTTTTTGGCCAACCCAATAGTTATTTCTGTAAATCCAGTTTGCAGGTAAGGAAACTGAGAATCAGAGAATTTATTAGCTTGCTCAAATTCATACAGTCAATGTGTGATAAAACCTAGAATGAAAACCTAAATCTGTCTTATTGTAATCATTTTTGTGCATGTGTTTGTATTTCATAAAAGTCTATGTAAATATTACAAAAATTGGAATAAGGAAAGCGTACATGCTCAGTGGAGTCCAATTCTTTGTGACCCCATGGACTGTAACTATCCAGGATTCTGTCCACGAAATTTTCCAGGCAGGAATACTGGTGTTAAGTTGCCATTTCCTACTCCAGAGGACCTTCCTGACCCAGAGATAGAACCCATGTCTCCTGTGTCTTCTGCATTGGCAGGTGGATTCTTTACCACTGTGCCACCTGGGGAGCCAGTAAGGAAGCAAACTTGAGCATTTAATCTGAAATGTGAAAAGTAGAAAAAAACCTTCTGTGTATATTGATGGAAATCAGATAAAGATTAAAGGCCAGATTCCATAAAAGGACATATTTTAAGGGAATGAACTGATCCTTTTTTAGGAGTAAAGGAGCTCATCAAAGAGATATTTTAATAGACTGATCTTGCAGTCTTGATGTGATTAATTACTTCTAAAGAGGGCCGCTTTCTTCTCATCTCTGTGTCCATGACACTTCATCCTGAGGAAGGGGAGTCTACTTTTCCTCCCTTTGAATCTGGGTTGTCCTTGTGACCGGTTTGTCAAAAAGATTACAGCAGAAGTCATGTTTTGATAGTTTCAGGCCTAAATCTTAAGAAACTGGTAGGTTCTACTTTAATTCTCTTGGAAGATAGTAGCCATACAAAGAAGTTCAACTGCCATGTCAGAGAGGAGAAGCCTCTTGGGTGGATAGGTGCATGGACAAATGGGTGGCTGGCTGGCTGACTAAATAGATAGATAGATAATGATTGATAGATGGATAAATGCTGGCAAGAAGATAGATAGACAACTATGTCCATAGAAGGAGGTCCTGGATAACAAGAAAGTTTGAAAGAAGAGAGAGAAGACCAGCCAGCCCCCAACTGATTCAGGCACTCCAGGTTATCAATATGTAAGTGAAGCTTGAATTACCCCAGTCAGCACCACATGGCTCAAAGAAAATACATCACCACCGAACCCTCTTCAAACCCCAGAATAAGGAGAAAATGAACAGGTGTTATTGCCTTTTGTTTTAGTTACCTATTGCTCTGTAACAAACCACTCTAAATCATAGACAAGGCATAACTGAAACACCTAGAAAATTGTTTCATAATACATTTTACTTTGAGCAACAGAACCAAAACTCATGACTGTATAATGACTTGTGCAGTTTTTTAATCAAGCCGAAGCTGAACAACAAATTCTTATTACTTGCAGCTTAGTGGTAACTATAAAAATGTGCTAATATAGTGCCAGTAGTAATGTATTTTTGATATTCAAATTTGGAAATTGCAGGACTCTGGGCAAACATCTCATTTACCTCTCAAAAGAAATATAACAGATTTTAAAAGATAAAAAATCTTGAGTCTTTTTGAAAGGTTAAAAAAAAAACAACAACTTGACTCTTGAGAGATATGATTAAGAAGCCAGGCTACCTAAACAAATTATAAATAGAAAACATTCATCCCAAAGTCTTTTTCATTTTATTTAGTTTAAAATATGATAAACTGAATTTGGTGAAGCTGAGAATTTGAAAAGGAGAATAAGAAAGTTTTGTTTTTCTTTTAAATCAGAAACCATTTTATAGTAGCTAGAGACAGAGTGAAGTCAATTTGTGCTTTATTCCTGCCAACCTAGAAGACAGAGATGGAAGAGCTCCAAAACCACCCTTCATCCTCAGACTAGATATTAGTTTCAGTCCACTCAAGTTCAACAAGAATAGTTTAAGGAGAACAGTATTTCCTTAGATTGGATTTCAAATCCCTAGTCATCTAGTGCAATTGAAAATGGCCAGAACATAGACAAAGCCAAACATTAGGAAGAGTTTCTGGATATCAAGACATATTTTAAATGACCAAAAAGTTGACTCAGAAAAGCTCTGTAGAAATTCTGGAGGTAAAAGCCATTAGTCTGCCACATGTGTCACTCCATTTATTGCCAAGGTTGATGGTTGATTAAGGTGAATGAGGGCCCCATCCCCTGTCATTAAGTCACATATCCCTACAAATGCTGCCAGGTCAATCCAGGAGGACAGTATTCAACATCAAGAAGAGATGAGTAGGTGTACTTCCCTGCTCCATGCCCTAGAAAGCTCTCTGTTTGTTGCAGGAAACATTTGTGATAGTCTAACAAACATAAACTACATAATGAATTTAAGAAATAATCAATATATTCTCCAGCCTCTGAGTGAGAGCGTAAATATCAAAAGCAAGAACTTTCTAATAAATAATAAAACCAAAATAGTTCACAAATGCTTAAAACCTCTACCTATAAAGATAATTTGTTTGCACAGTGATCTCATTATTGACTATTACTATCAGCACAAAAAGTGTTTTATGTTCTGTCTTCTGCCGAACCAAGTTCTCTGATACAAATTGAAATAACAATACATTATATTTTTCTTAAATTCTATTTGTTTTATTCTTAATAGCTGAAATATTCCTATGGAATATTAAAAAGAATGCATATATGTGTAAAAAATTCATATGGTCCAAAATTCAAATGAGGAAGTAATGTTAAAAGTAAAATTTCTATCCTGCCTCCTCACCACCCAGTTCCCCTTCCTAGAGTTTCTTGTGTATTCATCTAAAGATATTTTATGCCTGTAAGGCTTATGTTTTCCCCTTCCCATGTTTATAATATACAAATGGCTACCTTATAGTTGTATATTTTTCTATAATATCCAATAAGATAAATTATGTTAAGCCTCAAAACTCCTAGAGGTAGGCATTTGCTCCAATTTTACAATGAAAGTGAAAGTTGCTCAGTCATGTCTGACTCTTTGTGACCCCATGGACTGTAGCCTACCAGGCTCCTCTGTCCATGGAATTCTGCAGGCCAAAATATTGGAGTAGGTAGCTGTTTCCTTCTCCAGGGGATCTTCCCAACCCAGGAATCAAACTAGGGTCTCCTGCATTGCAGGCAGATTCTTTTTTTTTTGCAAGACACACAGCGAGGTTTATTTCCTGCAGGTAGATTCTTTACCAGCTGAGCTACCAGGGAAGCCCAGTGAGGACCCTGGGAAAACATTTGAAACACTTGACCAAAGTTGAGATGACACAAAAACCTAGATCTGTTTATTTCAATCAACATTCCTTTCACTATAATCCAGTATTCTTGTTTATTTGTTCATCTCTCCATTCATTTTGCAAATATATATTAAACTTTCAGTGCATTCAAAATATATGTTAGATGTTTTGGAGTGTATATATTTTGTGGTTGTGATTTAGTCACTAAGTCTTTGGTGAGACACAATATCTTCTCCCCAAAAGCTTTAATTTTACAGTGGAAATAAAATCAATTTAGATGAGGTAGAATCTTGCAGTGTAATTCTGCCAATTAAATCTGTATGTATCTAATAATAATAATGTCTCAGATGATATAGAGCAAAAATTGACCAAACTTCAAGGAAAAATACATAAATCCAATATGCCTACTGGGAAATTTTACCATGCCTCTCTCATTAACTAGAGCAATGGGACAACAATAGTAATATGTCTAGAAAAGTTTTAACAATAATATAATAATGAATTGATATATGAAATGCTGCACAAAACAACTACAGATATCCTTTTTTAGAACATTTTCTGGGTCATAAAATTAGTCAGAAATTTCAAAACTTGCAGGCGTACAGAATGCTGTTTCTTATCACAATGGAATTAAGCTAGAAATCAATAATGCAAAGATAAAATCCACACATATTTAGAATTTTTTAAATACTCTTTGTAAATAACTCATGGGTCAACAAGGAAATTGCAACAAAAATCATAAAATATTTTGAACTAAATGATAATGAAAACAGTCAATGCCAAAACTTTTAGAACGTAGCTAAAGCCAAACTTTTATGCTCTTAACACATACATTAGAGAGAGCAAAAAGTAAAAAATCAATGAGTTAATTACAAAATTGAGTACAGCCACTATGGAAAACAGTGTGGAGATTCCTTAAAAAACTGGAAACAGAACTGCCATACGACCCTGCAATCGCACTCCTGGGCATACGCACCGAGGAAACCAGAATTGAAAGAGACACATGTACTCCAATGTTCATCGCAGCACTGTTTATAATAGCGAGGACATGGAAGCAACCTAGATGTCCATCTGCAGACAAATGGATAAGAAAGCTGTGGTACATATACACAATGGAGTATTACTCAGCAATTAAAAAGAATACATTTGAATCAGTTCTAATGAGGTGGATGAAACTGGAGCCTATTATACAGAGTGAAGTAAGCCAGAAAGAAAAACATCAATACAGTATATTAACACATAAATATAGAATTTAGAAAGATGGAAATGATAACCCTGTATACGAG
This sequence comes from Moschus berezovskii, assembly GCF_049115385.1. Lineage (NCBI taxonomy): Eukaryota > Metazoa > Chordata > Mammalia > Artiodactyla > Moschidae > Moschus > Moschus berezovskii. Next base: position 67,968,031 of record NC_142463.1, read on the forward strand.
ACAGCAAAAGAGACACAGGTGTATAGAACAGTCTTTGGGACTCTGTGGGAGAGGGTGAGGGTGGGATGATTTGGGAGAATGGCATTGAAATATGTATATTATCATATGTGAAACGAATCACCAGTCTGGGTTTGACACATGATACAGGATGCTCGGGGCTGGTGCACGGGGATGACCCAGAGGGAGGATATGGGGAAGAGGGAGGTGGGAGGGGGATTCAAGAAGGGGAACACATGTACACCCGGGACGGATTCATGTCAATGTATGGCAAGACCAACCAATATAATATTGTAAAGTAATTAGCCTCCAATAAAAAGAAAAAACTCTATAATAATCTAAATGGGAAAAAATATTTGAGAAAGAATTTATATATGTATATAAATAACTAAATCACTTTGCTGTACACCTGAAACTAACGTAACAATGTAAAACAGCTATAATACTGAATAAAAATTGAATTTAAAAAAAAAGAAAAAAAATTACAAAACTGAGGAAAAGAATAGCAAATTAAACCCAAAGAAAGTACAGAGGAAAGAAAGGTAAGAGCAACTAACAAAATCAAAAAAGAAATGTAGAATAAAGAAGATCAACAATGCCTAAAACTTATTATTTGAAATGTATAAAAATAATGATTGATCCCTGGCAATCAAGAAAAGAGAGAAAGAAGGTGCAAAATAAATAATATTGGAAATTACAAAATGACATCAGTATGAATCACAAAGACTTTGAAAATATCATTAAGAGGATATCATGAGAAATAGTATTCAAGTGTATTTTAAAATTTAGGTGTAAATCAGTATATTTCTTTAGAAAAACATAACTTTCTAGAATGACACACAAAAAAATAGCAAATCTAAATAGTGCTGTAAAAAAATTGTGTGTAATTTAAACATTTTCCATAAAGAAATCTCCAGACCCAAAGGATTACCAAAAACAAATATTTTTTTACTGTTTTACCAAATACTCCACAGGAAAGGAGACATTTAAGTTTTTCTTATTGATGATCATTGACGCAAAGATCCCAAACAAAATATTAATAAAAGCAAAATAAGCACAACAATATATTAAAAGGATTATATATCACAACTAATTTGAGATTACTCAAAGAATGCAGTTAACATTTTTTAATGAATTAATATTATTCTTCACATTAACAAAATAAAAGAGAAACCCATATTATTATCTCAATAAATCCAGAAATTTCAATACTCTTTCATAACTTAATACAGCAAACTACAAAGAGAATCTTCCTTAATTTACAAAGGGCAATTATAAAAGGGCCACAGAAAATACCATACCTAATGATTTGATGCAAGTAGTGGATCCTGCAAGAATAGAAATGAAATTAAAAATACACAATATACCCACATCTATTCCACATATTTGGAAATCCTAACCAGTAAAACAAATCAAGGAAAAGAAATAAAATAATAACTGGAAATTTGTCATTATTTGCAAATGGCACAAAAATATAAACAAAATAAACAAAAAGCTATATAGATCACATATACAGGTCAATATTACAAAACTCAATTCTATTTCTGTTTACAATACATGTGTATATGTCTGTAAAAGCTAGAAAATTAAATTTCATATATATTAGCATAAATAAATATCAAATATCTAGGAATAATATTAATTTTAATTTAATTCAAATTTTTAATATGCAAGAAATCTACAACGAAAATTTTATTTTTGTATATATATATTTTGGCTGTGCTTGGTCTTTGTTGCTGCACAGGCTTTTCTCTATTTGCAGCAAGTGGAGGTTACTGTCTAGTTGTGTCCAGGCTTTTCATAGCGGTGGCTTCTCTTGTTGCGGAGCATAGGCCCTAGGGCATGCAGGCTTCAGTAGTTGTGGCATGCAGGCTCAGTAGTTATGACTCCCAGGCTCTAGAGCACAGGTTCAGCAGTAGTGGTGCAGGGGCTTAGCTGCTCCACAGCATGTGGGATCCTCCTGTACTGGGGATTGAATCCATGTCCCCTGCATTGGCAATCGGACCCTTTACCACTGACCCACCAGGGAAGCCCTACATGGAAAATTATAAAACAGTATAGAAAGAAATTAAAGAAAATTTACATATACTGTATTCAGGGATTAAAAGCCTCAACTGTAAAGATTAAAATCTCAAAGTGATCAATAAGTAATTGTAATCCCAATAAAAGTCATAACAGATTTATATTCTTATGTTAATTTTCCAATGGATTTTGAGATTTGTATTGGTATACAAAGGGCCAAGAGCAACCAAGACACTTTGGAAAAATGACTAGAAGAACTGCTTTATGATATATCAAGAATCACTGATTATCAAGCTTCCATAAATAAGATACCCTGAGCAGGTGATATTGGAACAAGGAGAGACAAATAGAACAATGAACCAAAACAGAGGGCTCAGAAAGCAGACCCCACGTACATGGACCTTTGTTTCATTAAAAAGGTAGCACTGCAGTGTCTGAGAAAGGTTAGTGCTGGATGAATTGAAATATTTATGTGAGGGACTTCCCTGGTCAAGTGGTTAAGACTCTGTACCTCCAATGCAGGGGACATGAGTTCAATTCCTGGTTGCAGAACTAAGATCCCACATGCCTGTGTGCCCAAATAAATAAATATTTATGTGAGAAAAAGTTAAACATTACCTCTGCTTCACACTATAAATAAAAGTCAAGTCCAGGTGTATTGTAGACGTAAATATGAACAGTAAAACAATAAAACTTCCAGATTTCATGGATGATATCAAGACTGGTGCAAGGAGATCCAACCAGTCCATTCTAGAGGAGATCAATCCTGGGTGTTCATTGGAAGGACTGATGCTAAAGCTGAAACTCCAATACTTTGGCCACCTCATGCGACGAGTTGACTCACTGGAAAAGACTCTGATGCTGGGAAAGGTTGGGGGCGGGAGGAGAAGGGGACGACCGAGAATGAGATGGCTGTATGGCATCACCGACTCTGTGGACATGAGTTTGAGTGAACTCTGGGAGTTGGTGATGGACAGGGAGGCCTGGCGTGCTGTGATTCATGGGGTCGCAGAGAGTCGGACACGACTGAGCGACTGAACTGAACTGATCAAGACTGAGGGGCGAGGAGGCTTCATGGTGTACGGATAACTAAAACAAGACTCAAAAAGCAAAAATCATAAAGGAAAAAATTAATTAGACTAAATTAAAATTATGGATCTAAGTTCATAAAAAGATTCTATTCAGGTAATAAAATGAAGAGTGCACATTCAGAATATAGGAAGATTCCTAATAATTAATACAAAAAGGACAAAGAAAGCAGTTTACATATGGTTCTCTCAAGAAAGATTCTTCACAAAAGATGGTGAGGGCCAACAAACATATAAAAAGGCTCTCAATCCCACTGATCCTCAGGCAAATACAACAGGCCTATCAGAGTATCTAAATCTAATATCAAGCTCTGTCAGATAGGACAAAACAGGAAGTTTGTCCTCTTCAGGTAGAGTTTAAATTAGTAAAACACTTTGAAAAAATATTTTCTAAAATGGTCATGCACACCGTACAGCCCTATGTAGCATGTCTAGCTTCATAATTTGTGAGGCCAATACAAAATAAAAATATGGGACATGTTGTTCAAACAGCAGGAGAAAAGTGCTGCAAAAGGTACTAGAACAAAAAAAATTTTCCTTTCAGTCTCTCTGGCAGCTTGTTGTGATGCTGTTTATTTTCTCTTTAATGTCTTCTAAGCAAAGAAAAATTGAAATTTTAAATTATTAACCTGAGTTTTACAATTAATCCCTGTATTGTGCAATGCCAGTTTTAAGTGCACCTATAAAGACCTTCAACTCAGCTGTGGAATCAGCAATATTACACAATTTGTATTTTATAGCCCATACATGCAGATGTAGTTTATTATACCAAACAGTGGAAACTGCACAAAACTAACTCTGCTATTTTTATTTCACTTCACATTTTATCTACATTCTCTACCTTTGGCTTACTTTAGACTTTACTAAGGAAGGACTAAAAAGAAACGAAACAGGATTTCTCCTATCTTTCCCTTTCCTTCTCTGTCATCATTTTCAAAGTTACATGGTTGGCTAATAAAACGAAGTCATGTTTCTTAGAATACATTATCTGCTCCCTGCATTTGATGAAAAATATGATTCAAATGAAAGCATGGCCTCTCAAGGCTGTCATCCCCCACTTACTCTCTTCAGTCTGTAGATGTAACACTTTTATCTTAAAGTTGTTTTGAATCTTGTTGAACTTCCATGAATAGTGACTCCACTGGAATTCTGTGCTTGCAGGCTTTCAGTCACAGGTGAGTAAAGCCACCAGGAACTGTGAACATGGACATTGTGCCTTTCTCCTCTGCTATGCGCGTGCTCATTAATCCATCAGGCTTCAATTACAAAACACAAGTTTCAGGGTAAAATTAAAAATTTCAAGCAGGAAAAGATGAAAGCTCTAATTTGAAAAGATAACATGTACCCCAATGTTCATAGTGGCACTATTTACAATAGCTAAGACATGGAAGCAAACTAAACACCCATCAGCAGGTGAATGGATAAAGAAGAAGTGGAATATCTGTGTATATATACATATGTGTGTGTGTGTGTATATATATATATAATGGAATATTACTTAGCCAAAAAAGAATGAAATAGTGCCATTTTCAGTAACATAGACCTAGAGTATATCATACTAAGTGAAGTAAGCCAAACAGAGAAAGACAAATGTTATATGATATTACTTACATGTGGAGTCCTAAAAATAGTACAAATGAACTTATTGATAAATGTGGAGTCCTAAAAATAGTACAAATGAACTTACTGATAAAACATAAACAGACTCAGAGACATAGAAAACAAACTGATGGTTACCTTAATGGGGAAGCAGGGAAGGCTAAATTAGCAGTACACATTACAACATATAAAGTGGATAAACTGCAAGGACCTACTGTATAGCACAAGGAACTATATTCAATATCTTGTAACCTACAATGGAAAAGAACTGGAAAAAAGAATATATAGAAAAATGTATAAGTGAATCACTTTGCTGTACACATGAAACTGACACAATATTGTAAATCAAGTATAATTCAATAAAAAAGAAGAATCTCAAGACAGCAATGACAGAGCATTAAAGTAAGAACTGAACTTACATGAGCACAGGGCATTGTACAATTGTACAAGTTTCATGTCCATGAAGCCAGCTCTGCCCAACAAATCCACTCTTAAATTTATAGCCAACAGAAATCCCTGCATATGTGCACCAAAAGACATATTCAAGAACATTCCTAATACCATTATTTCTAACAGCCTTAAACTGGAAATAATTCAAATGCCTATCAATAGTCCCTGGAGAAGGGCACGGCTACCCACTCCAGTATACCACAAGGACTGTATAGTCCTTGGGGTCGCAAAGAGTCGGACTCAACTGAGCGACTTTTACTTACTTTACTATCAACAGTAATTGAATATTTACAAAGTATCAGTTCTGTTCAGTCGCTCAGTTGTGTCAGACTCTTTGTGACCCCATGGACGCACGCCAGGCTTCCCTGTCCATCAAAGACTCCCAGAGATTATTCAAACTCATGTCCATTGAGTCTGTGATGCCATCCAACCATCTCATCCTCTGTTGTCCGCTGCTTCTTCTGCCTTCAATCATTCCCAGCATCAGGGTCTTTTCTAATGAGCCAGTTCTTCCCATCAAGTGGCCAAAGTATTGGAGTTTCAGTGTCAACATCAGTCCTTCCAGTGAATATTCAGGACTGATTTCCTTTAGGATGGACTGGTTGGATCTCCTTGCAGTCCAAGGCTCTCAAGAGTCTTCTCCAACACCACAGTTCAAAAACATCAATTCTTCAGCACTCAGCTTTCTTAATAGTCCAACTCTTACATCCATACATGACTACTGGAAAAACCATACCTTTGATTAGATGGATCTTTGTTGACAAAATGATGTCTCTGCTTTTTAATATGCTGTCTAGGTTGGAAGGACTGATGCTAAAGCTGAAACTCCAATACTTTGGCCACCTCATGCGGCGAGTTGACTCACTGGAAAAGAGTCTGATGCTGGGAGGGATTGGGGGTGAGAGGAGACGGGGACGACAGAGAATGAGATGGCTGGATGGCATCACCGACTCGATGGACATGAGTTTGAGTGAACTCCAGGAGTTGGTGATGGACAGGGAGGCCTGGTGTGCTGTAATTCATGGGGTCGCAAAGAGTCGGACACGACTGAGCGACTGGACTGAACTGAATTGAGGTTGGTCATAACTTTTCTTCCAAGGAGTAAGTGTCTTTTAATTTCATGGCTGCAATCACCATCTGTAGTAATTTTGGACCTCAAAAAAATAAAGTCTGTCACTGTTTCCACTGTTTCCCCATCTATTTGCCATGAAGTGATGGGACTGGATGCCATGATCTTAGTTTTCTGAATGTTGAGTTTTAAGCCAACTTTTTCACTCTCCTCTTTCAATTTCATCAAGAGGCTCTTTAGCTCTTCTTCACTTTCTGCCATAATGGTGGTGTCATCTGCATATCTGAGGTTATTGATATTTCTCCCGGCAATCTTGATTCCAGCTCATGCTTCATCCCCAGCCTTTCTCAAGATAAACTCTGCATATAAGTTAAATAAGCAGGGTGACAATATACAGCCTTGACGTACTCCTTTTTCTATTTGGAACCACTCTGTTGTTCCATGTCCAGTTCTAACTGTTGCTTCCTCACCTGCACACAGATTTCTCAAGAGCCAGGTCAGGTGGTCTGGTGTTCCATTCTCTTGAACAATTTTCCACAGTTTGTTGTGATCACACAGTCAAAGATTTGGCATAGTCAATAAAGCAGAAGTAGATGTTTTTCTGGAACTCTATCACTTTTTTGATGATCCAACGGATGTCAGCAATTTGATCTCTGGTTCCTCTGCCTGTTCTAAATCCAGCTTGAACATCTGCAAGTTCACAGTTCACGTACTGTTAAAGCCTGACTTGGAGAATTTTGAGCATTACTTCACTAGTATGTCAGATGAGTGCAATTGTGCAGTAGTTTGAGCATTCTTTGGCATTGCCTTTCTTTGGGACTGGAATTAAAACTGACCTTTTCCAGTCCTGTGGACACTGCTGAGTTTTCCAAATTTGCTGGCATATTGAGTACAGCACTTTAACAGCATCATCTTTTAGGATTTGAAATAGCTCAAATGGAATTCCATCACCTCCACTAGCTTTGTTCATAGTGATGCTTCCTAAGGCCCACTTGACTTTGCATTCCAGGATGTCTGGCTCTAGGTGAGTGATCCCACCATCGTGGTTATCACACAGTACACATTCATAAAATTGAATACTATATAACAATTAAAAATTTAAAACTATAGCTCACCACAACACTGATGACTCTCAAAGTTAATGTTGAGCAAAAGTAACCAAAAACTGAAGAATACATGCTTTGTAACTACTTTCCTGTAAAGTTTTAAAGCAGCCAAAATGGTGCTAGAACTCAGAATAATGTATGCTCCTTGGAAAGAAGGAAGGAAGCATTGATTAAGAGAGGAACGAAGACAATACTCTGTCTCTTGCCTGGTTGGTGATTACCTAGTGTGCTTACTTTATGATAGTTTATTGAACTGAATACTTATAATTTGCTCATTTTTCTGAATTGTCATACGTAATTCTATTTTTTATTTTAAAAATGGAAATATGGGAAAATATGGGGAAAGTATTCTTTTAGTTTTATTTTAGTAGTGCTGTGGAAAGTACGAGTTCATTTAAAACTTTTATACGACAAAATGTTAATGATGATAAATAGCACCTGCTATGATAATCATAGAAATCTATTTTAAAATGAGCACACTACAGCTTTTTCAGTTTGCTGCTTAAGAAGTTCCTCTTTCATTGCTGTTACAAATCACCATCACATGTATTTCCTAATACTTTTCTAATGACATTATCTACTTGTGGTAGTTGCAATTTGTTCTGTTTACCCAAATATTATAATCATGGAAATTATTGAGATTTTATTAATTTTATCATCTTCTATAAGATCATGACTTTGTCAACATACATATTCAGGGATTTCTTAAATTTCTGTTTATAATTATCATACACTGAGGAAACAAAAATAGAACAGGCCTTGAAGTCTTGTATGGACTCCAGCTACCAGAGGGCAACAACAATCCAACCATTCAGTATTGACAAGAATATCTTGATTTCTATAACTAACAGCAGTTATAGATTAATTCATAGAAATTAGGTTCCTACTTCTAATGAGTTGACTGTAAGAATAAGTAAATGGTGAGAAATAATCCCTTGTTTTTGATGTAACTTTGGAGGAGGGGTCCGTGAAAAGCAGAAATTATGCCAGAAGATTAAGTTTTGGCCACAAGAGGGAGATATGAGGTACAGAATGCACTGATTCCAAGGTTTCAAGATCTATGGCCTTCCAGAGTTATAAGAGAAATCACTAACATCATCTTCATCCCTGGCTTTAGCCATTCCAAATTCTGTACAATTTTCGGTTCAGGGCCAAGGAGGGAAAATTAAGAAAAAGAAGTAATGAATGGCAGTGTTTTTTCCTGTTTGCCAACCTACTTAATATATAATTCTCTTTCCCATTTTTAGGACCTGATGTTGAATATGACAGCTTATGTGGATATATTAGGAAAGAGTAGAATAAACTTCTTTCTCCAATTCTCCTAGTGATCTCCAATTCCTAAAAGAACAATGTATGAAAATATATCTGTTCCAGAACCATTCCAACCTTTATTATCATTAAATATGATTCCAACCTATATTAACTGAACTAACATTGCATCTATGTAGAAAAATGTAAAAGGTGAATGAAAATTACAATTGCCAGGGTTCTATAACAATTCTGTAGCTCTCTAAGAAGTACAACTATATCTATTCCATAATTGTAATAGTATTTAATTGTGGCTTTTGAATCTTTATATTTTTTCAAATTCATTAATTTTCTCTAAAAAAGATTAATTTAGATTCAAGTGGATCAATTGTTCAAGTTAACTAGAAGTCAACAAAGAGGAAGACAAATGATTAAAACCTTCTCTCCACATATTATTTAACCACAAATCTGAACCACAAGATAAAGCCATCAGTAGGAGTTGCCCAATTTTCACTCATAGGAGAACATACTCAATTCATTTATGTCAATGCTTTATAAATTAGCTACACATGCAAAATTTCTTTTTCCTTTTCTTTTTGCCACAACTATTAATAAATTGTGAAATTTAATGACCAATTGCTTTAATACCTTCGGGATAGATCCCCTGGAGAAGGAAATGGTAACCCACTCCAGTATTCTTGCCTGGAGAATCCCATGGACGGAGAAGCCTGGTAGGCTACAGTCCACGGGGTCGCAAAGAGTCGGACACGAATGAGCGACGGAACGGAACGGATAGTTAATATTACTTAAGGCTTCTTTTTTAGGGGATTGGGTTACTTTAAGATACTTTATATCTTAAAATCAGACTGCTGGGAATCAAAGAAATTAAAACCATCTAAAACTGTCTTTCCTAGTCAGCATGTTGCCTGTGGCGATTTTAAAAGTATACCTCAAAATTCTTTGAACCTTCTCCCTTTAGGAGGTAAAACTTAATCTCCTTCCCTTTGAGTGTAGGTTAGCTTTAATGACTAATTTCTAATGATATGGATATAGCAAATGTAATGGTACCCACTTCTGAGACTAGAGTATAAAAAAATCTGTAGCTTCCTCCTTGGGAATGTGCTTCCTCCCTCCTGGATCATTTACTCTGGGGAAGCCGTGTCATGAAGAGCCCTGTGGAGAGGCCCATGTAAGGAGGAACAGAAGTCTCTTGCCAAAAGCCATTGGAATGAGTTAGAAATGGAACCCCAACCCCACCCAAGCCTCCATAGACTGCAGCCCAGCCAAAAGCTCAACTAAAACCACATGAGAGATCCTGAGTCAGAGCCATCCAGCTAAGCTGCTCCAAGCTGCCTTTGAAAACTGTGGAATCAGAAATGTTTGTTATTTAAAGTTGTTGTATTTAAGAGTAATTTATTACACAATTGATGGCTAGTATAGTTTTGGTATCTGGAAATGGGATACTGCTGCTGCTGCTGCTGCTAAGTCACTTCAGTCGTGTCCGACTCTGTGTGACCCCATAGACGGAAGCCCACCAGGCTCCCCCCTCCCTGGGATTCTCCAGGCAAGAACACTGGAGTGGGTTGCCATTTCCTTCTCCTATGTGTGAAAGTGAAAAATAACAAAAATCTAAAATGTGGGAGTGGCTTTGAAACTGGGCAATGGGAACTGAAGATGGCCTTAATGAACACCTAAAGTGCATTAAAGTAGCTATTAATAGATGCCTGGTAGTGTTTGATAAGACAGTGAGTGAAGGCTTACAAGAAAGTGAAGCAACAGTTACTGGAACCCAGAATCAAGAAGAACTTTGCATTTCAATAGCAGAAACCTCAGCAACACTGTTGCACGTAGTTATATGAAAAGTATAAAGTGTAATGAACAGGGTGACCTAAGAGGTTTCCAACAACAGTGTTAAAAAGTGCCACCTGCCTTCTTTTGCTGCTTACAGTAGAATGCAAGAGGAGAGAAATAAACTAAGGAAGAATTATTAAACACAAAGGAGCCAGAGCCAAAAATCAATGTTTTTGAAACTTCTTAGCTTTTCAAGATGACAAATGATCCTAAAATTAAGAAACGTCTTCCAAGCAAAAACAAATCCAAGGCACTGCTAAAGGAAAAATAAATGGGTCTAGTAGGAAAACAAGGACTGAATGGTCTTTTGTTTAGACTTCAGGATCATCCAGGTGATTCTTCAGAGGGTGATCAAATCAGAAAAAGACTGAAGAGATTTAAAGTGTGTATCACAGATGCTCTCAATCAAACAATAGGGCCTCTTGGGCCTTCCCTGGTGGCCCAGAGGTTAAGTATCCACCTTGTAATGCAGGGGGCACTAGTTCGATCCCTGGTCCAGGAAGATCCTAAATGCCAAGGGGCAACTAAGCCCATATACCACAACTACTGAGTCCACATTCTAGAGTCCGCTCCACATGGGAAACCTGCACACCACAACTAGAGAGTAGTCCCCACTCACCACAGCTCGAGAAAGCCCACTGCTGCTGCTGCTAAGTCGCTTCAGTCGTGTCCAACTCTGTGCGACCCCAGAGACGGCAGCCCACTAGGCTCCTCTGTCCCTGGGATTCTCCAGGCAAGAACACTGGAGTGGGTTGCCATTTCATTCTCCAATGCATGAACGTGAAAAGAGAAAGAGAAAGCCAGCACGCAACAACAAAGACTCAGCACAACCATAAATAAAATTTTAAAATTAAAAAAAAAAAGTGGAGCCTCTGGAAAGCCTAAGTGTATTATTGTTCCTCAGCCTTCTCAGAAAAAGCCCAAGGAAGAGATTGGGCTACATTGACAGGATTTGTAGGTATGGCTTTTGTCTAACAGTTCAACTTAATAAGGTTCACGGAAAATTCACAATCTTTAAAAGAATTACACACTCAGAAACATTATCAGGTTGGCCTGAGAGAGACAGAAAAGAGTACAATATGAAAAGTAGACTTTGGACTACAAAATTTTACTGGAAGGAAGCAGGCTGAGAAAATTGCTCAGCTGCAAACACACACTAGCTATTGTGAAAAAGGCAGGATGTCTCAGAGGGCAATGCCAGGAGCCCAGAGAAAGGCAAGGAGAGCCACGATGAAGTATTTCTAGGCCCGGCAACCTAATCAAGACACTTCCAATATGTCTGATTGGATTTTATAACTGCTCTGATCAGTGACTCTCCACTCCCCCTTTTCGTATACTAGAATGTCTATAGTAGGTATCTGTGCCTTTCACACAAGTGATCATTGTGTGTGAGGGATGATCCTTTTTTTTTTCCAGTTTTTACTGGAGTAACATCATCATCATCAAGTAGTTAATCAGTCATGTCTGACTCTGTGTGACCCCATGGTCTGCCAGGCTCCTCTGTCCAGGGGATTCTCCAGGCAAGAATACTGGAGTAGGCTACCAGTGCCTTCTCCATGGGATCTTCCTGACTCGGGGACTGAACCCAGGTCTCCCACCTTGGAGGCAGATTCTTTACCATCTGAGCCAAAAGGGAAGCTTATTGGAGTAGAGTTGATTTAAAATGTTGTGTTACTTTCTGCTGTATAGCAAAGTGAATCAGTCATACATGTACATAAATCCACTCTTTTTTAGATTATTTTCCCATATAGGTCATCACAGAGTATTGAGTAGAATACCCAGTGATATACAGTAGGTCCTTATTAGTTATCTATTTTATATATAGTAGTCTGTTTATGTCAGTCCCAATCTCCCAATTTATTTCTCTCCAGCATACTCCCCCCTGTAATCATAAGATTGTTTTCTACATTTGTAATTCTATTTGTTTTGTAAATAAATTCATTTGTACTATATTTTTTTAGATTCCACATATAAGCAATATCATACAATAGTTGGGGGCTTCCCAGGTGGCGCTAGTGGTAAAGAATCTGCCTGCCAAAGCCAGAACCAGAAGAGACGTGGGTTCAATCCCTGGGTCAGGAAGATCCCCTGGAGGAAGGCATGGCAACCCACTCCAGTGTTCTGGTCGGGAGAATTCCATGGACAGAGGAGCCTGGCAGGCTACAGTCCATAGTATCGCAGAGCTGGACACGACTGAAGCGACTTAGCATGCCTGCTCGCATACAATAGTTGTCCTTCTCTGTCTGACTTATTCCACTCAGTGTGACAATCTATAGGTCCATTCATGTCATTGTAAATGGCATTATTTCATTCCTTTTTATGACTGAGTAATACTGAGAGGGATAGATCCTTGTCAGTTTAGTTCACAAATGTACAGATCTAGGTAATTATACCTGAGAAAATACACCTAAGGAGCCTCATCCACCCCTGTACCTGACTTAAATGATGAGATTCTGGATACTGCAATGAGGGCCATGGAAGGGGGTAAGAGTAGGAGAGGACGTGAATCAGTGGGGGCCAGAGGACACACTGCCATAACCAGCTTCCTAGAATTCCCAGTGATCCCTCAGCTCCTGGTGTCAGACCTTTGTGGAGTCTCCTCCCATTCTGTACCAGGGTAGGTCTGTGTGACAACGAGCATTGGTGGAAGTGACGGTATGTTACTTCCAAAATTAGATTATTAGGAATTACAGCTTCTGTTTTAGGAAATCTTTCCTCTCCTCTGTCTTCATGCCCTTCACTCCCTCTCCCTGCCTCTTTTTCTCTCTCTTAGACCACTCACTCTGATGGAGACCATGTCATGAACAATCCTATGGAGGACCCATATGGAGAGTAACTGAAGACTCTTGCCAGCAGCTGTGACTGTCAGCCAACCAGACCCAGTTAAGATTCAGATGACTCCAACCCTGGCAGACACCTTGACTGAAGCCTCATGAGAAACTTTGAACACCACCACCCACTTAAGCCTTTCACAGATTTTTGACCCACAGACACTGTGAAACAATAAATATGTTTGTTGTTTTAAGCTGGTTAGGTTTAAGGTAGTTTTTTATACAACATTAGATGAGAAATACCTTGACATACGCTGAATCAGATGTGCATATTTCATAGAAGCATAAAGGAACAACAGACCGGGTGTTTGTTTGTTTTTTTTTTCTAAAAAAGATGTTTTGAAAATTGATTATGTGCTTTTCCTACTACTTCTGATACCACTCTATGACTTCTCACGGTTAACAAAACAAAAGTAAAATTCAGTTCAAAAGTTCCCTTAGCTATTTTCATTTTATCCGTTATAAATAAAGAATTATCAAGGACTATTTAATCAAGAAATCCTATATTGGGACTTCCTTGGCAGTCCAGTAGTTATAGACTCTGCACATCCACTGCAGGGGACACAGGTTCAATCCCTGGTTAGGGAACTAAGATCCCACATGCCTACTGCGGTATGGCCAAAAAAAAAAGAACATGGAGTTCATCTCCCTGACCAACAGAACAGACTGGGCAAAATCTGTGATTCCATTAACAGGCCATTTTGACAGCACATCTGTCTAAATGGTGCAGCAAGAGATGAGGTTTAATAGAAGTAATTACGAATATTTATAAATCATTTTGCTTTAAGAATAGTTCTTAAGTCATTTTTAATAGTTTTCATGTTTTTTAAGCTAGTATAATAGCAATTTTCCCATCTTTTTCCCAGATGTTCAAGCTGCGTTTAGAAAAGGCAGAGGAACCAGAGATCAAATTGCCAACATCTGTTGCATCATTGAAAAAGCAAGAGAGTTCCAGAAAAATATCTACTTCTGCTTTATTGACTATGCCAAAGCCTTTGTGTGGATCACAACAAACTGTGGAAAATTCTGAAATAGACAGAAATACCAGACCACCTGACCTGCCTCCTGAGAAATCTGTATGCAGGTCAAGAAGCAACAGGTAGAATTGGACATAGAACAACAGACTGGTTCCAAATTGGGAAAGGAGTACGTCAAGGCTGTATATTGTCACCCTGCTTACTTAACTTATATGCAGAGGTCATCATGAGAAATGCTGGACTGGATGAAGCACAAGCTGGAATCAAGATTGCCAGGAGAAATATCAATAACCTCAGCTATGCAGATGACACCACCCTTATGGCAGAAAGCTAAAAGAACTAAAGAGCCTCGTAATGAAAGTGAAAGAGGAGAGTGAAAAAGTTGGCTTAATCCTCAATGTTCAGAAAACAAAGATCATGGCATCTGGTCCCATCACTTCATGGCAATAGATGGGGAAACAGTGACAGACTTTATTTTGGGGGGCTCCAAAATCACTGCAGATGGTGACTGCAGCCATGAAATTAAAAGACACTTACTCCTTGGAAGAAAAGTTATAACCAACCTAGACAGCATATTAAAAAGCAGAGACATTACTTTGCCAACAAAGGTCTGTCTAGTCAAAGCTACAGTTTCTCCAGTAGTCATGTATGAATGTGAGAGTTTAATTATAAAGAAGGCTGAGAGCCAAAGAATTGATGCTTTTGAACTGTGGTGTTGGAGAAGACTCTTGAGAGGCCCTTGGACTGCAAGGAGATCCAACCAGTCCATCCTAAAGGAAATCAGTCCTGAATATTCATTGGAAGGACTGATGTTGACGGTGAGACTCTGATACTTTGGCCACTTGATGGGAAGAAAGACCTGGATGCTGGGAAAGATTGAAGGCAGGAGGAGAAGGGGAAGACAGAGGATGAGACGGTTGGATGGCATCACTGACTCAATGGACATGAGTTTGAATAAGCTTCAGGAGTTGGTGATGGATAGGGAAGCCTGGTGTGCTGCAGTCCATGGGGTCGCAAAGAGTCGGACAGGACTGAGAGACTGAACTGAACTGAACTGATTTTACTTATAAGGAGCCTGGTAAATAGTAATACTGCATTCCTATGTCACTCACCCAGTTATCATAGGAGCGCATTACAAATCTGTATCTCTTTAAGTTAGTTTAATAAGCATTTATTATTTTATGACAAATGTTCAAAATACTAAACTAGACACCAAAAATACAAGGAAATTTGGTACATACACTTATTCTCCAGAATCTTAAAATCTAGTAAAAGTGAAATGGTGAGAGCAATGATAATAGTGATATACCAAGTACAGTGACAGCAACGGGGAAGGGTACTTTCCCTGTTCTCTTATGATCAGGAGGTACTTGGACCTGAAACTCTAAGGAGTCTAAATTTTCCCACTGATTCTATAGCCCAATGAACTCTAAATCCCCTGTATCTTAAACATAAATAGTTGAGAAGCTTTTTTGACAGATACATTTTTGTTTGTATGAAAGTGAAAGTGCTAGTTGCTCAGTTGTGTCTGACTTTGCGATCCCATGGACTACTTATATGATAAGATATCAAACTGGAAATTTTGTCTCATGCATCACAATACAATAGATATTTAATTTCAAAGTGGGATGCCAGGCCATATGTAAATTTTCTAACAAAAATTATGAGACTCAGTTTTGGTTCCTTTAAGACCCCTGACCCCCTTTGATGATATAAAAGGTTGAGAGCAGACTGAGAGAGTGGAATTATAAAGGAGTTTAACCTACGGAAAAGAGCTTTGTCCTTCTTCAAATGAGGAGAGGAAATCCTGAGGGAGACTCTGAGTTCCCTGTAGTTGTAGAAGCAGGCTGGGCTGGGATGTGACCAGTCTGAGGACTATGGCTGGATTCTAGAGCTACTGGCCAGAGGTGTCAGGACACAGACATCCAAGAAATTGGCTGCTGCTGGCTCATCAACAGAGACTGATCACTGATTGACTTTTGTCCTAGAATCATTTTAAAATTGCTGTTCAAATAGAACTTTGACCTGATGGCAAGAGATCCCAACAGAATCTGAGCTTGGGTGGACTGCCTCAAGTCTAGAAGCTAAGCGGAAGCAAGTAGTCATTGAATGAGAGGTCCAGCCCACGCTGTGGGAGTTGAAGTCAGAGCGGCCCAGCAGGTGAGCTGTCAGATAACCCAGAATGACTCCAGAAGGAGAAAGTCAGCTTTAAACATCAACCAGGCACAGAGTAAAGAGACAGAATGAAAGTACCAGTTAAGTAAGAACCTTCTGTTCCTTTTCTCCTTGTCCATCCTTGAGGCTAATTTAGGTGGGACAAGCCACCCATAGTACCTCCCTGACAAGGCTGCAAGGAGACAGCTAGGGATGGGAGGAGGAAAGAGAGGGGAAGGAACTCTTATGTATAAATGAAAACTAAAATTTAGTCTAGACATTCTAATTTTTGAATCAAGCTCTATTTTGCAAGTTAAAGCAACCATGGGACTTTCTGTCATTAAGTCCCCTTGAGCTTTTATCTAGCAGCAGGAGAAACATTTATCTTACTGAATACACTTTAAAATGTCAGTGGGAGGCAAAAATAAAATTGCTTTTCTTATTATATCCCTCAAACCATGTTTATTCAATATACCAGTTGTATTGCTAGATTATGAAGAAAAATAAGAATTTAAATAGAAAACTGCATTGCTATCATGAAAAGTTATTATTAGGATAACAGCCACAATGCCTTACATTTAAAAAACTTTTTAAGAAATAACTTAAAAATCACCATTGCATCTATTTTTCATTATCTCTACAATTCTTTGAAGTGGTAGCAGAATAAGATATTAACACCACATCAAGATACCTACATACACTTAGGGTTTTATAAATCTAATGTAGACTTGGAGGTTTATAAATCTAATAAAATATTAAATGTATAAAGGAAACCAGCTTAGCCTGGTTTCTCATCTCTGTATCTTTTCCCACCCAAACTCACCGTGTCTGGATCCAAGTCCGTACCAGCTGGCTGGGTCCCTAGTCCTGGCCTAGGACTGCCCCAGCCCCACGTCCCAGAGTCCAGTGTTGCTCAATTCTATTCTATTCCATTCTATTTTATCCAACTATCCTATTCTATTCTAAACTAACCTGGGTCCCTACTTCTGACATCTGCATTCCCAAATTTTGGCATCTACCTCTGTGACTTACGGGCTTCCCTGGTGGCTCAGAGGTTAAAGTGTCTACCTCCAGTGCGGGAGACCTGGGTTCGATCCCTGGGCCGGGAAGATCCCCTGGAGAAGGAAATGGTAACTCACTCCAGTATTCTTGCCTGGAGAATCCCATGGACGGAGAAGCCTGGCAGGCTACAGTAGGCTATTGGGGTCGCAAAGAGTCGGACATGACTGAGCAACTTCACTTTCACTTTCTGTGACTTACAGTTGACTTCTGCCCAACTCCAAGATCTTGATTACTCACCTATACTCCAGTTCTTTACCAGGACGTCTTCCAAAGGTCCCTTCCAAAGGATCAGGGCCCCGTCCTGGAAATCAGCCTAGAGAACCAAGCTTTCGTAATCCTTGACAAATCTTCAAGTCTTCATTGCTGTGTCTTGCTCAAATGCCAGAACTCCCTGCTACATTGTCATCATTTCTGTTACCAACTATTTTCCTGACTGAATCTGACTTAGCCCTCGGAAAGTCAGAAAGCATGCTTACCCAACAGCTTAAACCTTCAGCCCAGCACATGCATCAGATGCCAGCTCCCCTGTAGGAGGGTTTATTGCCAGGTCATAGGCCCTCCTATGAGTGTATTCTGCTGGAAAGAATTGATGTGCTATACTAAAACTCAATAATAATAAACATTATGCATATCTTACTAAGTTCAAATCACTGTGAAGTTATTTCTTACAACTCTATGCAGTAAATACTATCGCCTTATGCAAATGAGGAAACCGAGGCACTTACTGGTGAGAATCTTCACCTAATATTACTTGCTCAGAAGCAGCAGAGACCAGATTTGACTACTTAAGCAAGATTGCAAGGAAGCAACACAGGATAGGAGTGGGAAGAATTGGTAATTGGATACATACACATTCACTAGGAAATAAATCACTAAGTAGAAATGACACGGGAAAACTTTAACCACATGTAAGAGAAGGCTGTGGTTTTTCCAGTGGTCATGTATGGATGTGAGTTGGACTGTGAAGAAAGCTGATTGCCGAAGAATGGAAGCTTTTGAACTGTGGTGTTGGAGAAGACTCTTGAGAGTCCCTTGGACTGCAAGGAGATCCAACCAGTCCATTCTAAAGGAGATCAGTCCTGGGTGTTCATTGGAAGGACTGATGCTAAAATTGAAACTCCAATACTTTGGCCACCTCATGAGACGAGTTGACTCACTGGAAAAGACTGATGCTGGGAGGGATTGGGGGTGGGAGGAGAAGGGGACGACAGAGAATGAGATGGCTGGATGGCATCACCGACTCGATGGACATGAGTTTGAGTGAACTCCGGGAGTTGGTGATGGACAGGGAGGCCTGGCGTGCTGTGATTCATGGGGTCGCAAAGAGTCAGACACAACTGAGCAACTGAACTGAACTAAAGAGAAGACTAAGTGTATTTTAGAAAAACTAAAGACAAGTGAAAATGAATGACTTTAAATTTGTTGATACACAGGTGAGTTGAGTTATAAATGGGAAAATAAAAGTTGAATTTGCTAACTGGGCAACTGGACAACCATTGGCAAGAGACACAAGAGAAAAAGACTGGTTTCAGGAAAAGAATGTTCAGTTGCCAAAACCCTGGAGGGAGAAGGAAGCCCAAACTTTGTCCTGGTTGGACAAGAGCTGGAACTTCTCCAAAGTGCTGCAGGAGGTGTAAAGTCTGGCACGCTGAGCACTTTAACTCTCAGTCCAAGAGGATTTTCTACCAGCTATTGGGAAAAAGAGCTGTAGTACAACTGTTTGGAGTCCAACCAAACTAGGCTTCTTAGATTCCATGTCCCACCACTTACTCTGAGAAGATAACTAGTCTTTCTGACTCTATTTCCTCAGTTATAAAATGGGAACACCATGATCTCCCCTGCAGGATTATGACGATGTTGTAAGACATTGTGTAAATAACCACCACAGTGCCTAGCACAACCCAGAGGCTCGGCAAATACTTAACAATAGTACCATTGTGATTTGCGGAGAGAGAAGGGGAAAGACCAACAGGATACAAAGAAAAGGATTCTGAGCTGTATTCCTAACAGAGTTCCTGGCACACAGTAGGCAGTCAATAAATATTTGTGTAAATAAAGGAATAAAACAAGGAATAAGTGAATCTTAGTGTTTCCATCTCAAGACCCAGAATATAGTTGTTTGCATCAGATAGGGCAGTATATGTGCTGACAATGTGTCATCCAAAGTTCTGTCATTCACTGTATCTCAAGGGCTTCTGGGTATTGCAGGCTCTGAGGCAGGGTCCAGTATGCTGACACACTGGTGTGCTGTAGGATACTCTGATGTTTTTAATATATAGGATTAATTCATAGTAATAGATGCCACATCTAAATCACTTCAGAAGTTTCATGAGTCTAATTTGAGTATTTTTCCAGGCCTTACTTTTACTTTGGAGGTAGGTGGGTCAAGAAATTAAAAGATACCATGAAATTAAGTGACACTTGCTCCTTGGAAGAAAAGCAATGACAAACCTAGACAGCATGTTAAAAAGCAGAGACATTACTTTGCCAACAAACGTCTGTCTAGTCAAAGCTATGGTTTTTCCAGTGGTCATGTATGAATGTGAGAGTTTAATCATAAAGAAGGCTGAGAGCCCAAGAACTGATGCTTTTGAACTGTGGTGTTGGAGAAGACTCTTGAGAGGCCCTTGGACTGCAAGGAGATCCAACCAGTCCATCCTAAAGGAAATCAGTCCTGAATATTCACTGGAAGGACTGATGTTGACGGTGAAACTCCGATACTTTGGCCACTTGATGGGAAGAACTGGCTCATTAGAAAAGACCCTGATGCTGGGAAAGATTGAATGCAGGAGGAGAAGGGGAAGACAGAGGATGAGATGGTTGGATGGCATCACTGACTCAATGGACATGAGTTTGAGCAAGCTCTGGGGGTTGGTGAAGGACAGGGAAGCCTGGTGTGCTGCAGTCCATGGGGTCGCAAAGAGTCGGACACAACTGAGTGACTGAACAACAACATTTCATAACCTAGATCCTTCGGTTGCCTGAGTAACCTCTTGGTCCACCTTCACCTGGGCTTCCCAGGTGGCACAGTGGTAAAGAATTCACCTGCCAATGCAGGAGAGCCAGGAGGCATAGGCTCAATCCCTGAGTACTAAGGGATACTCAATACTGCTCCAGTATTTTCGCCTGGAAAATCCCATAGACAGAGGAGCCTGGTGGGCTACAGCCCATGGGGTCGCAAAGAGTAGGACACAACTGAGCACACACACACACACACACACACCACCTTCACATAGTAGTATAAATGTGGTGAAGAGCGTCACTTGAATATAGATCCTTGGAAGTTCTGAAGTACAGAGATGTGATATCTATCACTTTGAAAAAGAGTTGAAAGTTGGAGAGAAGCAATAGAAGGAGTTCCAATAGTAGGCAGGGTGGATTAAAGGAAAGTCAGTATGGAATGAAATCATACAAGAAAAATGTCGTAGTCATGTAGCAAAAATCTTTCACCACATTCTAAGAGACTGACTACACTCACTCGATATCAAGAATGAAATAAAATACAACATCATAATGGACCAGAGACTTTGAACCCTGTGCTTTTTTTGTTGCAAAGAAGGGAACAACAGATTATTTATATTGATGGCATTTGAAGAGTATTTGAAACTAGTAAATGATGCAAAGTTCCACTGCAATTAATAGTATATCCAAAGCCAGTGATATGGAAGGGAGAAACCAGATGCTTTTAGGGACCCACTCTTAGTGCGAGAGCTGAATCCCCAGAGCAAAAATGAATACTAATGAAGAGAACTGGCTAGCAAAATAGATGACTGGAGCTATCATACAGCAGTTGGTTCCGTTCCAACTCAAACAGCAGACGAATCTGAGGCACTCTAATATCTTTCTACAGCCTGGCACCGGGCAACAAATAGCCCATCTGTATTGCTGAGATGGCACCAGTGAGAGCAGACGTCTATTTACATGAGGACAGATTTCAACGGCTAAAATTACTCTATGTTTGGCATGGTTTGCTCGTAAAAACTGAGCATGTAATATGCCAGTGGGCTATAATTGGTTCTATGAATTGTTTTCCTCATGCATGGTAAATTTTCAGTATTTTTCAAGAGTCTAAATTTACAATTTGCAAGGGCCCAAATTGTTTTAACTTAAAGCAAGCTAACTAGAAAAGTTATTTTACACGTTGTTGGAATATAACTATGTGGCCCTTTGTACTCAAAATATATATATTTACTATTTCCTTCCAAAATCAAGGGCTTTTTTTTTTAAGTTTTTTTCTTTTTGGTTGATAAACTGGGTTGGGTTTTTTTTTTTTGGTTCTGTTTTTGTTTTTAAGGCAAGGACTATGGAGTCTATGGATCTGGATTATAAACTACTTTTCATTCCTTACTAGCTGTATTACTGTAGTTATTTGTGGGCCTCTGTTTCTGATCTTCAAAGTAAGAATAGGAACGTTCTTTTCAAAACTGTTGATGCTAAATGGGACATAGAGCATTTCACAAAGAGTCTGGAGAAATTAAATATTAAATAAATATTAACTACCTCTGCTTCTTTCTTCTCTACCCTCAGTGTTCTGACACAAATGCAATGTTTTTAAATTTTAAAAAGTAATTTGACCTAAATCTGACCTAAATTTAGCTCTCTGCCCAGATAGATGTATTTTTCAGGAAGTAGTTCAGAGAGGAATCTATGCAGTCATAATGATTACGGGTAAAGCTAGTACACAAATTGAATTTTTTTAATCAAATTATTAACAATGATTTTTTTAAAGAAAAATTTAGAGAACAGAAAAAAGGTTTATTTAAATAGTGAAATCAAACAAAATAAAAACCAATGATTTTTAAATCAGAGTTCACACTTCAGAAAGAATCATGTGAGGTAGTAAACTTTGCTTGGAAAAAATAATCACCCCTAATTAATCTGCTTTATAATTCTGGGTTTCTGGTCCTATATGATGACCTTGTCTAAAATGGGATATGTCTCTTTGTAGTTCTTTGTAAGCCTATAATTAAATATTTACTCATCAAAGCCAATAGATTTTGAAAAGGAATACTGCATAATGTTTATTATATTTTGTATTTGAAAACATACTCTTTTCAAGAGTAATATTTCAATTTTTTGGAATAATAGGGCCATTGTTATACTTCAATCTTCCATGGAAAAAGCCTGCCTGATGTGTGAGTTTGTGTGTGTGCGTGTGCATGTGTGCGTGTTATAACACGGAATATAAGCATATACTCCACCTAGTACATGGTAGATCACCAGTGACTGCTGGTTTTAGCAAATAGTGGTGCTAGTGGTAAAGAAAAGTGAAAGTCGTTCAGTCATATCCGACTCTTTGCAACCCCATGGACTGTACCGTCTACGGAATTCTCTAGGCCAGAATACTGGAGTGGGTAGCATTTCCCTTCTCCAGCAGATCTTTCCAACCCAGGGATTGAACCCAGGTCGACAGCATTGCAGATAGATTCTTTACGAGCTGAGCCACAAGGGAAGCCCAGTGGAAAACTCGTCTGCTAATGCAGGAGACATGGGAGACATGGGTTTGATCCCTGGGTTGGGAAGATTCCCTGGAGCAGGGCATGGCAACCCATTCCAGTATTCTTGCCTGGAGAATCCAATGGACAGAGGGGCCTGGCAGGCTACAGTCCTTTGGGTTGCAAAGGGTGCAAAGAATGAAGCAACTTAGCACACAAACCCTCATCAGCCACTAACACTTCTTTAATCGATTTAACTGTTACAGAGTTTAAAGGGTTAACAAGAGGAGAGATAAGACTGAAAGGATGCAAAAGGTCTTATCCCCTCCACAAAGAGTTTGGAGCTGTGGGACACTGAAGGGAAATACAGGGTCACTGAAGATAAAAATTCACTGCAAATGGAATACATCTGAGAGAAAAACCATAGAAATATTAAAAATTGGCATATGCAGAGTACAGGTTATTTTGCATTACATCTTAAAGTACTTGTCCATTGCTCTAGCTGCATCATAAAATCAAAATAATAATACAAAATAATAGTGAATTATAGGTGGGTCTGATTTTGTCAGAAATCAAATATCAGACATGGCCATCTAATCAATTAGTATCATTGTGTCAAGTATTCTATTAATCCAGCTGTGATTTCTGAACCTACCTCTACTGATATGGATAAGGAATCACTTTTTAAGGAAAATTTTTTAAGTTCTCCTAGAAACTTCTATCAGAAACCTTAAAAAAATTTAAATGTCCTATGCTAAAAAATTTTCTTGCATGACAAATTTAAGCAATGTGAAACCCAAGAGACTAGAAATATGGTTCAATCATGTTACCTGTCTTGACTGGCATTGAAAAAGCAGATGTTAGACTAAACTTTAAAGCATTTCGTTTGAATATAATAGATCTAAATTTTTCTCAAATGTCTTTGTATAACTTCCACACTATTCATATGACAATGAAATCTCTGTAAAATTTGGTTGTTGGGGTTATTAACTTGTCAGATTGCATTGATATTTCTAGATCTGAAAGCATAACTTCTATTTTAGGAGATTAGGAGAGTTTTGTGAAGAAAATCACCACTTTCAAATATTTCTGTGGTATTCACATGGCACACTGTTTGGAATCGCAGGTGTTACTGAGAGAGTAATTTATATGCTAATATATTCTGAATTAGCAAGACACAGTGAAAAAGTGATTTTGAACTTCAACTATACATTCACTGTTTAGTTAGGTGCCTAATTTATCATTTAAGTAGAATTATAGTCCTGCTGAATAGCAATTTCTCGTTCAGTTCAGTTGCTCAGTTCAGTTCAGTTTAGTGACTCAGTCGAGTCGGTGATGCCATCCAGCCATCTCATCCTCTGTCGTCCCCGTCTCCTCCCACCCCCAATCCCTCCCAGCATCAGAGTCTTTTCCAGTGAGTCAACTCGTCGCATGAGGTGGCCAAAGTATTGGAGTTTCAGCTTTAGCATCAGTCCTTCCAATGAATACCCAGGACTGATCTCCTTTAGAATGGACTGATTGGATCTCCTTGCAGTCCAACGGACTCTCAAGAGTCTTCTCCAGCACCACAGTTCAAAAGCATCAATTCTTCAGCGCTCAGCTTTCTTCACAGTCCAACTCTCACATCCATACATGACCACGGGAAAAACCATAGCCTTGACTAGACGGACCTTGGTTGGCAAAGTAATGTCTCTGCTTTTGAATATGCTATCTAGGTTGGTCATAACTTTCCTTCCAAGGAGTAAGCATCTTTTAATTTCATGCCTGCAATCAGCATCTGCAGCAATTTTGGAGCCCCAAAAAATAAAGTCTGACACTGCTTCCACTGTTTCCCCATCTATTTCCCATGAAGTGATGGGACCAGATGCCATGATCTTAGTTTTCTGAATGTTGAGCTTCAAGCCAACCTTTTCACTCTCCTCTTTTACTTTCATCAAGAGGCTTTTTAGTTCCTCTTCACTTTCTGCCATAAGGGTGGTGTCATCTGCATATCTGAGGTTATTGATATTTCTCCCGGCAATCTTGATTCCAGCTTGTGCTTCTTCCAGCCCAGCATTCCTCATGATGTACTCTGCATATAAGTTAAATAAGCAGGGTGACAATATACAACCTTGACGTACTCCTTTTCCTATTTGGAACCAGTCTGTCAGTCGCTCAGTCGTGTCCAAATCTTTTCGACCCCATGGACCGCACCAGGGCTTCCTGTCCATCACCAACTCCCAGAGCTTGCTCAAACTCATGTCCATCAAGTCAGTGATGCCATCCAACCATCTCATCCTCTGTCTTCCCCTTCTCCTCCTGCCTTCAATTTTTCCCAACATCAGGGTATTTTTCCAATGAGTCAGTTCTTCCCATCGGATGACCAAAGTATTGGAGTTTCAGCTTCAGCATCAGTCCTTTCAGTGAATATTCAAGACTCACTTCCTCAAGGGTTGATTGGTTTGATTTCCTTGCAGTCCAAGGGACTCTCAAGAGTCTTCTCCAACACCACAGTTCAAAAGCATCAATTCTTCGGCGCTCAGTTTTCTTTATAGTCCAACTCTCACATCCATAAATGACAACTGGAAAAATCATAGCTTTGACTTAGATGGACATTTGTTGGTAAAGTAATGTCTCTGCTTTTTAATATGCTGTCTAAGTTTGTCATAGCTTTTCTTCCAAGGAGCAAGCATTTTTTAATTTCATGGCTGCACTCACCATCTGCAGTGATTTTGGAGCCTAAAAAAATAAAGTCAGCCACTGTTTCCACTGTTTCCCCCATTTATTTGCCATGAAGTGATGAGAACAGATGCCATGATCTTAGCTTTCTGAATGCTGAGTTTTAGGCCAGCTTTTTCACTCTCCTCTTTCACTTTCATTACGAGACTCTTCAGTTCTTTTTGCTTTCTACCATATGGGTGGTGTCATCTGCATATCTGAGGTTATTGATATTTCTCCTTGCAATCTTGATTCCAGCTTGTGCTTCATCCAGCCCAGCATTTCTCATGATGTACTCTGCATATAAGTTAAATAAGCAGGGTGACAATATAACACCCTTGACATACTCCTTTCCCAATTTGGAACCAGTCCATTGTTCCATGTCTGGTTCTAACTATTGCTTCTTAACCTGCATACAGATTTCTCAGGAGGCAGGTAAGGTGGTCTGGTATTCCCATCTCTTTAAGAATTTTTCATAGATTGTTGTGATCCACACAGTCAACGGCTTTAGTGTAATAAATGAAGCAGAAGCAGATGTTTCTCTGGAACTCTCTTGCTTTTTCTTTTAACCTAATCTAAAAAAGTAAAGGTTTTGAAATGATCTCTACCATCTACTTCACAAAACATCTTCGGTGTAAAAAGAAAGCATTTATTGTACCCAACAATGAGTATTGCTCAACCTATAAATCCTCCTTTACATTATTCTTACTGAGAAATATCACACTGTCACTTATTGAAGAGAGACCAGGTGCTTGTATCCTCTGTTTAAAAAAATCTGGCTCCTTTGGAATAAATCACTGCAGGATGCTATTTAAATTGATATTCACGAAGCACCTAAACCTTTAGCACTTGAACCACAATGGGGCTTAGCGGGTATGTAACACCACTTGAAGTCTCTCCATTGCCAATTAATTTGAAGGAAAATATTGCCATGTGGGGTTCTTGCTTTAGAGAAAAAGCTCTGCTCCTTGCTAAACCAAGTAATTTAAGCATGTTGAGTGGGAAATGGGCCCATAAGCATATTACCCAAAATTTTCACTCCTTGGAGGAGCTTAATCAACAGATTTCAGCATTGTTGAGCCCTAACAAGGCTGACCCTAGAAGACTTGATCAAAACCAAGGGTATTTGTGCTAATGAATATCTACTGGAGCAAGTGCTGGTGTGTACTCCCATGGATACCGCTGAATTTCTGCTTACTATTTTATTCTCCTTGTTTCCCCCCTTTTTATTTTCATTTCTCATTTCTTTACTCCTTCCTGGACAATTTTGTGTAGGTAACAGACAGAGGACAGGCTGAGTGACCTAGGATAGATCAGATCTAATCTCTTCATCTGCAGAAATGAAAGAATAATATTAAATTTACTGTGTTATAAGAATTGGAGATAGTAAGTGTAAACTTATTTAAAAGATAGAAGGTAGCCAATGAAAGTAGCTATTATACTACTTTTATTAATATTACTACAGTTATTTTTATGAGGTTGATTTAGATTCTTATACCAGGTACGACTGAACTCTACTCTG
Source organism: Moschus berezovskii (assembly GCF_049115385.1). Classification (NCBI taxonomy): domain Eukaryota; kingdom Metazoa; phylum Chordata; class Mammalia; order Artiodactyla; family Moschidae; genus Moschus; species Moschus berezovskii. The sequence continues at coordinate 67,995,139 of NC_142463.1, forward strand.
AGTTTCTTTACTACAAAATATCCATCCCTAGATGCTATGAGCGTTGGCTGCTAGACAGGCTCACGCCATCTCCCTTGAGATGCCTGGGAACTTGCATGCTCTCATGTCATGACTTCGCTGAAGATTTCTTCTAAGAGGACTTAATTAACCAATCATCTATAAGAACTATGACCTTAGACTTTGCCTCTGGGATACTAACCTAAGAAAGTTATTGTTAGTAGTAGTACTGCTGTGACTCAGTCATGTCTGACTCTGTGACCCTTTGGACTGTAGCCTGCCAGTCTCCTTGTCCATGAGATTTTAAGGCAAGAATACTGGAGTGTGTTGGTATTTCCCACTCCAGGGGATCTTCCTGACCCAAGGATCAAACCCATACCTCTTGTGTTGGCAGGTGGATTCCTTATCACTAGTGCCACCTGGAAAGCCCATTAGCAGCAGGAGCAGCAGTAGTAGTCAAATATATCTCATGCCTCCCACTAGCAACTAAAAATACTTCAAGCATTCAACTAAAGACAACGGTAATCTACACTTGATCAGTTTCTCCTTCCTACTTCCACTTCTGGCATTACAACGTGCAACCCAGACTCACTCCTCAGCAAAACTGAGGAGAAGTATTTTTTAAACAGCCATGTAAAAATAGCTGGCTGGGGACTTCCCTGGTAGTCTGTGGTTAAGAATCCACCTTCAAACGCAGGGGATGCAGACTCAGTCCCTGGTTGTGGAACTAAGATCCTACAAGATGCAGCAGGGCAACTAAGCCCGTGAACCAGAACTGGAGAGAAGCACAGATGTCACAGCTAAAGAAGCTTGAGCTCCACAACGAAGAGCCCTCATGCTGTAACTAAGACCCAACACAGCCAAACGAAAAAAATATATTTTTAATTATTAAAAAATAAAAATAGTTGGTCGTATAGGTATATAAAATATAAATGGCCCTACAGCATACAAGGAAATATTTACTTAAGAATATTTACTAAAATTCCATAAAACTACAAGAGTCTGTAGTATCTGAACCAAGATGCACACTGTCCCTCCCTATTACCAGCTCAAGGAGATGGGAACTCCACCCAGACTGATACAGCCAAGAACACAAGGTTCTGACTCCTCCCCAGGTCCCAGCTGGCGGGCTATCTTCCTGGGAGGGATAAGAAAGACATCAGCATTTTTCATGCTGCACCCAGCAACTTGTTCCTGAGGGAATGTTCTAGATAAGTGTAGCCAAGAGGCAAGGGCTCCGTTCTACCATTCATGAGACAAAGGTTCTACCTACGTAGGACACTGGGATCCCAACTAATCTTGCCTCAGCTCATAGGACAGGGGATTTATGCCAAGGGAGACAAGCCAAGGCCACCCGGGGCTGTGCCCCACATCCATGAGCACTTAGTTCCTCAAGTTGGGGTGTCACTTAGAATTGAGCTGTTTCTTTCGATTTTTTTTTTATATTCTTTTATTTGACTGTGCCAAGTCTTAGCAGCAACACACAGGATCTTTGACCTTCACTGTAGCATGTGAACTCTTAGTTGAGGTATATGGGATCTAGTTTCCTCACCAGGAATGGAAACCGGCCTCCTGCATTAGAAGCACCAAGTCTTAACCACTGTACCACTAGGGAAGTCCCTTGAGCTATTCTTACCCTAGGGCCAGAGTTGTGGCTCAGATAATCCTACCAAAGGCAGAGACTGTCAAACTGGGTTCATGAAAAAAAAAGATCCAAATATGTGCTAACAACATTGCTAATCGGCTATTGGGCTTCCCTGGTAGTTCAGATGGTAAAGAATCTGACTGCAATGCAGGAGATCTGGGTTTGATCCCTGAGTCAGGAAGATCCCCTGGAGAAGGACAGGGCAACCCACTCCAGTATTCTTGCCTGGAGAATCCCATGGACAGAGGAGCTTGGTGGGCTATAGTCTATAGTGTTGAACAGAGTTGGACACAAAAGAAGCAACTTAGCATACTCCAGTATAAAATAAAAAGTTTTTTAAAAAACAAACATATGCTTTCTATAGGAGACGCAGGTTATTGTCAAAATTACAAATAGATTAAAAGTTAAATAATGGAAAAAGATGCACCCTGCAAACGACAACCATAAAGCTGGAGGGACATAATATGATACTAAAATTATCAGTCCATTAGGAAGATATAGCAACTATAAATATATTTTCACCTAACCACAGAGCACCAAAGATATGAAACTAAACCTGACAGAAATGAAAAGAGAACTGTATACTCATCCTTTAGTATCCACAGTGTATTATTGGGTCTAGGACTACCCACAGACACCAAAATCTGTGAATGCTCAAGTCCTTTATATAAAATGGTATAGCACAGTTGGTTCTCCATATCTGCAAGTTTTGCATTTGTGAATTCAATCAACAACCAGTTGAAATTCAATCCACAGATGCAGAACCTGTGGATACAGAGTGGTGACTATGTTTACATAAAGTTCCCCCTATCATAGCATCCTTAAGCCCTGGTCAGCATTTCTTATAAAGCCCCAAATGCGCAGTTTGGGGAATACTTGATGGAAGATTAATTATTTTATAGTTTTTATTTTTAAAAATTAATATACCTAATAGTTTGCCTAATAAAAGGCAAAAAGTTTAAATTTAATAAAACCAAAATAACCTATTACATTACTTTTATCACTTCTTAATCAGTTCTTTTGGCATTAAAAAGACATAATTCTGGATTATTTCTTTAGCTTTAAAATAAAAAGCAAACAAACAAAACAGAAATCACTTGATAGGCATAGCTCTACAGGAAATCTTTATATGGCAATGTCCAGATTCAAAAACTCCTCCAAAGCCTGAAATTTTGTCCTATGGTTATTAGATTTGGATATATTCAGAAGACATTGATTCGGCTTAAAAGCAGATGCAGTTCACAGAACTCACCTTTTTAAAGCGTACAATTCACTGTTTTTTAGTATAGTCACAGAGTTATGCAATAATCATAACTGTCTAATATCAGAACATTTCATCAACCCCCCAAAAAACACTGTACCCATTAGCAGTCACTTTCTGTTCCTTCTCCACCAGCCTCTGGCAATCACTAATATATGTGTGTGTGTGTGTGTGTGTGTGTGTGTGTGTGTGTGTGTGTGTGTGTGTGTGTGTGTGTGTGTGTAGAGTTACCTATACTGGACATTTCATATAAACAGATCACGTATTATGTAATATTTCATGACTGGTTTCTTTCACTTAGCATGTTTCCGAAGTTCATTTATGTTGTGTATGCTTGCTAAGTCGCTTCAGTCATGTCCAGCTCTTTGCCACCCAGTAGCTTGTAGCCCGCCAGGCTCCTCTGTCCATAGGATTCTGCAGGCAAGAATACTGTGGCAGGTTGCCATGCCCTTCTCCAGGTCATTTATGTTGTAGCATATATCAAATCTTTATTTTTATGGCTACAAAATATTCCATTGTATGGGTATACAACAATTTGTTCATTCATTCATTAATCGGTGGACATTTGGACTGTTTCATTTCGGCTATTACGAATAATGCTACTATGAACATTCATGTACAGTATTTTGTGTGGCCATGTATTTTCAATTCTCTGGAATATATTCCTAGGAATAGAATTCCTGGGTCATATGGGCTTCCCTGGTAGCTCAGATGGTAAAGAGTCTTCCTGCATTGTGGAAGACCTGGGTTTGATCCCTGGGTTGGGAAGATCCCCTGGAGAAGGAAATGGCAATCCATTCCAGTATTCTTACCTGGAAAATCCCATGGATGGAGGAGCCTGGCGGGGTACAGTCCATGGAGTTGCAAAGAGCTGGACACAATTGAGCAACTAACACTTTAACTTTCATAGTAATTTCATGTTCAACACTTTGAGAAACTGTCAGGTTATTTTTCAAAGTGGATACACCAATTTACAATTCCACCAGGTATGTCATAAGGGTTCCAGTATCTCCACATCATTACCGAGATTTGTCATTTTCTAGTAAGTTTGAAGTAGTATCTCCTATGAATTTGATTTGCATCTTCCTAATGACTAATGATATTGAGTATCTTTTCATGTGCTTATTGTCCATCGGTACTTTTTTTTGGTGGGGGGGAATGTTGATTCAAACACATTGCTATTTTAAAATTGGGTTATTTTTCTTCTTTTTGTTAAGTTTTGTTTCTATATATTCTGAATACAAGTGTCTTATCAAATATATGATTTGTGAATTTTTTTTAACATTCTGTGGGTTGTCTTTTCACTTTCTTAACATTAATATTTTATTTAACACTGTGCTGTGCTTAGTTGCTCAGTCGTGTCCGACTCTTATGACCCCATAGACTATAGCCTACCAGGCTCCTCTGTCCATGGAATTCTCCAGGCAAGAATACTGGAGTGGGTTGCCATTTCCTTCTCCAGGGGATCTTCCCGACCCAGGGATCGAACCCAGGTCTCCTGCATTGCAGTCAGACTCTTACCAACTGAGCTATGAGGGAAGCCCAGAATAAGCTCCAAAAATGTGAGTTCCCTTCTGTACCCTGAAACAGTCAAGATAAAGTCCTCTGTTTTGAATTTTTGGACTTGACTTTGTCTTACCACTGCTGCTAAGTCACTGCAGTCGTGTCCAACTCTGTGCGACCCCATAGACAGCAGCCCACCAGGCTCCGCCATCCCTGGGATTCTCAAGGCAAGAACACTGGAGTGGGTTGCCATTTCCTTCTCCAGTGCATGAAAGTGAAAAGTGAAAGTGAAATCGCTTAGTCGTGTCAGACTCTTCGCAAACCCATGGACTGCAGCCTACCAGGCTCCTCCGTCCATGGGATTTTCCAGGCAAGAGTACTGGAGTGGGTTGCCGTTGCCTTCTCCATTTCCTTACCACTAACTGAACTGAACTGAACCCTTATCTTTTTACTTAAAATGAATGTGAAAGAATACAATATTTGTATAAATGTATAGCTACAAATGCTCTGGAGGAAAGGCAGAAATACAAGGCAAGGAAGTGAGACTTGGATTTTATCACAAATCATGCCATTCTCAAGGCCATAACACCAAATCTGTATTTGCAGCACAGTAAAACGGAGAAGGCAATGGCAAACCACTCCAGTACTCTTGCCTAGAAAATCCCATGGATGGAGGAGCCTGGTAGGCTGCAGTCTGTGGGGTCCCTAGGAGTCAGACACGACTGAGCGACTTCACTTTCCCTTTTCACTTTCACACATTGGAGAAGGAAATGGCAACCCACTCCAGTGTTCTTGCCTGGAGAATCCCAGGGAAGGGGGAGCCTGGTGGGCCTCCGTCTATGGGGTCACACAGAGTTGGACACGACTGAAGTGACTTAGCAGCAGCAGCAAAACATGTCTATCTGCCATATCCTATTTCGAAAATCCAGGACATCTGAACTCAAATCACTGTCTGTCATCAAAAAAAATAAAACACAATGAATCTTGAATTCCTGCACTATGAATATCTCCAGCAGAGAGCACTAATGTTTCTTGAACATTTTGTGAAAGTTGTGTTAAACTAGAAAAGTCTTAGGAAGCAGTTACGACCATTTTCCATTTCCACATACCTGGGAACATAAGACACAGGCATTTATTTCACATTTATTAACAGTTTATAGAGTTTCCTGGGTAGCAGGAACAGCTTATAGAACACTCAGTATTTCCAGGTACCATGTTAGGCCTTGGGATCCTAAAGAGGAAAAGATACACTTCTTACTCTCAAGGAATTTAGTGTCTAGTGAAGAAGCTTATCTCAATTTCCCAACAGTCTCCTCTTCCATCAATCAAGGAAAGCATTAACTAATTAATCATGCATTTCTCCATCCCTAACCACACACATATATGGTAGAAAAATGCATGAACTGTTTTTGCTTGAAAAAAGTAGGTCCTGGAGAGCCTTGGAGATAATATAGTCAAAGCCTCTCATTTTATACATAGAAATTCTAAACCTGGTAGGTGACTTACGCAAGATCATGATAAAAGCTAAGATTAACATGGGACTTACTATGTGCTTGGAGCTACTATTTATTTAATCCTCACAACCCATTTTCCAAATAGAAAACTAAGGCATGGAGAAATTAAGTAATGACAAAAATCAAACAGCTTATAAGGGCAAAGCCATGATTTGAATCCAAGCAGTCTTATTCCAGAATCCATGCTTTTAAACTATGCTATATTCAAGTAGCTATTTCTACAAGTAATCATGATTTTCTGACTCATGTCTTTACACTGTCTTGTTACTTTCCAGCATCTCTAAAGCAAAAATTTTGGTCAAGAATTATCAAAGAAATCTCAAGATATTATGGCACTTCAAAGGCACAAGACACTCAAGTTGGGAAAAACAGCCCAATCCAATGTGGATGTATACATTACCACGGGGAAGAGATGGAGGCATTCATGTGTGTGGCTGTTAAGTCGCTTCAGTCATGTCTAATTCTTTGCGACCCTATGGACCATAGCCCACCAGGCTCCTCTGTTCATGGGATTCTCCAGGCAAGATTACTGGAGTGGGTTACCATGCCCTCCTCCAGGGGATCTTCCTGACCCTGGGATCGAATCTATGAGAAATATAATAAGTAATCTTGTAATAGGCAATTTTTTAACTAACTTTGACAAATGTTGCCACTTGTATATCATTGCTTTTTCTTCTTGACTCACCCCCATGTACTCCTCCCCACGTCCAAACCCCAGTCTTTGCTTTTGGGCTGTGCTGGGTCTTTGCTGCTCTGCACTGGCTTTCTCTAGTTGCAGGGAGCTGGGGCTACTCTTTGTTGCAGTGCGTGGGCTTCTCTTGCTGCAGAGCACAAGCTCCAGGTGCGTGCGCTTCAGTGGTTGCGGTATGTGGGCCCAGTAGTTGTGGATCTTGGGCTCCAGAGCACAGGCTCAGTAGCTGTGGTGCAAGGGCGTAGATGCTCTGTGGCATGGACCAGGGATTGAATGTTGTGTCCCTTTCATTGGCAGGTGGATTCTTAGCCACTGTACCACTGGGGAAGTTCCAAATCCCAGTCTTTTAAATTTGCTAATTCTTCAATCAAGTAAGATCAAGTTAAACTATGAGAACTGAAGTGAACAAATCTAGGAATTAAATCCTGAGATGACCCTAGAATACACAAGGTAGAAAAGATGTGCATTTCAGAAGTCTCAAACTTCATTTCATTTTACTCTTTCCATTAACATCCAACAAATACTTGTTTTGTGCCTACTATGTGTAAAACGCTGCACCTGTTTCTGAGGATGCACGAATCCTTGTGATGGATATGACCTTTGCCCTCCTGAGGGTCGCAGCATTCCTGTAGAGGCTGTTAGGGATGTAGAGTTAAGTAGTCGCCAACTTTCAACCTACTGGGGCTCTGAATGATGGCTGAACTACAAGAGGATTAATAGAGTGGCTCGGCAAGTCTAAGGACTGCTAATAGATGACACCACTCTTAGATATACAGACTTTAAAGGAAGAGCATATTGTTTAGAAATGCTTGTAATACATTATTTGAGTGATTTGTGTGAATTATAAAACAGTCCATAAATAGAAATTACTTGCATTATGATTATATTTTCAGAATGCAACATCCTTTTTGTCTTCAAGGACCCTGGAGAACAAAATATTCTAGCTTTTTATTGAATTAGTAAGTAAATTAAGTAAATCTAGGAATTTTACTGGACTGTCGACTTCATTGAAAGAACATAAAACTATAAATTTCCACCCACTCATATATCTGTTTTCATCCTTCAGTACTTGTAACCAAGCTGTCTGTAACTCCTCCACCTACACAGAGACCTCTGTCAGCCACCAAAAGCTGTTCCACTCACCAAAACAATAGGCTTCCTTTAAACCCTAAGTCATTTACCCATTAGGTCTCAATTCCTCTGAGAAGTCTTTCCTACTTTAACCCACTCTTTCTTCTACTAGTATAAGACCTGACTACCTTTGCCCCTCAATTTTGAAATGAGATAAAGGATACCTGGTTTATTACTGCTCTTTTCATAAGGTAACCTGGTTATAACAGCTATTATAAAGTGTATTTGAGTTGTAGGTTCTGAACCATATCAATATCCTGCATTAAGAGATGTTACTTAGCTGCTCATAAACCACAGTTATATGAGCTCATATAATCCACAGTTGCTCATGTAACCAGCTATATGTTTACCTCTATTTCTTTAAGATTTAAAACTTTAAGCTTCTCAAAGGTACATGTCTTTTTGCTCTTATATGCTCCCCAAACAACAATTTGGTGGAGATAGTGAATTGGATGTAAAGAAGCCTGCGGAGATATGTTAGTAGAAGAATAAGCAGATAATTTAAATGTGTGTCTGCATTTGGGTACACAGAATTCAGGAGACAAAGCCAGAGAGGATGGTGATGTGGAGAAACACTGGAGTTTGGTTAGTTAGTCCTCACTGATTTATTAATATCACAACCAGCCTAACATTCCCTGGAGGAATGCTGGGAGACTGTAGACCTCAGGAGGGCAAAGGTCACATCTATCACATGACCCAGTGTATCCCCCAAATCTAGTACAGTGTTTCACACGTAGTAGGCACAGAATAAATAAATCAATAAATATTTGTTGGATGATAAATGACTGAGTCTCCTTCATGGATCACAACCTTGTCAAGGCAGAGGGGTTTGTGTAACTCAACAAAGCTATGAGTCATACCGTGCAGGGTCACCTAAGAAGGACGGGTCATAGTGAAGAGTTCTGACAAAGTATGGTCCACTGAAGGAGGAAACGGCAACCCACTCCAGTATTTTTGCCTGGAAAACCCCATAGGCAGCATGAAAAGGGAAGAAGATGTAACACTGGAAGATGAGCCCCCCAGGTAGGAAGACGTCCAATATGCTATTAGGAAAGAGTGGAGAAATAGCTCCAGAAAGAATGAAGAGGCTGGGCCAAAGTGGAAAAGATGACCAGTTGTGGATGTGTCTGCTGGTGAAAATAAAGTCTGATGCCATAAAGAAAAATATTGAATAGGAACCTGGACTTTTTGGGTCATGAATCAAGATCAATTGTATGCGGTCAAGCAGGAGATGGCAAGAGTGAACATCAACACTTTAGGAATTAGTGAACAAAAATAGACAGGAATGGGTAATTTTAATTCAGATAACCATTATATCTACTGCTGTGGGCAAGAATCCCTTAGAAGAAATGAAGTAGCCCTCACAATCAAAAAATGGTTCTGAAATGCAGTATTTGGGTGCAATATCAAAAATGACAGAATGATCTTGGTTCATTTCCAGGGCAAATCATTCAACATTACAGTAATCCAAGTCTCTGCACTAACCACCAATGACAAAGAAGCTGAAGTCGAACAGTTCTATGAAGACTTACAAGACCTTGTAGTGAAGTAAGTGAAAGTCCCTCAGTCGTGTCTGACTCTTTGTGACCCATGGACTTTAGCCTACCAGGCTCCTCTGTTCATGGAATTCTCCAGGCAAGAAACCACTGGAGTGGGTTGCCATTTCCTTCTCCAGGGGATCTTCCTAAATCAGGGATCAAACCCAGGTCTCCTTCTTTGCAGGCAGACCCTTTACCGACTGAGCCACCAGGGAAGCCCAAGACCTTGTAGAACTAACACCAAAAAATGATACCCTTTTCATCATAGAGGATTGAAATGCAAAAGTAGGAAGTCAAGAAATACCCAAAAAACAGCAAATTTGGCCTTGGAATATGAAATGAAATAGGGCACAGGTTAACAGAGTTTTGTCAAGAGAACACAGTGGTCATAGGAAACACCCTTTCCTAACAACAAGAAAGGTGACTCTACACATGAACATCACCAGATGGTCAATATCAAAATCAGATTATGTTTTTTTGTAGCCAAAGATGAAGAAGATCTATTCAGTCAGTAAAAAAAAAATACTTGAAGCTCACTGTGGCTCAGACCAAGAGCTTCTTATTGTAAAATTCAGACTTATATTAAAGAAAGTAAGGAAAGACAATAGGCCATTCAGGTATGACCTAAGTCAAATCCCTTATGATTATACAGTGGAGGTGATGAACAGATTCAAAGAATTATATCTGGTAGACAGAGTGCCTGAAAAACTGGACAGAGTTTTATAACATTGTACAGGAAGCAGTGACTAAAATCATGGCAAAAAGAATGCAAGAAGGCAAAGTAGTTGTCTGAGGGGGCTTTACAAATAGTTGAGGGAAGAACAAAAAAACAAGGGGGAAAGGGAAAGATATACCCAACTGAATGCAGAGCTCCAGGGGATAGTAAGGAGAGATAAGAAGGCCTTCTTAAATGAACAATCCAAAGAAATAGAGGAAAAGAGTAGAATGGGAAAGACTGAAGATCTCTTCAAGAAAATTGGAGATATCAAGGGAACATTTCACTCAAGGATGGGTATGATAAAGGACAGAAATGCTAAGGACCTAACAAAGCAGAAGAGATTAAAAAGAGGTGGCAAAAATACACAGAAGAATTATACAAAAAAGGTGTTAATAACTCAGACAACAACAACGGTGTGGTTACTTACCTAGAACTGGACATCCTGGAGTGTGAAGTCAAGTGGGTCTTAGGAAACATCACTACAAACAAAGCTAATGGTGGTGATGGAATTCCAGTTGAGCTACTTAAAATCCTAAAAGATGATGCTGTTAAAGTGCTGCACTCAATATGTCAGCAAATTTGGAAAACTCATCACTGGCCACAGGACTGGCCAAAGGTCAATTTTCATTTCAATTCCAAATAAGAGTAATGCCAAATAAAGCTTCAACTACTGTACAACCGCACCCATTTCAAATGCTAGTAAGGTTATGCTCAAAATCCTTCAAGCTAGGCTTCAGCAGTACCTGAACCAAGAATTTCCAGATGGTCAAGCTGCGTTTCAAAGAGGCATAGGAATCAGAGATCAAATTACTAATATTCATTGGATACTGGAGAAAGCAAGTTAATTCCAGAGAATCATCTACTTCTGCTTCATTGACAACACTAAAACCTTTGACTTTGTGGATAACAACAAACTGCGGAAAATTCTTAAAGAGATGAGAGTACCAGACCACCTTACCTGTCTCCAGAGAAAACTGTATCCCAATCAAGAAGTAACAGAATTGTACATGGAACAATGGACTGGCTCCAAATTGGGAAAGGAGTACATCAAGGCTGTATATTGTCACCCTACTTATTTAATGTTTATGCAGAGTATATCATGTGAAATGCCAGGGTAGATGAAGCTCAAGCTGGAATCAAGACTCCTGGAAGAAATATCAACAACCTCAGATATGGAGATGATACAACTTTAATGGCAGAAAGTGAAGAGGAACTAAAGAGCCTCTTAATGAAAGTGAAAGAAGAGAGTGAAAAAGCTGGCTTAAAACTCAACATTCAGAAAACTAAGATCATGGCACCTGGTCCCATCACTTCACAGCAAATAGAAGGGGGTAAAATTGAGGCAGTGACAGCTTTTATTTTCTTGGCTTCAAAATCATTATGGACGGTGACTGCAGTCATGAAATTTAAAGATGCTTTCTCCTTGGAAGGAAAACTATTACAAACCTCAGTTCAGTTTAGCCGCTCAGTCGTGTCTGACTCTTTGCGACCCCATGAATCACAGCACGCCAGGCCTGCCGGTCCATCACCAACTCCCGGGGTTCACTCAAACTCATGTTCACAGAGTCGGTGATGCTATCCAGCCATCTCATTCTCTGTCGTCCCCTTCTCCTCCTGCCCCCAATCCCTCCCAGCATCAGAGTCTTTTCCAGTGAGTCAACTCGTCGCATGAGGTGGCCAAAGTATTGGAGTTTCAACTTTAGCATCAGTCCTTCCAGTGAACACCCAGGACTGATCTCCTTTAGGATGGACTGGTTGGATCTCCATGCAGTCCAAGGGACTCTCAAGAATCTTCTCCAACACCACAGTTCAAAAGCATCAATTCTTCGGTGCTCAGCTTTCTTCACAGTCCAACTGTTACATCCATACATGACCACGGGAAAAACCATATCCTTGACTAGACAGACCTTTGTTGGCAAAGTAATGTCTCTGCTTTTGAATATGCTATCTAGGTTGGTCATAACTTTCCTTCCAAGGAGTAAGCCTCTTTTAATTTCATGGCTGCAATCAGCATCTGCAGTGATTTTGGAGACCAAAAAAATAAAGTCTGACACTGTTTCCACTGTTTTCCCATCTATTTCCCATGAAGTGATGGGACCAGATGCCATGATCTTTGTTTTCTGAATGTTGAGCTTTAAGCCAACTTTTTCACTCTCCTCTTTCACTTTCATCAAGAGGCTTTTTAGTTTCTCTTCACTTTGTGCCATAAGGATGGTGTCATCTGCATATCTGAGGTTATTGATATTTCTCCTGGCAATCTTGATTCTAGTTTGTGCTTCTTCCAACCCAGAGTTCCTCATGATGTGCTCTGCATATAAGTTAAATAAGCAGGGTGAAATAAACAGCCTTGACGTACTCCTTTTCCTATTTGGAACCAGTCTGTTGTTCCATGTCCAGTTCTAACTGTTGCTTCCTGACCTGCATATAGGTTTCTCAAGAGGCAGGTCAGGTGGTCTGGTATTCCCATCTCTTTCAGAATTTTTCACAGTTTATTGTGATCCACACAGTCAAAGACTTTGGCATAGTCAATAAAGCAGAAATAGATGTTTTTCTGGAACTCTGTTGCTTTTTTGATGATCCAGTGGATGTTGGCAATTTGATCTCTGGTTCCTCTGCCTTTTCTAAAACCAGCTTCAACATCTGGAAGTTCACAGTTCACGTATTGCTGAAGCCTGGCTTGGAGAATTTTGAGCATGATTTTACTAGCGTGTGAGATGATTGTAATTGTGCGGTAGTCTGAGCATTATTTGGCATTGCCTTTCTTTGGGATTGGAATGAAAACTGACCTTTTCCAGTCCTGTGGCCACTGCTGAGTTTTCCAAATTTGCTGGCATATTGAGTGCAGCACTTTCACAGCATCATCTTTCAGGATTTGAAATAGCTCAACTGGAATTCCATCACTTCCACTAGCTTTGCTTGTAGTGATGCTTTCTAAGGCCCACTTGACTTCACATTCCAAGATGTCTGGCTCTAGGTGAGTGATCACACCATCGTGATTATCTTGGTTGTGAAGATCTTTTTTGTACAGTTCTGTGTATTCTTGCCACCTCTTCTTAATATCTTCTGCTTCTGTTAGGTCCATACCATTTCTGTCCTTTATCGAGCCCATCTTTGCATGAAATGTTCCCTTGGTATCTCTAATTTTCTTGAAGAGATCTCTAGTCTTTCCTATTCTGTTGTTTTCCTCTACTTCTTTGCATTGATCACTGAGGAGGGCTTTCTTACCTCTCCTTGCTATTCTTTGGAACTCTGCATTCAGATGCTTATATCTTTCCTTTTCTCCTTTGCTTTTCAGTTCTCTTGTTTTCACAGCTATTTGTAAGGCCTCCCCAGACAGCCATTTTGCTTTTTTTGCATTTGTTTTTCACTGGATGGTCTTGAGCCCTGTCTCCTGCACTGTGTCACGAGACAGTATTAAAAAGTAGAGACATCACTTTGCCAACAAAGGTCCGTAGAGTCAAAGCTACAGTAGTTAAGTATGGATGTGAGAATTGGACCATAAAGAAGGCTGAGCACTGAAGAACTGATGCTTTTGAATTGTGGTTCTGAAGAAGACTCTTGAGAACCCTTTGGACAGCAAAAAGATCAAACCAGTCAATCCTAAAGGAGATCAGTCCTGAATATTCATTGGAAGGACTGATGCTGAAGCTCCAAATCTTTGGTGACCTGATATGAAGAGCCTCCTTATTGGAAAAGACACTGATGCTGGGAAAGACTGAAGGCAAAAGGTGAATCAGGTGGCAGAGGCTAAGATGTTCAGATAGCATCACCAGCTCATTGGACATGAATTTGAGCAAACTCCAAGAGATAGCAGAGGACAATGGAGCCTGGTGTGCTATAGTCCACGTGGTTGCAAGAAGTTGGACACGATGTAGTGACTGAACAATAACAATAACAAATGTTTGAGTAAAATGAAATCTGAGATATATGAAAGATGAACTATACCTATATTCTTTTCTTATATAGTCCAGGATACATATATTAACACATTGGAAATTAGAAACTCTAGCCTAGACTGTTAGTGGCTTGTCCTGGGTCTCATGGCCAGAAGAAACACCAAGTTCTGTGCTCTTTCTGGCATATATTTTTCTCCTGCATCTCTGAAATGTTCTGAATCTTATTCTTTTATTAATAAATTTATTTTGATTTCGAAAATTCTTAATAAACTACATATTTAATATACATATTAGCTCCTACTCTTAGAGAATCATTTTATATGAAAATTGAAGTCTAGTTTTTGTCCATTCTAAAGGAGATCAATCCTGGGTGTTCATTGGAAGGACTGATGCTAAAGCTGAAACTCCAATACTTTGGCCACCTCATGCGACGAGTTGACTCACTGGAAAATAGTCTGATGCTAGGAGGGATTGGGGGTGGGAGGAGATGGGGACGACAGAGAATGAGATGTCTGGATGGCATCACCGACTCGATGGACATGAGTTTGAGTGAACTCCAGGAGTTGGTGATGGACAGGGAGGCCTGGCGTGCTGTGATTCATGGGGTCGCAAAGAGTCGGACACAACTGAGCGACTGAACTGAACTGAACTGATAATTAACAGATGGCCTTATATTAGGCCAAGAAGCCACACATACAAGTACACACACCCACAGCTGTTGAGAAAAAAAATAATGGTGGGAGGTGGTGGGGAGAATCAAGGGCTGGCTGGTGTTAGATCTGAACTACTTTAAACCAAAGAAATGGAAGGGTCTACTATAAAGAACCTCAGAAACCAGTCAAACCAGTTGCTTTTACCAGTAGCAGGAGACTTTTTGCCTAGATTTCAACATGGTTCAGGGAACACAGACTCAGTCCTCAAAGGGATCCCAGTAAGCACTCAGTGACTAAGGGCTTTTTTTTTAGACACTTTGCAGGAGCACAAATTCTGGTTTAATTCTAAGATTTCAGTCTGGCTTCACTTGTAAATATTTTCTTAGAAGTCTTCTTTTTATGGATAGGAAAGGGACAAGAGTCAATAATTGGATGGCTGCTGTGTGGCAGACTCCAATACATGATCCAGATGACGGTATATATTCTTTAAATGGGATGCATGGGAAACTTTCAAAGAAACATTTGGACATCTTCCCAGAAGATAGATCAACTGGGGATGCTGGGCATCCTGCTGCAGGAATTCATGTTTTTCCTTTGGAGAAGAGGCTGGAAGTTCACCTTTCTAGCCCCTGTCTCGTAAGGAAATGAAAATGCATATTTAAGACAGAGTGGGCGATCAACACAGTGGGATGTGAGAGCACAGTGTAACTAGTCATGAGTATTCCCTCCTAGGGCCATGATAAAGGATCAGCTCACACAGAAGTGTACAGCCGGCCCTGCACAGTTTCTAGTCAAGCTCCTTTATTCCAAAAACACGTGCAATATCCCACTCATTCTACCTTTGGAATTCTCACCACTGAGCTCAGTCTCAGGGGTCATTCCCAGAATTTTCCCCAGGTCCGTGGAAAGCTCATGACAAACCTCTGCAGAGACTTCCTTGGTGGTTCAGTGGTTAAGGTAGAGGCCATGGGTTGGATCCCTGGTTGGGGAATTAAGATCCCACACACAGTGCAGCCAAATAACTTGAAAACAACAACAACAAAAAACCCCTCTGCAACCATGAAATTGAAAAGATCAGGAAAACATGGTGAAGAGTTTGGTTAAAAATAGATAAAAATTTTTGTCAGTTACAATAAGCCCAACTATACACAGCTGAACCAGGGGGGTTCTGGCAAAGTTTCTGAGAATGCAAAACCATGAATGCCTTCTAGCTTTTCTTTTCTTCTGACTTGATGTCTTGGTAAAACTAACAAACTTGAACCATGATGGTGACACAGTATTTTAAAGTAATATTCTAATTTAGAAACTTAAAGCTAGCCAAACTTCCCCAAACCCATGTTCATTTAATTCTCCTCCAACCCTTTATGGCTCACCAACCTCACCTCCCCTTTAAGATGCTATATGTTATCTGGATAAACCTCCTTCATTAGAGTACACATCTTTTAAGAAAAGGAATTATTATATTTATCTCAGTATTCTCCCTCACCTCTGTCAGATCTCCAGTACTTTCTTTTATACACTGTAGGCATTCAATGTTTAATTAATTTAAAGAAATAAAGGATTTTTCATTATCAGAAATAATTTTAGAATTAGAAAAGAACTGTTAATACTGGATAATATTCTCTTACATTAATCATGAAAATTCTCAAGACACAGAGAAAACTCTTATCAAGGCAGCCACATGGAGCATAGTTTAATGCTGATGTCACTCAGATTTTTTCCCCAGGGTGTCAGCTCAAAAGGGGCCTGCAAAACCCAACAGTTACTTAATTACTTCTTGTTGGTCATATAGTTCAATAACCAGATGACCAAATCATAGTGTTCCTTTCATTTCTATTATCTGTGTCACTGGGCAGAGGAACCAGACAAATTTGCTATCTATAGTCATCCCCTTTGTCATATGAATATGACGAACCTATCACTCACTAGCTAGTCTCTTACTCAATGGGTTGTTGTAGAAAACAGAATTTCAACTTCTGCTTCTTCTAGAAAGTCTGAACTTAACCAGAAAGAGATTGACTGAGCCCTGAGAATGGATTGATTATTTTAAAACAATATATGGGGTAGATAAGACAAAGATATAGGATTCAGTTTTCCTAAATTTTGCTTCCCTTTCAATCAAGTTCCCCTTTCTTCATGAGGCTTTGTCTATAACCATCTGCACTGATCCATCTCTTCAGTGGAGCCTAAGCAGTACTTGTTTTCAATGTGTTCATCTAAGCTATGGGCTGCTGAGGTCAGGGAAGGAGTCTCAGGCTTTTTTGGCATTGCCCACCATGTCTAGCATAATTATGTGCACATAATAAGTGCTTTAATATACATGCATGCATGCTAAGTCACTTCAGTCATGTCCAACTCTTTGCGACCCTATGGACTATAGACCGCCAGGCTCCTCCTCTGTCCATGAGATTTTCCAGGCAAGAATACTAGAGTGGTTTGCCATTTCCTTCTCCAGAGGATCTTCCCAACCCAGGAATCAAACCTGCATCTCTTGTCTCCTGCATTGCAAGTGGGTTCTTTACCACTGGCAATAGATTTTGACAAATTTGGCTGTGGAAATAGTGACTGAATCTCTTAGAATTTTCTTTGATCAGAATAACTGATTTTCTTTCATCAAAATAAATTGATCAGAGCCCCTTAAAGGATTTTAGATACTTCTTTAAGGACTGAGCATATTTCAAGATTCCACTCATCCTGTTTTCGAAGAGATTACAATGTAGTAGAAAAACTGGGCACAGGCATAAAATTCAAAAAGTATTTGTATTTCTCATTATAAAGTCTAGCCTGGGATGCCAATAATTTCCAGTTACTAAATATTCCCCTGTATGGGCTTGAATCATGTGCACAGTATTAAAGTTCTTTGAGAATAGCATTTGAGGTCATTTATTTTTCTCCTGTAATGTAAGCAAGAGCTTATATGAAGTGAAACAGGAGAAAGAAGAAACAAGAGAAGCATCTGTTTGACGCTAGTTTCAGAGAAGTATTCTCAGAAGCAATGTCACAAATTCAGAAGCCCACTTTCTCCAGTGTCAGTAATACATGTGTCACCATGGAGGGTGATTTTGTTCGTGAGAACTGGAATAAATACATTCATAAGCCACATATCCGAGATGAACCCAAAGCTAATACAGTTTTAATGAACTTGAGCACTTTAACCTCGCCTGATGGTGACTTGGGTTATCAAACATGGGAGTCACTTTTTTATTCATACTCTCATAGGAATTGAAAACATAATTTTCAATTATGATCATTCAGTTTATAATCTATTTTACAGATGAAGAGGTTGACTTCCAAAAAGGTTAAGTATAACTACTCCACGTCACACAAGTAGTGATATTCATGGTTTTGGGAAGGGGAGAGAATATTCCTTTCCAAACATTCAAAGATACATACGGAAAATGAGACATTAAAAAATTTTAATGTCACGACTTTACAATCAATCAGTATTTCTTATAGCACTTGCTTTTTTCCTTTTTCATACATAATTCTGTCTTCTCCTCCAGGTTTTAAGCAGTTTGATGACCAAACTCAAACCTAAATTAGCTTAACACATCTGTACATACACAGTGTCTCACACTCATAAGCTATATTAGAACTCTATCGGTGACCAAAGGAAGGAATGCTCTTTTGGCTTTTCCTCCAAGACAGCTGCCAACCCAGAATGGAATGGACCAGGAGAGAAAAGAGTAGTGTCATCACAAAGACAACCAAGCCTCTTATTCCTTTCTGGGCTAATTCAAATAGCAGTCCTCCTCTCAACAGTCTCTGACTGACAGAAGCCAGTCTCACATAACTCAGTTGTTCCGTTTTCTCTCCTCCCATTTATACAAGCCGATCAGATATGTTCCAACTGCGAGTCTTTTATAGTCTCTATTTAATTCCTTTGAGAGGTCCCTGTACAAACATTTTTTTAATGGAAATGTGACTGCCATAGCAACTCAGATATAAATGTTGCCTAAGTGAATCACAGTGTTAAGGATGGTAGTCTGCAAAAAGACTGAGTTAAATCTGGGGTGGGGATGAGAATCGAGAGTGAATGACGATGATAAAAAATTTTGCCCCCCGAATTCCTGGCTTTGGATTTACTTTTTAACTTTTCCCACCTAATTGTGGAGGGAAAGCAGAGGGGCAGTAGATGGGGTGAGCCTGCAGTTTACCAGCAGTAAAACGCTGCTGCTGCTGCTGCTAAGTCGCTTCAGTCGTGTCCGACTCTGTGCGACCCCATAGACGGAAGCCCACCAGGCTCCCCCGTCCCTGGGATTCTCCAGGCAAGAACACTGGAGTGGGTTGCCATTTGTAAAACGCTGGTGATGAGTAAAACAAGACCACTCTACAGCGTTGTTCTCTCCCCATGCGGAGGATAAGGACATATATGAGAAAGGCGGATGCTGTTGGAGGCCCAGAATCTTAACTTAAGCCGCTTAGTTTGGTACAACTATAAACTGCCACACAGGGCTCGGCCCAGCAGCCTAAGGACACAGCGTAAGGAAAGGTAAAGGGATTTCCCGCAAGCCCCACCCCAGGCTTCCCTGAAGATTCAAATCACATTATGTAAATAAGTTACTCTGGGTATGCACGTGAGAAGGCGCTGGTCCGATACAAAAATACTGTACTTCCACGTGCACCTGGACAGTCCTAAGCCCCTCTTTGGTCTCTTGAAACCAGCCCTCCGCGTTCCTAGCCCCAGCTCGATGGGCGCAGGGTACTGCAGCCTGCGCACCGGAGGCTGTGCGCGGCGGGCCGGGCGGCCACATGGCGCGCTCCCGGGTGATGGCAGCTGCGCTTTGTTTCCATCAGCAAGGGGTGAGTCACAGGTTCCCGCAGTTCTTAAGCTGGGCAAACCACTCGGGCCAAGTCTGCTGCAAATGTAACAGCAGGAGCAACTGCCGAAGCAGCCGCATCCCGTTTCTCCTCTCCTACTCCTCCACCACCGCCACTGCCGCTCGGCCGCGGCCGCCTCCGCCTCCTGCCTCCGCCCAGTCCCCTCCTCCTTCCCCCGCGAACTTAGTCAGCGGTTCGCGCCGCCGCGCCCCGATTGGCCGGCGGAACGCGCCGCGTCACAATGGAGCCGGTTGGAGGCGGCGAGCCGGGCAGCGCTGGGGCTTCCCGCTGAGCCCGCAGCAGCCGGCGCCGAGGAAGTGCGGGCGCGGGGCCGCCGCCTGCGCGCCCGAAGCGGCGCGG
This sequence comes from Moschus berezovskii, assembly GCF_049115385.1. NCBI lineage: Eukaryota > Metazoa > Chordata > Mammalia > Artiodactyla > Moschidae > Moschus > Moschus berezovskii. The sequence goes on from NC_142463.1 coordinate 68,014,867, forward strand.
GGCGCACGCCGTGGGGAGCGCCGGCGCCCGGGGCCGGAGGCGCGCGGACAGGTCCGGGCCGGACGCCCCCGGGCACGGAGGAGGCGCGGAGCCGATCCAGGTGATGGAGGCAGAGAACCGGGCGAGGGGACGCAGCAGGTGGGGTTGGCCGAGCAGGTGCGGTTACCTGTTCTCGCCTCACCTGAGAGCCGGGCCTGCGGGCAGGTGGCTGGGCGGGAGAGATGAGAAGCGGTTCTGCCACTCCCTTGTCTCCGGGAGAGTGGGAGTGATGCCCGTGACTCCTCCGGGGTGCTGGGGTCATTCGGGGCAGGAGGAATGGACGCTGTCTCCCGCATAATCGCGGCGCCACACCTGAGTGGGAGCCCTCGGGGCGGGGCGGGAACCGACTTCTGGTTTCCCCGGGCTGGGTCTCGCCCTCTCTAGGTGAGCAGACCTGGCCGGAGGGCGTCCGCGCTTGGGTCGCTTTCCTTTGCCCCCTGCCCTGGTGCCGTTCGTTGGCACACGTTTTTCTGCTCTCGGGAAACCTATTGTACAGTTGGTCACCTGCTGATTGATGGTGGTGTTGCCACTCATTTGTTTGAGGGAGAAGGGAGCAACTTCTACCGTTTTCGGAGAGAGAATCTGAGTTTCCCCTTCCTAGGCTGCCGCTGAGCAGGTGCCGAGAGGTCAGAAGGGAGGAGGCTCAGTGTTGGCTCATCACTTTGTCCTCGGCTGACTTCCCAAAGTCCATAGGTTGCCTTTAGTCAGATGACGTGTGGGGAAGACTTTTGTGGTCAGGAAGACCCTATCGGCAGCCCGCTTCCTACCTCCCCCGAAAAAGGTCAAACCTGAACTTAGAAACAAAAACCTACCCTTAAACTTTCTTGAATAAATTCGCCTTGCCAAAAACTTTTAAAAATCCGTAAAAAGACACCGGTATGAAAATTTAATTTGCAAATAGGTTACCAACTTAAAATAGACAATATTCACTTTTTTTTAAAGAGGAAATGGTATGTGTCTTTATCAGACTATTAGGTCTCTAAACCTTAGTTAGGTTGTAGTACACAGAAGCAACCAAAATGCAGTGTAAGTATTTAATTACAATAACCTCCAGGTGCTGAGGTTGAACCTCCTGAGAACCCCAAGTGCTCTTTGATTTGTGAGTGTCAAGGTGACTTCTTTTTACTCCTGGTTTCCTAGTCAACAGCTTCACCCTTGAAGGAATGTGAAATGACAGCCAGTCCGCAAGTGACTGGGCCTCTGTGTTTTAAGACTATTCGTCCTAACATGTCTGATGTTACTCTTAGATCAGGTAATGAGGGGGACAGAGTTGTCTCCGAGTGTGCAGTTGAGTCATGATACCTACTGTCCATTTACTACATGTTGGAATTAAATTTTGTGTTATTTGAAACTTGTTCTTTTTTTCTTAAATTGGAAAAGTGTCCCAGCACGTCCAGCCTAGCGTGAAGATTCGCATGTCGAGAATGATTTCATTTGACTAGTTGTTAAGATTTGCTTTATAAAAAGCATTGCCCTCCCCACTGCTGTTTCATTCCTCTGAAGCCTCGGAATGAAAAGGGTTCTATTGAATATCACTGAAAAAGGGTATCAGGGTGTCTAAGGTGTTTTTTTTTTGTTGTTGTTTTTTTAAAGAGAATTTATTTTTTAAAGCAGTTTTAGGTTCACAGCAGAACTGAGAGTAGCTGCAGAGAGTTCCCATATACCCTCTGCCTCCATTCATGCATAGCATCCCCCATTATCAACATCTCCCACTAGAGTGAGACCCTTGATAGAGCAGATGAAGCTGCACTGAGCCGTCATCATCCAAAGACCATAGTTTAGAGTTCACTGTTGGTGTCATACATTCTATGGATTTAGCCAACTGTGTAACAACGTATATCTGCCATTATAATACCATCAAGTATGATCCTATATGGTATGATCACTACCCTAAAAATCCTCTGTGATCTTCCTATTCATTCCTGTTGACTGCCTAGCCCTTGGCAACCAGTGATATTTTCACTGTGTCACACTTTTCTTTTTTCCAGAATGTCAGATAGCTGGAATCAGTCTGGAGCCTTTGTAGATTGGCTTCTTGCACTTAATATTATGCATTTAGGCTTCCTCCATGTCTTTTCATGGCTTGTTAACTTTTTTTTTTAAGCACTGAATAATATTACTTTATGGCTCTAGATTTTTTTAGACTGTGTGGGTAATTTTCCTGTAAGTGGCTTGAAATTTGTGATTTTTTTTTTTGTTTTATTTTCTGGTGTGGAAGGTTGGAAATATTTTAATATGTGAAAGATTCTTGTTTGAGCTAAAATTTTTATTTATAAACAAGTTTTTGTAATTTATGAATCTATTTTGATGGTATTTAATATTTTTATTTTCTTTTTGATTTTTTTTTTTTTTACTGCCCATAAAAATAGCCTATTTAATCTAATCTCTGATGTTCATGTAGTGTCTCTCAAGTTGAATTTCCAGATTTGTTTTTCTCTTTCCAGCATCCTTCTCGCATACACTGGTATTATCAGAAACAAATGTATGCTGACTCTGTCCTGTTACCCCAGACTCAATGGCATGGTTTCCAGTGCCTTCCATATAGCGTGTCCCCTCTGCTTTCTTGACTCAGAGAGTACTGCTTGTTCTGCAAACATTACAAACCTATGACCACTCATGAGGAATTTGGGAGGCCCAATTACAGTGTAGAGTTTCTTTAATGAATTGTAAAGTGTATTCTAATTTCTGTCATGTCTGTTTTCATATTGCTGCCTTTTATTTTATTGCTTTTGCCCACTTGCATTTTATTTCTCATCTGTATTTTCTAAACTTCCTATGTACCTTTATTGTGACAGGTTTTTACCAGGTGTTTAAACTAATGTCTATGGCAGACATAACAACTTATTTTTTCCTTTTCTGGATCATTAAGAATGATCTCAAATAAAATTAGTCCTGTCTGCAGTTACTGAATCTGTCTGCTAAGTTCTTATCAGTGCTGTTCATTTAGAAATTGAACAAAGGGAAATAATAAACTCCCTGTTCTATGACTTCCTCTTATTTAGGATTCTGCTCAATTGCAACAGAATTTAAATTCATTTCTTCAATGCTGTTGTGAACGCGTGTAAAGGAATTGAATAAAAATGAGTTGTCAGAGCTTCAGCCTTGACCTTTCCTTTTGCCTTTTTGGCCCTTAAGCCTTGATATGGGTCACGTGATTCTCCTTGGTTCTTTCCAGACTATCTTTGAACTTCATCTCCTGCTTCTTCAGTTTCAGGGTTCCTTTAATTCTTTGTTGTGTTTGTTTCATCCTGTGGCCATTTTCAGGGATTTGTTTTACAATGCCTACTTCTTGGTCAACAGTATCTGTCAGAGACATCATCAGCTGCAAAACTTCTATTTCACTTGTCTTTCCAGCTCCACACAGTTGACTCTGCCCGTCTCTTATGGAGACTGAATTCTTTACTGTCAAGTAGCATATTCCCTTTGTTGGTCTCTCAGGTAGGAAGATTTGAGAGCATATTCAAACCTTCCTTCTTTTCTTCTGTTATATTTTTTTCAGCATTTTTACACTTCCCCCTCATATCTATTGCAGATTATAATCAGGAATTCTTCAGGCTTCCACCTAAGAGCATAAACTATGCATATTGATGGGCCTGGATTTGAACCCTACACTGTATCACTTTGGATGAGTTACTCGATTAGTTAAGATTAGCTGCCAGTTACAGAGACCACAAAGAACAATGGCTTAATTAAATAAAGCAATGTTTGTTTCTCTTTCATGTTAAAAAAAAAAGTTTGCAGAGAGACAGTCCAGAGCTGGTATTATGATTCTGCAAATCTTTTCAGACCTAGGCTGGTTCCACCTTTTAGAACCCCAAACATCAAATCAGACCCTCAATCTCATGATCCAAAGGGGAGCTTAGGCCGTCACATTCAGGTTCCAAGTTTAGAGAGGAAGACGGAAGGAAGGAAGGAAAGAAGATGGGGGAAGCAGGAGCCCAGGGTCTCTTAAGGAAATTTTCTGGAGGCTGTCGCACACTTCTTACTACATCTCATTGACCAGACTTTGAGTAATATGACCTCATCTAGCTTTTCACTTTCATGTGTTGGAGAAGGAAATGGCAACCCACTCCAGTGTTCTTGCCTGGAGAATCCCAGGGACGGCGGAGCCTGGTGGGCTGCTGTCTATGGGGTCGCACAGAGTCGGACATGATTGGAGCGATTTAGCAGCAGCAGCTAGGATAGAGACTAGGGATTATTGTCCTTACTTGAGACAATCTTAAGCCCAGCTAAAACATGGGAGTTTTTCATCCTTAGTAAGATAGAGGGAAAGAAATATTGGAGTAGTCAACCACCACTGTTATTCTACACCTCTTTTTTCTTGACTGTTATTGCCCTTCTCACAGGAGTCTTAAGATTAAAAGAAATATTAACATGAAAGCATATAATACATTATCTGGTGTTAAACAAGCTTTCAGTAAATGTTAGTTCGTATTACTCCTTATTCCTTTTTCACAAATTATCTCATTTCTCTGCTACCACATCACTGATATCCAAATCCCATTTTAAATACTGGCCCCAATTGATGGTACAAGACTATAGTCGGGTTCCTTATCATGGGAGGGAGCAATACATTATGACTCAATGTCAGCATCTACTTCTTAGCTTAAAGGGTGGCTAAGATTTAAGATATAGCTCTTGGAATCAAATATAGCTAAATATAAATCCTGGCTCTGTCACTTGCTCAGTATGTAACCTCAGCCTCTTGCACCCTCAATTTCCTCGTTTGGAAACCTGGGGTAAGATTCAGATATGAGGAGTATGGAAAAATTATATTTAGAGTACCTAAGAAATTGCATGATAAAGTGCTAGCTTTTCTTTTAAAATTTGGCCCAATCTTGGTGAACCTTTCAGAAAATGAACTCTTATTCCATTAAAAAGAAATTTTAAAATTGGTCATCTCCATACATATCTAAAATGAGTGTTGCTAAATTTTTAGTCAGACTTTTTGAGAATTGTCCCCAAAATCAGTTTAAACCCTTGAATAGCAGCAGTCTTTGCTTTTTTAAAAAAACACAAACCAGAATAGCTCAGCCTTAACCTTCTTCAGCCTTGATTTGAATGATTTTGGCAGATCCACTCTCAGAAGCAGAATCATTCCCACCAGTGAGTATGTGTCATAGTATTTTTTTTTCCAGCATCTGTTTGTTAAGCACCTACTGTGTACCAGATATGACTATGCCAGGTTCTAGGGACACAGCAGTAAGCAAAAACGTACATGGTCCCTGCCACCATGGGGGTTGCAAGGTACTAGGGGAGACAGGAGAATCAATCACTGGAAATGAAAAAAATTGCCACTTAACATGGTCAGGAAGGAGATATACAGGTGCTATGAAAGTAAGTGCAAATATCTTATGGTTGGAAGTTGAATGGTGTCTTTAGGAAAACATTGGCCAGTGAGCGGAAGCAAAGAGGTGTTGTGGGAGTGTGGTTTGAAATGAGCTCTGCCATGAGACGAGTATGGTCTGAGCATGGATCAGAGTGTCCCACAGGTTTCCAGCACCATACCAAAGAGGGTGTATCGTTTAGAGCCATCATTAAAAGACGTGTACATAATATATAACTTCTCCATGTGAGTCTCTGAAAGGGGCTACATAATTCAGGAACAATTTAATTCTTTTATAATTTATTTATGCTTCAGTGACAAGCTTTAAATTCAGATACCTTTTTTTTATTTTTGATACACCAAGCAGATGCATCTGAGAAAATAGTCAGTAAAATAGGGTCTTTTCAGAGGGTCAGAGGATTGATCTGCATCTTCCTTAGGGAGTGGAATTTGAAGACCTTTGGCTGGACAGGGTTACATGAAAGAATGTTGACAGAAGAATAGGTAACCCACAAAGCAGCAGTGGATGATGACCACAGGCGGGGAGGCAAAGGCAGTGTTTTCTGGAGAGTAGGCTGCATTACTGAGCTTGGGATGGCCCATCTCAGGGCCCACAGGCCGCCCAGCATCCCATCTCTCCAAGGCTTTCAGGCTTGCATAGGTAGGACCCGGGTTAGCACCTTGACAATGGTATACCATTTTTCCTTATCCTTTCCAGCTGAGCTAATGGGGGCATCCTTTGGGAGAAGTGTTGTGTCTCTCATCCCTTTGAGGGCCTTGGAAAGTGTCTGGGAAGCTCTGCTCCCACATAACATGTTAAGGCATGACTGAGCCTGTGGGGCAGAGCTACCTGCCATTGGACTTCAGATTGTGTCTTGCTCTGAGCAGATAACATTTATGATGAATTTCATCCTGGAATGCAGGAGACCCGGGTTCGATCCCCCTGGAGAAGGAAATGGCAACCCACTCCAGTACTCTTGCCTGGAGAATCCCATGGACGGAGGAGCCTGCGAGGCTGTAGTTCAGGGCTTCCCTCGTGGCTCAGAGGTTAACGCATCTGCCTCCGATGCGGGAGACCCGGGTTCGATCCCTGGGTCGGGAAGATCCCCTGGAGAAGGAAATGGTAACCCACTCCAGTATTCTTGCCTGGAGAATCCCATGGATGGAGAAGCCTGGTAGGCTACAGTCCCCGGGGTCGCAAAGAGTCGGACACGACTGAGTGACTGAACAGAACAGAACAGAAAAACTTTAAAGTTCATCTCTCTAGGCAAAACTGAGTTTGTTCCTGGCCCCTGTTTCAATGCCCAGATAGGCAATTGAGCAAGTGACTTCTCTTTGAAAAGTGTGTGTGAGTCATGATGCCGTTTCTAGATATGCAGTGCTGTGCTTGGTGGGCAGATTCCCAGAGAATTTATGCTCTGCTAGCACTGCCCTAAGGGGCCGCAAACCTTTTAACTTCACCCTCCCAGGAATGCCTTTGGAGCTGGGACTTCCTCTGGCTAACCGCTAGCCTGGTAGTTGGAATTCCTCCCTAAGGACATGCCAACCTTGTTACTACACCAGGGACTTCTCCATTGCCTGGACCCCCTTCCTTTATGAGTCTGTGTAACTGCTTCCTTTTCAATGAATACTTGGCTCCAGTGACCTCAGGGATCCTTTCCCTGATCACCTCGGATAAACTACATCCGCCTGCCCTCATTGTAGTCTTTCAGGCTTTGATTTATTGTTTGCTGGCTTGTCCCCCTTCCTACCCCTACCAGAATATAAGTTGTGTGAAAGCAAGGATCTTGTCTCCCTAGTATACCTGCTCTTAAGCCTGATATGTGGTAAAACTCCCCAGACTGCTACATGTGGTTTGGGGCAAAAAAATCAGTCCTTTGAACATAAAATGGGGATGATAGCACCTGTGCTACCTGCCTCACGGAACAATGAGGAGCTGGAGTTACTGTATACCAAAGATACTCTCCCCACTCCAAACTTGCTGTTATCTTTAGATTTCATATTTTTGCAAATAGCAATATCATTAACCCAATTATATAGCCCTAAATACTTAGAACTCATTCTGGGCTTCACTTTGCTTTGTTCCCTGTTAAACTGCTCTATAAATTATGGTAACCAGTTTGTCCAGAGGCCGCATCCTTCAGGTCCCTCCCATCAGCACCCTTCCTTCACAGCTTCTGGACTGCCTTGAGTCTTTTCCAGGCCTGCTGCTTATTGCCTGCAACCAGTAGTTCAGTTTATAGTCTTTCCAGTCTTCTACCACCACCCCTCAATTCGTTGTCCGCACAAGAGGAAAATAATGATTATGAAAGGTAAATTTCATACCACCACTGCCTCGTTTAATAATCCTTTAATGACTTACTCTGTCAAAGTATCAAGTCCAGATGCCTTGGAGAGCCATATAGTACAGTCTTCCTCTGCCTGCTTCTTTAGGTCTCCAGTTTCACCTTTCACCCCTCTCACCAACGCATGCACTGTGGACACAGCATGCAGTCACACCCCACGTACCAGGCATCCTAAACTGTTTGCAGTGCAAGGAGGAAGGTTAAGAGGTAGTCAGATGGCTCCACTCCATGCCCCACCTGCTTTTTTTTTTTTTTGCCTTTTCTCCATCTGTGGTGTTCATATCCCCTTGTCACTTGCTCATGTTTCAGGAGTCAGTTCAAGATACTTTTTCTGGAAGACCATTCCAGACCCTTCCCTCTGCCTGCCACTTCCAAGAGATCCTGATTCCCTTCTCTGTGCTACCTCCGAGCCTTATACACTTCCTATATTGTTTTGTTCATCCTCTGATTGAGCTTCCTGAGCCAGGCATTATACTTGGCATGTAAATTGATATCTGGGAAAGAATTAGGCAATTAAACTCAGGATACTTATTATCTAGTCCAGGGCTTTATTTCAATAACATTCTTCTGACTGGTATTTGAAAATTTGAAAGATCTCCTTGAAGGTTAGAAGTAGGAAGAATTATCATATATATGCTGGTGAAAGTAGTCACTCAGTCATGTCAGACTCTTTGTGATCCCGTGGACTGTAGCCTACCAGGCTTCTCTGTCCATGGGATTCTCCGGGCAAGAATAGTGTAGTGGGTTGCCATTGTCTTCTCCAGGGGATCTTCCCGACCCAGGGATTGAACCCAGGTCTCCCACATTGGAGACAGACGCTTTAACCTCTGAGCCACCAGGGAGGTAGTAGGTATCAACTGAATGACTGAAATATTTTGTCAGTGTGCTAGTATTTACTGAACATTTATTGTGTTCAGAGTTCTGGATTTGGCCATTTGCAGGATAGGCTTGAGTCAGCTCTTAGAACTTTTCTGAAATAACTCTGGCTTTATCATTCTATCAGAAGTCAGAATTTTAGATGGTCAGCACAAGTTCTTGGTTTACAGGCAGTTTAGAACAAAGTATCTGAATGTTTTTCATCCATTACCCCCTAAAAGGATTTTGAAACACTATCTCCCCTCTTCATGTGTTTTAAAAGTTTTATCTAATTTTTTTATAGTTGTAAAAAATGGCATCTGTGATATATAAATATTGATTTAGAAAGACATCTTTTCTAATGTACCCAGTGTAAGTTAAATACTAAAATGATTTTGTATCTACCATGCCATCCATTTAAAAAACACAAAAACAAGCTTGTTTAGAAAAGCTGGAAATTTTACATAGTTGTTTCCCTTGTGGAATGCATTTCATTCTTCTATAAAACTTACTCCCCATGTAACATTCTTATGTTTGAAAATCTTTCATTGAATTCCTTATCATACTCTTATAACACACATATACACACAACATACTTTTGAAGTTCTTGTGACTGTAAGGCTCTAAATGTTGCATAAAATTTCATTTGGATTGAGTTTTTGTGATTTTGACCAATATACAGTTGACCAGAACAAGTATATTAGAATTTTGATAAATAATTATTAAGCATAGGTAAAATATTATGGGAAATAACTTCTCGATGAGATGCCTGGGACTTAAAAATATTCATGCATAAGTAAATATTTCATATTGCTAAGATAAGATAGGCTTCATAATCAAGTTTTCTTTTTAAATGTAAATGCTTAAGACACATTCCCATGTGTATATGAAAATGAAGGCAGTGTAATTCCACTCTGTTTTTTAAAATTCTGAGGTGTATGCCAAAATTACTTAGTAATTGATCACAAAAATGATTTACCATGTTCTGCTGTCTGACTTGGTTGTATCTCCCTCCAGTGTTGTTTGAAGCAGAAAAATGGATGCTTTTCCTTAACCCCCAAAAGGATGTTTCAGTCTTCAAAGTCATTCACTTTCTTAACATCTGTAACCCTACAGTTATCTCAAATGACCCTCAACTTGGGGCCTGGAGATTTTTACTCCCCAAGGCAGTGTACCATAAGCAGACTCCTGAGAAATGAAAGGTTTGCCTTTCTTATGGTGTGTGGGGAGAGGATGACTATGAAAAGGGAAAGAGGGAGATGACCGGAAGGAACCAACTGGACATCAGGTGTTCTGAAATAGATACATTATTTTTTGGCTATGCTGCAAGGCATGCTCAGGCTCTTTGTTCCCTGACCATAGATTGAACCTGTGCCTCCTGAAGTGGAAGCACAGAGTCTTCACCACCGGGCAGTCAGGAATGTCCCAGAAGCAGATACTTTTAGACAGGCGTTAATTGGTGATCTGAAAGTAGATTCTACCAGATTACCCCTTCTTTTGAAAACAAAAGGCCCTCCAAATCCCATACCTCACTTTGTAGATCAATTGGTTGGGTGCTGAAGAAAACTTTTCCCTATCAAGATAGCTAACTTGTCATGGAAAATCATGGAAAATTCCCCTAATATGCCAATATAAAAATTTCTTCTTGGTGGACAGGAATATTCAATAGGGAAAGAACATGGTTAGCGTGGATCACTGTTTTAAAAAGGCTTGATGGAAGCTAATTTGATACCATAGTGATGGAATCACCATTATCCATTTTAATAAGTATACTCAAACTCTCCTAGAATATTTAGAAATACTTTTTATACCCATTGCTAGGTAGGTAGACTAGATACAAATAGAATGTTGGTAAAGATCAACAGATGCTTGACTGACAGTCACATAGGTCAGTATGTGACTGATTTCTAATTAGTCCCATTGAAAAAATTTTTTCTGCAGCGTTTTATCAGGAATACTAGTTTTTGGGTTTTTTTTTTTTTTTCCCAAAGAGGAGGTTGTGAATTACATGCCAAAAGGTTTGGTCCCAAGCTAGGTTTAGGACATTTTTTTTTCTTTGCAGATTAATGCATTCTGAAGGGAGAGGAGTTGAGCCTGGCCATCATCCCATTGATTAAGAAGTCTTTCCTGGGGTCCTCTTGATCCTAGATGCTCTCGATACCATGTATGTAAAGACAGTGTTCAGAGGTCCGCTGTGCCCTTGCCTTCTCCCACCAGTTTGTAGCAAATCTCTCCCGAAACACTTACAGAGCCCCCACTGCGTTACTTACTATATTTTTTGATGTTGCTTCTAAAATACTAAAGCATTTCTACTCACATTTATTCTCCTGGTGACTTGTGGAAGACAGGTCAAGTATTATTCCCATGATGCAAATATGCATACTGGGTTTATAAGGGGATATGTGGCTTGTCTCAGCACACTCCACATGTTAGCTGCAGATCTGGTACCTGATAAAGCAACTTTTTCTATGTATATTGGCTGCTTCCTTTTCCCAGAGTCATTTTATAGAAGGCTCTAAAAAGGAAAACTTGCTGTAAAGTGGTCATATAATAATTAAGATAAATATGCTCACAAATGCTTAGTGTAGAGTACATTGTTCTTAGCAGGCCCTCAACTTTTTTAAAAAGAAAAAAGATGTATTTGAATTTTGAATTTGCTTTTCTTCATTTTATGGATTTAAAAAAATTATTCAGTATTTTTTGGGGCACTTAATATTTGCCAGGCATCACGCTAGCCCTGGAAATAAATCAAACAATGAAGAAAACATAAAAAAAAACGTTTTTTTTTGCATGGAGTGTACATCCTAGAGGAGGGAAGATAGAAAATAAGCAAATCTGACATACAGTGTTGATCTTAACGAGTATCTCTTTTTAACATTTTTATATTGTAGGTATCCTTGAGGGTCTTTCCCAGAATAATACAACACATATGCATAACATTTTAACATGCCTTGAAATCATCCTTACAACACTTCATTATTTCTGTTCTCAGTTTTTCTTTTTACTGATAAGAGAGTAAGGTTGAAAAAAGCAAAGTGAAAATCATCCAGTATCACAACTAGTTGGCTTCCCTGGTGGCTTAGCATTAAAGAATCTGCCTGCAGTGCAGGAGATGCAGGAGACTTGAGTTTGATCCCTGGGTCAGGAAGATCCCCTGGAGAAGGAAATGGCAACCCACTCCAGTATTTTTGCTTGGGAAATTCCATAACAGAGGAGCCTGGCAAGCTACAATCCTTGGGGTCACAAAGAGACACAACTGAGCCGCTAACCAACAACAAAGTTGCTAGATTGTTAAACTCTTTCAATTTAGTCCATGAAGTGTCTCCTGCTTTATGTCTCTCTCTCTCTCTGTGTGTATACTGCTTTTATTTATGTAGAAAACCTCTCCAGGTAGCTTATGTGGCTAAGTGTAGCTCCTTTTCCCATTTCCTGACCCATAACAACATAAATAATATCCCAAGTATTCCAAATGTCTTAGAAAATGGTCAATGAGGAGAACTCAGGCTGGTAGCAGAAAAGGAAAAAAACAAAAACCAAAATGGAGATCGTGGAGTGGGAAGATTTTCTTACAGACCTAATAGGGACTAGCAGTGCCTTTGAAGGTCTGTGTGCAGACACCAGAGGGATTGGTGGCGGGAAAGGCCTTGTCCCAATTTCAACAGGGACAGTGACTTCCTAGGGTGACACAACAGTCACCCTCACCAACCCACCCAATGATTTCCCCTTTGGACATTTTATACAAAAACTTCGAAGATAAACTTGTCAGTTTCAGGAAAATACTCATTGTGTCAACTTATCTTCCCAGCCACACTTCCGTCACAGATGTCTCAACTTTTAGTACTACGAAATAACCAAAAAATTTTTTTTTATTTTTTTATTTTTATTTTTTTTCGAAATAACCAAAAAATTTAAGTAGCAATCAGAATGAGTGTGTAATTTTCAAAATTGGATGCTGTGTAAAGGTTTTGATTTGCATGCAAAATTTTCTAATAAAATACATCTAGCTTTTAAAACCTTCAAAACTTACCAACTCCACCTCCTACAAAACACTGATATTTACTGAAATTTTAGGCTGCTTTCTATTGTTGCTCTCTTAAAGACAAAGAAAACTTACTTTTTTCCATTAGAAGTTCCCCTTAATGTTATGTTGATAGAAGAATTGTATCCTCTTCTCTCTTAACCAGTGAAAAGCCCTTTCTTCCATACTCCCCATCCCCACCTCCATTTCTGAGTATTTCTAGCCTACTTTTCCATCTGTGTGCCTTGTTACTATGGTGATGGGCACCATAGAAATGGAGAACAAAGCGGATGTAATAAGCATCTCCTCCATGGTTCACAGTGCTAAAAAGGGATCTAGGTTTTTTCAGGCTTGTTCTTTATTGGTAGTAGAACTGGACCAACCCAACTGGGAGGGAGCACTGGGATTATGAGCTGATTCAGGCCCTGCTTTTCCCATTGTTCGCCTCTTCCCCAGATCTTTCTTTACCCAGAGGCATGAAGGTGAGCAAAGAGTAATGGGGGCTTGTGGGGAGGATGTAGTACAGAAATTAATGCCATAGAGTCACCGCACTGCAAAAGACAAATCTACTGAAGCATATTACATAGGAGGGAATCATGAACTGGTTTTAACGTTTACCAGTCATCAATCCTATTACCTGAGTTAGCATTGTTCAACTTTACCTTTGCCTTAGAGATTTGCCAGCCTATGTTTTCCTGCCTTCAAGATGCTTAGCCTGTTTTAGACTTTTTTAAAAAAATGAATACAAATTTATCTTAATTACTGATAGCTTGCAGTAATTGGTCCCATCTGTTTGAATTTTTTAAAATAAGAGGTTAAACTAATATATATACTTATTTTGCTTGTTTTAGAATTACAATTAAATATTTTCCCTGCATTGTAAAATTAGTATTTTCCATAAAATCTGGGCGAAGGCGCCCACAGGTATTTACTTTTATTTTTAATTGGAGGATAATTGCTTTCCAGTGTGTGTTGGTTTCTTCCATACAACAGTGTGAATCAGCTATAAGTATACATGTATCCCTTCCCTCTTGGGCTTCCCTTTAAACCTTCTGCATGCATGATCATTCTTTAATACATCTTCATGTATCAGATTCTTGGACACTCATAATGAGATACCCAAAAATTAAATAAAATATTCCAGCTGATCAGTTCCATCTTCTAGACAGTTATTTCTAAATTTTTTAAAATTATGTTTTAAGTTTTACATTGCTCATGTTTTTTGTCTGTGTTTTATGTACAAGGGAAATAATTTAGCACAGTGCTTTAGTATATACAGTCATAGGACATGAATCAAATTTGGAGCTAACCAAGCTGAACATTTTGTTTTTCTGTCGCATTGTAGCATGAAGGCCTGAAGTTCTTTTTGACTCTAAATTCTTGCTTCTTTGGTCACGTGACTCCTTTCTTTTTGCCTGATGAAATAGTATTTTGCCAATTTTATCTGCTATAATGGCTCTTATACTGATGTGAAAATAAGCTCGAAATCAGCCTCACACTTTGTGTGTTTTAAGTATAGACCCAGCATGGCCCTCCCTGCCAAAGTCAACGCTCCCCCTTTGTGTCGTGAGCAGAAGAGTGAGAGCGCCAGAGACTAGAGTGGGAGCTGGAACTTTGAAAATCAGCTTCTGCGATAGCAGAATTCATGTGTTAAAACCTACCCCTTAAGGTGATGGTGTTGGGGAGACAGGTGGGAGGTAGTTAAGTCACAGGAGTAGAACCTTCAAGAATGGGAGTTGTGCCTTTATGAAAGAGACTCAGGAGAACTTCCACCACGTGTGGACACAGAAGCAGCCCATCTGTGAACCAACAAGTGAGCTCTCACCAGACACTGACTCTTCTGGCACTTGATATTGGACTCCTTAGCTTCTAGAACTGTGAGAAATAAATGCTTATTGATTAAGCCTCCCAATCTTTGGGACAGCAGCCCGGATGGATTAAGACAGCTTCAAAACCTGAGTGTCTTCTGACTAGAAACGAGAGAAGACTTGGGAGAAGTAGTGTGGGTTCTGTGGGAAGAATAATGACTCTTTTTGCAGAGGAGAGGTCTGTGGAAACCAGGTAATCACTCCACGCAGGACAGCTCCTTGTTTCCCAGAAGGCTTGAAAACTGTGGGCATGTTGGGTAGGTTTTGTGGGGAGAATAGAGCTTGTATCTGCCAGGAGTTTCTCCCTTCATGGGCAGTTGTTCTCTGATGCCTCCTGGGAGGAGGGAGTATCCATTGCATTTGATATTATCATCAGTGAGAAGGTAGAAAGTAGGCCGGCTGAACTATTTCTATTTTTACAATCAAGCTGGCTTTCTGAGACACTGTGTCACTTGGCTCCCAGTTAAGGAAGATGTTAGGCAGGATAAGAGTTCACTCTCCTTAGTCATTTTGCTGACCTCTACATAGCTCTCCTCATGCCTGAAGGAAGAGGTGAATGAATGAATGCATGTTTACTGCTGGTCATTTTATTGAGTTGTCAGTCAGTCAGTTCAGTCGCTTAGTCATGTCCAACTCTTTGCAACCCCATGGAGTGCAGCACGCCAGGCCTCCCTGTCCATCACCAACTCCCGGAGCTTGCTTAAACTCATGTCCATCGGAGTTAGTGATGCCATCCAACCATCTCATCCTTTGTGGCCCCCTTCTCCTCCTGCCTTCAATCTTTCCCAGAATCAGGGTCTTTTCCAAAAAGTCAGTTCTTCCCATCAGGTGGCCAAAGTATTGGAGTTTCAACGTCACCATCAGTCCTTCCAATGAATATTCAGGACTGATTTCCTTTAGGATGGACTGGTTGGATCTCCTTGGAGTCCAAGGGACTCTCAAGAGTCTTCTCCAACACCACAGTTCAAAAGCATCAAATCTCGGCCCTCAGCTTTCTTTATAGTCCAACTCTCACATTCATACATGACTACTGGAAAAGTCATAGCTTTGATATGACCTTTGTCAAAGGTCATAGATAGACAGACCTTTGTCAGCAAAGTAATGTCCCTGCTTTGTAAGATGCTGTCTAGGTTAATGCTGAGCTTCTTTATATTCCCTTCAAAGATCTCTTTGAAGACTATGCACATTCTGGCTGGTCTTCTGAGTTTGCCAGTTGTGCTGACATAGATAAATTCCGTAACTCTGTCTCAGTTGCCTCATCTGTAAAGTAGAGATAGCCTCGTGGCGTTGTTGAGAGCATGAATAAGTTCATTGATATGAAGGGCTTAGTAGAATATGTAACATATGATTATCTTTGGTGAGCATCATCTTCCATGACTGAGTGTTACAATATGCTTAGTGAATTTGACTACTTCAGCCTCGCATTACCTACTTACAGGGGCTTCACAGAACACTGGGCTTGTTTTGTCTTATCTACCTAGGAGGAGCTAATAGGGCCAGTCCCATTTCATTTGTCTTTTGATGATTTATAATAAGTTGTTTCACCTAAGTAGGCTTTAGATGGACATTTTTCTGGTTATTTTTATTTTTTTTATTGGAGGCTACTGTGTGGATCACAATAAACTGTGGAACATTCTGAAAGAAATGGGAATACCAGACCACCTGACCTGCCTGTTGAGAAACCTGTATGCAGGTCAGGAAGCAACAGTCAGAACTGTACATGGAACAACAGACTGGTTCCAAATAGGAAAAGGAGTACGTCAAGGTTGTATATTGTCACCTTCCTTATTTAACTTATATGCAGAGTACATCATGAGGAACGCTGGGCTGGAAGAAGCACAAACTGGAATCAAGATTGCTGGGAGAAATATCAATAATCTCAGATACGCAGATGACACTACCCTTATGGCAGAAAGTGAAGAGGAACTCAAAAGCCTCTTGATGAAAGTGAAGGAGGAGAGTGAAAAGGTTGGCTTGAAGCTCAACATTCAGAAAACAAAGATCATGGCATCTGGTCCCATCACTTCATGGGAAATAGATGGGAAAACAGTGGAAACAGTGTCAAACTTTATTTTTTGGGGCTCCAAAATCACTGCGGATGCTGATTGTAGCCATGAAATTAAAAGACGCTTACTCCTTGGAAGGAAAGTTATGACCAACCTAGATAGCATATTGAAAAGCAGAGACATTACTTTGCCAACCAGTGTCCGTCTAGTCAAGGCTATGGTTTTTCCTGTGGTCATGTATGGATGTGAGAGTTGGACTGTGAAGAAAGCTGATCGCCGAAGAATTGATGCTTTTGAACTGTGGTGTTGGAGAAGACTCTTGAGAGTCCCTTGTACTGCAAGGAGATCCAACCAGTCCATTCTAAAGGAGATCAGTCCTGGGTGTTCATTGGAAGGACTGATGCTAAAGCTGAAACTGCAATACTTTGGCCACCTCATGCGATGAGTTGACTCACTGGAAAAGACTCTGATGCTGGGAAAGGTTGGGGGCGGGAGGAGAAGGGGACGACAGAGAATGAGATGGCTGGATGGCCTCACCGACTCTGTGGACATGAGTTTGAGTGAACTCCGGGAGTTGGTGATGGACAGGGAGGCCTGGCGTGCTATGATTCATGGGGTCGCGGAGAGTCGGACACGACTGAGTGACTGAACTGAACTGAACTGAATTATTTTACAATATTATATTGGTTGGTTTTGCCATACATTGACATGAATCCGCCCCTGGTGTACATGAGTTCCCCTTCCTGAACCCCCCTCCCACCTCCCTCCTCCCTTTATCCTCCTTCTGGGTCATCCCCGCACACCAGCCCCGAGCATCCTGTAACATGCATCGACCCTGAACTGGCGATTCGTTTCACATATGACAACATACATGTTTCAATGCCATTCTCCCAAATCATCCCACCCTCACCCTCTCCCACAGAGCCCCAAAGACTGACTGTTCTATACATCTGTGTCTCTTTTGCTGTCTCATATACATAGGTTATCATTTACATCTTTCTAAATTCCATATATATGCATTAGTATACTGTATTGGTGTTTTTCTTTCTGGCTTACTTCACTCTGTATAATAGGCTCTAGTTTCATCCACCTCATTAGAACTGATTCAAATGCATTCTTTTTAATGGCTGAATAATACTCCATTGTGTATATGTACCAAAGCTTTCTTATCCATTCGTCTGCAGATGGACATCTAGGTTGCTTCCATGTCCTGGCTATTATAAACAGTGCTGCGATGAACATTGGAGTACATGTGTCTCTTTCAATTCTGATTTCCTCGGTGTGTATGCCCAGGATCTGGTTATTTTTAGATTCAAATTACTTAAGCCTTGAAGATTAGGCTTTTGGATAGTTATTGATTGTACAGGAACACTACAGACAAAGAATTTGTCTGTACAAAAAACACTACAGTGTTAGAAGAAATTATAGCTGTCCCAGGAGCAGATTGGAAAAGCCTGTAAGTCTTTATTTTAGCCTGAGATTTGTTCAATCTTCACATTCTCTGAAATTCAGCCTTGAATTATTCAGCAAATGAACATGTAACAAACTTATGGTCCTTCACATTTTTAATGCAAATTTTCTGTGATATGTAAACTTTAACTTTGAAAAGTCTTTCATGATAATTGATCAGCATGGGTAACAATACTGAAAGCCACATAAGTCTAGATGGTATAAAGTCCCCATTGCTGTTTGTTAGAAGCCTTGGAACGCCTTTGTTTCTTGTCTTGTGCATGAAGGTGACTGAATCAGTGACTGGTAGTTTCCTTAAAGCGTCTAGATAAGAGAGTTTATTCTAACAATATGATCTCATTTTTGAAAAGTGATTTTTTTTGTTTGTTTGTTTTCTTCAATCTCTGTGTGTGAGTGAACAGAGAATGAGTTTTAACGGTGCAGAGAGTTAGTTGGTGTGTGCAGTATAGGATGATGGGAGGGGAAGGGAATAGAGGAAGGGGGAACTGTTCTGTAGTTCTCCCTTTTGATTCTGTGTTTTTCCTCTCAAGTGAAGTCCTTGGAGATGTTACACATGGTGCAGTCTTACCAAGAAAAAAATTCTCTCTGAAAACATTTTGTTTCTTAATGAGATTTATTTTGGTGCTTTGTTGTCAAGTGCTGGGAATTTTGAAATGTTTTCTGTGTATTTCTGTAATTTTTTACCTAATAATCTCATTTGGGTTTACCACGCTTAGCAGCTGTTGTTTCTACCAACTATTGCTAAATTGTGTTAATGTTCAAAGTTGAAAAACCCTGTTTTCTACATTGGCCTAGATTATCCAGAGTTTTATAAAATTTAAGTCTTTTCCTCATTCCTTGTACTTTTCTTTTAGTTGCAAGAAAACTTATAATATTAATATTCTAATGGATGGTTTAGATAGGCTGAAGCTGTCTCTCCCAGGACTCCAATGATAGCTTGCAGTGTCATTTGTAGAACAGTATTTTTTTGATAAAGCTGTCTATCCTCTTTTTTACTGGAGGAGGGAGAGACCTTGATTCTATTGTAATTTAAATAGTGTTTAGTGTAATATGATAAGTGTTTGCAGTTTGATAGTAATGATTACTCTCTGGCAAAGCGAAAGGAATATTTGAGAAGTCAAAGGCTTTGAAAATGTCCTGCTGCTGCTGCTGCTAAGTCACTTCAGTCGTGTCCGACTCTGTGTGACCCCATAGACAGATGCCCACCAGGCTCCCCCTTCCCTGGGATTCTCCAGGCAAGAACACTGGAGTGGGTTGCCATTTCCTTCTCCAATGTGTGAAAGTGAAAAGTGAAAGTGAAGTCGCTCAGTCGTGTCCGACCCTTAGCGACCCCACGGACTGCAGCCCACCAGGCTCCTCCATCCATGGGATTTTCCAGGCAATAGTACTGGAGTGGCTTGCCTTCTCCGTGAAAATGTCCTAGGAGAGAATAAACTCAGAATTATAGCCATTTTAATGGATAATTCTGCAATTTTATTTGAAAGAGAGCATCAAATGTTGAATTTTGACTTTTCATTTAATTCAAGTAACAAGAAGTTTTATTAAATAGCTGACAATACATCTTGCTTCCTTTGCAGTCTGTTTTTAGAGATCCTTCACTGTGTCTGTTTTAATTATAAAGCAGTGGTGGGGGGTTGGGTTTTTTTGTTTCATTGATTGTTTTTGTCTTGTTTTTTTGTTTCTTTTGTGGCTGTGCTGCTCAGCATGGGGGGTCCTAGCTCCTCAACTAGGGATTAAACCCATGCCCCCTGCAATGGAAGGATGGAGTCTTAACCACTGTATCGCCAGGTCCCAAGGCAGTGGTTTTTGCAACTAGACTCTAGATATGCTTTTAAATTCCACCAGGAGTTAACTTTGTTAGTTCTGAATCTCATCTGACTTCTATTTTTCACATTCCCATTTCCCCTGTTGAGAGCTTAAATCTCTTCTCATGTATTCAAGATCTAAAGCAATAGTTGTCCTTGTTATCAAGTCAGATTTCCTAGTAATGATGTGTATCAACAACATGCTTTGTAATTACAAAGCCATCTTTGCCTATATAATTGCTTTTGATTCTGACAGTTCCAGGTGGCTCAGAGGTAAAGAATCCGCCTGCCAATGCAGGAGACACAGGAGATGCGGGTTCGATCCCTGGGTCGGGAAGATCCCCTGGAGAAGGAAATGGGAACCCACTCCAGTATTCTTGCCTGAGAAATCCCATGGACAGAGGAGCCTGGTGGGCTACAGTCCTTGGGGTTGCAAAGAGTCAGACATGACTGAGCATGTACGCATGCATGTATGGCAGTCTAGGGAGGAGAAGAGAGAGAAAATGGCTATAGTTAATTCCTATTTTATGGGAAAACTTCAAGAAGCCACTCAGTATAGCCCAGAATAACATATAAACAGTAGGACCAGAACAAGAACTAATTCTTTTAGCTCCATGTCTAATGTTCTTTCTGGCTATCATACTTCGTGGGCACACCCTGTAATATGCCATGAGATGTTTGTCATACAAGTAATTGAGTCAATATGCTGTGTGAGATTGGTGTACTAAATTTTTATAAACTTTCTAAAACCAGGTTGTTACTTAGTTCGCTTCCTACTGAGCGTCATCATTTCACTGTCAGTTCAGAGCAGTTTCCTGCTTTGCAAGCTAATGACATTGTGAATGTACAGCTTAGGAGGTCAGGAACAACAGAACAATAGTAAGAGAGGCGCCCAAGGAGACTTATAACAAAGTGACAGGTTCAGTGGAGAAGCAACATAGGAAGAGAGACCCAAGCCAGCCTCGTCGGGTGAGAGGATTTGGAAAGGCGAAGGGAGTGGAAGGGAAATATCTGACTGGAGATGTACGGGACAGAACTGAAATACTGTATATTTCAATATACAGTACTGAAATATTTGTGGGTGAAATGATGTCCAGGATTCACTTCAAAATTAATCCTGAGCATGGGTGTGATAAGAGTGTTAATTGTTGAAACTAAGTGGAAGGGTACATGGGACTTCCTTGTACTTTTATGTGTACTTTTGTATGTATTAGGGATTTTTCATAATTAAAAGCTTAAAATATAACAATGGTCCGTATTTTTGGACAATGAGTCGGCTGCCTATTTGGAATTAAGGGCGTGTTCAGAGGCGTAGTGGGAGATGATGTTGGAAAGGCAGTGTGGGAACAGAGTTGGTGCTGGGAAGAGTTGATGAAGTCTGGGTCTCTCTGAAGTCCAGACTTTCTGGAGTCCTGATGAAGGCCAGGACTCATCATGTTCTAATGGAGTCTCTGCCGAAGTCCAGACTCTCTGGAGTCTGGGTGATACTGGTAGACACCGCTTCATTTTCTAGACTTGAGTTTCACTTAACTGTGAACTTAAAAGTGGAGTTGCAGTACAGCCTGCTTCTTCATCAAAGAGGACAGCAGCCCCACTTGGGGGTTTATTTGGCCCCATCACATCTGACATTCCATATTCCACTCTGGAAAAAAGGGCTTTTACAAACAGAGTTGATGGTTGTGTGACAGAAGGTGTTACATCTTAGGAATCTTTCTTGTAGAACATTTCATCAATTTATGGATGTCTACCTCAAAAGGACTTATTTTTCCATCTACCAAGTTCCTCCTCTGCTCTTTTTAAAATTCTCTGTCCTGTGTGCCTAAGAATGAGCAGTAAAAGCGAAATAAAAACACTGCTGTTGTTGTTTAGTCGCTCAGTTGTGTCCAACTCTTTTGTGGCACATGTGCCTGACAGCCCGTAATTTCGCTTCCTGGAAGCAGCCTTTAACAGCGGACTGAGTTACACACAGCAGCACCGAAGTCTATAGAAAGCCAAACACCTTAGTGTAGCTTTCTGAAGCAAAGTTCCCTCTTCCTTCCTACTTAATGTTTCTCTGATGCTGAGGGAAAAGAGTTGAGAGAGAAATTTGATAGTTGGTTCTAATTTGATAGTATATTAAAAAGCAGAGACATTACTTTGCCAACCAAGGTCCGTCTAGTCAAGGCTATGGTTTTTCCCGTGGTCATGTATGGATGTGAGAGTTGGACTGTGAAGAAAGCTGATCGCCGAAGAATTGATGCTTTTGAACTGTGGTGTTGGAGAAGACTCTTGAGAGTCCCTTATACTGCAAGGAGATCCAACCAGTCCATTCTAGAGGAGATCAGTCCTGGGTGTTCATTGGAAGGACTGATGCTAAAGCTGAAACTGCAATACTTTGGCCACCTCATGCGATGAGTTGACTCACTGGAAAAGACTCTGATGCTGGGAAAGGTTGGGGGCGGGAGGAGAAGGGGACGACAGAGAATGAGATGGCTGGATGTCCTCACCGACTCTGTGGACATGAGTTTGAGTGAACTCCGGGAGTTGGTGATGGACAGGGAGGCCTGCCGTGCTATGATTCATGGGGTCGCGGAGAGTTGGACACGACTGAGGCACTGAACTGAACTGAACTGAACTATGGAGGAATTATTATTTGGTTTTGATTCAGTGGTATGATGGAGTTGACACGAGTTAATTATTATATTTTCAGGAATTCTGCAAGCCAGTTGTTAAACACAGCCTTCAAAAAACTACACAAACTTAAAGTGTTAAAGTAACACTCAAAACTTATCACTTCCTATTTATTTTTCTATAATTTGCTGTTATCTGTGCTCTTAAGGTTATTTATAAATGTATAAACTACTTAAGGTTATTTGCATGTAATGTATATGTAAAGTTCAAATTACCATACAGTTGGACTCATATCAGCAAGGTCTGCTCAAAATCCTCCAAGCTAGGCTTCAACAGTACATGAACCGAGAACTTCCAGATGTACAAGCTGGATTTAGAAAAGGCAGGGGAACCAGAGATCAAATTGCCAACATCCACTGGATCACAGAAAAAGCAAGAGAATTCTAGAAAAACATTTACTTCTGCTCCATTAATTATGCTAAAGCCTTTGACTATGGATCACAACAAACTGGAAAATTCTTTAAAAGATGGGAATACCAGATGACCTTACCTGTCTACTGAGAAACCCATGTGCAGGTCAAGAAACAACAGATAGAACTGAACATGTAACGATAGACTGGTTCAAAATTCGGAAAGGAGTGCGTCAAGGCTGTTTATTGTCTCCCTGTTTATTTAACTTACATGCAGAGTACATAATGTGCAATGCTGGGCTGGATGCAGGACAAGCTGAAATCGAGATTGCTGGGAGAAATTTTAATAACCTCAGATATGGAGATGACACCATCCTTATTGCAGAAAGTGAAGAACTAAAGAGCCTCTTGATGAAGGTGAAAGAGGAAACTGAAAAAGCTGGCTTAAAACTTACATTCAAAAAACTAAGATCATGGCATCAGATCCCATCACTTCATGACACATAGATGGGAACAGTGGAAACAGTGACAAACTTTATTTTTTTGGTCTCTGAAATCACTGTAGATGGTGACTGCAGCCATGAAATAAATTAAAAGACGCTTGCTACTTGGAAGAAAAGCTATGGCCAATCTAGACAGCCTATTGAAAAGAGAGACATTACTTTGCCAACAGAGATCTGTCTAGTCAAAACTGTGGTTTTTCCAGTAGTCATATATGGATGTGAGAGTTGGACCATAAAGAAGGGTTAAGTGCCGAAGAATTGATGCTTTTGAACTGTGGTGTTGGAGAAGACTCTTGAGAGTCCCTTGGACTGCAAGGAGATCAAATCAGTCAACTCTAAAGGAAATCAACCCTGAATATTCATTGGATGGACTGAGGCTGAAGCTGAAGCTCCAATACTTTGGCCACCTGATGGAAAGAGCTGACTCATAAAGACCCTGATGCTGGGAAAGATTGAAGACAGGAGGAGAAGGGGACGACAGAGGACAAAATGGTTGGATGGCATCATCAACTCAATGGACATGAGTTTGAACAAACTCCAGGAGATGGTGAAGGATAGGGAAGCCTGGTATGCTGCAGTTCATGGGGTCGCAAAGAGTTGGACCCAACTGAGCAACAACATGTATAATGTGTCTGCATAGTGGAAGTACCATATATATGCTGCACATTTCTTATCAACCCCATTGAAATTGGCAAGAACTACCCTCCTCCCCTGGCTAGAGAAGTGGTTGTTAAATACATACCAGTACACTCTTGGGTATGATTATGATGTTGTGGTTATGTTTTTTAGAAATTTTTTACCTGTTGGAGATGAGGACTGAAATAAGCCCGATAAAGGATTATATCTAGTATTTGTTTCAAATAATCCCACTGGAGTGGGTATCATGTTTGTTGTGTCAGAGTAATGGACACACAGGCTTCATTTTACTACTGCTCTCTACTTTTGTGTATGTTTCAAATTTTCCACAATAAAATGTTAATAATTAAGGAATGTGCTAAGTTGCGTCAGTCGTGTCTGACTTTTTGCAACCCATGGACTGTAGCTCACCAGGCTCTTCTGTCCATGGGATTCCCCAGGCAAGAATTCTGGAGTGGGTTGCCATGCTCTCCTCCAAGGGATCTTCCCGACCCAGGGGTTGAACTCATGTCTCTTAAGTCTCCTGCATTGGTAGGTGAGTTCTTTACCACTAGCTCCACCTGGGAAGCCCAATTTAGGAATATTGCAATATAAATAAGTTGCCTATACCCAGTAGATGGTCTAGTACCTGTCTATCCCTCAAACTTTGGTGCATCAAACATTGAAAAAATATGATTCTCTAATTTTAGAGCCCTTTCTTGTAACTGGTTGATGTAGATCATTGAAATAAATGTCTCTTTCTTATTAAACAAAATCAAGAAATCACTATGTACAGTTTACCATACCTGTAAGTATAAAGGAACCCAACAGAGCCCTCTATGACACTGAAAAGCTCTCCCTTCACAGTGGGATGAAAATGTACTTGTGGGATTGCAATCCTGTTTGCAGAAGCAGTTGAACAGATAGGGGAAAATGAATCAAATTATTGCTCAGAGGACTACTTTGGGCTATATGACAGCTGTGTACCCTCTAGATTTATTTTCAGTCTAACTGATTTGAGTCATTGCTCAAGAAAGGAGTGCTGTCAAGTGCATTGTCTTCTCTGCAGTTGATGAGCCTTTCTAAACATTGCCTTGCTGATAAAATTGATGTGTTTGGAATTGCTGGCCTATGAATTAAATTAGGCCAAATCCAATGACTTAAAGCACGTAGCCTAGGTTATGTGCTGACTATCTCACAGAGTGCACAAGCACAATATTTTTTCTAACGTATATCTAGACATCAACTGGATAATTTGTAGCTTAGAATACATCTATTTTTTTTTCTAAGTTTGAAGTCCTTTTTAATTTCATTCACTGTATGCATCTGGAGACTGGTGGTAGTTTTCTTCTTTTCTTTGATTGTATAATAATTCCTACTTACCAAATGCAGTTGACCAGAGAAAAAAATTTATGTAGAATAAGGAATGCAAGTGATCACTGTGATTATCCCATCAAGCAGAGTGGTGAGGAAATTATTAGGTTTTATGTGAGGGGGACAGGGAAGGGCAATAAGAACCTTTAGGGGAAAGTAGTCTATAATATTTATCTTGTAACTTTAAATTATGTGAGTTTCTAGGCTGTGTAAGAAATACAGGCTTAGACCATCCTCTGGATTTAACCACATACACCAAAAAAAAAAAAATTAAAATGTCAAGCAGTAAAAATAACAGATGTTAAACTCAGGTACCCTGGGGTCAGATTACCAAAAGGAAGTCTAGGTTGAAGCAGATGCTGCAAACAGGAACTGAGGTCAGGAAACAAGAAGTCAGAGCAGGAGGGTAGAAGAATCATAACTCCTTGTAAGACAGAGCTTGGCAGAGGAATCACCCGGAGAATCTGGGAAGGTATAACACTTGGCTACCATTTCTGCCACGTTCATTCTTTTGTACCAGTAACCTTCAATGCCCTACAGAATCTCACAATGATACAGGTCCTAAAAGAATTTCTTTGGAGTATATGAAGAGAAATCATGGTTCAAGATGAAGTTAGAATATGGAAATTGAGTAATGATTGCTAAGGAAAAACACACGTCAAGTTTGTGAAGTACAGTAATCACAGGACTGTGATATATTCACTCAGCAGTTATTTACTGAGCTCCTATTATCTGAGTTAAAAGCTAGAGAGAGACATGTCATTGAACTTTACAGATAAAAGCTTTGTGCTCTTGGAGCCTACTGTGCCTGGTGGGTAGACACAGAAAGTAGACAAAATAATTATGTAGTACATTAAACAGAGATAAATTACATAGAGAAGAACAAAACAGGAAGTATTCTTCAGAATTGGATTCCCCAAGGATACATTTCCCAATTCTATCAAAGCCAGCAAAGGAAAGATTGATATTTATAAATATACAAAACGTAGCACATCTGAAATTCCTTCCTGTTTCTGTTAACTCTGTTGATAAGCTAAATATATTCACTGTTTCTGCAACCAACCAGTAAATTCAGAGCACAAAATGAAGGTTAAGTTGCATGAGAGAGAGCAGCTTTTTTACACCGAAGTATACCATGAAAAGGGACTTCCCTGGTGGCTCAGACAGTGAAGCGTCTGCCTCCAATGTGGGAGACCCAGGTTCGATCCCTGGGTCTGGAAGATCCCTTGGAGAAGGAAATGGCAACCCACTCCAGTATTCTTGCCTAGAGAATCCCATGAATGGAGGAGCCTGGTGGGCTACAGTCCATGGGGTCGCAAAGAGTCAGACACGACTGAGCGACTTCACTGCACTTCATACCATGAAAAATCTGCCCTTACACATTTTGTTAGAGACTTGGCCATTCATGATCAGGAAGGCAGTGAACACCTCCAATGGGAGACTGGCAGTTCATATTTAAAGTCTTTCAATCCTGTTTACCTCCATTTGGGCAGACAAGTAAAAGTCACCTTAAGAGGCGTGTATGAGTGTGTGTGTTTTATAACATACAGACTTTATATTTTAGTCAACTTGATTGCCTTCATAAAAAATTAAGTTGTCTTATCTTTAAATAGAAATGTTCACAAAGGAAAGTATTAAGTGAACTACTTTTTATAGGAGATAGACTCAGTCTACATTTAGTTTTTAATTTTAAATAACTTATTTTTTCCAAATTACCAAGCACAAGCCTTTGAATCCAGCATTGGCCAGAGTCAGTGGCAAAAACAGTCTAACAACTCATTCATATGTTCTCCAATCCGCAGGGCTCCAGTTTATTTCCTACTGCCTACCTAAACCTTACCACCTAAAAGGTACTTCAAACTCAGTATTTTTAAAAAACCATTCTCCACTGACCAATTTTCACCATTTACCCTGGGTCCAAAACAAGGGTGGTCACTTGTCCCTGAGTCCTGGCTCTCCTTAACGTTGGGTTTGCCACCAGTCCTGATTAGTACCTGAGTGGCCCTAGGATGGTCTTGGTCCCTGTCTCCTGTACAATGTCACGAACCTCCGTCCAGAGTTCGTCATGCACTCTATCAATCAGATCTAGTCCCTTAAATCTATTTCTCACTTCCACTGTATAATCATAAGGGATTTGATTGAGGTCGTATCTGAATGGTCTAGTGGTTTTCCCTACTTTCTTCAATTTAAGTCTGAACTTCGCAATAAGGAGTTCATGATCTGAGCCACAGTCAGCTCCTGGTCTTGTTTTTGCTAACTGTATACAGCTTCTCCATCTTTGGTTGCAAAGAATATAATCAATCTGATTTCGGTGTTGACCATCTGGTGATGTCCATGTGTAGAGTCTTCTCTTGTGTTGTTGGAAGAGGGTGTTTGCTATGACCAGTGCATTCTCTTGACAAAACTCTATTAGCCTTTGCCCTGCTTCATTCCGTGCTCCAAGGCCAAATTTGCCAGTTACTCCAGGTGTTTCTTGACTTCCTACTTTTGCATTCCAGTCCCCTATAATGAAAAGGACATCTTTTTTGGGTGTTAGTTCTAAAAGGTCTTGTAGGTCTTCATAGAACCGATTAACTTCGGCTTCTTCAGCATTACTGGTTGGGGCATAGGCCTGGATTACTGTAATATTGAATGGTTTGCCTTGGAAACGAACAGAAATCATCCTGTCATTTTTAAGATTGCATCCAAGTACTGCATTTCGGACTCTTTTGTTGACCATGATGGCTACTCCATTTCTTCTAAGGGATTCCTGCCCACAGTAGTAGATATAATGGTCATCTGAGTTAAATTCACCCATTCCAGTCCATTTTAATTCACTGATTCCTAGAATGTCGACGTTCACTCTTGCCATCTCCTGTTTGACCACTTCCAATTTGCCTTGATTCATGGACCTAACATTCCAGGTTCCTATGCAATATTGCTCTTTACAGCACCGGACCTTGCTTCTATCACTGGTCACATCCACAACTGGGTATTGGTTTTGCTTTTGCTCCATCCCTTTATTCCTTCTATAGTTATTTCTCCACTGAGCTCCAGTAGCATACTGGGCACCTACTGGCTGTCTGAGGAGGCCTTACAAATAGCTGTGAAAAGAAGAGAGGCGAAAAGCAAAGGAGAAAAGGAAAGATATAAGCATCTGAATGCAGAGTTCCAAAGAATAGCAAGGAGAGATAAGAAAGCCTTCCTCAGTGATCAATGCAAAGAAATAGAGGAAAACAACAGAATAGGAAAAACAAGAGACCTCTTCAAGAAAATTAGAGATTCCAAGGGAACATTTCATGCAAAGATGGGCTCGATAAAGGACAGAAATGGTAGGGACCTAACAGAAGCAGAAGATATTAAGAAGAGGTGGCAGGAATACACAGAAGAACGGTACAAAAAAAGATCTTCAGGACCAAGATAGTCACGATAACGTGATCACTGACCTAGAGCCAGACATCTTGGAATGTGAAGTCAAGTGGGCCTTAGAAAGCATCACTACTAACAAAGCTAGTGGAGGTGATGGAATTCCAGTTGAGCTATTTCAAGTCTTGAAAGATGATGCTGTGAAAGTGCTGCACTCAATATGCCAGCAGATTTGGAAAACTCAGCAGTGGCCACAGGACTGGAAGAGGTCAGTCTTCATTCCAATCCCAAAGAAAGGCAATGCCAAAGAATGCTCAAACTACCGGACAATTGCACTCATCTCACACGCTAGTAAAGTCATGCTCAAAATTCTCCAAGCCAGGCTTCAGCAGTATGTAAACCGTGAACTCCCAGATGTTCAAGCAGGTTTTAGAAAAGGCAGAGGCACCAGAGATCAAATTGCGAACATCCGCTGGATCATGGAGAAAGCAGGAGAGTTTCAGAAAAACATCTATTTCTGCTTCATTGACTATGCCAAAGCCTTTGACTGTGTCCATCACAATAAACTGTGGAACATTCTGAAAGAGATGGGAATCCCAGACCACCTGACCTGCCTCTTGAGAAACCTGTATGCAGGTCAGGAAGCAACTGTTAGAACTGGACATGGAACAACAGACTGGTTCCAAATAGGAAAAGGTGTACGTCAAGGTTGTATATTGTCACCTTGCTTATTTAACTTATATGCAGAATACATCATGAGGAACGCTGGGCTGGAAGAAGCACAAGCTGGAATCAAGATTGCTGGGAGAAATATCAATAACCTCAGATATGCAGATGACACTACCCTTATGGCAGAAAGTGAAGAGGAACTCAAAAGCCTCTTGATGAAAGTGAAAGAGGAGAGTGAAAAGGTTGGCTTGAAGCTCAACATTCAGAAAACAAAGATCATGACATCTGGTCCCATCACTTCATGGGAAATAGATGGAAAAACAGTGGGAACAGTGTCAGACTTTGTTTTTTTGGGCTCCAAAATCACTGCAGATGCTGATTGCAGCCATGAAATTAAAAGACGCTTACTCCTTGGAAGGAAAGTTATGACCAACCTTGATAGTATATTAAAAAGCAGAGACATTACTTTGCCAACCAAGGTCCGTCTAGTCAAGGCAATGGTTTTTCCCGTGGTCATGTATGGATGTGAGAGCTGGACTGTGAAGAAAGCTGATCGCCGAAGAATCGATGCTTTTGAACTGTGGTGTTGGAGAAGACTCTTGAGAGTCCCTTATACTGCAAGGAGATCCAACCAGTCCATTCTAAAGGAGATCAATCCTGGATGTTCATTGGAGGGACTGATGCTAAAGCTGAAACTGCAATACTTTGGCCACCTCATGCGATGAGTTGACTCACTGGAAAAGACTCTGATGCTGGGAGGGATTGGGGGCGGGAGGAGAAGGGGACGACAGAGAATGAGATGGCTGGATGGCCTCACCGACTCTGTGGACATGAGTTTGAGTGTACTCCGGGAGTTAGTGATGGACAGGGAGGCCTGGCGTGCTGTGATTCATGGGGTCGCGGAGAGTTGGACACGACTGAGCGACTGAACTGAACTGAACTGAACTGGCCCTAGGATCCATGCCCATAAACTATTTTGCAAAGTACCTGCTTGAAAGAGTGATGGTACTTTAAAGTATTTGCTTTTATTCCCCCTTTTCTCACATTCAGTCACATCTTAGTTCAAACCTTCTTTTTTTGTTTTTATCCCTTGGACTATTGATCTGGTCTCATACATTTCCCCCTTCTAATGACTCCTCCCTGCTACCAAAGCAGCAAATACTAAATTTCTGAGTTTGAAATTTAACACTGACCAGATCATTTCACTTCCTTGTATAAAAATCTTCATGGTTCCATAGCATGGTACCCAAGTCTCTTTATGATCTGAACCTAAGTGGCCTTTTCACCCCACCTTCTTCAACTTTCCCACAGGGTTCATTCCCCAGAGCAATACTCAGTCAAAACTTAGCCTAGCCAAACCCCTAATAAAGGAATAAAACCTTTATTATGTTAGTAAATTATCCTTGATCAAAGTGAAAACGAAATTCACCAGACTGCTCATTGGCCTTCCAATGAATAATTGAATATTAACTCACACTTCATGATAAAGCCTTTCACCCAACTTCATTCCTATTTCCTTTCCTCATATCTCCCATCAGCCAATACTTGTCAAGTTTTTTTCTGTTGCTGCCTCTAAGTCGCTTCAGTTGTGTCCGACTCTGTGCGACCCCACAGACGGAAGCCCACCAGGCTCCCCCGTCCCTGGGATTCTCCGGGCAAGAACACTGGAGTGGTTGCCATTTCCTTCTCCAATGCATGAAAGAGAAAAGTGAAAGCGAAGGCTCTCAGTCGTGTCCTACTCTTCGCGACCCCATGGCCTGCAGCCCACCAGGCTCTGCTACTTAAATTCACTCCTGTTAGTTTCACCGACACTACCCCGTTTGGGTCCCCACTACTCAGTTATTGAATTACTACAGTAGGATCCTACCTGCTTCCCTTGCCTGCACTGTCTCCCCTCACTTCTCCTGTCCCAGGGGTCTCCCATGCCCCACTAGGTTCATTTTCCTAAAACAGTCCTTGCATTCTATTTTAGAACATATAGTGTTTCTCTTTTGTGAGTCAAGACAAACTATATTCTTCACTCTGGAATCTTAAGTCTTGAAAGTGTCTTTGTACATCATTGTGAAGTCATTTCCCTTTGGCTAGAAGACTACCATCCGTCATCAGTGGGACCTGCTGACTCATTGCTCTTCCTCACTCAAGACCTCCCTGCTCTTGCCCTTCCCCAGCTGGAATTCTTCTTGATCCAGCTCCATCTTATTCCCAAAGTCTCAGATATACATCACCTATGCTGCTCTCTCCATTCCCTGAACTCTTACTGTTGGCCTTTGTGAGAGGCAGCATTAATAGTGAGAACACCACCATATTTGGTGTCAGTAAGGGGATCAAGCTCCTGTTCACCATACATCTGACTTAGGCAGCTGTTTTTCCTCTCTAAGCTGGTATCCTTAGTAAAGTCAAGTGAGTGATTTAAGTGACTTATGGGAAAAATTACTCCATAAGCTTTAAAGCATTATGCAGGTGTATCTCACTGTTGTTTCAACTACACTGTTCAGTCCTTGATTATATGTATTTCTGTTCCCTATTCATTTTGTGTGTATTTCCCATCGCCCTAAGTTTTGAGTGTTTGAAGGGTAGATGTGAGATGAAATGCAGAAGTAAAATGAATTCCCATTTAGTGAGTGTCATTCCTTCTTGTCCTGTTTAGCCCACAACACAGCAGGTGTTCAATAAATTCTCCCCGTCAAGAAAATCCAGTGAATACAAACGTAAACGAAAAGGCACTAGAGTGGAAAGTACAGGGAAAGAGTAACTGGCAGACAGTGAGATGACCAGAGGAGACTGTCAAGGCCACTGGCCTGCCTCAGTACTGACGGACTTTATCAGCTTACTGGTGGGCTCATTAGACCCCTAGGCCGTATCTTTAGACAGGATGATAGAATTGCCTCATTTTCTTAGGAATAATACAGTTCTTGCATAGAATAGGCTCTCAAATGTTTATTGAATTCACTATCTACATAATTAATTATGCATCCTATTATATGCACACGGTTTATACAGGCATGTATAGTGCCCGTGGGTGGATGTCACTGACATTCATAGTTGGTTTTTTTTTTTCCTTTAAATTTCATTCTCGTGTGTAGCAGCAGTGTCTGCTTTGTCTACAGAGGAGCACTGGCCTATTTACCTTTGCATTGTGTTTGTGCAGTGTCTGACAGGGAGTACCTGATTCCTTGTTGAAGCCTAGCTTATTTACCTAAGAAATGTCTATAGAAATATTGCATTATTTTTATAGTAAGCTTAGTCAGATCCTGCTTAAAATTAAAAAAGAATAAAAGTAACTGTCAGTAAGTGGAAATTCCTTCTGTTTTTGCACAGGTATCTTTCAGCTGCCTCTTCCACAAGGCAGACCTCTAGGAATGAAGGAAAAGGTGCGGAGAGCAGGTGCTTACGATTCTGCTTGGTAGGGGAATATGATCTGTGACAAGTCTTGTTTGATAACACTTTTCTTGAACAATAAAAAGAATCATTAGATACGTATAACTCTTGTTATGTCTGGGTCACTGAGTCTTCATACTCAGTGAAAAAACAAACTGATCAAACAGTAAAATATGGTTCCTATTTTTAAGGAGTTTATAATTTAAAGTAAATCACAAGGAATGACAGAAATCTCGGCAAAACCATTAGGAGGGATTTGCTTGTTACCTTAGAAGCAAAAGGCACATTTCTCCAAAGTAAGTCATTAAAGACTGCGATTGTTTTCTTTTTTTTTTTTTCAGGACTGACTATGTATCATGAAAATGATAGCTTAACCCTGTTTCCATTCACCAGGCAGGTGGGTGAGCGCCCTCGTTTCAGATGAGCCAGCCCAGCTGCAGGAAAAGGCATTTGCATAGGAGGTTGAGGGGAATTACCAAACAACAAAATGAAGACTTCTGCTTTTGCAATTCCTCCTAGTACAACTTTAAATAAATTGATGTTTCCATAGGAATGAATTCTTACACGAAATCTTAATAGTGCTTCAGCAGATTCCAAATGTATTCTTTCATCTTACTCTGCTTTCACAACGTGATCATATTTGTTCTCACTTCCTGGTTTGTCCACACAAGCCTGTTGCTGGGGAATGTTTAAACAAAGTGTTTATGAAAGAAGGATATAGTTTTTAATGGATGTGTTTTGATTTGATGTAGATTTAGTTCCCATAGTAGTTTTTATAGAAATAAGATTTCTGATGCCTAAACTGGTAAATCAATTACGTAAAGAACACTTTTAAAAAATCTCTTTTGGCACTGAATTTAATTAATTTACCTTGTGGTAAAGTCTACAGAACTGTTTGATTAGGCACCGGTTGTGAAACAAATGAAATGTTGGCCCATGATTAGAGTAATTGTAACTTGATTTTAAAAAGAGATTTGGTTGCATGGTGAGTGACATAATGCCTAACGATTTCTCCAAAAGAAAAGCCCATATACTCTTGGGTGGATGGCTTGCCTCGGGCATGTCTAACACGGCCACTTGTGTATCTAGCACCATTGTGTATGTGTGTGTGTGTAATGACTGCTCTACTCTGTTACAACATTGCATGAAATATTTGGCTACTAATTCTAAAAGTATTATTTTTATCTCAAAGCATCTAAATTCTACCAAAGTATTCAAGTACCACCTAGTGTAGAAAAACTAATCAGGAATTTTCTTGGCAGTCCTATGGTTAAGACTCCATGCTTCCACTGCAGGGGCCGTGGATTCAATCCCTGGTCCAGGACCTAAGATGCCTGCGTGCCTCTTGATGCAGCAAAACAGTAATAACAACGACAGAAACTAATCAAATCCTTGTCTCCTTTGAAAACATCAATTACGACTTCTAGGAAAACTCTGTCCCCTCAAAATCTAATTGTTTTTTCCAGTTGCATCATTTTACTGGCTAATCTGAAAGCTTAATATTTTTAAGCGTAACTGCTTTTCTACTTGGTATTTCAAAGTCCCAATATGTTTTATTTTACAAGGTGACATGCTGTATACCCTAATACAGAATTAGGCTTCCTGCTGTCATCCTCAAATCCTTTCCAATGCATACTTCCTTATGCTTTCAAATTAATTTCCTTAATATATACTAATATGCCCTTGCATTTTTTTCCCATCATTCCTCTGCTCACATGCCATCAGTGGTTTCCTATTGCTTGTATTTTCTAATCTAAATTCCTTTTTGCTCTCATAAAAATACTTGACTATTAATTCTAAAAGTGATATTTCTATCCCAAAGCAATTATTTCTCAGGTGCCTGTTACATACCAAGGGCTGAGATGCATCTTGAAAAATTCTTAGCCTGACAATCTAGACTTTAACCCTAATCTACTTTACACTCATCTCCATTATTGCTGGCTCAAAAATTCCACTCCATCCGCACTAACTAAATTCCACCCCAGTCTCTTCACTAACTTCTGAAATATCCTTTTGCTTTTTATTTGTTCCGCATCCCTTCACATAAAATATTATGTGCCCCTTATTAATCCTACCTTCTATCCCTCATCCCATTACCTCCCATTTATATAAATCCTGTGCATTTTTCTTGGTCCAACTCATAAATCCTGTGCAATGGCTATTATTTCCTTAGCATACATTACCTTAAAATACAACTATGTGATCCATTTGTTTGATCTTTCTTGTATTCATGCTTTATTTACCAAAGCATAAGCTCCTTTTGAAGTTCATGTCTTGAGTCTGACACCTTTCTGTCCCCTTCAGCACCTGGGATGATGCTTTGCACCCAGTAGAGGCTAGGTCATGATTGTTGAGGGTACCTAGTGCATGAAAGGTGTGGAAGTCCTCCCGCGCTCTGAGCCCCATCTCTGGCTGGGACCAAGTTGGTGGCACATAGGACCCTCTTCACTCCTGTCTCTGTTCAACTGACAGTGACTTTGTTGTTGTCTTCCTTCGATGAGTAAAGACTTTCCACAATAGAAACACGCGTTGTTATTGGGTGGAAATAGAAAAATGTTATTTATCATGTATGGATTAAGGGGAAAATAATAGAGATAGGAAAAAAAGACACCATTAGCTTTCTTGGCACAATCTTTCTACCTTCAAGTTTGTTGCTGAGAAATAATCATAGATTCATTTGCTGTGCGCAGAGGGGAAACCCAGGTCACTGACCAAAGATGATACCTGTTGTGCTGCTCAATTTGTCACTGAGCCAGGCAAAGCCCCACCCTGATTTACAAGTCATGTATTAAACTTCCAGACAGCGAGTGTGGCTTCTGTTTCCTGGAAGCCATCACAACTCTAAACTTTCAGAGAGAGCATGGTTTCTCTCCTTTGCTAACACCCCATGAAGCCACAGAGTCCTCTGAGTTCTGAAGCCCAAAGCCAACCCAGTGTGTGGAAGCCCTACCACTCCCCTTCTTTGGAATGGGGACTACCTACCTGATTCCTGTTATTACAGTTCTTTGTGGGTTCTTTTAGAAGCCTGACCTTCCTCTTATCACCTCAGTAACCCCAGAGCTGCCTTGAATTATTCTTAGGACCATGCCTAAACTAAACCTTTTTCTCTGCTGACAGGGCTAGAATAGAGACATAATTTCGTAAAGGATTCTGGTGATTTGAAAATTAGATGATGCAGTGTTTGTAGGAAATGGTTCTGGGTTTTGCTTCAATCTAGGGGGAGGGAGGTTCTAATTTTAATTATTTTAATGTTCATTTAATATTTAACAGCAGTTCTGCCTGCTTAGCCCTGGGCATACAATGATGAGCATGAGACATGTAGACCTCCTAGAGCTTATTGTTTTAGTTGAAGAGAAATAAACCTCAATTAAATGATTACATAAAGGTATGTAATAAATGCTGTGAAAGCAAGGAATAGAAAACTAAAAAAGCCGGATGTGAAAGTCCTGGTCAAAGGTGTCCCTTAAGAAGTAACTTCTCTAAGTCATTAACTCAGGACATCCATGGCTTAAGTGACTGCCTGCTCTGTTTGGGCCTTGAAGGTGAACCTGACTTTCTAAGTGGACCACTTGGCACGGTTTCAGACTACAACTATTTTGAATAAGAATTAGCCCTCCTGTAAGACTGTTCTCATGCAATGTGATGCCATGAGTAGTATAATAAATACATGTATATTTGGTCTTTGCCTTCAGTTTATAACACAGAGCTCCAAA
Source organism: Moschus berezovskii (assembly GCF_049115385.1). Taxonomy (NCBI): domain Eukaryota; kingdom Metazoa; phylum Chordata; class Mammalia; order Artiodactyla; family Moschidae; genus Moschus; species Moschus berezovskii. Next base: position 68,051,216 of record NC_142463.1, read on the forward strand.
AATCCTTGGAATTTCCTGATAGAAGCATCTTTTGTTCCACAGGATGAGTCCCTTTTAACCCTACCCGAGTTAATGCAAATAGAGTGACTCTGGGGTGGCTTCTAGATGGGGGCTGATTGCCATAGGAACCAACCAGGTGATTAGAGGGTTGGAACTTTCAGTCTAGCCACTGACCTCTGAGGAGGGAGGAGGGGGTGTTAAGAGATTTCTAATCGCCAGTGGCCAGTGATTTAATCCATCATGCCTATGTAATGAAACTTCCAGAAACATGCCTAGACTACAGAATCTGGGAACTTCCAGATTAGTGAACATATTGAGGCTCTGGGAGGGTGTCATACTTAGTGCATGAAAGCTTCACACCCTCCGCCACCCTCCCCACACACACCTCCAAATACTCACCCTGTGCATCCCTTCCATTTGGTTGTTGCAGAGTTGTATCCTTTATAATAAACATGTAAGCATAATATGTTTTCCTGAGTTCTGTGAGTCATTCCAGTGAATTATCAAGCTTGAGGAGGGGGTTGTGGGAACCCCTGAATTTGTAATCACTTTGGATAAAAATGTGGGTCAGAGTCCCTGGGACTTGAGACTGGCATCTAAAGTAGGGGCAGTCTTGTGGGACTCTACACATAAACCTGTGGAATCTTGCATGAACCTAAGTGTCAGAAGAGGATTGCGTCGAAGGCTATCCAGTTGGTGTCAGAGAAGGTAATGTCAAAAAAGACGACTCACTATGTCTACCCTAAATGGAAGCCAGACATTTCTCTGCTGCAGCAGAGCAGCAAGTGGAAAGCAGTGTTTTTGACCACCAGCAGGCGTTAACCAGGGTTGCAAATAGGAAGAACTGATTTAACACCAAGGTGAAAGTGGACTTTTTAACTTCTGAAAAGTAGATGATATAAGAGCTTGCTTTTCAAAACTGACCTACTTCTCTCTTAATGCGCTTGCTCAATCGTTTACTTCCCACACCTTCCAGGGAAAACAGGAGCCAGAAGAGATAAGCAGTCTTGGCTGATAGAATGTTTTAAAAGGCCTCTGGGTTGGGCAGACAGGAATGGCTGCACTTCTTTGGCACTGTGAACCAGAGATTGTGGGTGTTATTTTTTTAATCTGTCTTTCTTTCTTCCTTCTTTCTTTCCTTCCTACCTCTCTCTTTCATCCCTAATTAACAGTATGAATGGTCCATTTTCAGTCGAATTTGGAGAAGACCCATGTACTTGAGTTATTGTTTTCTCACAGTGAAGAGACTATTGTAGTTTTGTGTTTTGGTCACATATTTCTACCTGGACCCCTGTGCCTTTTTAAAAAATTCTTTTTGACTTTGTAGTAGGACTTCGATGTGAGGAGGCATCAGTGACTCTGTAACACTTGCTGTTTTGTTTCCTTGGAACCAAGGTGGTATAAATAAAGCTCACTTCATGGGCTGTTTTGTTTCAATTTAGGATAGTGCCCCAAGGCCAGAAGCAGGATCCTCCTCTAAAATTACCAGCAAAAAAATTGGCTTTCTCTAATGGGTTCCCCTTTACATTTAGGTACACCTTTAATGATTGCAACGTGCTTCTGCAGTATTTCTTTATCACTATTATCAAGTCATGGGGGCAGTATAGATTGGCCCTATTTCAAAGCCTAGGACATGGTGGCCTGGACTAAGTGAGTGGTTTGCTTTAGCCCCTGCAGATGGTGGTGGAGGCAGACGTGGGAATCGTTCCAGTGTACATTTTCCACTGTGAGCAGAGAAAACCAGCCCCTACCTCCTACTCTCACTTGTGGGTGGAGTGGAGGGTTAGGGGAACAAAAGATATGAATAAATAAAACGTGGGCAGTTTGCAGTCACCTAAAGCAGCTCCAGAACATTCACAGAGCAACACCTGTTCTCAAGTGACTGGTGATCACAGAATAAGGTCCAATCTGCCCAGCCTTTGGGGAAGGAAATAACAAGAGCTAATAAGACCACAAAAGGAGCTGGATAGCTCTCCTTTCCATGCTGTTCCATTGCCAACTTCCCTCCCACCCCCCTGAGGCATTATAATAACAAATAACCAAATCAGGAGATGATATGTTTTAAAAAGAGGTCTGTAGCTACAGTATGGAGTTGGAACTAAGGAAGTCAAGAAAGGAGGCTTTTCCAGCTGTCTTCCCCAAAGATGAGGCAGGCTTCATCCAAGGCAGTGGTAGCAGGGATGCAGAAGGGAATAGTTTAAGAAAAGAACCAATTGATTTCAGAGAATAGAGGAAAATAAGGTTTGGGGTTAGGTACGAGAGTTCTGGATGTTGCCATCAACCTTCAGCATCATTCAGCTGTCAGTGTTAATGTTGCTTCCAATAGTCAGGCACTCAGGAAGAGCAGGTTTGATGTGGGTGTTGAGAAGTGACAGGTTCAGTTTGGGAAATGCTAAGTTTCAGTTTTCCATACGTCTCAGTGTGCAGCCAGGAAGATAATGGGGAGGTGATCCTGTGGTTTAGGATTAGGGAGCTGGGCTTGTCATGTAGTGTTTGGGAATCATCTGCAGGGAGATGTGGATGATTCTTAATAGAGGATGTCCCCCCAGGAGAGATATACATGCGCAGAGAAGCTACTAGCCAGGGACTGAATCCTGGCAAACCCTGCTGCCTAAGGGATGATGGTGTTAGGACCCTTCCATGGTTCCCACTTACCTTTCTAGCTCAGTTAACATCAATGCTTTCATCATATGCTTCACCTGATGACCTTCCTTTCTTGCGGTGACCCAATTTTCCTCTCATTTTGGCAAGACCAGTTTATTAGTTTCTAATTGCATACCATTCAGTGTACTCTCCAAAACACAGCATTTACCGTCAGGTTAATGCTTTTCCTGGTCATATCACTTTCTTCTCTTAAAGCCCTGCTCCACTCCCATCACTCCAAAGTGGTCTTTTCAGATTAGGTCTCACTTAGCTCCAGCTTCAGTCAGTCAACTCACAGGATGGTGGAAATGCTGGGAGTCGGAGGGTCTATCATTTGGCTCTCTGTAACATGACAAGTGAGGGAAGTCGGGTCAGATGAGGTGAGATGACTTGTCTAACATATGATCAGTTAGGTATAAAGTAAAGAGTAGAAATTGGGTTTTCCCATACCTAGTCAGGGATTCTTTCTGTTAGGGCATGATGCCTCCGAGTCTTGATTCTTCCCTATGCCATGGTGATAGTTACTTTCCTTCATTTAAACATCCAATCTCATTACTACATTCCCCTCATCCTTCTTCAATATATCCCTGTGGAGAGGCAGTGCAGTTATTTCTCATTTTAAATTGGCTCTCATTTGATATGGACCATTACCTTTATTCACTCATGCCTTGAATGAACATTTCTGCCACACATAACGCAGAGATCAAGGAAGTAACAAGGCAGTCCTACAGAATTGTGTGTTATGAAAATCTCAAGGATTGATTGATTGACCACTCTAAGAGCCCGATAAGTATGTCTGCTATCATTAAGGCAAAGGATTGTGGCGAATCTTCTCTAACCACTTCTACACACAAACACACACACATACAATCTCTCCATCTTAGCACTAACCTCTCCCTCCACCCTGTCTCACACCCTATAAGGCTATCCTAGATGCTTTTCGCTGAACTGACCTCTTTATAAAAGAAGATTAACAGGAGGATCAAATACTTTCCAAATTCATCACAAGTTATTAATGGCTTTTATAAACACGTGGGTTCTTCATTTCTTTTAGGAGAAAAAAAAAAAAAGATCTCATATGTATGTGTTTTCCTAACTAGTCACTAGAAGATTTTTGAATGTCTTAGCTTCTTTATATATGGCTGTTTATCTAGTATAAAAGAGACCCATGCCTTTTCTGGGCAAATTAGTGAGATCATATCTCCCCCACTCAAATCCTTCCAATTAAAAGTAACCAAAAAATTAATAATGAAATATTTAGTGTTATAATAATTGGTGAATTATGGACAAAGCAAATTTGACATGGTATAACTATATTTTTATGTGTTGGTATGTTTGTACATGGGGGCCTGCTGTGTATTTCGTTTGTGTAATCCATTTATGCTCATTTTAAAGCAGTCGGGATTTCCCTGGTGGTCCAGTAGTTAGGACTCCATGTTTTCATAGCCAGAGGTGTAGGTTCAATCCCTGCTCTGGGAACTAAGATTCCGCAAGCTGTGAGGCATGGCCAAGAAAAAAAAAAAAGAAAAAAGAAGCAGATAGTTTTCCTGTTTTACATGAGAGATTTTTTTTGTGGTAAACTATATATAAAATAAAACGTACAGTTTTAACCATTTTAAAGTGTATAGTTCTGTGGCATAAAATATATTCACATCTGTGTGCATCTGTGATTATAGACTTTAAAACATGGCCTTGGGTGACATTAGCTGTATCTGACTTGTCTGCATCATGAACCTTGATTGGAAAGATTGGCATTGCTAGAACAAGTGGAGGTTACTTGGACAGGTTAACTTTTTAAAAATGTTGCATCACCCTGTGTTGTTTTGGCTTCACAATACTTGGTCTTCCCTATGTGTCATATATTAAATAATTGAGGTAAGTTACATTTATATTTATATTTCACAACACTTTGTAGTAACTGAAGTCATGTAATACATTGCAAAATCTGGCATGGAATTCACTAACTTGGGTGGAGAACCAAACTCCCTAACATCCAGTCTGGTTTCTCTTTACAGGGTAATACTTTAAAGGCAACCTTTAAAGAATTCATTTTAGATATACCTATTAGTTACCATAAAAAATTTCCATTGTTAATGGTAATTAAAAATTACCATTTTTGAGCATTTACTTCGAGCCTCCTGCTATGCTGAGCATTTGACTTTTGTAGTTACCTCATTTAATTCTGAAAATATTTAGTTCTTATTGTCATCGTTATTTTGCAGATGAGAAAACTGATACTTAGTTTATCTAAGATCAAGCACGTGGTGAATGACACAAAACTTGATCTTAACCATTCTGCTACACTCCCTTCCTCATAAGAGTGTCAGGTAAGATCTAGGCCTGACAAAGCAACTAACAGATTAAGACATGCAATAGCTTCTTTATTAAGTCATTCAGAAAGGTCATATTTAGGTGTTATGGCATAAATTTATTTTGTCGTTTTAATTGCTAAGTCATGTCCAACTCTTTGTGACCCCATGGCCTGTAGCCCTCTGGACTCCTCTGTCCATGGGATTTTCCAGGCAAGAATACTGGAGTGGGTTGCCATTTCCTCCTCCAGGAGATCTTCCCCACCCAGGGATTGAACCCACATCTCTTATGTCTCCTGCATTGGCAGGCAGATTATTTACTACTGAACCACCTTATTTTAATAGGAAAACCAGGAAGAAAAGCCATGTAAAACATCATTTAAATACAGATGAAACTTGGGTTACTCCTCTTGTCATTACAGGGATGAGTGAATGTTTCTCTATAAGAGGCTGTGGCAGAGGATGCACACCTGCTCCGGCTGGCTGTCATGCTGATCTTAATTACTTAATAGAGGCAAGCAGGATGGAGGGAGCAGTTGGTGATTCTGTTTCACTGGATGGAATACTGAGTAATGAACAGGAAAACTTTACAGATCTGATTTTTAGATTGTGTCTTTCAGTTTCTCTAAAAGATAGATTTAGGTTTTTTCTTTTTTTTAAGCATTCTCACATTCTATATAAAACTCCTTTTAACATAGCTCACTGGGGAGGCGGTGTAGCAGATGGCTGTTAGTCAGAGCTGGTGTGAATTCTGGCTTGCTTTGTGAGCTTGAGCCTGAGCAAGCTTCTTGGTTCCTCTCGTTCTCACCTTTCCCACCATTAGAGTTGAGACCATATTATCTACTCACTAAATGCACATTACATGGGAGCCTTCTCCTTTCCACCTCCCACCGCCTTTCTCCATTCAGCAGACCGTTGCTGAGAATCTTGTGTGTTAGCCCCTCTCCTGCACGTGAACTCTTCTAAGAGCTCATAGTGAGAGGCGGGAAGGCATCTGACCAGCTCTTGGTGATGCAGTTCAATAGCAGCGGTATAACACTCAGCCCCTGCCTCAATGCTGAAGAAGCAGCAGGTACGGAACCACTCCCTGTTTTGGGGAGTGAGTGGGTAGCAGTGTTTGCTTTAAACATCTTCTGTGTTGAATGTTTAGTGGCCATTCAGTACTTGGTGAACCTTCAGTTCAGTTCAGTTCAGGCCAGTCGCTCAGTCATGTCCAACTCTCTGCGACCCCATGAATCACGGCACGCCAGGCCTCCCTGTCCATCACCAACTCCCGGAGTTCACTCAAACTCATGTCCACAGAGTCGGTGATGCCATCCAGCCATCTCACTCTCTGTCATCCCCTTCTCCTCCTGCCCCCAACCTTTCCCAGTATCAGAGTCTTTTCCAGTGAGTCAACTCGTCGCATGAGGTGGCAAAAGTACCTTATAGTTTTATATTTTGTGGTCGGAAATTAGCTTGATCTTAACACGAGTCTGATCTGCAGTGCGTGGCAATTTATTTTTGTCATTGGGTTGACAGTATGGTAGTGCAGATATAGCATTTTTTACAGTGACCACGGTCAGAAGTTACTGGTTTTATGAGACTGTAACCATCCCAGGACATGAATATTGTCAGCTTGATCATAGCACGCAGTATTGTGGAACTACAATAATTAGGGAGCACCTAATATGTGGCAGGCCCTGGGCAATGTCCTTCCCTTCCCAGAGCCTATGGTCTTGGGGGAAGGTGGACTGGGCATCAAGTGGGCACAGAATGACTTGGTGCACATTATCCTTCTTAGGTGGCAACTTGATACTTCCTTTGGCCCACGTGTTTTCTCATTGCCTTATACTGTTAATTTGTACAAAAGAAGAATTGTGAAGTCATAATTTGATAAGATATTAAGGTCACTTAAGAATGCTGTGGCATTTATCCAGCGATCCATCACTGATTCAAATTGACTCGCTGTCATTATAATGCAGCCAGTCAGGCTGAATTTGACAGCGCTTCTCTGTTCAGATTTGTGAGATGTCATGTTTGGTGAGTAAGTTGGCAAATATGAATTTTTCTCCTTTCTTTCTGAAGGGTAAAGGCTTAGCTTCTGCTTCTGAATCTCTGCACCTGTCAAGAGCTGATGGAAGTGCCTGAGGCTCTGTCTCCACTGCTTTACTTATCACCCTTCCAGGCCCACTGTACTCTGCGTGCACATATCTTTTAGAGAGCCAGGCCTGCTCCTCCTTGGTGCTTAACTGGGTGGGGAAACCTGATCTGGTATTGTTGGTTCACTCGATAATTACTTAGTATTTATGATGAGGGCAAAGGCAGGACTGAGGCATGGGAGCACCCTAGGTGGACTATTAACTTGTCACTCTGGGCAGGCTAATGATTTGATGCCACTTCAGCCTGCTATTCTTTAAATATTCGTTCACAACATTGTTAAGAGAAGCCAGGAGCTGTATGAGAGATAATAGGGTAGCCAAAGAGTGCCTCTAGTTCCCCCCTTTGCCAGGTCTCAGGATCTCAACTGACCAGAAGAAAAGTAGCAGATTCCTTGCCTTTTCTTCCAGCCATATTCTGTACCGTCCCTGAGAAAAGGCATAATATTTTAGTTTAATTTCACTAACTTTCCAAAGATGTTTGAACACCCCATTGATGAATTGGTACAGGGAAGCTGCCATAATATCTAGGCCCTAAGTCTAGCCTTAGAAGGAGACACTGGGCTAGATCCTGAGAATATAGGTAAATAAGATTCTGCCCCAGCCCTCAAGGAACTAGAGACAGTAACTTATTACGTGTTATAAAATAGCAGGAGAGAACTATTGTTCAGTTGCTCAGTCATATCCAGCTCTTTGCAACCTCATGGACTGCAGCACACCAGGCTTCCCTATCCTTCACCATCTCCTGGAGCTTGCTCAAACTCACGTCCATTGAGTAAGTGATGTCATTCAACCACCTCATCCTCTGTTGTCCCCTTCTCCTCCTGCCTTCAATCTTCCCAGGATCAGGGTCTTTTCTAATGAGTCGGCTCTTCCCATCAGGTGGCCAAATTATTGGAGTTTCAGCTTCAACATCAGTCCTTCCAATGAATATTCAGGGTTGATTTCCTTTAGGATTAACTAGTTTGATCTCCCTGCAGTCCAAGAGACTTTCAAGAAGTCAAGGGACTTTTCTAACACCACAGTTCACAAGCATCAATTCTTCAGTGTTCAGCCTTCTTTAAACCATAACTTTACATATCTTTGCTGGCAAAGTAATGTCTTTACTTCTTAATATGCTGTCTAGGTTTGTCATAGCTTTTCTTCCAAGGAACAAGTATCTTAATTTCATGGCTGCAGTCACCATCTACAGTGATTTTGGAGCCCAAGAAAATAGTTTTTCAGTTTCCATTGTTTCCCAATCTGTTTGCCATGAAGTGATGGGACCAGATGCCATGATCTATTAGGCTTCTGGGAAAGCAGATGGAAGAACAGTGAATGTAACTTGTGGAGGTCAGTGTGGCTCAAGGCAGTGATTCATGACAGTGATCCTAGGGCGAGATCATTGGTGAAGTGAAATACCCTTTCTTAATTTTAAGTAAATCTGGTATTCAGAGTTTGAATCTATCAGATGGATGAAAATAGGATACTTTCAGTTTACGCAACGTAAAGTGTTAAACTTATGGAATTGCACAAGGCAGGTTGAGTTAGTGTGACATTGCAGTGATTCTTACTATGTTGACCTGGTAGCTTAGATGATAAAGAAAGATTCATAATTCCTTGCTACATCTTAAAAGGAATCTATCACTGAGAGAGAAATTCTCTCAAATGGAAGGCCTTTCTCAGATTCTAAAATTTTATGGTAGGCCTTTGCATTACTACAGAGAAGTTTGTTTCCTCAGACTCTGCTATCTCCACTGATTAGAAGGAAATAAGAGCCCCTGGCGTCTCAGTTTTCAAAGTAAAAACCTTGGGACCTTTTGTGCTTTGTATCAGAAAGCTGGTCATCCCCTATTGTTCCTTAATCCACAGTCCCTTGGGAGTATTCTGTTTTGTGTCCCTGCCTGGGAGCTTTCTGAAAAAACCTCTTATTTGAGAAAGGGAGTTCTCAGTGTTTGTCATCTCCAGATCTTCCAGAATACATTTTTAAGGTTATCTTGGGATTGATTTTTTTCAGGGAAAATAAACGTCTTGTGTCTTGCCCCTGGGGAGAGTAAATGTTTTTCAGAGGGTAGATAAGGCCAGTTTTGTAACACTCCAGCACAGCGAGCTGGGGAACTCGCTGATGCTGCCTCAGCAGCTGGGTTTGTCACAATGATTGTGACAGTCCAAGTCCTATTTTAATCTTGCCTAATATGGAATATTTATTCTTAGAAGCATTGTGATTTAGTACTTTCACATTTCATTATTCCAGCTTGTACTGTTTGGTGCTGGGGAGGAAGAAAGGTGTTAACTTTTGCTGTTGTTTCTAAGATGAATTTGCGTGATTTGATTTTAGGCTGGATGAAGACACTGAGCCACATTTTGTTGGTTTTGCTTTTTTTTTTTTTTTTACTTGACAACAGTGGCTTCACTCTGAGATGACAAGCTGTCATTGTGAGAGAGTTTGCATTAAGTTCTACATTTGTATCTTCTCAGCAAAATACTCCAGTTTAGGTAAATGTGAAATGGAAAAGAGTAATGAAACTCATTGTTGAAACATGTTGGGAAGCATTCAAGCCAATTCAAAGAAGTGTGCAGTAAAGCAACAATGAGATTCTTTTCATATATGGAATTAGCAAAGACTTTTATTTTTAAAGATGATTCCCACCTCTGGTGAGGGTATTACTCATACTGTTCACAGGAAAGAAAATTAGTGTAATCTCCTTGGGAAATAATTTGATATATCAGAAGCTTTAAAATGTTTATGCTCTTTAGCCTACTACTGTTACTTCCAGAGGTCTCTGCAAAGGAAATCACATGAACAGAGTTACGTATTAGTAATAATATGCATTATTAGTAATAAAAAGAGAAAAATCTATGATTCAGTAGGGAAATGATTTTGTAAACTATGACATATCCAGGTGTGAACTGTTATGATTATAAAATGATGTTTAGAGAAACTACAACATCAGGAAAGCCTATGAGAAATGATGAGTCAAAAATCTCAATATCTTATCATTGAATTTTATAATGGTATAATTGTATAAAACTAGCAGGCCAGCAGAAACCAAAACAAAAATAAAACTGGAAGGAGAAAATGATCCTAAACATTAAGTCGTTTTCTCCCCAGGTTTCCCTATTTTCTGTAAGAAGCATAGATATTTTCAATGAATTTTTCTTTTAGTTAAGAGAAAACAATTTTCTTGTAGTGGTGCCTTAGATATAATGCTTATCTCATTCCTCATTAAAAATTTAAAGTTTATATTTTATGGCTTGTAAATTGCCATGGTGATGGGATTAAATGCTTAGCTTATGACGTGCATGCGTGCTAAGTCATTTCAGTTGTATCCAACTCTTTGCAACCCTATAGACCACCAGACCCTCTGAACATGGGATTCTCTAGGCAAGAATACTGGAGTGGGTTGCCATGCCCTTCTCCAAAGGATTTTCCCAACCCAGGGATTGAACCTGCATCTCTTAAGTCTCCTGCATTGGAGGCACATTCTTTAACCATTAGTGCCACCCAGTGATTTATTTACCTCCCTGGGTTTTAGTTGACAACTTTTGTGAGAGGTTAAAAGTGACCTCTCTAACAGCAGTTGCTTTATTAAACCCTTATCTTCTGTATGTTTCAGAAAGTTGTTATAGATGTTTGAAACTTTAGAACCACAAAAATGGATGAAATTGTCTGGCAGTTTGTGATGGATACAATGTAACAGTATGTTTATGATTTCTCTTTAGGAATTTTTCAAATAGAAACTAATTGCAGCCTTTCCAGTTGACCAGCATTCATAGGGTAAGATTAATATTCTGAATTGTGAACACATGGTAAAGATAATTACTTTTACATTGGTAGCTTGGGGCAAATAAGTACTGAATACTTAGTACGTAAAAAGATCACTATTCTTACAGATGTTTTGAGTAAAATCCTTTTGATGTTTTAAAACCAATTAAACAGAAAATTAAATCTGTATACATTTTGGTAAAATATCATCTTCCTATCCTTTGTTTATTTTGTATGTAGGAAAGGATATGTGTGTGTGTATGTGTTAGATATTTTTAAGTTTTTAACGTTAAAGATCTAAAGAATATAATAAATGTTTATGAGAGGCTTAGACTCCATGACTCCATGTCTCTATTTTTCTGATTTTTGTTTAAGGTAGCATTTTTAATGCATAGAATTGGTTTGCTTGGTATGTTTCCATAATAAAAAGATGGCCTAGCTTTCCTCGAGTAGGTAAGTCAGAAGTAAACAAGTCCCATCTCCTGTTGCTTTCTGCAAGCATCATTCATCTTTTATAGTTGCAGAAGTTTAATATTGAATTAGCTCTGTGGCAGAGCTCTTGACTTGGACATAATGAATGATTAATTTTTATGTATTAAATTGCATGGCTCACCAGTGTTCTGAATATGGCATATGTCTTAAAGCTGTGTCACCCAACTGAACATAGTCCTGGTAAAGCAGTGCTGAGGACAGTGGGCCTGTCTCCTACTGTTTTCTGAGCATCCTTCTTTTTACAGATGAAGGTAGACACTTGGACTTCTTGAGTATATCCACATTTTGCTGTTGAATTATCGAGTTCACTGTGAATTCTGAAAAGCTAATAACAGATCAACCACTTCTCTTCTTATAACTTCAGTGACTTTTCCACCACTCCTATACTACTTGTTATCTGAACTGTGTATCTGGCCTGCAGGTCCTCTGTTACTCTTACTTTCCCCAGGCTTCTGACACTGCAACCAAGTGTCCTCCTTTCTGATCTGCACACATCCTAGGCTTCTTGCACCTTCTGCTTAAGATGATCTCCCCCAATATCATCACATGGTTGGCTCCATTCTCATCTACATTCTAGTGGTAGTCCCTCTAAAGAGAGAGGCCTGCCCTGACTCCCCGGTCTAAAGTAGCTGTGTCTTCTTCATAGCTTTTCTGATTTTATCATGTGCATGTATCTGATTGTCTGCCTATCCTTACTACACAGTAAGGTCGCTGGGAGCCAGGATCTTGTCCTTCTTGCACATTTCTACATTTCCCTAACACTTAGAACTCTATTTGGCACATAGTAGACACAAGTCACTCCAGTACTCTTGCCTAGAAAATCCCATGGATGGAGGAGCCTGGTGGGCTGCAGTCCGTGGGATCGCTAAGGGTCGGACACGACTGAGCGACTTCACTTTCACTTTTCACTTTCACACATTGGAGAAGGAAATGGCAGCCCGCTCCAGTGTTCTCGCCTGGAGAATCCCAGGGACGGGGGAGCCTGGTGGGCTTCCGTCTATGGGGTCACACAGAGTCGGACACGACTGAAGTGACTTAGCAGCAGCAGACATTCTAAATATTTGTTGCATAAAAGACTAAAATCCTGACCTCTCCTTGACAAGCACTGCTTTCCTGTTCTCCGTAATGTTTCACCCATTGTCTTTGGGTATTTTGTTTGTATAGAACCAAATGCAGTGCTTATTTTTGGCCACCATCCTACTCATTTTGGCATTGAAATGACAGTGTAAGATGGTGTTGCTAACTCTCAACTATGCATGTCATCTCTCCACAATAGGATTTTAAATCCCATGAAAGCAGAAACAAGGCCTCATGTTTCCTTGGTATACCTTTGTAATCCTAAACGCCATGATTGAATGCAAGTAAATGTTAACTTTAGAGAAAGGGTTAAGACCAATGGCTTAATCATGTTTTTAAGTACCTAGAAATACTTTCTAGGTACTTAAAAATATAATTCTGGTTTGTGTGTCCTAGAGCAGGGGGAAAAAACTTCTCATTTTGATTTATTGTTTAAAATATTTATAACATAGAAATGTTTTGGACTATTGTTTCAGCTTCATGTTCTAAAACTATTTAAGAAAGCCTATTATTACTTAGGCTAGGTGGCCAGAGCAATGCTCTCAACTTCCCAGTTCTTTTCAAATTAGGCAATAAACCATGTTTTACTACCCTGTGACCCTAGAGAAGCTACTTAAACACCTCTGAAATTTAGTTTCTTTATTTGTAAAAAGTTAGACTCTGATCTCTATGGTTTCTTCTTGGGTTAAATAGTCTGTATGATTCTGCTCCTGTGAAAGGTAGGTCACCTGAGGAAGAATTAGAAGCAAATGGACTGATGACTGCTGTTGTCATTTAAAAGAACATGCGTGATTCCCCAGGGACTGAGTTTGGCTCAGCTTTGTGGTTTGCTGACCCTAGGATGATGGGAGGGGGTCAGGAAAACAGTTTTATAAACGATGAAGATGGTAGAGAAGGGTTGGAGGTTGCTGTCTGCACATTCTAGGAATTGTGTAGCCGCTGGTGGCTCATGCTCTACTGTTAATGAGATAGTAATAGGGCTGCAGCTTCTCTTCATTTTACACTAGATGATTTGGTATCTTACCTAAAACATCAAAGAATTGAGAGGTCTTTCTGAAAGCGCAATTACCATGTAAATTAAATACATGATGTGTTTCATAACCATCAGAAACAAGAAGTGAAGCAATGTTCCTTAAAGTTCAACAAATCCGATTTAATTAGGATTTCAAGAGATGGTCACATGCTCTCAATTGTCATATTCAGTAACTTTCTCCTGGGACTTCAGATGATTAGGGTAATTTTTCTAATATTTAGCATATCATTTGATTGTTTCACAGATCTCTTACCACTCTACAGCTTTGGATAAGAAGCTGCAGAATGACAGCTACCCGTCACTGTTCTCCTTTGGTTTCTCTGTTTTGACTATGATGTCAGATCCTCTGATTTCTGTGCTCCAGAAACACTGTGCTGCTCTTTTACCTGCTTCTCTGTCCACCTTTACTCTTCATTGTCTGATAGCCCTTCCTCATCTGATATGTTACAAAGGAGAGAGAGATCCTAGTCTTCTTTCACCAAATTCTTCCAAAGAATTCATTTCTTTGGCACTATCTGCTACTTAAATGCTCAGGACGTCCCGTGGTGGGTTAAAGATGGCTGCAAATACTTTGTGATTTTTTTTCCTGTCAAGAGATGGAGTCTGTTTCCCGTCCTTTTAAATCTGGGCTGGCCCTGTTATTTTTTCTGACCCGTCACATGTGGCAGAAATGGTATGGGGTAAGGCCGGGCCTTAAAGGGATTTGTAACTTCTGCTTTTGTGTGCTTATAATTTTCTCAGTTAGAACTCAGCCACCTTGCTGTGAAGAAGCCTAAACAGCCATGTGGACGAGTGGTAAGGCCCTTGGTCAGTAGCTGAAGCTGAGGTCCAGGCCAAGCAGCCAGCCAGAACACCAGCCCTGTGACTGAGGCATCTTGGACCTTCCAGCCAGCCCAATGTTCCAGCCAACACCATGCAAAACAGAAGAACTGCCTCTTCATCCCAAAGAGTCATCAGAAATGATGAATGGTTATTTCAACTGCTAAGTTTTGGGCTGGTTTGTGACATAGCAATAAAGAACTAAAATAAAAATTGGTGCCTAGAAGCAAGGTGTTGCCACAGCAAAACATCTGGCATTGGCTTTGAGACCAGGTAGCAGTGAACCTGAAGGGGAAGTAAGATTATTATTAATGGTGGCTGGAAGGGCAGAAAGGAAATTTATACTGGAGGATATAAAACAGTACCCTTGTTATGTATTGGCAGAAAACTTGACAAGACTGACACCATAACATGGAATATAGAAAATGAACCTAATCGATTTGTATATCTAGCTTAGATTTTCCTTCAGAAAATGGAAGTACTAATTGCCTTCTTAAAAACACTTATGACTAAAGTAAGAGAGAGATTAATTATAGAAGAAACAGTTCGGATTTTAAGTAAACTTTTAGAGGACTTATTTCCAATTCAGAATTTTCTGGGGTCATGAATAAAATTGTTCCTTATTCCTAGCTTCTCTTCCAAGCAAAAGGTACTCAAAGGTGAGATCCAGAGCAGCGCTAGTGCAGTAAAACTTGGTCTTAAGGTCGGAATAAAGGCCAGGGCACAGGTATAGGGCCCTGTACTAAGACTTCAGGAAGATTTAAGGCAGTGCCTCTTCTCAGCTAGATAGAAAGGCTTCTAAGAATCTTAAGGGTGTTGTTCCATAGTATTCCAAACATGATTTAGATGACAAGATCCTGGACTTTAAGCCTGAACTTGATGCCATAGTGGAATAAAACTTTGGGCTGAGGGCAGGACTTGGGAGAGGGTGAGGCTTTCATGTGAGAGGAATGTAAATCATTTGTGGGTAGAGAGTAGACTGATGTCTGCACATTCTTTGCCGTTCTTCCACTGAGAGGAGGCATTTATTCCCAAATAAATCTGGGCTGGTACATGACTCCTTTGGCCAATAGCGTATGCTGGGCATGACACCGTGATTTGAGCTGTGCCATAAAAGAACTGCGGTTTTCACCTCTCTGTTTGGAATGCACCATCATAGAACCCAGGCACCATGCTGTGTGAGGACACTCGAACAACCACAAGAAGTCTCACATGAAGTTCCAGTCAGCACCAAGTACCAGCCTGATGAATAAGGACATTTTGGACCTTCCAGCAATCTCTGTGCCAACCAACTCCAGGAAGTGAAAGAACCACCCACAGAATCACAAGAAATAAACTTATTTTTAAGCCACTAAGGTTTGGAATGTACAGACTAACTAGCCAAAATCCTTCCCATCTATATGCTTCCAAGATCTTGCTTCTCCAAGGAGAGGCTTAATCCCTTAGATACATCCTGCCTAACATGTGAACATAATACTCTTCTGCCCTATGCATTTTTGTACATTCAGTTATTTATTGTACAAATACTTATTGTACACCATATGCTAGAAATTGTGGGAGATCCTATAATGCCATAGGATCAGAATCAGAATTCTTTTGACCCTGCTTCTCCATGGTCCTCTCTTAGGATATTTGATGTTGCTAAGTGGTGTTGAATTTTCATTTACAGTGACTATTTTATTCACTGCTTCTTTTCAAATATATTGCAAAGGCTTTCAGTATTATTTCTGGCCCACATGATTGAAATAACCTTTCAGCTGCCCGCCTGTTTCTAATCCCTCCACCTTAAATCCATCCTGCAAATCTCTGTAGCTCAGTGACTCATTGTTCCCCTTCACCTGAAGGTTCCTGTGGTTGATGGTAGCTGTTACTTTGTAGTCTTTGGGAAGTGGGTGCGCTCTAGACATCTGAAATTTCCAGGAAGACTTAAAAGACAGGCGGTTTCCCCAGTTATTTTGTTGCCAGTCTATCTTGTGAGCTCTCTCCTCTGACCTCACTTCCACCAACTTCAAGAGTGGCATCTGGGTTTCAGTTTCTTATAAAAGTGCTCCAGATAGTTCTACTGTGAAACCAAAGTTGAGAACCACTGTCTTAGATTTGTGATTCTCAAAAAGTAATCTTGTACCACTAGCATCAGCATTACTTAGGAATTTGTTAAAAATACACATTCTTGGGGCCTACTGCAGACCTAATGAATCAGAAACTCCAAGAGTGGGGTTTATCACGTGATTTCACAAGCTCTCCAGTGATTTATGAGCATTAGTGTTAGAGAAACACTTTACTAGATGAATCCTACAGTTCCCTTCTAGATCGCAAAATTAGTGTCTGGCTAGTGATTCTTCAAGTGCTTGAGGAATGCTAAATAATTGTCATCAGACCTCTGAAGAGTGGTTCAGAGGATTATTTAGTATAAAGCAAAGGAGCCAATGAGTCCTGGACACTAATGCATTGTTTCCCAGAGTGAATTTAAATTTCAGCTAAAGATATGTTAGACCCAAGAAACATGATGAGAAGAGTAGGGCTAAGTATTTTGAAAGACTATAAAGTGATTTTTAAGTCAATTATCAGTGAGAGTAGTGTACAGAAACCCTATTTTGATTTGTTTGGCTATGTCCCTGCCTGGAGCCAGAGACAGAGATCTTTGAAGTAGCGTCCAGTTCTCAGCATAGAATGACTCTAAATACCATCTGATCATCATTTGTTTATTTTTTCACTGGTTATTTTGGAAATGCTTTCAAAGTAAAATTAGGACTAGTGGGAAGTAAAGACCGTCTAACTTGAATGTTGTTGTTCCAGTCTTAGAGACTTCGGGGTGAGATTGTCAAATGAATTCATGTGCTTTGAAAAGCTTTTATGATTTTTTAATGAGGTTTAAAAGCTAAAGGAATGGGATTAAGACCATAAAATCCTTTACTTTTAACATTGTTTCTTTGAACTGATTTAGTGCATTTGTATATTAGAAATAGAGATCTGATTTGGATTGAATCCTCATTGTTTGCAAAAATATGGTCTGGAAAAAATTTCCTGGACACACAAACAGTATTCAACTTTGTAACAACAAAGGACAGCTATGTTCTAACTCTCCAGTTAAGCACTTCAATTAGAAAAATTAACATCATTTAATATACAGGAATGCTTGAGACTTCATACAGCATTAAATGCAGATGCTGTATATTTATATAAAGTCTTAAATAGTTCAGTGGAACATGTTTAGTAGAAAAAGTTTAGCTGAGAAAGCAGATTATATAGTATGTAACTGGAGACAGTGCAGAAAGCTATACATTTATAGCCTGGTCTTTCCAAAGATTGAAATGGAACCCACTTACAGCGCAGATGCTGGTGTAAGTTGATGTCTTAGTTCCTTCAGGATGCTATACAGCAAACCATCGCAGCAAACATTTATTTCTCAAAGTTTCTGGAGGCTGGAGAGTCTAAGATCAGCAGATTCAGGGTCGGAAGAGAGCTCACTTCCTAGTTGGTAGATAGCCATATTCTTTCTGTTTCCTCACAAAGTGGAGGGGGCAAGAGAGCTCTCTGGGGACCCTTTATAAGGGCACCAATCCCATTCACTAAAGTACCATCCTTGTGACCTACCTCCCAAGGTCCCACCTCCTAATCCTGTCATGTTGGGCATTAGGATTTCAAAATACATATTTTTCAGGGACACAAATATTCAGTCCATTGTAGTGGGGGAAAGAGTTAAATATTCAACTTTTTCTTAGCTTTTGAAAGAACTGAGATTGGCACAGTTAAGTGGATTAAGTGGCCTCGACAATGTGGTCTGGTGTGGACGAGACTTGAGATTTTATCCTCAGAACCTAGGTTCTAGTTGTAACTATTTCTTGCTGTTCTTGTCACCTTGGACAAGATAACACCTTTGGGGCCTGCCTTATTTTCCATGTTTATAAAATGTAACGAATCATACTTATTATAATGGTTTGTTGTAGGTATAAAACTAATATAAGTGAAAGTGCTTTGACAGTAAGAAAACCGATATTAGATTATTGATAACAGATATTTATTTGTTCTCTCTCTTATTGATGAGGAACTTATCCAAGGAAGTCTAAATTAGTTGATTAGAGGAAAAGTTTATGATTCTTAAAAAGATGAACAGGAAAAATGATTTACACATAATTTAGAATAAATGTCACAGATTTGTAGTGAATTGTGGTCCTCTAACAGGTTAGTTATAGTAATCTCTCATTCTGATTATTTTAAAACCATTACTGTAGTTGGAAGTTTGTGATTCTATTTTTTTTTCTTCTTATGTCTAAAGTAGAAAATATATTTGCAGTCTTCAGGGAAACTGTGTTGTATAGTGAGTATTGTGATGGCTGGGCAGCATTTTAGAATTATGCAATAAATTCTCTCCTGGTACTTTACAGCTGCAGTGCAGCGGAACAATATGTAAAATGTTTCACACATCAAATGTCTTTATCATGCTTACTACACATAAATGCAGTTGTCTATTATATGTTGTCAGACTTGTAAAAATCAATTGTGAATAAGAAACTCATACTCCAGTGGTCCTAAGTTTGAGTTAATATACAGTTGGGTTGTCACACACTAACTGTGCTTTCTGGCCTGAAAAATAATTTGATCCTGGGTAGTAGTTATAAAGAAGCTTTTACACATGGATTGGTAAATCCGAAGTAAATTTCAGACATGCTAACTTTTTGATCTTTGAAAATGACAAGATTACAAGAGTATTGCTAAAAGTACCTTAAGTATAATTTGGGGTCAGTACTCTGAGCTGGATTTCGAGTACTTAATAAACCAAAAAAAGGATTGTATATTCCAGGCAAATATATGAGCCTTCTCAGCAACTTTTCAGAGGGTACATAGGCACTAAAAAATACAGTTTTCACACCCAACTAAAAAAACTTTTGTATGTTTTAAAATGTTCTCACATTTCAAACGAATCAGTATATGTGTAATTTAAATAATTGAAAATTATTGAAATAGATGCTAAGAATGACTTTTATTAACTTACTATGTACAAAACAAAAACCTATTAATGTAAAGGACAGCTACATTTAATAATATAATTTTAGAGAATTTCAGTCTTATTTCTGAGCTGTGTAAGTTATTAACTTGTAGCTATATTTAATGAATTAGTAGGCTGAATTTTAAGAGCACTGAGTCTCATTTGGATAGATGTGTGATAAAGTGCAGAAATTATATGATTTGACAGGCCAGCTGATGAATGCAAATAAGACCAACTGAATGAGCAAAATTAGAGTATGTAGACTGCCTGGAAAAAGCTAAGTGTTCACCCAAGTGTTGTAGCTATGGCACTTTAAAATATGTTATTAATAACATGTAAATTTCTGTAGAAACATCTCTATAAATTAAGGTCAGAGGCCATATATGATCTGGTCTGTGGATGGGGTCTTCTATAAGTAGCTTTGCCAGAATGTCCTCCAGTGTGAAAAGTAAACTGAGTTATGAAAATGGAGAGGGTCTCTAAAGACAGTATCTCCAATTTTGTTTGTTTGAATTATCACAGCTATTTCAAGATATCTATACTTTCTTTTAGAATGAAGACAATCACAGAGATGGTGTGTCTAAGAAATTTCAAAAGGTGTAGGCCTCCTGATTGAAGTACAGTCAACTTACTGGATTCATTTTTTTTCATTATAGTAAGTATAAACTTTTAAAGTATATTGTTCCGGCCAGTGTTGACTTGTATTCTTTGTTGAATAAATATTACTCTCTGTCAAATACCGTTATTGTTAAAGCTGTTTCTGTTTATATTATTCTATAGTTTATTGTGTAGCTTTAATGAATTTAACTCTGAGGATCTTTGAGAGAACAAATAAAGCTATAGACTTTGAGCTGGCAGAGCCCTTAGAGATGATCTCTTTCACTTTCTTTGTCCATTACAAGAAATTCCTTCACAACATCCTTGACAGATGGTCATCTTATTTAACTCAGTCCTGGTAGGGAGAAGGGCCTAAACTATTTCACAGAACTATTTCTGTGGATGTCCCAGCACAAATTAAATCAAAATACCACTTTCTAAAATGTGCACCCTCTTAGTTCTGCCTCTGGAAGAAATCCACGTATTCTTTAATCCAAGAGGTAGTCCTTCAAAAAGGTTTAAGGATGAATTCTTAGATTCCCCTAGTCATCTTTTATCTCAGCTGAATATCATCAGTTTCCTGCGTTCCTCCAAGGGAAATGGTTCATAAACAAGAAGCTCCTGATTGTTTCAGTGTCCAATTAGTCTTTAACCTGTGACTCAGCGTTGGGTTCCAGGTGTGATCTCACCAGGCAGCCACAGAAGGACTGTTGCCCCTTTATCTGAGTTCATGAATTAATATGGCCACAGGTTACAGTCATAGTATAGCTATATGGAGCATAAATATAGCTACATGTTGCATAATAGCTATGGCACAGTTAGCTTAAAGCATGCATTCATGTCAACTAAAATCCTTAGGTATTTTTCCCATGTTCACCCAGCAGTGTCTTCTGCCATCCTTCCCTCCCATCACATTTATGGTATTTGGGGTCCAAGTCCAGACTTTCTATCTGTTGCCTGTAATCCTCTTGTTTTGGGTTTTTGTCATGTCTTGACACAGTTATAATTAACTGCAGTGGAGTGAGGCAGAATGGGAGGAGTTGAGAGTTAGAAGGAGATCCACTAAACCAGAGTAAAGGAGGGAAGCCCTGGAGAGCTATTTAATCAAGTCATGGGTCCTAAGAGGAAGTTGAACCCATATAGTATGATGTTGCCTAGAAAGGATGCAGGTGGAAACTCGTGCTGCAGGCCAGTAGTTAAAATCAGAGATCCTGGGGTGCCCTAGCAAGGGGGAGAGCATGAAGGTATAGGGTTCAGAGTTGGATGGCCCGTTATATGTTAAGGCTGACCAGCCAAAGAAAAGTAAGGAGTGTACTATGAATACTTTTCAATATGAAAATGAAAAATCCACCTTGTTGTTTCTGAAGGCAAAAATAATAATAGCATATGCCCTTAATCATTTGTTGTATTAGTACTTTGCCGTCAAAACACTAAATACAAGAGAGTCCCCATAGTAGGGTGTTGTGACTAGGGCTTTCTTCCCCATCCATTTTTATAAGCCATCACCATTATGTGTCAGCTTTTAAGTATTCTAAGTTGGATGTGAATTTAAGTCACAAAGTTAGAGCTTAGGGGAAAAGGAGATAATATATTAAATCATAATTTTTCCGAACATAGATAGGATTGGTAGATCCTGCTAATCCTAAGGGATAATTTTATAAAGTAGTGCTTGCTCAAAGGAAGTTCCTGTAGTGGTTGAAACATAGCTCCTAGGCTGTAACCGATTCTCCAGCCTTGGAAGTGGGATGTGAAATAGAGCTTATTCAGACCATTTAGAAGGTACAACCTATGGTTGTTAGAAATCAGTAGCATAGGAACAGATTTTCCTAATGTTGATTGAAGAAAATTCAGTTTCTGGTTTTTAATAGATTAGCATGAAGTGGAGATGCAGGAGGAAGCTAGATAGTTGCTTCACGTCCTACCCCAAATACCTTTGCAGAGATCCAGCCTGGCGATCACCAAATATTCTCTCATCTAAGGGACTTTATAGTTCTCAGTTGGCATAGCCTAAGGTTTCAAATGAAGCCAGGAGACTTTGATACTTTTTGATCATCACCCGTGCCTGCCAGGTTTTGCCCCTGAGCTTAAGCCTAATTGGATATGTACAAACATTAGAGTTTAAGCTTACTTGGGGTACTTGCTTCAGTGGTTTTTCTTTTATTTTCCTCTTCCAGTTTCTGTCATCCTACAAGGGAAAGCCATGATTACACTAACAGAGCTAAAATGTCTAGCAGACGCCCAGTCATGTTATCACATCCTGAAGCCGTGGTGGGACGTCTTTTGGTATTACATCACCCTGATCATGCTGCTGGTGGCTGTGCTGGCTGGAGCCCTCCAGCTGACACAGAGTAGGGTTCTGTGCTGTCTTCCCTGTAAGGTGGAATTTGACAATCACTGCGCCGTGCCTTGGGACATCCTGAAAGCCAGTGTGAACGCATCCTCCAATGCTGGGATGCCACTTCCGCTGCCCCTCAGAATCCAGAACGACCTCCACCGACAGCAGTACTCCTACATTGATGCCGTCTGTTACGAGAAGCAGCTCCACTGGTTCGCCAAGTTCTTCCCCTACCTGGTGCTCTTGCACACGCTCATCTTTGCAGCCTGCAGCAACTTCTGGCTTCACTACCCCAGCACCAGTTCCAGGCTCGAGCATTTTGTGGCCATCCTGCACAAGTGCTTCGATTCTCCGTGGACCACCCGCGCCCTGTCAGAGACGGTGGCCGAGCAGTCGGTGAGGCCCCTGACCCTCTCCAAATCCAAGGTTCTGCTCTCGTCCTCAGGGTGCTCAGCCGGCGATGTGGATTCCAACAAGCAGTCATTGCCCTACCCACAGCCTGGCTTAGAGTCAGCTGGCATAGAAAGCCCGACCTCTAGCGTCCTGGACAAGAAGGAGGGCGAACAGGCTAAAGCCATCTTTGAAAAAGTGAAAAGGTTCCGCCTGCACGTGGAGCAGAAGGACATCATCTATAGAGTGTACCTGAAGCAGATCATAGTCAAAGTCATTTTGTTTGGCCTCATCATAACTTACGTTCCGTATTTTTTAACCTACATCACTCTGGAAATTGACTGTTCAGTGGATGTGCAGGCTTTTACTGGATACAAGCGCTACCAGTGTGTGTACTCCTTGGCAGAAATATTCAAGGTCCTGGCTTCATTTTACGTCATCTTGGTTATACTTTATGGTCTCACCTCATCTTACAGCTTGTGGTGGATGCTGCGGAGCTCTCTGAAGCAATATTCCTTTGAGGCACTCAGAGAAAAAAGCAACTACAGCGACATTCCAGATGTCAAGAACGACTTCGCCTTTATCCTCCATCTGGCTGATCAATACGACCCACTCTACTCCAAACGCTTCTCCATATTCCTGTCAGAGGTCAGTGAGAACAAACTGAAACAGATCAACCTCAACAATGAATGGACGGTCGAGAAACTAAAAAGCAAGCTTGTGAAAAATGCCCAGGACAAGGTAGAACTGCACCTTTTCATGCTAAACGGTCTTCCCGACAACGTCTTCGAGCTGACAGAAATTGAAGTGTTAAGCCTCGAGCTGATCCCTGAGGTCAAGCTCCCCTCTGCGATCTCGCAGCTGGTCAGCCTCAAGGAGCTCCACGTGTACCATTCGTCCCTGGTGGTCGACCACCCTGCCCTGGCCTTTCTAGAGGAGAATTTAAAAATCCTCCGCCTGAAATTTACTGAAATGGGGAAAATCCCACGCTGGGTGTTTCACCTGAAGAATCTCAAGGAGCTTTACCTGTCGGGCTGTGTGCTGCCTGAGCAGGTAAGCACCATGCAGCTGGAGGGCTTTCAGGACCTGAAAAACCTGAGGACCCTCTACTTGAAGAGCAGCCTCTCCCGGATCCCACAAGTTATCACTGACCTCCTGCCTTCGCTGCAGAAGTTGTCCCTCGATAACGAGGGGAGCAAGCTGGTTGTATTGAACAATCTGAAAAAGATGATCAATCTGAAAAGCCTGGAGCTGATCAGCTGCGACCTGGAACGTATTCCACACTCCATTTTCAGTCTGAACAATTTGCATGAGTTAGACCTCAGAGAAAATAACCTTAAAACTGTGGAAGAAATCATTAGCTTTCAGCACCTCCAGAATCTTTCCTGCTTAAAGTTGTGGCACAATAACATCGCTTATATTCCAGCCCAGATCGGGGCGTTGTCTAATCTAGAGCAACTCTCTTTGGAACATAATAACATTGAGAACCTGCCCCTGCAGCTTTTCCTATGCACCAAACTACATTATTTGGATCTAAGCTATAACCACCTGACCTTCATTCCAGAAGAAATCCAGTATCTGAGTAATTTGCAGTACTTTGCTGTGACCAATAACAACGTAAGTAAATCCATTCTTCCCCTTTTTTGGCCAGTCATTTGAGTGTCTGCTGTTGCAGTGTGTGGCGTCACTAAAGATAATGGACTTTAAGTCATGCTCAGCATCCTGAGCTTGGCCTGACTGCCACTTACAAGACATGTGACTGTGGATGAATTATCAAAACACTGAGAGTCAGTTTTTAATGTAATTTACGAGTTGTCATGGAGATTTTATGAGAAAAAAATAAAAGCATTTGGCACAGTTTCTGGCACGTAGTAGGTACGCAAATATTCTCTTTATCCTCTTTCCCTGTTTTTTAACATAAACATCACAAAAGTTATGGCAGAGCTTACTTTCGTTTCAGAAAAGGCTTAAGTACAATATTTAGAAAGTTTCATAAAATTTTTCAGCTTTCCAAGTCTGACATAGGAGAACGTCTTGTAAAAAAATTCTGGGATTGTGAATTATTCATAAGTTCTTTCTGTGATGCGGTAAGAAAGACTTGAAATCTCCATGCACGTCTAGAAAGACAATTCAAAATGAAAGGCCTGGTTCTATAATGCAGCACTAGGGCTTCTTAGAAGCTTTTTCCAGCATCCATGCTTTAAAAATGAACCATAATTTGCAACAGTAAAGCCAAATTAAGGAGAACTGAACTTAGCTGAAACAAGAAAAAACAGAATAAATGAGTAGTTTCCTAGGTTAAAATGTGAAGAAGAAGGAAAAAGACAAAAATCCTTTTGGCTGAAAGGACAAGAGAGTGATGGTAATATCCATATGGGAAGAAGAAAAAACCTGTCAGAAATCAGGTCTGCCAAAAGTTGAAAGTGACTCCCCTTTAGTTAAAATGGGAACTACTTTCTTCTACCCCACCCCAAAAGGTATTATCTCCTAGACTTTTTTATTTATTTTTAATTGAAAGATAATTGCCTTACAATATTAATTTGATTTCTGCCATATATCAACATGAATTAGCCATAGATGTACTCCCAGACTTTTTAATAGTTTATATTTCATGCTAAATATATCTGTGAACATGGAGTTGGCCAATAAACATATTGATCACCAGACAGTGTTTTTAGAAACCATAAATTGTTGGAAAAATACCAGAGTTGGGGAAAGAACAGAATTTATGCTGACTTTTAGAACTCTGGCTTCATTATATGTAGAAGGATAGAACCCATTATAAGATTATGAGGTTTTAAAACTCCTTTAAAAGTTAGCAGTGTACCTTAGAATTACCTGGAGGGCTTGTTGGAACACAGATTTCTTGGCTCCACTTCCAGGGTTTTTCATTCAGTAAGTAGGTCTGGTGTAGGATCCGGGAGTTTATAGCACTAAAAATCTCAGGTGAAGCTGGTGCTGCTGGTCTAATGACCATACTTTGAAAACTACAGGTCTAGAGTTTTAGCATTAGTGTTGCTTAATTATAAAGTTGATTAACATTTTGGTTACAGTTTTTCATTGTTAAACCTGTACTAAAAAATATAAATAATTATTTTGAAAGGTATTGGTTTCACCAAGTTGTTGTCCAATTAAATCACTCCATGGAGTTTTGAAAGTCACAGCTGATTAAATTGTCATCTAACCATAATTATCTAAGTGTATCAGCAAGTTAATGATTTTCTCTAGTTTAATGTAATGAAACTGAGACTGTTGGTACTGTTGACACTAAGTTTATTGACTTCTTTTGTGTCTGAAAGGGAGACTAGGTGTTAGTATCAGATGTATTTTGTCTTGAATAAGGAAAGAGTACTTGGTAGCATATGAAAATTCTTATGCCTAAGATAATTAATGGCCCAAGAACAATGCCGTCTTGGGCTGTGTTGTCTCAGAAGTCATAACCAGCAGTTGTGAGCATCCTCAGAACTGTTGTAATGACTACAAATCTTGGACTGGGTGAGAAACACTCTTCTCAGAACTGTGAAGAGACTTACCTGCTAAGGATGTGGTGAAATTGGAAGACAGCAGCCAGAGAGACGAAAGGTTCCTCTCTGGTGGGACAGTGTAGCCTAGTGATAGGAAGCACTGGGAATGGAAGGGAAAGAGAATAGTTCACACTGTTGGTCTTCAAATATTCAGAAGCCCTACTTAGGAAGGAAAGCCTGTTGGGAGTTGCTGTTAGTGTTAGAGCTCAGACAAGCAAGAGAAGAGCTCATCTTTCCCAAGAAAGCTGTCCAGAGACTGAATGAACATCTGAGAAGGGAAAAGTGATTTTCTTAATAAAACTGTCCAGATATCAATCGTCAGCTGCTTGGTGGGAATACTGGTAAAGGGAACTGAGGATTCATGTTTTATGTAGGAATTTAAGTAACTTGAAGGTTTCTTTTTGAAACCTTAAGGTTCTCACGACTATAAGGTAGACCAAAATATTTATAAAACTTAGAAAATAAAGCATCAAACCTGCCGCATCAATATTTAGATATGCTTATACTCAGAAACGTGAGTTGATTCCTCTTTCTGGAGTGGAGGTTGGTAAAGATTCCAGAAAGAATACTTTTTTAAAGACTTGGACAGTGTGTCAGATTCATAAGATGGAGGCAACAAATGCTAACTCTGGGGTTAAGCAGAAAAGACATTTATTGAAAATATGTCATGTGTCTCATTACTGAAAAGGCTACAAAATCAGGCTGAGGAAACAGGGACAAAGTTAGATATCAAAAGAAAAGCAGCCAAAATCATAGTACAAAAGTAAAATTAATAGGTACCCCGACACTGACCATACCAGCACTGAAAACGATGCTGCTGTTACTGTGACCCTTGCTCTCCCACAAAATCGGTTCTTCATGGTTTCTGCTTTATGCCTTTGGCCCCACATCTAAGCAACTGATAGAGTTTGTGAATGCTCACGGGCTTCCCATGTGGCTCAGTGGTGAAGCATCCGCCTGCCAATGCAGAAGGTGCAGGAGACACTGGTTTTATTCCTGAGTCAGGAAGATCCCTTAGAGAAGGAAATGGTAACCCTCTCCAGTATTCTTGTCTGGAGAATCCCACGGACAAAGGTCTCTGGTAGGCTACGGTCCATGGGTAGCACAGAGTCAGACACGACCAAGCAAACACACATGCTTATGCTCATGAATGCTCACACTCGAGCTTCAGGAGATCTGGAAACAGAAGAATCTGGTTTGTCAGTTCTCCAGTGGGAAGTGGGTGCTGCTGCC
Source organism: Moschus berezovskii (assembly GCF_049115385.1). NCBI lineage: Eukaryota > Metazoa > Chordata > Mammalia > Artiodactyla > Moschidae > Moschus > Moschus berezovskii. Next base: position 68,078,538 of record NC_142463.1, read on the forward strand.
CACCAAGAGCGCCATGAAGATAAGGTAGAGAATTCTCTAGACATTGAAAATGTTGGGCAGCCCCCAGATGAAAGACATTCACTGAGAGGACACTCCAGACTTTACTCCATGGGATAGTGATAGGTCTTCTCACAAAAAACATGAAACAGTTTTTAGCATGTTTTTGCGGCAGGATTCCTCAGAGCCTTTATCATATGAACATGCATTGTGCTTCTCAAAGAGGAGGATAGGGTGTGCAACATTTGGCACATGTATTTGAGCAAGGCGTTCTTTTTTATGGTAACTCTTGAGAGGAGTGTTCTGAGAACACTGATTGGGGAAATGTGGAAGGGTAGAAGTCATGCCCAGAAGATTGTCACTGGCATGCCCAGGTGTAATAAGAGATGAGAGCCTTTAGACAGTGGGGGAGGGGGGGTCCGAATGGAGACTGCCTTGAATTCTGGCAGTCTAGTTCAAGTTGAATCATTGGGTGGTAGCTAAGGTGAGGCTTGAGCCTGACAGTTCTAGGTAACCTGAATTGGTGCCTCCGAGGAGGCCCTGGTTGTGGCATACTCAAGGGTTGGAAGAGGACAGTCGAGAAACGGAACCCCATGGGAAGTTTTAATCAGTTATGATTTAGAAGTAGGAATATAGATTAAAAAGAGACTCATGTATGAAAGGAAAACTGTGGATCATTGGTCCTGAGGTCAGCAAAGTACAGCCGCAGAGCCAAATCCACTCACAGCCTAATTTTTAAGTGATTGAGGAAAGAAAAATAATAATACTTCCTCATATTTTAAAATTATAGGAAATCCAAATTTTAGCGTCCATAAATAAATTCCATTGTTCTCCCTGCTGCTGCTGCTAAGTCACTTCAGTCATGTCCGACTCTGTGCGACCCCATAGACGGCAGCCCACAAGGCTCCCCTGTTCCTGGGATTCTCCAGGCAAGAACACTGGAGTGGGTTGCCATTTCCTTCTCCAATGCATGAAAGTGAAAAGCGAAAGTGAAGTCGCTCAGTCGTGTCCAACTCTTAGCAGCCCCATGGACTGCAGCCCACCAGGCTCCTCCATCCATGGGATTTTCCAGGCAAGAGTACTGGAGTGGGGTGCCATTGCCTTCTCCCTAGTGGGCCTGTATTACCAAAAAAATTATACTTGTTATATTTTTCATTACATCACTTAGAAACATGTGAAAATTTTTTCTTTTGTTATTATAATTACCTACGTAGTATTTTCAGTTTTGCCATTTGGTCTGCAGAACTTTCAAGATATTTACTATCCTGCTCCCTTTTTTGTTTTTTTAAGATTTTTTATTGATGTGGACCATTTTAAAGTCTTTATTGAATTTGTTACAGTATTACTTCTATTTTTTTGCTTTGGGTTTTTAAGATCTTAGTTCCCAAGACATATGGGGTTTTAGCTCCCCTGCACCCCCTGCATTGAAAGGTGAAGTCTAAACCACTGGACCCCCAGGGAGGTCCCTCTTGCTTCTTTTGAGAAAATCTTTGCCAGCCTCTGTTCTAATCCAGTGCCCTCACTTTATTGATACTGAAACTGAGGCTCAGAGCAATTTGCCTGAGGTCCGAAGTTTCCCAGTGATGGATCTGGGCTGGACCCTCTGTTCAGCTCCTCCAGTGCTCTTCCTCCTGCAGCTCAGATGCATCAGTCCAAATGAGGCTCCGTGGGAAGCAGGGCTGTGTGTGGGTGATGGGGTGGGAAAGGGCAACCTCCAACTCTCTCCAGTGCAAAGTTAGTCAGACTATGATGGTGTTGGATGTGACCAAGAAGCCCAGGAAAGGAGGAGGATGTACTGGCTTTGCTCAGATCTTAAAAATGACTCCAGTTTATACCTCGGTCTTCCAGTTTCTCTATTTCTGCATTGAAATGCATTTTATAACTCACAGACATTTAGCCCAAAGGTGAATAGTGTAGAAGTCCCCTCTAAAGATCATTTATGTGGCAATGTTCCATGTTGGTTTTGACATTATCACTTAGATATGGAAATATTCAGCTTTGTCTCTTGAAATGATTGGACTTTATGGATTTAGGTTGGCGTGTTCTGAAATAGCATGTGTCAGTGGCCAGAAAAATAGGAAAGCTGACATTGAGAAGGATTCTGAAGTGAGGTCCCAGCCTCTGGGAAACAGGGAAATATTTAATTGTCAGTGTCAGCCATGAATACAGGAAGAGAACCATCCTCCCTTGGATGTTCTGAGGGCTTGAGTACATTTGGCTGAGACGGACACTGACACTCAGGAAGTGTGCGTTGTCCACAGCCTTTCACTCACTTTCTCAACAGTGACACTGCTGAGGGGCCCACCCCAGAGGCTCACTCTCATTGCCTGGTGAAATCCCTCACCTGTACCGGGGGCTGAGAAGAAGCTAAAATCACAAATTCAGAGGTCTGAAAGAAGATGAGTGAGACATGGTAGTGCTGATAGCCAGAGAGGACAATGGCTTAGGGTCTTCACCCAGTTAAAAAAATCAGTACAATTAAGCAAGATACCTGCTGGAGTCTGGAAACTTGACTGAAGAAGAGAGATTGGGATTCTTTGATGCAGCCCTGGTTAAGGCACTTTTCTTCATAGCAGCCTCTGTAGACTAATGATCTCCATAATTGTTTAATACTTCTCTTCCCCAGTAGACCAGTGCTTGTCAAAGGAGGGCAGTTGTACCCTGCAGAAGACATTTGTCTGGAGACATGTTTAGTTGTCACAGCTAGAGAGGGCAGTGGCACTGGCATCTAGCAGGTAGAAGTCAGGGATGCTGGTGAATGCACAGGGCACCCACACACAAATTATCCCACCCCAAATGTCCGCAGTGCCAAGGTGGAGAGACCCTGCGTGGGTCTTAAAGACCCATCTGTCTTGCTCAGCATTTTATCCCCAGCACCTGGTTGGGAGCCTGGCACAAAACCAGACTCTCAGCAGGCACCCACTGAATCCATGTGAGACAAGTCTGCCCTCCTTTCAGCCTGTTTGCCTAAGTCATTCCTTTTGTGCCAGCAGGCACTCTCAACCCTGAGCACATTCATTGCACAGGACTGATCATTCCCTCTACTTTGTACGTCACTGACCCTATTTTTGAGCTGCAGATAATGTCTGATCAGAAGGGGGTTACGTTTTTTTCCTCTCATTTTTCTGCCGTATCTATCCCGAAATTGATATATCTGTGGTTTTGTATCTGCATTCTTAAGGAATGAAATAAAAGGGTAGATATTTTCCTTTGCTTATACCACCTAGTATTTTGATGTAGAATGATGAGTTATATTGCATGATAGTCTTAGAAGCAGTGATCATTTGGTTTCTTTTCAAGGATATCCAGTACTGAATGTATGTATGAGTGATAGAGGAGGGGGCAGATTCCAACATAATAAGCCTTTTTTTATGCAGTCTGACCATCGTTTACACTGTATAGGGAATGTTTATCTTTTTAAAGTGATATTTCTGGAAGGCTCTGGAAGTTCCTGCAGAGAACTGGCTCAGTGGGGTTGTACTAGGTCATCAGAGGAGCAAGTTGAACTCTGGAGCGCCCCTTTCATCCCTCTTTCTAACAAAGCAACTTCTTGCACTAGGGAGCCTGCATTGTTTCATAGTTGCAGGGTTGCCTGGTCCAGACCTGTATAAATTTGTGAAGCATTAGAGGGTGGAGTATGTGCGGTCCAGCTTGGTCTGGAGCAAACTTGCAGTTCGGTGGCAGGATAAGAGCTGAGCGCATTGAGTATGCTAATGCTTTCTCTGGGTGTCTTTCCCCAATAAGCCCATTTCATATACACACTGTGGCTCCCTTAGAAACTCACATGCAACCTTCCCACCAGATAGAGGAGCAATTCAGTTGAGCATTTCTAGGTGTTGACCTAGTCACAGGCTATTGATCATATTCCAAATGATTTCTCTGTTTCATATGACTTAAAACTCAGGAGCAGGTAGAAGAGTTAATACTCGTGAGTGTGCATGTAGAGGAGAATGAAACGTTCATGTTTATACGATCACATCTTCTTGTCTCTGCTTCTGTCAGCATTTTTTTTTAAACCAGAAGGAAGTTTTCAGTCTATATTGTGAAACCCTAAGAAATAGCCTTGAGTCTGTTTTTGAGGTTATAGTTCATTACCTCACACAGTAAACTCTTTTTGAGGACTGTTAAGATTGATTTGCTTCTCCTGAGTTACTGGTTTGTAAATGAGTATGTAACTGATAGGTTTCCTTTGAGAGTTGAGAATTGCTTTGTTAGAGCTAATCTGTTGCCCACCCATAATACAACAGGGGTTTCGAAGTTCTTGGTGGCCTCAATCCTGACGCCAGAATGTCCTTATTCTTCCTGTAAGTTTCCCATCTACTTCAAATGTATCATCATTGTTATATGTACCTCTCTAAAATGTCTGGAAATGTTTTGGGGGAAAGGTAGGGGTATAAATAAATACTTGTAGTATAGTAGGCCCTCAAAAACCAGTTTTACTGGCTTCTTTTTTTTTCCCTTTCCAGATTGAGATGCTTCCAGATGGGCTATTTCAGTGCAAAAAGCTGCAGTGTTTACTCTTGGGGAAAAATAGCCTGATGAGCTTGTCGCCTCATGTGGGTGAGCTGTCGAACCTTACTCATCTGGAGCTCATTGGTAATTACCTGGAAACACTTCCTCCTGAACTGGAAGGGTGTCAGTCCCTAAAACGGAGCTGTCTGATTGTTGAGGAGAATTTGCTCAATACTCTTCCTCCTCCTGTAACCGAACGTTTGCAAACATGCCTAGATAAATGTTGACCTAAAGAGAGAATAATTTTTAAAAGTACATTCCAGGGCTTTAAATGAGAACTAAATTTTCTAAGTTATAAAGATGAACAGTGGATAGTTATCACTAACTATAACCAAATGTCTTATTATAATAAGGCAACTCAGTGTCTAAATTAAACAGGTAAAAAGTATTAACACTGAAACTAAGTTTTGTGAATGATTGATCTTTAACTTATGGAGATATAAGAAGTGTACACTTGGGTAGAATGGGGCCATGAAATTATTGAATCTCTACACTGCAGTTTTTATCTTTTGAAGATGAGATATTACTTACTTGCATACTTGTTTTAACTGACTTCCTGTTTTGATATTTATCACCTAGGCCATAAACTCATCAACATAAATTCCCTTGAGGTACACTCAGCACTGTCTTTGATTTATGTTCTTAAATACTTTTAGGCAGGATGCATTGCGCTTGGCAGAGTTCCTCCTTGGCTTAATTTTTACTTCCTGCCCCAGCTCGTTTGAGTCTTCCTTCACCTGGTTTTCTCTTAACAACAGTGATGAACCCTGAGAAAGTGCCTGCCTGTGGCCTTTGCACAGAACAGGAGGAGGGTATTTAGGACAAGTCATCCTCGTGCCATCCTGAAATTTTAATGTATCCTCTGCAATTTCTTCTTGTATATCATCAGAGCCTTTTTTATTTGCTACTAATTTTTATATCAAACGTAAAACATATAAATGTTTTCTATTGTGTAATCTTGGATTCAAAATCTGTGAGAATAGTTTTTGTAAGGTACAGAGAACACATCCTTTTCTTTAAGAACTTACTATTAATATACTTGGTTTCGGCTGCTCACGTTTGTGCGCACTTGGCTCCAAAATGTTTTTGCAGTCTGCAGCTAATTATTTCTGGATAACAAAAGCCTTGTGTTTCATGCCCTAAAATATTTGGGGGTTTCCTTCCAAGAGGATGGCCGCATCACCTACCTCTCTCTTCCCTAGCTGCTGTGCTATTGTACGGGTAACCCTTCTTAATTACTTAAAAAAACTGATGGAGGGGAGAGGTACAGATTTGGATCTTTAAAACTGATTTTCATACACTCTGTAGAAATTAAGTAAAAGTTAAACAAAGTACTTTCTTCTCCATCTGCATGATCTCTAGATAGGATTATAATGTGAAACACAGCCTCTATTCATTGTTTAATATGGGTTCTCAAAGCTCACAAAGAAATAGATCTAATTAACTGAAATTCATCTCATGTCTTTATCTAACTTTTCTGGAATACATTTTGCTCTTTTTTTTAAATAAAGAGTTCTGTGTTTGGCTTTTTATTATCATGCATATTGTAAAATGAATAAAGCCGACTGACTCATTTTGGGGAAATGTACATTTTCGATGTGTTTTTCTCTGTGTCTAGGCATTGTGATGCCATTTCAAACTATGAAATAATCTATTAACAAAACTGGACAATAATCTCAACAAAACTGGAAAACACTATGGGTAAAGCGTACTGTAAACATGGAATTGTGATATATGGTATGTTTTTTCCCTTGCTTTGTCCCTTCCAGAAGGATGAAAATGAGTTTTTAAATTATGGCCAAATGTAGCTTCCCTCACCTGCCTCACATCTTTGAGCTGACATCCAGAGAAAAGAATTGTTCACATCAAATAAAATTTGAGTAATAGCTATGAAAAACATAAAACACCAAAAGCTGCCTAAAACACTGCTGTTTATTCTGAATGAGGAGGAACAATGTAAAAATGCAATTCTTACCAAAACTTGCCTTTAGTCAGAACACTCAAGCTCTCAGGGACCCAGGCATAACTGATGAAACTTTTCTTCTAGGACTTCAGAAAACAGATTCTGACTCTAGGTTTTTTGTTATTTTCAATCTTTTTAATGTGAGATCCTTGTCATTTTAATGTTTCCCCTCTGTGTTGCACAGTAGAATTGTCATGTATACCAATTCCAGTATTGGATAGGATTATCCTATGTTTGGGACATGAATATGATACATGGAAATATGTTCATTTTGGGTCATATAATTACTCGTAATGTGTATGAAAAATCTGATCCATTTTGATAAGGAAATGTTTTCAAAACAAATTTCAGATTTACTACCATTCCCCTGGGGCTTCCCAGGTGGCACAGTGGTAAAGAATCGCCTGTCGATGCAGGAGCTGTGGGTTCGATCCCTGGTTTGGGAAGATCCCCTGGAGGAGGAGATGGCAACCCACTCCAGTATTCTTGGCTGGAGAATCCCATGGACAGAGGAGCCTAGCAGGCTACAGTCCATAGGGTCACAAAAAGTCAGACATGACTGAGCAGCTAAACACACACACCATTCCCCTGACTGTCTACAGCCCCTCCTGGCTAGTCACCAGGTTCTGTTCACCTGCAAAAGGCACTAGCTAAATCTTCCTTATCACCTGTCTACATTTCTGGAAGCAAGTTACTATCATAATGAGTTTTGTAAGCTGCTTTCCAAACACAAGAATTTGGTTACTAGTGCAAACTCCTTTCTTGATGCATAATTTTTAAGTTCACATTTTTATTTCAATCCTACACACCACTGGCTTTGGGAATGATGTAGCACAGATGCCATGAACTCTGAGACCACCACTTAACATGCAAAACTGTGGTGTTTGCCAACTTTACTGCAATATTGGAGCAGATCTTCATTTTGGAAGAGGATTTTCAAAGAAGCAAATGAAGTTTATTCAATTATAATTTTGAGACTAGTTGACACTTGCTTTCCAAGAATATGTAGTGTATTTTCCAAAAAATAAATATGGATGTTATTCAGAACAAAGTTGACGACTTATGCTAGCCTGGATGCATTTTATTTACATACTCACACACAGATACACAATGATGAGCCTGTATGCACATTCCTGTGTGTACAAAATTTATTTATTTTGGATATGTGTAATATTTTTCCAAAGTTGCAAGTGGTTGTAGGTTAATGCTAAAATATTCTTTTTTATTCCTTACTTGTAATCATGGAGTGCTCTGTTCTCTTAGCTATAATATTAAAGTGAAAGTCGTGTCTGACTCTTTGCAACCCCATGGACTATACAGTCCATGGAATTCTCCAGGCCAGAAAACTGAAGCAGGTAGCCATTCCCTTCTCTAAGGGATCTTCCCAACCCAGGGATCAAACCCAGGTCTCCCAATTGCAGGCAGATTGTTTACCAGCAGAGCCACCAGGGAAGCCCAAGAATACTTATTAAAAGAAAACCAAATGCTCAGACTTGGTCAGCAACCCAAGTGGTTTTGAGCATTTCAGGTAAAGTGTAGTGAGTGTTCCCTCCCTAATGTACATCAAGGTCCATCTGTGTGGCACGCAGATAAGGTGTTTCCATTCTTCATCCTTCGTCTTCATTTTCTCCTGATATCACCATGTTTCACTGTCACTTAGCAGATGTTTGTGTTAAACAGGGTAAACAGAGATGCCAAGATCTCATTGTTGTGGCATAGCTCCAGTGTATATGCTGTGGGGAGCTGCAGTGAGTTATGTGTATAAAATTATTGTTTGATAGTGGAAATATTTGTTTCTGTTCTTTAGGTGTCTCATGATTTAAATTTTGTATGTCGAATTAAAATATTGCATAATATTGATGGGTTCAAAACCATTAAAATAATCAAACAATTATTCTGTGGGTTTAGTTTTATTTCCTTGTATTTTCAATCAAATACTCTTTCCATTTCACTTTCTTGTAACCTTGTCCCATCCACATAAGCTATTTTGTTTTCTGTCTCTGCTCACCCACCTCCTTAAATTGATATAGTAACAGAATATATTTGTGCTAGAGAACTTGAAATAATACTGGAGCATGTATTTATTTGGGGGGAAGCCAAAGCCTGTGATTATGCCTAACTGAACTGTTCTACTCAACCTATCCTTGCAGTGTTCAGAGCTGATCCAGTGATCCTTCATCCATACCAATATAACTGAGAGAATGAGAATACAACTGTAACTCCACTTTGTTTTCAGGATCTGTACACTGCATCAGAATCTGTGTTTATTTCTTTCTAGAAACAAGAGGAAGTCTGGTCTGTGGAGGAGTTATTTTGCACCCTGGTTTGAATTATGAAGACATTATATACATGAAATGGCCTAAACTAATAACTGTTGCAAAATGCCCTGGATATAATAATTTCTTCAGCTGTATCTGAAAGCTGAAGCAGTGAAAAGAAACCAATATCTGGTTTCTTCCTGCCTCTGGTCCATCACTTCTGCATCCACTGAGACTTTTCTACTAAGTACCTTTTGGTAATGAACTACATTTTCTTCGCCTTTTTAAAAATATGAACAGTTCCGTCAAATCCTAAAAGTATTAGCATAGAATATAAGAGCCAAAGTACTGAGTTGAGATGGCTTCCGACTGAACTGAATTCATATTTAAATTTTGCATTTGATTTGTATAATACACTACGGCTGAGAAAAACAATTAGGAAAGCCTCCTGCATGTTACATGTTATCTCTTAAAAGAGATGGTGCAATTTAAAAAATTCAAAGGGGCACAGAATTAGAATGGGTGTGTTTGTACATATATATATTGTGTATAAACCTAAATATTCATGCTTAAATATTTTTCAAGCTCTTCAAATGTTTCACTCTCAACAAAATAAAGGGCCAATTCTGAGAAGAAACATTTTCTGTAGTTAGCTTCACAGAGAATGCTAGCATTTGTTATTTTTTTTGTCATGTATTTTGAAACATGTACATAATTGGTTTTTGCTTCTGGTAATGAATTATTAGAAAATGTAAGATTTTGTTGTGAGCTGAATGCTTCTGGACCTCAGGTTTACCATGTAAATCTGAATTTTGGTGTTAAATCCCTCGGCCTGAGATTTAGTACTTTTGAGTGAACTTTATTGTTTTTAAAATAAAATAACTTTTATGTAATATACAGATTCAACTTTTATAATAAATAGCAAATAAAAACAGATTCAGTGTTGGAGGAAGTTGACTGGACTAATTTTACCTGTTGCATTTATCAGTGCCCAGATTCCGGAAGTGAGTCCCTCCTCTTCCCTGAGTTCCCTGTGCAGTTGTGTTGTTATATTGTTCACCAAATGATAGATTTCAGATTTATGTTCTGTAATTGTCTTCCAGTTGCTAAGTTATGTCTGACTCTTTGCAACCCCATGGACTGTAGCCCGCCAAGCTCCTCTGTCCATGGGATTTCCGAGGCAAGAATACCAGAGTGGGTTGCCATTTCCTCCTGCAGAGGATCTTTCTGACCCAGGGATCAAACCCACGTCTCCTGTGGCTTCCGCATTGGCAGGCAGATTCTTTACCACTGAGCTACCAAGGAATGGTGGTATGACTATCATCACGGTAATATGAGTTTTTAAACTATGCTACAATGGCCACAGGGCTCTGAAAACTGTTGGACTGATCCTAGAGTACACTGTGGGAGGGTATGCAGTCTGTCACTCTCCTGATGCATCTGTCCAACAGTGTTCAGTGTTCACCCCAGTGTTCATCACAAACCAACCCACCTCCCTCCCTTTCTTCTTCTTGGCTCCTGTTTCTCCATTTGCTGTTAGTTTAGCACTAACATTGACTAGTGGACCAGATGAAATAAAAAGTAAAAAACTAAGACAGGAGATGTTGAAGTTTAGGTAGGGAGAAGAGATGGAATTATCTGGTAAACCAGGTGCATAATAGTTTGAACTTTTGGATAGAAGACTTTCCCCTCTCTCAATCACATACACAGAGTTTCAGGAGCACATTAGGAAGCAGATACCAAGAACTTTTCTTTGCTGGAGGGCAGCACTTGATATAGACTGAAGCAGGTTATGAAGGAAACTAGATGGCACGATTTTCCCCTGGAAATGTACTTTAAGCAAGGCTTTCTCTCACCTCTAAATGCCTTGGGAATGGGAGTATGTTGCGATGAAACCAGTGCCTGACCTAAGGCATCACTGTGAGGTGCTTTGGCTGGGTCCTGTCCTAACAGCCCAGAAGGCAGTCACTGGCCCCCACAATCGTGGCAACAAGGGTGGCTCCGGGTTCTTCACTCCTTTCCACTTTGCAAATCATTTTTCAAACATGCTGTGAAGGGAGCCTAGCTGTGCAGGCAGAGGCTGCGGCCATGCTGTTGAGACCACAGCCTGATGCTCTGGAGCTGCCCCTCATGGTTGGGTTTCTGCCCCTTGTTTGGATTCTCTGAAATCCAGGTTCCTAGCTTGTTTTCTGTGTCCCTCTCATCTCTGAGATCCAGAGAAAAGCAGTTTATCCAAAGGCACAAAGCCAGAGCTTGAACTCAGCCCCATATTTACAGAAAAATATCTTTATGCCAAGGAAGGATCAGAAAAAAGTCATCTTTCAACATGTGTAGTCTCTTTTCGGAAAATATAAGTCTCTCTTCACCCTGTGTTGTCTCATTATGCTCCAGATGAGGGTTCTAAGTCCTAAATACCAGTACTTCTATAGAACAGCCTGTGTGCCACTGAGCTTTTCAGATTACTTCTCATATAGCAAATATACGTTTTGTGTGCCTTTTTACACAGGCCTGTTGTTGGTTTGTGTAGGGCTTCGGGCACATCATTTTTTTACTCTCTGCCTCCCTCTGCCGCTGAGAAGAGAATAAATCAAATAGAAGCTTGCCTAGTGCCTATCAGTTTCTCCTTGCCTGCCTCCCGAGGGAAGATCTTTAGAATTCAGTGGCCCTCACTTAATCTCAGAGACTCCATCTCAAATGAGATGCACTTAGAAAGCCCTATGCAATGCCCAGCACCAGGATCAGACATGACATGTTGGGTGCCTGGGCAGGAAACAATTCAGCAACCTTGAAACATGCTTTGAATGTTCATTTATTAGGTGTTTGGTAAAGATGGGGGAGCTGGTTTTCTACTAGTAAAAATCATGAAGCTTAAATAGGCTAATTATTTCCTTCTCCAAGAGCAATACTCTCACAAAAAAGTGAGGTAAAGCTTAAAGATGACTGAGCAGAGAGACAGGTGGGGATTGGGCAGACAGTGTAAATAAGTCCTCATAGTATCCCTATCAAACACCCCTACAGACAGTCTCTTCTCCCAGGCCTCACGAGCAGGCCCATCAGCTGCCTGGTCTCCCTTCTCTTTTTTCCCCCCCAGAGCATCCTTCTCTTTTGACCCAGCTCTTTCCCTTCTCAGATTTCAGGTTCTGCACCCTTCAGTGTCTCTGTCTCTGACTGGACCGTTTAGCGTTGTCCTAACCACATATTCCATACTTTCATAAATCACCCTTTACTAAATCCCAACTTTGAGAGTATTAAATACCCATCCTATCAAGGGAGATGTTTTACGTGTAGTCATCAAAATAAATGTCTTTGAAATCACAGTGTCCAGAGGAGTATGACTGTCAGCTGGCTCAACGTGCTTGCAACCCTAGGAACTGGAGGCAAATGGGATTTTACTAGGGACAGGATGGTTTCCCAGGTTCCTCAGGTTGTAGGTTTACCAGAAGAGGAGTAATAGATTTGGACTGTTGAATATAACGTACTGAATAAAATAGGATACATTTGAAAAAAATAAATAACTGTCTTTCAGTTATCAGGATTCTCCCTTCCTACAAAGTGGTTTCTTGTCACAATTTCAAATTCCAAATGATAGACTTATTCACTGTGCTGGATGGAAGTAGGGCCAATTTGCAGTCCTTAGGCTGGTAACGAATTGCATATGAAAACCCAAGTTAATTTGTCCTGACCTATTATCAATTATTCCAATAATATTTGGTGTTCTTTGTAAGTTAGTACCAAGGCAAATGTTGTAACATTAAGGGAACCAAATGCCACCTGTCTGAAGGGAGTTTCCCTCTGCTGCTGCTGCTAAGTCGCTTCAGTGTGTCCGACTCTGTGTGACCCCATAGACGGCAGCCCACCAGGCTCCACCGTCCCTGGGATTCTCCAGGCAAGAACACTGGAGTGGGCTGCCATTTCCTTCTCCAATGCATGAAAGTGAAAAGTGAAAGTGAAGTCGCTCAGTTGTGTCTGACTCTTAGCGACCCCATGGACTGCAGCCTACCAGGCTCCTCCATCCATGGGATTTTCCAGGCAAGAGTACTGGAGTGGGCTGCCATTGCCTTCTCCGGAGTTTCCCTCTAGTCTTTCCTTAAACTGGGTTAGGATTCACATCCTTGTCTTATGTGCCTATGTCTTAACGTGCTTCTATGGCATGTCCTAAAAAAACTACACAGGTCATTTTGGGTTTTAGAGAAGAGTGGTTCTGTTACCCTTTTTATAATAGACTGAACCAGTCTCGGGTAACTGCTCTGTAAAAAAGGCAATCCAGAAGAAGGAGCCAAGTGAAAAAGCATTGATTCAATCTGCATTCTGAGGCCTGAGGGAAATTCACTGGCCCGGTGATTCCTGGGCAGAACAATATATTATAGGCCTCATTAATGGCTTCAAACTGAGGAAAGATAAAAATCTAATCATTTCATCCCTGCTCCTACAGCTTGGAGTCTGCCACCTTGGGGGAAACATCGTATTGGGATACACCAATAACATCATTTACCTTCTGCAGATTCCCAGGTGGCAGCAGTGGTAAAGAATTCGCCTGCCAATGCAGGAGACAAATTCGATCCCTGGGTCGAGAAGATCCCCTGGAGAAGGAAATGGCAACCTGCTCCAGTATTACTGACTGGAAAATTCCATGGACAGGAAGAGCCTGGCAGGCTACAGTCCATGTGTCCCAAAGAGTTGGACATGACTAAGCACGTACCTCCTGCAACCGGCCAAATATTCTAGTAGGTTCTTCATGTGTGCTGTCTCAGTCCATCCAGCAACCTTATTTGGCGTGTTATTCCCAATTTACAGATAAGAAAACAAACTTAAAAATGAGAATTTCCCCAACATCTTGTGACTGTTCAGAAGAGGAATCCAATTTAACTTACAGGTCTGCAAAGCTCTTTCTACAGAGATTTAGGTAACCAGCACCCCAGATGAGCACTTCACAGTCTCACCCACCTGAGTATTTGAAGACTCATGGATCATGCTCTGCTTTTCGGAGTTCACTGGTCTCCTCTTGGTAGCTTTAAGCCTATTCCTTCCTCCTGTTCTATATCTATCTTAGTTTGTCTTCTCCTGAGCCAGTGAGTCACTTCCTGTCCATACTATTTCCCCCATCCTCTCCTAGGATCACAGAACTTTCCAGAAGAAGAGACCATGGAGATTTTTAGATGAGGAAAACCTAGGTGACTTGTCTAAGATCACAAGCCCACTGCCTGGGAGAGGTGGCACCGAAATCTGCATATCCCCAATTAGTGCTCTTCTCAGGAGCACAGGAGTCTGTAATAGCAGTCTCCAATCCCCAGGCCATGAACCAGAACCCATCTGTGACATGTTAGGAAACAGGCCACCCAGCAGGATGTGAGTGGTGGGCTAGTGAGCGAAGCTTCACTGTATTTACAATCACTCCCCATTGCTTGCATCCTTCTGATTCATGGGAAAATTGTCTTCCATGAAACCAGTCCCTGGTGCCAAAAAGGCTGGAGTGTGCTGTGCTGAAGTCGCTTCAGTTGTGTCCAACTCTTTGCAATCCTTTGGACTGTAGCCGCCAGGCTCCCCTGTCCATGGGAGTCTCGAGGCAAGAATACTGGAGTGGGTTGCCATTCCCTCCTCCAGGGGACCTTCCCGTCCGTGGGGTCAATCCCGCCTCCTGCATTGGCGGGCGGGTTCTTTGCCACTAGTGCCACTTGGGACGCTCTGCTGGTCTACAACCAGAGCCCCGTGGAAGAGCCAAGACTAGCACCCAAGCTTCCTCCCTAACTGCAAGTCCTATGCTGTCTCTAACAAGCTGCATTCACTTCAGCTATGTCCTGTATCTTGATAATAACATTTTCTGGGCACAGTGCAGTGCTGGGCCCAAAGCACTTGAGGCTCCTATTCCCACTTCACTTATCAGACAGCTAGGCTCTGAAAGGAGCCATCAATAATGAATCATTATTGAGAGCTTTTGAGTTCAATGGCCATAGACTTTATAAATGTGTTTAAAATGTGTTAAGATAGGCACAGTCTCCATTTACAGAAAAGAGAAGGCAACCCAGGATGGTAAGTGACCTGTTAGATTATATAGCTAGTATGTGGCAGACCCAGGTTTTGGACTGGAGACTCTAGCAGCAAAGCACTGCTTTCTATATAGTGCCCTCTGCCAAGACCATGTGACTGACAAGTGATGGTGGTGTGAGAACAGCCTAGGATTTCAGCCTCTGATCCAGTATTCTGTCCTTTAGACTGTGCAGACATGCTGGGAAAGGATTGATATGCACACAGATATATCCATATACACAAACACATAGCTTTATACCCTTTAGTATAAATACAACAATTTCATCCAAACGACTAACGTAATTTTAAACTTGTGGTTATTTTTGAAACTGCAGTTTTTCTTTCAATGTCCTAACCTAAACTCGAGCACATGTGCTCTCATCAGAGGAACAGACTGCCATTCTGAGTTTCAGACCCTGTGGGAGATGATGGATGAAGACCTTTACCTGTTAAAAAAAAAAAAAGAGTTGTCAATATTTTGGTTCTTGCTTCAGGATGCACGTGGGGCTCCCAGTCAGTTTGGGTTTCATACAGAATGGCTGTTACAGTTTAACTCCCTGAGAATCTTAGTTTATTATACAGAGATGCTGGCAGACATTTTAGACTTGCAAAATGACTACCAATCACAGTTCAGGCTAAATTGATTCTAAATTTGTTCTGCTGATGTGGACTTTTGGAGAGTGCGGAGGCGGGGTAGGTGATGCTGTCCTTACTGAATGCCTGCTGTGCTCTGGATAAGGAGGTGTGTTCCTCACCCCAAGCTGGGGCTGTGTCCCTCCCTGGCTCTGCATATTGGCTGAACATACCCCTAAATGTGGAGAAAGCCTCACCTCAGGCTCTAAGAACCCACTCCTTGAAGCCTTGGTTCACTTGGCATTTCCCCTGGGTTTCTTCAGAACACCCGCCCTTCAAGACAAGGGCACGTCAGACCCACTGTGAGCTGCCCGATCAACCACCTCCAAGGCCCTTCACACAGTGGAACTGCAGCTCCCAGATGACCATCCACCCCGGCCACTGAGCTCAGCTCAGGAACAGAAGATGGCTTACCAAGTGACTTTGCAACATCACATTAGCTGCTTTTATAGTCTTCTAGAAAAATGAAAGAAATTGGCCTGCCTCCCTTTTTCTTTCTGATGATGAATCTAATTCCCCCAGTTTAGAAAAAGCGCCCAGAGATTTTTTTTTTTTTTTCAAGATTGAAAATGAGCCAAATGGCTCAGGTGCTGCCTCAGATAGTCAGCAGGGGCCCCAGCTGAGCCCCTGGCCAGAGTGGCTACAGGGAATCCCCTTCTTGGCATGAGCTGTGGCTCGGGAGTTTGGACATGCTGAGGATGCCGGGGGCCAGTTCGTAGTGGGAGAGAATGTGGGATCCTTGTGACTTTTAGGATTTGGCATTAGCCCTTGCAACTGCCATTTCCAGTGTGATCTGTGGGTGCCTGTGTGCTAGGGTCCCCATCTAATAGACCCTAATGAGAGGGTGAGCTTAGGTGTTCCCTAGGTTGCCTTCCAACTCCAGTATTCTGATCTATATAAGATGCTCAGTAAGTGGGAAGTGTTGATCAGGGTTATTATTGAGTAATTTTCCTAAGAACTTGAGCATGTCATACATTTAATTTTTAGCTTTATAAATGACTCATTTTCATGGCATGTGAACAAGTCTTTTATTCACTTAAGAATCTACTGCATAACAGCAGGTGAGGGAGGATGGAATGGATTTAAAGGGTTGTTCTGCCAAGCCTCCCATCAAGAGAACCAGATGTGCGGTGAAAAGGAGCCATGGAGGGCAGGGCAGATAGGTGCACTCCCAGGAGGTCCTATGTCCTCTCAGGTTACAGTTCCCTGTAAGGAGAAAAGACCTCGGGTGGCACGGGTAAAAAGGTGACCTGGGAGGTACTTGACCCTCTTGGGCTTTTAACACCAAAGCATGCAATCCAAGGCTGATCCATCACCACTGATGTCCAGCCCAGAGTCTAACCTGAGACCAACTGCTGCCTCCCAGTTTTCAGTTCTTTGGTTTCTGTTTCATGGGGCTCTGGGCCTAAGTGTTCCATCAGCCTAAGTGGCCTAAGTGTTCCTAATAGGCTCCAGCAGCAGAGACACGCTTCCAGGCTTGGGTGCACTGAGCGGTGTCAGCTTCTCCCTGCTTTAAAGGTACAGCCCCAGCAGGGTGCCAGTACCAAGGGCAGACTTGTATGGCTGATCTGACCCATGATTGGCAGCCCTGGAGCTGTGTGCTGTGCACCTACTTTGTGCCCTGGTTCCCAGCTCAAGACTGGTCCAGGCCTAGGTGTGAACTCTGCTGTGTTTAGAAGAGGAGAAAGCAAGCCCCTTGTCTTAGAGCTGGGCTGTCAGCCGGCTGCACCCTGGGTTGGAGTCTTATCTCTACCAGTGAGATCTGGGTAACCTTACCTCTCTGAGCCTCAGTTTCCTCATCCATAAAGTGTAGACTCTACCCTACAAATATTTAGTGCCTGCTCCCACACAGGGACTACCTTAGGTATTGAGGATACAGTGGGATCAATAAGGACAAGACAAACAGCCTCATGAAAACAGACCTCCCTTGGTCTCAGGAGGATTCCAGATTAAGTACAATGCTTAGCATCATGTTCAACCCCAGTGAGTGTTCACTGCATGTTAGTGGTCATGAGTTTCCTCCCAAAGACAGATGGTAGAAAATCTTTTAAAATGTGTTCTTTCTCATCTTTATCTTTACACATGTATTTCTCTTTCATGTTCCATTTGTCTAACTAACTTGAGTTCTTCCATTTCTTGGGTTTAATGGTCACTTCCCCAGCATAGCAGCTGCCTGACCAGGTCCACATTCAGGCTCCCCTGTTGTGCGTTCTCATGGCGACTGGCACGCTACTCTAAGGTAGCCATCCCCTTGGTAACTACTACTTGTTTAACGTCTGTGTTCCTGACTAGACTATAAATTTGGTGTGGACAGCACCCACAGCTGCCTGAAGCATCAGCACTGGGCTTTGAGATTCTCCATGAATGTCTGCCAATCGGACTGCCCTACACGTGGAGGGGATGTTCTCCTCTGAAAGAGAAAAGTACATCAGACCAGAAAACGGAGACCCTGATCCATTAGGAGCACATGGCCCCTTTCTTTCCTCCCTCTTTTCTCTCTGCTCATATGAAAACGACAGACAGCCAAGAGATGGCTGAGAAAAGCAGCCGTGCCCTGGACAGCACCCACATCTCCCTGGAAGCAATCAGGTAACCAGGAAGGTATCATCACCTGATATCAGGAATCAATCAGGTAACCATATTATGATGCAAAGGAAGGCAAGAAGGGTTCCCTGTTGGTCCCAAGCATGTCCCCACCACCACGCAGGGCACTGCTGAGAACAGGGCAGGCAGAGCCTTCTCTGATGTACCACAGTCACACTTGTCTGTTCTTCCTCTGTCAGATTGTGTGATTAAAGGAAGAAGCCTTGCCTCTTGTAGCTATAGAGAGAAGAAGGTTGAGAAAATGAAATCTGACTCCACATGACTGGAATGATATTAGCAGCAGAAATGCAACCATGTTGACTTTTCACTCTGTCACCCAGAATGACAGGAGCCGCCTCCTCCAACCTCCCACCTCAGTACCTTGAGAAAGAGACAGTCATTTACATGTGACTCACTGAAAATGTTCATATTCTTGCCCTCCAGTACACTGTGAGATTTAACAAAGCAGCACTGTGACCTGACCCCAGTGATTTGCTTCTGGCCAGCACCCAAACCCTCAGGGCAGTGCTGGACTTCCCACATGCATTCTTATAGGCCCACCACAGGAATGGCAGGGAACGGCATGGCAGTCCGCTAGGCCAGGCCTTCCCAAACCTCCATACCTTTGCCCACCCTGTTTTCTCACTCAGAGGCCCCTTCCTTCAACATAAATTTGGGAAATTATCTATCATCTATCTACTATTTAAAGAGATGGGAATATCAGACCGCCTTACCTGCCTCTTGAGAAATCTGTATGCAGGTCAAGAAGCAACAGGTAGAACTGGACATGGAACAATGTACTGGTTCCAAATCAGGAAAGGAGTACGTCAAGGCTGTATATGGTCACCCTGCTTATTTAACTTATATGCAGAATACACCATGCAAAATGCCAGACTGGAAGCACAAGCTGGAATCAAGATTGCCAGGAGTAATATCAACAGCCTCAGATATGCAGATGACACAACCCTTATGGCAGAAAGCAAAGAGGAACAAAAGGGCCTCTAGATGAAAGTGAAAGAGGAGAGTGAAAAAGTTGGCTTAAAACTCAACATTCAGAAAACAAAGATCATGGCATCCGGTCCTATCACTTCATGGCAAATAGATGGGGAAACAATGGAAACAGTGAGAGACTTTATTTTCTTGGGCTCCAAAATCACTGCAGATGGTGATTACAGCCATGAAATTAAAAGACGCTTGCTCCTTGGAAGTAAAGCTATGCCAAACCTCGACAGCATATTAAAAAGCAGAGACATTACTTTGCCAACAAAGGTCCATAGAGTCAAAGCTATGCTTTTTCCAGTTGTCATGTATGGATGTGAGAGTTGGACTATAAAGAAAGCTGAGCACCGAAGAACTGATGCTTTTGAACTGTGGTGTTGAAGACTCTTGAGAGTCTCTTGGACTGCAAGGAGATCAAAGCAGTCAATCCTAAAGGAAATCAGTTCTGAATATTCATTGGAAGGACCGATGTTGGAGCTGAAACTCCAGTACTTTGGCCACCTGATGCGAAGAACTGACTCATTGGAAAAGACCCTCATGCTGGGAAAGATTGAAGGCAGGAAAAGGAGATGACAGAGGATGAGATGATTCGACGGCATCACCGACTCGATCAACATGAGTTTGAGCAAGCTGTGGGAGTTGGTGATGGACAGGGAAGCCTGGCATGCTGCAGCCCATAGGGTCACAAAGAGTCGGACATGACTGAGCAACTGAACTGATCTATCTCCCTACTTCTTTATCTACCTAGCGGTCAACTTCTCAAACCTGCATTCATTTTTCAAGATTAAGACAAAATATTTTGTCTCTGACCACCTTCCTTCCCTCAAGTTACAGTTCAGTGCTTTTATTCTTAAGCTTTATAAAAAGGTAGTGAAGTTATTCATAGATTTCATCCTCATTAAACTGACAACAGAAACCAAATTTTGTTAATCTTTCTTTCCCTTTCAACTAGTAGAGTGCCCAGCACACTGTAGGTACAGAATGAATGAAAAGCAGAAGTTTAGGCATTGGCAAACCTCATCCCAGGACCAGGGGGTCAGTCAGAAAGCCCAAGGAGAAGTACACGTACCAGAAACTGCTCATGGGTACTTTTTGTAGATAGACTGTGAATACAGTAAGTCTTCGAAGGCTTGTGGGCATGTGAACAACATGAGGAATTAGAACTCTGGGTGCAGACTTTGAAGGTATGATGGGAATGATGAGGCATTGGTATGAAAATCTTATGCTCATCCTATCGATGAGAGAACTGAAGCTTGAGAATGTTAAATGTTTCTGTAAAAACTCACACCGCTGGTAAACAAGTCTGGCTTAGAATCCAGATCTGATTTCAAAGTTTGTATTCTTAGATACTATGCAGAAACTCAATCAAATTTGCAAACACCACCTTGAACTAACATCCTTTAGGTCTTCAGCGAACATTCTCCCAGCTTGTTAAGTGACCCCAGCATGTCACTAACCCTGACTATGCCTACTTCAGTTTTCTCTTCAGTAAAATGAGGAGCATTGAGGTAGGTGACTATAAGGCAGTTTCAGGCTCTGATTCTCTCTGGAATGCAAATAGTTTCCTAATCGGGGGATCAGTGTGGTCAAAACATAAGTGTACTTGTGTATTGGCCCTGAAAAAGTTTTTCACAGGTTGCAATTGTGACTCCAAAACACAATAAAGACTGCGAAATACAATCTTAAGTATTATCTTAAAGGTCTAGTCATTCTTCCCAAATGGGCAGTTAAAATATGCTCAGGCACTAAAGCATGACTGTTGAATTCACAGAAATCATCTGTTTATCTAAATAGTCATACTCAAGTCACAGCAAAGCTTTCACTTGCTTTCTACCACCTTAGGACCTTTATTCTACCTATAATTCCGTATCATAGTGAAAGAAAGTTCAGCATTGCACTACTCCGACCTGTGGCACCTACCCTCACCCCATCCCAGAAGTCTCCATCAGACATAAATGCATTTCTCTGCCTTCAGGCTGAATCTTAGGGTAGAGCGCCTCTGAAAATGTCTGTGTGGTTCAGGATGAACTTCACAGTGAAAAGTTTCCGCCCAAACCACTGACTAACATCCTGTTGTTGTTTTCATCAAATCTATGCAGTCCCTCCTTTGATTTGGTTTCATTTGGAGTGATCTGTCTGATGCCATTTTTCTGAAACATTCAGAGCAAGATACAATCTCATTATGGTCAGTGACAAAGAGTGGACCTTTCAGAGCATAAAGAAACATCTGTCCTCCATCTGCAGTGCCTAAAAAATAGGACTTTCAATAGAGTACATTGTAGGACTCTAATGCCTTTAAAGGGCAAGAAATCCATTTCTGACTAAAATCTCCAAAAATATGTCTAACAGAATATTTTCCTCTTACATACTGTTTTTCAAAGAGCATTTCAAAGGCCACTAGTGCATAGCATTTAATAAGAACATAATCTTTAGGTTCAACCAGACCTGGTTCAAATACTTTTTCTGTCATGTAGTAGCTGTGTGCTCCTGGAAATTGACTCAATCCTGATAATTTTAGATTTTTTCAGGGATGTAAAATAGAATAATTGCACCTGCCCTGGGAGATAACATTGTCAAAGAGAATGACGTGTGTGTGTGTGTGTGTGCGCGCGCGCGCGTGTGTGCGAGTGTGTGTGTTAGTTGGGAAGTCATATCCGACTCTTCCCAACGCCATGGCCTGTAGCCCGCCAGGCTTCTCTGTCCATGGGATATCGCAGGAAAGAAATCTGGAATGGGTAGCCATTCCCATCTCCAGGAGACCTTCCCTACCTAGGGATTAAACTAGGTCTCCTGTATTGCAGGCGGACTCTTTACCATCTGAACCACCAGGGAAGCCTGAGTGACACTTAGTCGGGCACTAAATAAACATCAGTTGTTGTTCCTACTTCATTGTTGCTGTTGTTAATCCTCAGGGCAGACTGGCCTGATTTCTCAGGCAGCTGAAAGAACACGGGATTTGGAATTAGAGGACCTGAATTTGCACCCTGCCACTGCCACTTACTAGTTGTGTGGCCTTGGGGAAATTACCGAATGCTCCTCAACTCAGCTTCCTCACCATAAAAGAAGGAACATAAAAACTGATGCCCAAAGCTCAACTTCTCTGCACACCAGTGCCGAATCAAATCTCAGAGACAAGAGTGAAACAGAGAAGGATAGTTTTATTACTTGGCCAGGCAAAGAGGAATATAGCAGGTACCTGACTCAGAAAACTATGTGTACCCCCACATGGAAAGGATAGTGAGAACTTTTATAGTAATGCTTCAAAGAGGGCTTGTGATCAGCTCGTGGACGCTCTTCTGATGTGTTGGCGGTGAGGTAAGGAGGAGTCTGCAACATCAACCTTCAGGTTTCAATTGGTCTGGGGTCTACATGCCTGAGGGCAGCATACCACAGTTAGTTGTAACTTCTTCCACCTGGAGGGGGTTTCAGTATCTGCAAAACAGCTCAGACATCGTTGTGTGTATCCGCTGATGGGGAAACAGGACCTTGTTTCTCTTGACTGTTTATCCCTAGTCTCGCCTACCCTCCCTTCCCTAATTAACAACGGCTTGAATCTGCCCATTGGAACTCAGGAAGGTCATGGAAGCTGAATAAAGGTTATTTCCTATAATCAAAGAAATGGGAGACACAGAAAGGCTTTGTGTCCAGGAGCCCCTGTAGCATCCTATTTGGTATCAAAACTAACATGTGAGGTGTAAATGAGCTGGTTTGTGTGAAACATATTTGCCAACTGTCAAACTCTAAGCGTTTAGCATTATTTTGTCATTGTTAATATTATGGGCTGAATGTAAATGTCCCCCCAAAATGCATATGTTGAAACCCTAACTCCCAATGTGATCATATTAGGAGGTGGGCCTTGGGCAATAATTAGATTTAGGTGAGGTCATGAGGGTTAAGCCTATAGCATAGGATTAGTGTCCTTATAAGAAGAGAGCCTGGAGTTCTCTCTTCTCTCCCACTCCCCATCTCTTTTTTAAATTATTTTTTAATTGATGTGTAATTGCTATACAGAATTTTGCTGTTTCCTGTCAAACCTCAACATAAATCAGCCATAGGTATACACATATCCCCTCCCTCTTGAACCTCCCTCCCATCTCACTCCTCTAGGTTGACACAGAGCCCCTGTTTGAGTTCCCAGTGACACGCAGCAAATGCCCATTGGCTATCTATTTTACATATGCTAATGTAAGTTTCCATGTTACTCTCTCCAGACATCTCACCTTCTCCTTCCCTCTCCCCATGTCCATAAATCTGTTTGTCTGTTTCTCATTGCTGCTGCTGCTGCTAAGTCACTTCAGTCATGTCTGACTCTATGCAACCCCATAGACAGCAGCCCACCAGGCTCCCCACTCCCTGGGATTCTCCAGGCAAGAACACTGGAGTGGGTTGCCATTTCCTTCTCCAATGCATGAAAGTGAAAAATCAAAGTGAAGATGCTCAGTCGTGTCCTACTCTTAGAAATCCCATGGACTGCAACCTACCAGGCTCCTCTGTCCGTGGGATTGTCCAGGCAAGGGTACTGGAGTGGGGTGCCATTGCCTTCTCCAGTTTCTCCATTGCTGCCCTACAAATAAATTCTTTGGTACCATCTTTCTAGATTCCAGCGTGGGGTCGCAGAGTTGGACATGACTGAGTGACTGAACTGAACTATTTATCTTTCTCATTCTGACTTACTTCATTCTGTATAATAAGCTCTATGTTCATCTACCTCATTAGAACTGACTCAAAGGTGTTCCTTTATATGGCTAAGTAATATTCCATTGTGCATATGTACCACAACTTCTTTATCCATTCATCTGTCAATGGACATCTAGGTTGCTTCCATGTTCTAGCTATTGTAAACAGTTCTGCAATGAACACTGGTGTACATGTGTCTTTTTCAATTTTAGTTTCCTCAGGGTGTATGCCTAGGAGTGGGATTGCTGGGTCATATGATGGTTTTATTCCTAGTTTTTAAAAAAATCTCCATGTCATCTTCCATAGTGGCTGTATCAATTTACATTCCCACCAACAGTGCAAGAGCATTCCCTTTTCTCCATACCCTCCCCAGCATTTATTGTTTGTAGACTTTTTGATGAGGGCCATTCTGACTGGTGTGAGGTGATATCTCATTGTAGTTTTGATTTGCATTTCTCTAATTGTTGAGCATCTTTTCATGTGTTTGTTAGCCATCTGTATGTCTTCTTTGGAGAAATGTCTGTTGAGGTCTTTTTCCTACTTTTTGAATGGGTTATTTTTCTGTTATTGAGTTGTATGAGCTGCTTGTATATTTTGGAAATTAATCCTTTGTTAATTTTGGAAATTAATCAGTTGTTTCATTTGCTATTATTTCCTCCCATTCTGAGGGTTGTCATTTCACCTTGCTTATAGTTTCCTTTGCTGTGCAAAAGCTTTTAAGTTTAATCAGGTCCCATTCGTTTACTTTTGTTTTTATTTCTATTAGTCTAGGCGGTGGGTCATAGATGATCTTGCTTTGAGCCATCAAGAATTCTGCTTATGTTTTTCTCTAAGAATTTTATAGTTTCTGGTCTTACATTTAAGTCTTGAATACATTTTGAGCTTATCTTTGAGTATGGTATTAGGAAGTGTTCTAATTTCATTCTTTTACATGTAGCTGTCCCGTTTTCCCAGCACCATTTATTGAAGAGGCTGTCTTTGCTCCATTGTATATTCTTGCCTCTTGTGTAAAAAATAAGGTTTCTGGGCTTTCTATCTTGTTCCATTGGTCTATATTTCTGTTTTTGTGCCAGTACCATACTGTCTTGATGACTGTAGCTTTGTAGTATAATCTGAAGTCAGGAAGGTTGACTTCCTGAAGGATGTCCTTCAGGAGAATGTCCTTCCTGAAGAATGAAGGACCAGCTCCATTCTTCTTTCTCAAGACTGCTTTGGCTATTCAGGGTCTTTTGTGTTTCCATATGAATTATGAAATTTTTTGGTCTAGTTCTGTAAAAAGTACCATTGGTAATTTGATAGGGATCACATTGAATCTGTAGATTACATTTGGTAGGATAGTCATTTTCACAATATCGATTCTTCCAATATCTCTTCATCTGTTTATGTCATCTTTGATTTCTTTTATCAGTATAATTTTCTCTATACAATTCTTTTGTCTCCTTAGGTGGATTTATTCCTAGATATTCTTTTTTGTTGCAACAGTGAATGGGATTGATTCCTTAATTTCTCTTTGTGATTTCTCATTGTCAGTATATAGGAATGCAAGTGATTTCTGTGTATCGATTTTGTATCCTCCCCTCCCCATCTTAATTCATCTGTCTACAAGCCAGGAAGAGGGCCCTCACCAAAAACTGAATGTTGACCTTGGACTTCCAGCCTCTGGAACTGTGAGAAAGACGTGGCTGTTGTTTAAACCACCCAATCTGTGATATTTTGTGACAGCAGTCCAAAAAGACTAAGACGACACCACCACCATCTAATTTTTTTTTCAGAAGTTTTCATTTACAAAAGTCTTGATTATGTGCTCAAGCAATGATAACTGATTTCCACTCAGCCTCTGAAGTGAGGGTTCTGGGACAGACTAAGGGAGCATTGAGGGTAAACCATCTGTCTTCCCCAACAAAACATCACCATTACATATTAGGTGTGTGAGTTAGTGCTGATCTCCATGAACATTTAATGTTCACATGTCTGAAGAGAGGCTGAAGCAGAAAAGGGTTGTTGACTATGATCTCCGCCTATCATGTGTTGTTTTTCTGTTATAATTGTTAGGTTTTTCATATTTTACCTCCTCCCCAACCCCACCCCCACCACATTTAAAGCAACTGGCAATCCAGCTCCTCCTACTTTCCTGGGAATCTGATCCATTTGTCCTGCCCATAGGGTGGAAGTCCTTGGGCTTAGGGCTTTAAAACCAGCAAAACTTAAGTTTGAAGCCTGCTTCCCCGACTTTCTGTGTTACCTTGGTCAAGTCACTTAACCTTTCCACACCTCCATTTTCTCATATGCAAAATGGGAGAGACTACCTGGTTGGGAAAAGTCAGTAAGACAGTACATTTAAAATTCTGAGAGCCACGTCTGTCAGCCAGGGCCACTCACCAGCTTCACCCTCCTTCCTGGAGCTCTTGTATTATCCCTGCTTGCTTCTTTTACTTGATTACTGACACCTCTCCAGGGCTTTTGGAGAGATGATCACCAACAGAGTCAGCAGCTATTGTGAGCCTGTAAGAAAGTATTCTCAGGGAAATACTAATCAATACGATATCTCAGTAAAAACAATAGACTTTATTAAATATATATGCTGATTGAATATTTGAAAGAGAGAGTGTGTAAGCCTGGATATTCACAATACCTCTGGTGGATATATACACAAAAAAGGTAACATTGTAGATCCTTTTCTCTGCATATATTTTGTATTTTCTTTTAATTTTGCATCATGTACATGTAATAACTATTTTTAAATTACTTAAAAAATGTCAGTGATATGGGAATACGTTCTTGATTTGGATATTCTAGAAAGAGTTCTCCAATACCCTGAAGGTTAGCATAAACTCCAAAACTTTCTAATATATGGATAGGGGAAATTGTGGTTTTTGAAGCTGAAAACTACTGTCTAATAATAGCCTATTAAAGGCTGGAAGAAGAGATTTTAATTCTGTGGCCTCTTTGCTGTAGAACATCTATAACCTCTTACCTCAAGGTGTGCAAAGAAACCATTTGTCACCAGTAATAGGAGTGATGCTAATGGAGAGCTCACTGTGTCATGCACTGTTATGTGCATATTTCACACACTACATCACGTTAATTTTGACAACATTCTTGTGAATTGAGTCATTACTCATATTTTACATAGTAGAAAGTTGAGTCTCACAGAGTTTCCTAATTAGCAAGTGGCAGAGCTGAGATTCAAACCTACTAAAGGTTTTTTAATGTTTCTTTTTTATTAGATAAATTTGACAGGGAACATTGTGTAAATTTAAGGTGATATTTATCACATTACATTCTTATAGTATTATTGTCTATATTATACTGTACCTTAGATCTCAATTACTTATAATTGCTCATTACAAGTTTGTACCCTTAAACACTGTCAGTCTTATACCCCTACCACTAGTCCTCTGGTAACCAGCATTTTATTCTGGTATTTTTATTTGTCTTTATAGGTCAAACCTGTTGTAGGTTATGACAAGGGCCATTGGATTATTATACAGGTTAAATTAATTAATATATTTAAGTGCTTAGAATGGAATTTCTTATAAGTATTCATTCTCATTAAATACCAACATTAACATCTTGGAGTCAGGGAGGAATTTTGTAAGTTAGAAATAAGAGCAAGTCAGGAAAAGTACACGGTCATTTTTATAAACTGAAATATGTTAAGGTCCCATTTATTCCGTAACTTAAAAGAGTTCTATGTTTTTCAAGATAGTTGTCCTTGTTTTTATTTCCTATGTATGCCATTTCCTAGATCTTCCTAGAAGGTCTCCTGCTGTCAATTTTTTGTGCCACTCCTCCTCCCCCAGCATTTTATGCTTTTTCATTACAGACTTTTTTTTTGGCCCTGCCATATGGCTTGCAGGATCTTAGTTCCCCAACCAGGACTGGAACCCATGCCCCCTGCAATGGAAGTTCAGTGTCCAAACCACTGAACAACAAGGGAACTCCCCCATCATAGAAATTTTTAACATAAAATCAGAGAAAGATAATATTTTAAGGTGTAGCTATTAGGATGACCACCCACACAAGCGGAAGTTTTATGTTTGGATCTTCCTTAGTGGTTCTGATTGGGCTGTGTTTCTACCTGTGGGAACTGAGAACAGGTGAAGCAGGAGACTTGAAGGGCAGTTTGCTGTTCCAAGTGTTTAAGTCATAAAGACAGTTTGAGATCCTATTTTCAACATATACGGGAATAGCAACTGCATAACTGCTTGCTTTAAGCAATATCTGAGCCTGACTGACAACATGTTTCTGCACTCACATGCCAGGCTCACAAAATTACAAAGCAAGAGAGGAAAATCCCTTCCTTTTGCCACCAGGCCGCCTTATCCTCCCACCAGAACTGCAGTCTATTTGAGCTGCTCTAACAAAGCACTGGGGGCTTGGGGAGGTGCAGGGGGGTAGGGGGGCAGGGGCTGGACTTCTTGCTATTCCTCAACAACAGCAGGTAATCTCCCATTTCAAGGCCTCCACCCAAATGCTTTTCCTCAGATACCGGATATCCATGTGGCTCATTCTCACACCTCCTTCAAGCCTTTCCTCAGCTGCCTCCTTTTCAGTGAGCTCTTCCATGACCCACAATTTGTAATTGCCCATCCCAGTTACTCCCTTCCCCTGCTTTATTTTGCTCCATAACCTTTATCACCAGCATATTTTACCTTCTACTCATTTGCTTTAGTGTTTATTTCCCTCCAAGAGACTCTAAACTCCACAAAGGTGGAGATCCTATTTTATTCACTGCTATCTTCCCAGTTCTTAGAACAGCGTCTGCCACAAAGTAGATGTTCCATAAATATTTGTTAAATGATTGAATGAAATCCTCATCGGAGGATAATGAAGCAGAGAGAAGCTCAGTTTTAGCCCAAGATCACAGGACTAGTGTGTGCAAGGTTCAGGATTAGAACTCAGCCAGAGCTCACTGCATTCTCTCAACCTCCTTCGGGGCTTCCCTGGTGACTCATTGGCAAAGAATCTGCCTGCCAATGCAGAAGACACAGGTTCAATCCCTGATCTAGGAAGATCCCACACGCTGTGGAGCAATGAAGCCCATGAGTCACAGCTAGTGAAGCCCATGTGCCGAGAGCCCGTGCTCTGCCAAAAAGACAAGCGACCACCATGAAAAGCCCATACACCACAAGAGAGTTGCCCCTGCTGGCTGTAACTAGAGCAAAACCCAGCAGCAACGAAGACCCTGCACAGCCAAAAATTAAATACATAAATTTATATTTTTAAAACTCTGGTTTAACAGCTGAGTGGGGGGACTCCCCATCCAACCATAAGAGCTGGCTGGCTGGGCTATACCGTGGGGGAGGCACTCACCAAGATTCAAATGCAAATCCTGCTAGAAGGGCTGAGCTGAAACAGAACCAAGTCTTCTGGCAGCACTGTTGACACACTCTGATTAAGGAAAATCATTTGAAGGCATATGAAGAAGCGTTCCAGTTTTAAGACTGGCTCTAACTATTTTTCTTTCAGCTGTAGCTTTCCGGGACGATGAATGTACCATATGTCAGTGTCTCCAGGTTCCCATACAAATTAGGAAACTAAAAATGCCCGATGATTAAAACAGATTTCTGCTTGTTTCCATGGGAAATCAACTGCTCCAAAACCTTAGGAAACTGGGAGGGAGGGAGACTGTTCAGCTCGAGGTGCTGTCTCGGAGTTGCTGCACTCTGCCTCCTGCCTAAGTTTCCCTCCAGTCTGTTCAACATTTTGGACAGGTGGGGTGGTGGAGTGTAGTCCTAGGTGGCCTACCCTGCTGGCAGCCAAGTGACACCACGAAGACCAGTGTGTCTTATCCAACTCCTATGAGCCTCCTGACTCCAGGGGACTGGACACTCTACTCCAGGCCCTTCAGTGCTGGATCCCAGGCCAACCACGCAGGAAGGGCCTCTTACAAATGACAAATAGACACTGAAGAGTGCCGAGCCCCTGGCCTCATCCTTCCAGCATGGTTTCAGCAAGTGTTGAGCCCAATAGCAGGTCTTCTCGTGGACCGAGGGATGCCTCTCCAGGACTCTTGTTTGCAGACTCACTGCTGGCTACTCACAAGTTCAGTTCAGTTCAGTCGCTCAGTCATGTCCGACTCTCCACGACCCCATGAATCACAGCACGCCAGGCCTCCCTGTCCATCACCAACTCCCGGAGTACATTCAAACTCATGTCCACAGAGTCGGTGATGCCATCCAGCCATCTCATTCTCGGTCGTCCCCTTCTCCTCCTGCCCCCAACCTTTCCCAGCATCAGAGACTTTTCCAGTGAGTCAACTCGTCGCATGAGGTGGCCAAAGTATTGCAGTTTCAGCTTTAGCATCAGTCCTTGCAATGAACACCCAGGATCGATCTCCCTTAGAATGGACTGGTTGGATCTCCTTGCAGTACAAGGGACTCTCAAGAGTCTTCTCCAACACCACAGTTCAAAAGCAT
Source organism: Moschus berezovskii (assembly GCF_049115385.1). Classification (NCBI taxonomy): domain Eukaryota; kingdom Metazoa; phylum Chordata; class Mammalia; order Artiodactyla; family Moschidae; genus Moschus; species Moschus berezovskii. The sequence goes on from NC_142463.1 coordinate 68,108,606, forward strand.
CAATTCTTCGGCGATCAGCTTTCTTCACAGTCCAACTCTCACATCCATACATGACCACGGGAAAAACCATAGCCTTGACTAGACAGACCTTGGTTGGCAAAGTAATGTCTCTGCTTTTTAATATACTATCAAGGTTGATCATAACTTTCCTTCCAAGGAGTAAGCGTCTTTTAATTTCATGGCTGCAATCAGCATCTGCAGTGATTTTGGAGCAAAGAAAAATAAAGTCTGACACTGTTTCCACGGTTTTTCCATCTATTTCCCATGAAGTGATGGGGCCAGATGCCATGATCTTTGTTTTCTGAATGTTGAGCTTTAAGCCAACCTTTTCACTCTCCTCTTTCACTTTCATCAAGAGGCTTTTGAGTTCCTCTTCACTTTCTGCCATAAGGGTAGTGTCATCTGCATATCTGAGATTATTGATATTTCTCCCAGCAATCTTGATTCCAGCTTGTGCTTCTTCCAGCCCAGCGTTCCTCATGATGTACTCTGCATATAAGTTAAATAAGCAAGGTGACAATATACAGCCTTGACGCACTCCTTTTCCTATTTGGAACCAGTCTGTTGTTCCATGTCCAGTTCTGACTGTTGCTTCCTGACCTGCATACAGGTTTCTCAAGAGGCAGGTCAGGTGGTCTGGTATTCCCATCTCTTTGAGAATTTTCCACAGTTTATTGTGATCCACACAGTCAAAGGCTTTGGCATAGTCAATGAAGCAGAAATAGATGCTCTTCTGGAACTCTCTTGCTTTCTCCATGATCCAGCGGATGTTGGCAATTTGATCTCTGGTGCTTCTGCCTTTTCTAAAACCTGCTTGAACCTCTGGGAGTTCACGGTCCACATATTGCTGAAGCCTGGCTTGGAGAATTTTGAGGCAGTAGTAATTTGGGGAAGTGGGAGGAGTGGCCTCAAAACAGCAAGGGGTCCCTGGGCAGCTATACCAAGGATGTCTCTAGAAGACTGTGATGATTGCTTGCTCCTGCCTGCCCCAGATTTAGCACCAATTTATTTGCCTAAAAGAGAGACTGTTCAGAGAAAAGGCTGCAAAAAGATTTCAGTGTTGTCTTGCCAGTGGCAATCTTTTATCTTCTTTGGGAAAACTGGCTCAGGTGCTTACCTTAGCCTAAGTTGCTGTTTAGTTGATAAATTGCATCCAACTCTTTGTGACCCAATGGACTTTAGCCTGCCAGGTTCCTCTATCCATGGGATTTTCCATGCAAGAAAACTGCAGTGGGTTGCCATGTCTTTCTCCAAAGGATCTTCTCGACCCACGGAGCAGGAAGTATTGGCAGGTGGGTTCTTTACCACTGAGCCAACCTGGAAAGCCACAGCTTAAGTTCGGGGTTGATCAAACCACACCACCACTCTCCCTCAACCACCAGGCAAGCTGAGGGTGAAAAAAAAATAACTTTTTTCTGCTTTCCTAACCCGTAATGTGGAGAAGGCAATGGCACCCCACTCCAGGACTCTTGCCTGGAAAATCCCATGGATGGAGGAGCCTGGTAGGCTGCAGTCCATGGGGTCGCTACGAGTCAGACACGACTGACTGACTTCACTTTCACTTTTCCCTTTCATGCATTGGAGAAGGAAATGGCAACCCACTCCAGTGTTCTTTCCTGGAGAATCCCAGGGATGGGGGAGCCTGGTGGGCTTCCGTCTGTAGGGTCACACAAAGTCGGACACGACTGAAGCAACTTAGCAGCAGCAGCAGCAACCCGAAATGTAATTCAGGCATGCCAGGGTGAAGCCCAAAGCTGGAAAGTTGGCAGTAAAGTTGAGAGTAGAGTTTAAATTTGGATCCAGACAGCTTACTAACTTACTATCTGGGAGACCTCAGGGAACTCAGAGTCATAGTTTGAGTGTTTCTAAAGTGGTGATGACAATACCTCTTCCTCAGTGAGGTTACCAGAATGAAATAAACTAACTTAGGTAAAAGCACTCATACTGAGCCTGGTAGGGATTAGGTGCTCCGTGCCTGCGGCTTCTCTCTTCTTTCCCCCTGTTGCTATGTTTTACTGCCAAAATTGGAAACAGCTTGGTGAGCGATAAATAGGCAATGCCCTCACGCCACTCATAACCGTTATTACCAGCACTAGCAGTTCAATTCTTCTCAGAATTACTACTGGCGATGCAGATAGTACAGAGGATTCCAAATCCTTGGACATATTATCCCACTGGCAACACATCAGCCAGGCTTGGTCGTCTTGCCTAGGCAGAATGTTTCTCAGACACTAACTGGAAAAAGACAGTGTCATCTTCTGCCAAAATAAACCACTGGTAGGTCCTTGTAGAATTAAGTCCATAGATCACAATGCATTCCAAGTGCCTTCCCCTAGGCTAGTCAAAATATTTTAACTCCTCGTGTCTTTAAATGACTCACAGGTGTGATTGCTTACCATGAGGCCATCCTTATAGGTTTCACATAATCAAGATTAGAGGACACATGCAGTGTTATCCGGAGAAGGCAATGGCAAGCCACTCCAGTACTCGTGCCTAGAAAATCCCATGGACGGAGGAGCCTGGTAGGCTGCAGTCCATGGGGTCGCTACAAGTCAGACATGAGCGACTTCACTTTCACTTTTCACTTTCACACATTGGAGAAGGAAATGGCAACCCACTCCAGTGTTCTTGCCTGGAGAATCCCAGGGATGGGGGAGCCTGGTGGGCTGCCGTCTAGGGGGTCACACAGAGTCAGACACGACTGAAGTGACTTAGCAGCAGCAGTAGAAGCAGTGTTATCATTTTGTGGTCCTGGGGAGGCTTTCAGTAAATTAATCTTTACATCACAGCTCTTCTATACAAACTCATGCTCTGGTGACTTGATCTATTTCTGCAGATTTCCAGTAATGGCTTCTCAATACTGCCAGATCTGTTTCTACCCCTACCCCAGTTCTAACACTGACAACCCAGAGTTGACACAGGCTCCACAGGTTAAAGGCGAAGTCCTCCACATGACTGTCTTCACTTCAGATGCTAGACATGAGTCTTGGGAGATCCCCAGATCACTCATTCTTCTGCCCAACTAGCTACAAATTTGGGGGTTCCATGACTTTCCCAATGGCTCAGTGGGTCAAGAATCCAACTGCAATGCAGGAGACACAGAGATGTGGCTTTGATCCCTGGGGGAGGAAATGGCAACCCACTCCAGTATTCTTGCCTAAAAAATCCCATGGACAGAGGAGCTTGGTGGGCTACAACCCATGGGGTTGCAAAGAGTCAGACATGACTGACCAGGAGCACAATAAACAATATGACAACTTGAAACATTCACTAGAATGACTCACAGAGCTCAGGTACTAGATTTACAACTTTATTGGATACGACCAAGAGCAGCCAAATGAGATGCATGAAATGAGGTCTGGGAGAGAAGAAAGAGCTTCAGTGCCCTCCCCCCACGGAGTCAGGGCAGGTTACTCTCCAGGCACATCTATGAGTTCATTAACCAGGAAGCTCCACTGAGCCCCAGTGTCCAGGGTTTTTACTGGGGTTTCATTACATAGACACAATTGATTAACTCACTGGCCTCATGATTGAACTCAATCTCCAAGTACCCCAATCCCAGAGGTCAGGCTGGCCTAAAGTTCCAACACTCTAATCACATGGTTGTTCCTGCTGATGTCCATCCCTCACCCTGAAACTATCAAGAGGCCCAGGTGAGTCAATTCTTTAACTTAACAAAGACACTTCATCATTCAGGAGATTCCAAAGGAAGAGTCGGACACGACAGAGCGACTTCACTTTCACTTTTCACTTCCATGCTTTGGAGAAGGAAATGGCAACCCACTCCAGTGTTCTTGCCTGGAAAATCCCAGGGACGGGGGAGCCTGGTGGGCTGCCGTCTATGGGGTCGCACAGAGTCGGACACGACTGAAGCAATTTAGCAGCAGCAGCAGCAGCAGCAGCCCCAGCAATGGACAAACATCAGATATATTCTTCATTATATCACAGTCTCTTAATATTTACAAACCATCAGGATTTTGAGTTTAAGCTTTTTCCTTGGGGCGGTGGAGAGATATTTGAAATAAGTTGAAGTCATCATGTATTGAGAAACTACTATGGCCAGCCATTCAGAATATGTGCTGAGAGCAGAATTTGGACAATAAATTGGGCAACTATGTGGAGGGTGGTCTGGCTGAAGCTAAAATGGGGAAGACTGAGAAAGAGGCGGTGGCTGCTGTGCAGCCACAAAGTGGTGAGAGCTAAACCAGGGGAGCAGAAGTGGAAATGCAAAGGGAGACGTTGAGAGAGATTTTGAAGGAAGCTTTCAACTGATCATTTAAAGTTTTTTTTTTTTTCCATTACAAGAGCCTACACAATGGACTGAGAAATTAGAACTACTTGAAGAGTTAAACTACCTTCTAAAGATATCCAAGTAATATTGACAAAGTGGCTCCTCTGTAACAGAACTTTGTATTCTAAACATTAAAAAATGCAACATTAGAGATCTTAATGCTTTACCTCTTGAATAAATTTCAGGAACCCTGTTCTCATCATTAATGCCGTATTCCCATTCATTCTTCTGAACAAAAAATGGGGACTCCCCTTGTCTTCAAATGAAAGACTTATTTCTGTTTTAAAATGAATATTGTCAGTTTTCATCTTTCAAACAGCCTTTTGAAATTTCTTCACTGCTAAGTTCAAGATCCTTTCCCTCCTTAGATCAAAAATTCATGATGCATCCCTGAATAAATTATGTATAAAAGAGAACCTGTAATATTGTTGCATTAAAAACTAGCTATTTCTTCCTGCATACAGATTTCAGTAAACAATAAAAGTAATATTTCAGAATTCTGTGTATATGTTTTTCTCACACTAATTATTAAAACAGTGAATTACTCATATCTGTAGAAGTTCTGCAATATGACAGATATTTTAGATAAGAATTTTTCAAATAAAGTAATTTAATAGATTTAAATTTAGGGGCAAAGAGCAATGATGATTATTTAAATGTATAGAAATAGAAATGAAATAAGAAAAATTATACATAGCTTGTTCAGGCAATAAGCTTTCATTTTGTTGTTGTTTTTCATTTGCTAAGTCATGTCCAACTCTCTGAGACCGCATGGGCTGCAACACACCAGGCTCCCCTGTCCTTTACCATCTCCCTGATTTTGCTCAAATTCATGTCCATTGAATTGGTGATGCTATCTAACCATCTCATCCTCTGCCTCCTCCTCCTTTTGCCCTCAGTCTTTCCCATCATGAGGGTCTTTTCCAGTGAGTTGGCTCTTCACTTCAGGTTGGCAAAGTGTTGGAGCTTTAGCATCAGTCCTTCCGATGAATATTCACGGTTGTTCTCCTTTAAGATTGACTAGTTTGATCTCCTTGCAGTCCTAATGTTTACTGTAAGATTTTTAAATTATATATCAAGCTATTAGACATTGACTTTTAAGAAAATCGGCAACTGGCAACTCTTCATGTTTGTCAATATGCTTAAAAAATTTTGGAGAAAAGATTTCTTTGACATATTAAAATAATTAAGTGAACAAGTAGTTTTTGAACCTCAACTAGGTGGGAAACAAAAAAAATCTAAAGTGTCAAAAAAAGAAGATGTAATTAGCTGTTGAATATTAATAAAAATTAACATTTACTGCATGTTTACAATGTGTCAGGCATTGTGCTAATCATCACAGTCACACTGTAAAGTAGATATTAATACTATAATTTATCCCCATTAAACTATGAAGAAACTGAAGCTCAGAGGTTAAGCAACTTATCCAATTTCGCACAGCTAAAGATTCATTACTATAAGCATTTATAAAAAAGAAAGTGTTTTTATAAGAAACTTTATGGAGAGAGGATATGAATAGGACATTTAAAGACTGATGGAATTTGAAAGAGAGTAGAGAGATGAAGGAAAAATGAGAGAAAGCAGAAAGTAGTCTGAAGACCTGCACAAAGCCAAGATGGTGGTAGAGTCTCAAAGCCAGTGAAGGCGTGTGCCAATGGGGTGAGAGTGCCCCTCAGGGAAAACGGCTGCAACTCTCATGAAGGTGATTTGGACAAACCCTGGGTCCCTGGGCATTCAGTTATCATATTAGAAAAGCATGCAAAGCAGGCTAAAATCCAGATAAATCCAAATCCTTTTCATTAAGGAATTACACCACTTCTGCCCAGCTACTTGAGGCCTTGCAGAAGTCAGAAGATGGAACCCTACTTATGTTGGGGGAGGTCATCGAAAAGATGAGACAACTGGTTTTGACCTGCAAACTGGACCCAAGCAGTTGGAGGTACCCTACCTCCTCTCCTGTCCTTGGAATATGTCTTCTGTTTGCTTCCCCCACTCCCAGAAGCTGGCCCAAGAGGACTTCCCTGGAGGTCCAGCAGTTAAGACCCCATGCTTCCACTGCAGAAGTGCAGGCTTGATCCCTGGTTGGGGGAATTAAGATTCCACATACCACTAAGTACAGCCAAAAGAAAAAAAAAAAGGCTGTTCCCAAGGATGAAGCCTTGAGATAATAATCTGGTGATAAGCCTAGATTGCACGCAACCGAACCTAGTTAAGGACTCCATATAGACTTTTAAGATTCTGGTGGGCAGATGCAGAAATCTACTTGTTCTGCATCTGTCCAATATAAGCCTTATAGAAAATCCCCTTATGAAGCCTGCCACCTACCAACCTGGAGTGGTCTGCTTCTTTGTTCCTTCTCTCCCTGACTTCTGGGTATGGGCTTCAGTTTCAGATCACACCTGGGAAGTTCCCAAGGAGGTTTGTGAACCATCAACTTACTTCTCTTAAACCTCTAGATTCATTCCAGATTTGAGAAGAAGCTTCTTCCAGTCCTTGACAGAAAAAGAAAAATACCAACCAATCTCCACAAAAGTCATTCAGCAAAGCCCATGATGACTCCTGTATTTTCTTGTGAAAATGGTAGCAGGGGATGCAGAAGTGCATCTTGTTCTTGCAACTGAAATTTGTGCTGTACCATTTGTCTTCATTAATCAGACACTGAACAGATCTAACATTGCAGAGAGTTTTATAGGAAACTTCCCTATCACTAATTTTCAGAAATCGTTTTGGAATTTTAGAGACTGACCAGAAATCTATAAATGCTGTGCATTAAATGATCTCATCATTCTAAGTAGCAGCCAGCCAAGATTTTTAAAATTCCTTTCTCCTTAAAGCACTCAGAAGTCCCCTACTATTGCCCACCTCCATGCTCTTTGGGAAGATTCGCTCGGTTAAGTTTCCAGTCTGATTTGAAGAAAAGCACTGTGATGTGATGTGATTGTTAGCCTAGACGCAGTCACAATGTGCCCATCTGGGGACTGTGGCAACTGTGGGTGACTTGTGGGCTGGTAATACCACTCCTGATAATGAAAAATTAAAGCTTGCCCAAGTAAAGAACTGGTAACTTTAAAAAATATTGTTACTTTTACCTCCTTCACTGGATACAGACTGTAAGACAAAGGTATAACATCTATTGTATATTTGTTTTAGATTATTAAAATATTTTTCAAATGCATCTTGTGTCAGGAGTTTAACATGCATTGAAACGGAACATTTCAAAGTGGCTTAACTGGAGTATCTCCCTGCTCAAAATGAGCCACACAGTATCTCCCTTCTCAGTTACTGTGGGCTGATGATGGACATAATTCATCCTTAAATGGTCCTGAAATATATTATGTAGAGAGGAAGAATAAAACATTATATTTGTGAAGATAATCTGGAGATAAAACTACAAAGAAGCAAGGAAATTGATGTTTATTTCTCTTAAGCAGTCCAGAAAAAAAAATCACATTTTCTAGAAGTTTAAAAAATTCTGATGCTATAAGGCAGAAAAGGATACAAGACTGCAGTAAGAGGTCAGGCTTTGGGATCAGGTACCTTGATTCCCTTTCTGGTTCTGCCACTTTCCCAGGTGATACTAGTTGTAAAGAATTCACCTGCTAATGCAGGAGACGCCAAGAGACATGGGTTCAATCCCTAGGTCAGGAAGATTCCCTGGAGAATGAAATGGCAACCCACTCCAGTATTCTTGCCTGAAGAATTTCATGGGCAGAGGACTCTGGTGGGCTACAGTCCACGGGGCTGCAAAGAGTCAGACACAACTGAATACATATGTCCTGGGGCAAGACACATTACTTACCCGTGCCTTCAAGTTCCCTGTCTGTGAAATGGGGACAGTGACAGTACCTACCTCATACTGTTACATGGATTAAATGAAACAGTAAATGTAAAATGCTTTAAGCCCTGCCTGGCTGACAGCACTCAACAAATGTTAATTTATTGATACTACCCTATTTGTAGCATTCAAATCACTGTAGCAAATTATCAGACAACCTCTTAAAAATTCCACACTAGGTTGCTCACAAATCAATTATTGTTATATTCTCAAGTCCCTGAAACCCTTTTGATCAGAAAACATTCGTTTCAAAGCAACTGATCAAAAGCATTATTATAGAACACATAAAGTTTGAGTTCTGGTTTAGTCAATGAAATCAACATGAAGAAGTGACATCAGATAAGATGTAAATAGACTGTTGTTGTCAGGAGTATCTTACAAGCTGAAGAATATCATTGACATTCAAGAACTCTGGATGTTTTCAGTTTCTTAAATGTAATCACTGTTGTTTTCATGTTATCATAAAATGATCCTCCCTTCGGCCACGTGAAGCAATTTAACTATCCAAACTCCAGTGTTTTCCTTTATTTACACTGCTTTTGGAAGAAATTAGTGAAGTTAACTCAAAAATACCCTCCCACCCCACACACACATCTATTCTTTATGGTTATATGGTAAATTTATTTGCACTGAGGATTAACTTTTAAATTCCTTTAAAATAACAAGATAGAACATAAGATAGTTTATAGTCATTTTAATGAAAGGTTAACATGCTGGAAAGAAATTCATGGTGCCTTTCTTTGATAGCCCATAATCAGAGCACATCATTTCTATCAGCCCTCTATTGAATGTTCCTCAGAAACAGGGATGGACAGCTGTAAATATTACAACAGGCCTAGAGAAGCATTTGTAGGAGAGTATGTTCACAGTAACAGGGAGGGAGACCACCTAAGGTCATGAATTATTCCACCCATGTTCAATTCATAGGGAGGAAAAAGCCAGTTACTGTCAAGGACTGTAAAAGGCTGGAGACTTCATTATTTGCAAGCTAAAAAAATCAGCCTGCCCCAGTTTCTTGGATGCTGGTAGAAGACATTAAACTCCTGGATCAGAGATGGGGAAAAGTTCATTTCTTACAGCAATAGCTGTAGCCAGAATATCAGCATTTTCTGTGTGTCTGTTCCCTGAGCTTCAACATACTATCAGCAGGTTGTGTTGTAGAAGAGCAGCCATGATCTTAGGTAGTGTGAACCCTTTATAATGAGTGTGTCTGCCTGTCCTTTGCTCTGGAGAGAGACATTATAATATTATCGTACTGAGCAGTCACTGTGCTTGCCCTTTGCTCCAGAAGGAAGCATTATCACTACTGTCAAAGCTGTTCACCATACAAATGTCTTTGAAAATCTAGTCTGGAAGAAAGGGCAGTCAGTGTCTTGCTCACAAGATGTGCAGAAATATTATAGACGCATGGGCAGTTGTCTCCTGTCGGTTTATTCTATGCTATCCCTTCGAGTTCATGGAAAGTGTTAGTTGCTCAGTCATGTCTAACTCTTTTGCGAGCCTATGGACTGCAGCCTGCCAGGCTCCTCTGTCCGTTGGATTCTGCAGGTGAGAATACTGGATTGTCATTTCCTCCTCCAGGAGATCTTCCCACCCCAGGGGTGGAACCTGGGTCTCCTGCATTGCAGGCAAATTTCTGTCTGAGCCACCAGGGAAGGCCATAGAAAGAACCTAAAGGCTAACACAAACATGTAAAAGCAAGGGAATATTCCTCAGCGTAAAGGAACAAGGCCACACTATTACCAGTGAGAATGGGGGCTCCTTATCCTATTAAAGATGACAGGTACTCTATTATGGCTATTTGTAAGGAAAATGCCTGCAGATCGCATCTATCAAGAGGGCTTATCTTCGTAGGCATTCATTAAATTAATAGTTAATAGGGTCTATAATTCCCTTCTCTTTCCAAGGAGGGGAAATCTTTTGAAGGTTCTGACGTCTTTAATTCTAGAATAACAATTCAAACATTCTATTCTGAGAGATTTTATTTTCTTGGAGTGTTGATAGATATGACAAAGGAAATGGTTTCATGGTAAATGAAATTAGAGAAAAATCACTGCAGATGGTGATTGCAGCCATGCAATTAAAAGACTTAGTCCTTGGAAGGAAAGTTATGACCAACCATATTAAAAAGCAGAGACATTACTTTGCCAGCAAAGGTCCGTCTAGTCTAGGCTATGGTTTTTACAGTAGTCACATATGGATGTGAGAGTTGGACTATAAAGAAAGCTGAGCGCAGAAGAATTGATGCTTTTGAACTGTGGTGCTGGAGAAGACTCTTGAGAGTCCCTTGGACTGCAAGGAGATCCACCCAGTCCATCCTAAAGGAGATCAGTCCTGGGTGTTCATTGGAAGGACTGCTGCTAAAGCTGAAGCTCCAATACTTTGGCCACCTGATGCAAAGAGCTGACTCGTCTGAAAAGACCCTGATGCTGGGAAAGATTGAGGGCAGGAGGAGAAGGGGATGACAGAGGATGAGATGGTTGGATGGCATCACCGATTCAATGGACATGGGTTTGGGTGGACTCCGGGAGTTGGTGATGGACAGGGAGGCCTGGTGTGCTGCGGTTCGTGGGGTCGCAAAGAGTCGGACACGACTGAGCGACTGAACTGAAGTGAACTGAAGTTCAGCAAAGTCAACAAGTATTTTTAGAGCAGGACTTCTCAGAGCCCTTAGCATGTTAATATTCACTGTGAATCCCCAAGAGGAATAGAGTGTTCCCCAATGGCTCCCCAATAGAGTGTTCTCCCAATGGCCCCAAAGACCCCTATTTCTCAGGGTACTCAAAGGGTAATTCTACAAAATGCTACTTGGAAATGCCTCGGTAGAGGAAAGGGTTTATCTCACTGACAATGGATGGCTGAAGACACAGGTGCTTTGGGAAGAAATTGCCTGACTGGTCTGCCCCACTCTAGACATATTTCCCATAGATAACTGCAAAGGATGCCTTCCTGCATCTTTGATTATATGCTGGTGACTCATTACTTCCCGAAATCTAGGGAGGATAAATATTACTAGCAATAAGCGTGATCACCAAAGATCTTACCACTGTTACTGAGAAGGCAAACAAGGCTTTCTTGTTTCTTTCTCCAGAGAGGTAAACAATGTGAGTAAAGTTAGGAAATTAATAAATGAACTCCAAAAAGTCTCAAGAAATGTACCTTTTGTCAGTAGAGGTGGCAGCTTTAAGAAGACAGCATCCAGGCATGGCTGTAGCATTTTCTGAGTGAACAAAGCACCGTCCATGATACTTTTCCAAAGAGAGAGTCATGTTTATGTAACAAGAGCATCTGCAATTTCACTACCCTGATAAGGTGTCAAGACACCATGGATATTCATGCCTCAGAGAGACAGAGAAGAGCAGCATTTTAGTCAGAGGAAAGAAGCAATTCTTCAGGCCTGAAATAAGGTGGTTTGTCAGGGCTGATGTCACTGAAATTTGAAGCAAGTTGATGTTAAAGTGTCATCTGAGATGTTCTAGGGTACATTCTACATGCATAATATGGTGTTAAGAAAAGGCTAAAAATGTTTAGTCCTGGGAAAAACAATGAGTTACCTTCCTTAGGAGGTAAATCCTAATGTAGTTTGTTTAATAAATAAGAAAGTTCTAACCCTCTTAACAGTGTTTCATTATCTTTAGAATAATTTATTTCACTGCTAGAGCCAGTCATTTGTAGATTTAATTAACAAGTTAACACAGGTAAAGTTCTTAGATCAGTGGCTCTATGTATATGATTAAAAAGTAGTAGCAAGCAAATATTATTTAGTAGTGCAGTTATAGCAGTTATATTTGGATACAAAAAAAGTCACTCCTGAGACTATCAAATTCATTTTTACTTAAAACTTATACTATATGTCTATCATGTGAAAGCTATTTATCATTGGTCTATATAAAAATAAAAATTCCAAGATTGAGGCTGCCTGGTATATTTCATATTGCCTAAGCTCAGAACCACAGACACTTCATGCACTTTCATTAAGTTTGCTTTCAGTCATAAAATGCTTCTCAATTAAAGAGCAGAGACATTACTTTGCCAGCAAAGGTCCGTCTAGTCTAGGCTATGGTTTTTACAGTAGTCACATATGTCATTTAATCATCCCAGAAAGGCACATTTAGGATATGAGTATGCTAATGGGAAAAGCACAAATTAACTCAATTTCAAAAAGCATTGAAAAAGTACATCATAAACCTTACTGAAGATACTTGATGGAGTCAATTTAAAAATACATATTCCATTCCCATGTGATTGAATAGTGGTTAAGCCTGAGAACTCTAAAATTAGACTCACCTGGGTCCAGATCCTAACACTTTCACTCATTGGTCATATGGCCTTTGGCAAGTTACTATGTGGCCTTTGGCTAGTTATTTGATTACAATCTGCTTCTCTATCAATAAGAGAAAATACCACTGCCTACTAGCTGGGGACAGCAACTAAATGATACAATACATATAAATATTAACATAAAGCTAGTACTTAGCACATTAGCATGTACTGTGTAAGTGCTTATTCACCATTATTTCCAAAGAATATCTCACAAGTTAGTGGGACCAAACACTTACATATTGTGTTTGCACGTGCACACACATGCATGTGTTTTGAGGGAGATGTATAAATTATGATTGTAGAAGAACTTGACCCAAACTTTTCTAGAATCCTATTTTAAGTCCTCAACAACACTACCCTCGCCTCTGGCACAATTCTACTGCCATTTTAGGATCAAGCCCACATTTGACCACATTACCTCCTGGGCAACTTCCTGCTTACAGGACATTTTCTAGGGAAGGTTTCTCTTGTTTGAGCATTTTTATTGGCATACAGTCAAGAATTTAAAAACTGTACCTAAAGGTGGGTTTTGTCTTCCAGCTATTAACTCAGAAAGTGCTAATAGTTGCAACAATGTTAACAGCTGAAACTTAAAAACAACCAAGTTTCCTGTTAGTTCAGGATCCTTCCCACAAAGCTCAGAAGAGGTCTGCAGAGCAGATGTGCAGAGGGTGTGCAGAGAATGCTGGGTAAAGTTCTGCGGGTGGTTTTAGAATTTAGATTTTACTTTCACTATTACTGGGCAGGATCAACTGACATCCCACACAAAACACACAAGCATAGCAGGTTGATCTTAAAGAATGAGCCCAGCATTGAAAAATCAAGGTTTAAGCAGATACATGTACATAACAGATAATTTTAGTATAAAGTAAAGGGTTGAGGTTTTAGAGACTGCAGTTTAATACAAATTATACTGGAAGTCAGAACCTGTATAGGAAATGGAAATATTTTTAAATGTGTTCTTTCAAAATTTATTGCCAGGCTCTCTGCTAGTATTGACGTAGAAGTGAATAAAGAAACAGTAGAGAAGCAAGACGTAAAGAGATAAATGGCAGCATGCGACGCAGAAACAGAGATTCAAACATAAGTTCTATGGGAGCACAAGGAAGAGAGAATTACGCTTGTCCGGAGCCTGCAGAGCTCTACAGAGAAGGTGACTTTTGAAATATGCTTTCAAGGAATGAGATAGCTCAGGCTGCTTTTTATTGTAGCTAATAACAATGCAATATAATCACCATTTCCATACAATCTACCACGGCAATTGCATATATTCTTTCTAAGCCTCACTGGAACCTTAAAAAGATGGTATTATTCTTCCAATAAAGATATGGGAAATGGGGTTCAAAAATTAAGAAACTCACGATCACATAGCTGGTGAATGGCAGATTCAGGATTTGAGCCCAGATCTACATCATTCTGGGCTTCCCAGGTGGCACTAGAGGTAAATTACTCCACCTGCCAATACAGGAGACATGAGACATGAGTTTGATCCCAGGGTTGGAGAGATACCCTGGAGTAGGAAATAGGAACCTACTCCAGTATTCTCGCCTGGAGAATCCCATGGACAGAGGAACCTGGTGGGCTATAGTCTATGGGGCCACAAAGAGTCAGACACAATTGAAGCAACTTAGTATGCACATACTACATCATTCCAAAGTTTGTACTATGGTCAGGAGTTGCCCAGAAAGATCTACTTCTTTACCCTATTGTCAACCAGTATATGGTTAACTTGTAACTATACTGGACAGGGAGGCGTGGCATGCTGCGATTCATGGGGTCGCAAAGAGTCGGACATGACTGAGCGACTGAACTGAACTGATACCGAACTCACCCTGGAAGCCCACCTGGAATGCCAAACTCTGGCCTAAAGAATTGAATATGGAATGAAAGATCAAAATGGTAGCCTTGGCCCACAGGGCCCTCTCTTTTCTCCGAACTTCAACCATTTAGTTCAAAATGGTTTATACTGAGTCAAATGCATGCCAGATTCCCTCTCCCATGCTCTGTGAACACCTGGAAATCAGGGAATAAGCCTAATCCTCCTTTGAGACCCTCGGGGTCCAGCAATCACAGAAGCTGGCTGATTGGTAATTCACCTAGCGTTTTACAGAGGGCTTGATAAGTGTGTGTGTTGATTTCAGTTCAGTTGACTGAAGTGAGGTGACTATAGACTTAAGGCTTACATTCTGTAAAATAAGAAAAGGAGATCTAAGCAGTACAATATAGTAAGTTTCAGACTAGCGCCTCTCAGACTTTAGGGTGCATGAGAATCACCTGACTACACACAGAACTGTCCAGCTTATCCTACTAGAAAGCAGGCACAGAGTAGACAAAGGTATTGCAATTAATGGGGAGGAGCGGGGAGGGACTCAACTTGCAGGGACTCAAATCCATCTGCAAGCTTCATTGCTGTTTCTGGTCCTTTTGTTCTCTGAGCAATAGTGCAAGTCGCTCACTCATGTCCAGCTCTCTGCGACCCCATGAACTGTAGCCCACCAGGCTCCCCTGCCCATGGGGATTCTCCAGAAGAGAATACTGGCATGGGTTGCCATGTCCTCCTCCAGGGAAACTTCCCAAGCCAGGGATTGAACCCATGTCTCCTGCACTGCATGTGGCTTCTTTACTGTCTGAGCAATGAACTGTAGTAAATACCATGGCTACCATTTATTAAGTACTTATAAAGTGTTTGGCCCTGTTCTTGGTGATGTAAGTGTGTTATTTAATTCTCACAGTGCCCTATAGTACTATACTTACACTGCTGATGGGGTGGGGGGGAAGTAACAGTAATTTCCTTACATTTACACAGAAAAAGCAGGGATTTCTTCCTGGTTCACCTCAGTCCAAAGTCTAGGATTGTGATTCCTTGACACTGGGCAGTGAGGCAGCATTTCAGGGAGCACTAAGCTTGAGTTTAGGGTACTAGTGGCACAAGGAAGATAGAGGTGCAGGCAGAAAGCCTCTGGGGAACAAAGCCCTCGGCAGGATATGTGTGCTCTTAGTGCTCATGTCGCTGTTTAAATCCAGGGGACGACAGAGAATGAGATGGCTGGATGGCATCACCGACTCTGTGGACATGAGTTTGAGTGAACTCCGGGAGTTGGTGATGGACAGGGAGGCCTGGCGTGCTGTGATTCATGGGGTCGCGGAGAGTCAGACATGACTGAGCGACTGAACTGAACTGAACTGAAGGTTTTTAACTTAACTGAGTTAACTAGTTAACTCAGCTAGTACCTGGTGGACTGCAAGGTACTCAAATTTTTTTTTTTATTTTTTTTTAGCAAATTGCTCGTCAATTTCTGTCTTTTCTCTAGGAAACTTTCAGGAATTTTCCCACCTGCTATCTAGGAGGAAGGCCCCACTTTAGAATTAAGTGTTGTTCTCTAGGTTAATTAAGGCTAGTGTTAGGGTCATCTCCTAAAGACTAAGAGGGTTGAGGTTTTCATCTGTGAAAGACACCCAACAACAGTACTAGAATTGGAAAAAATGTAGGAATTTGCCAGAGGAACATGGAAAAATCAGTTAAGACTAAGAAATCAACTTTTTGACAAATTTTAATTTTGACCTGGAGATAAAAATGGGGTAAAAGGAGAGAGGCCTGCTTTCTTAAGTTTTGGGGTGTAAGAACAAACCAACTAGCAAAAAAACCGATTAGCTGTCTATGAATTGCTCTGCTGGCATACATCTCTCTTTTCCTGAATGGCAAGACAAAGCAATAGTTTAATTGTTGGTGTTCTTAGAAAAACTCATATTGGTAAGGCATTCCAGAAGATCTTATATTACTTAGTAATCTTGTCTGTACATTTTTCCACTGGGGAGATTTTCTATACAGATGACTCGGCTTTCAATAAGGCAGAGTTCACTTTTCATAATGAAACTGGGTAGGGAAAGGTGGAGAAGAAAAGCGTGGTTTAGGTCGATTTAAAAGATGGGGGGAGAAAGAGAAACCCCCTCCCCCATACTCTTTAAACAACAGGTGGTTTTGAGGAGAAAGATCAACTCCATGCTCAGTACGAAACTGCAGGCGGAGCATGCGATTTCAGTCCCCCAGAACCTGGCGCCAGGTTGTCAGGATGCGGGAACAAGGAGGTTCCTAGCGGACAGCAAGCTCAGGTGTCAAGGGAACGGCTGCTGGGCTTTATGGTCCAGGAAAACTGGTTTTTGCCTTTGTTCTCTGTCTCTCTCAGTGTGTCCCACCACCGCCTCCCACCCTTCTGCTCATCTGTGAGGGGAGCAGGATAATGAGGAAGGATTATCTCCCTCCTCCCCAGTCCTTCCGAGGAGTGCCCAGAAGGGCTATTTTTAGTGGTAGCGGCTCCCCTCCAACTTACCCCGGGGTGGAGCTGCGACTGCGGCGCGGCCGCCCAGCGCAGGGAAGCCTCGGGTTAGGGATGGGGAAGGTAGTGGCCCCGGTCCACTCCTCAGGCGCCGGCCGCCAGGTGGGCGTTCCAGAGGCCGGAGTGGCTCCAGCGGCAAGCGGCGGGAGAGCTTCCTGGGCGCCCTGAAGGAGGTCCTCGGCGGCCGGCCCGGGCGCGGGGTGGTCTCCGCGCGGAGGAAGTTCCCGGGCCCGGCGGCCTGCGTCACAGCGGGCTGGCACCGCGGGGCCGAGCGGCGGGCGGCGCGGCGACCCCGGGGCCGGGCGCTGGGCGGCGCTGGCTGCCGCTGGCCCGGCTGCTCGCGGGGCGGCGCTGGGGGCGGCTCCGTCCGCGGCCGGGGAGGCGGAGGGGCGGAGGGCTGCGGGGCTGGGGCGTTAGCTGCGTCCCGCCTCGGAGCCCGCGAAGAGCGCTAGGAGGGAGGCGCCGCCGTGGCCGCGGCCGCAGTGCTTCGGGGCGCGCCGAGCCATGAGCAGCCGCCCGGCGGGCGACCCCGCTGCCGCCGGCCGCCGCTGAGCCCGGCCGGGAGACGGCCCGCCGCTCCCCAGCGCCGTTCGCCGCCGGCACCCTCGCGCCTAGAGGTAAGGGCGGGGAGCGCCGAGGGATGGGATGGGATGCGATGGAGAGGGACGGCCCGCCGAGGACCGCCGGCTCGGTCCTCTAGGTGTGCTGGAGCCACGACCCGCCCCGCCTCGTTCGCGTCCCTGCCTTCCCCCGGCTCCCGGGCGGGCGGACTGGGGGCTCCTGCCCGGCGTGTGGTCCCTGGAGCCATCCGGCGCCGGGGCGCGGGGACCCGCCAACCCTCACCCCACCCATTCCGCGCCCGCCCAGCGTCGCGTGAGAGACCCCAGCCTGGCGCCGAGCGCAGCGCGGCAGGTTCTGCGGACTTGGGGGGATGGGGCTGGGGGACCAGGAGAAAACGGGGCCACGCAGGGGGAGATCGTCGTTCTTGTCAACCTTAAACCTCCCTGAGACCTCAGGGTCTTTACCTACTGGTCTGCTCTTCCCTTACCAACCCCGAGCCCCTGAAGTTAGCACTTTGGGGCGAGAGAGGAATTACGTCTCCCAAGGGAATGAGAGCGCGATGCCTGCTCCCCAGCAGGACCCGAGGGGAGAGAGGGTTTCGCTGGATCTCGCGGGCCCCAGAAACCAGGTGTCTAGGCCGGCGATTGAGACCAAGACCGCCGCTTTCGACACAAACTCAGGCTCGCTGGTCTTTCCCTTTCCAGCTGGTTCTCAGCGACGACATGGCTAGGGATGGAGTTAGCGACTCAGCAACCTTAGGATGTGCTCTGTACAAGCTAATTCCTTTCTTCTCTGCCAGTTCTTCCCTCCCCCACCCACGGAATACAGCGGATTCTAGTCCCTTCAGAACCTTGCTCTCTACCGAGCTTTGGGTGCCACGGACACCTAGCCCACATCCCAGGACAGATATTTCAAAGGGTTAAGGCCAAACTTCACTTTCTAATTCTTTTTAAGCATTTTAAACTCCCAGCGAATCAGTTAGGAAACACTTTCAAGTCCCTGTCCACCTTAAAGTAAAAGATAAGCACCCATCAAACTGTGTGAGTGCCAGCCGCGTTGGGCAGAGGGAGTTTTGAATGACTATTTCATGCACACTTATGGGGGTGGAACAGGTAAAGGAAATGGCAAGGCTTATTTTAGTGACACATTTCTTACAAGCTCTCGATAGTGTGAAAAATGTAGCCTTAACCAACGGTAACATTTCCGGACAGGTATATAGTGGTTTCCTAAGGCATACTGGAGTCTTCTTCATGGACAAGTTATTAAAATGCCCTCCAGATGAGAAATGAAGGCAACTGGTCTTAACTCTCTTGGCACAGTAGGGCACCATCACCTCAGCCATCAGCTTTATAGTTTTTATTTCTCTTCACATTCTATTTTTAAATGATTTGTGTAAACCCCAAAGGTAAGCCTTACTTCACAAAATTTGCTTAGATTCATAGACCTGTGGATGTGGGTAACAGATTGTCTACAGCTCCAATCTGTGATACTTGCTTTCTTGTGACTTGCTTAGATAGGGAAGACCATGGACCTGACCCAGACGGGCTTTGCTTTGGAGTGATCAAATACTCTCTTTAGGTCAGGTTGTTTGTTTGCTTTTGAGGGAGAGGTGGGGAGCAGCTTTGCAAGGATGGATGCTTTTCATGGTTCACATAACAGATTTGACCACAGATAAGGCCCACTCATCCACCAGCAGTGTCAGAGATAACAAGCATGTTTAACAACTTTCTTATTAATAAAATGATAATAGAAAGCCTTTGTTAACGGTACTGTCTTTATTTCTCAGATGGACTGGGCACTTAAGGAAATGTATTTTGAGAAGGGAATGCTTTTAGTGTAAAAAAAGTATCTAATTTGTACCAATTTGTTAATGATTCTTAACAGTTTGTACTTAAGTTGTAGTCACCTATAACTTCATAGTAAAACCCAAGTTTAAAAAAGAAATAGAGTGGAAATACACACTTATTTTTCCAAGTGTGGTGTTAATAATCTAATATGGAGCATTATTGTAGGTGCCTGACATGCATGATCTCAAAATCTGACAACAAACCCTTAAGGCAGATGGCCATTCACACATCACAGAAGAGAGAGGCTCAGAGTGTGTGACTTATCCAAGACCATACAGCTGAGTTAATGCCTGAATGAAGCCAAGCCTCTAGTTCTTTTTTTCTTGTTTTTAAGTTGGTATTGGGGTATAATTGATTTATAGTGTTGCCTAAGTTTCAGGTGTACGGCAAAGTGAATCTGTTATAGAAATACATATATCCAAATTCTCTAGTCTTAGTGATTTACTTTTTTGTTATTCAAAGCTGCCTCTCTTTTTTTTTTTTACCTAAATAAATTTATTGTTAACTTACTATAAGGACTGTATGAGGAAATGGGGGATTAAGAAAGTCAGGTCACCTGTTCAGGGTTTTCTGGTACCTAGCAGAATTCACATTTGGAATCAGGGCCATCTGTTTCCCAAACCCCTCGTCTTGCCACTGTTCTCTATTATATGACTGATTTAGAGCTTAACCTAATGAACGTTTCACTCTGGCTCATCAGCTATTCTCATTCACATGATAATGATGCCCTCGTGAGCTGCAACACACTCCCAAAGACTTTATACTCAATCCCTGGAGTGCTGGCTGTGTCTCCAGGCCCAGAACACTCATGAAAGCATATTGCAACCAACACGGTGACAGGTATCATAATGCAGGTATCCTTAATTCACTTAATGTCTCTTAAAATATAAATCATTGTAGACTGGTATGGGATAAACGGCATGGCCTCAACATAGGAAAAGCTGGTACAGATTCTGGCTCTACTGCATAGAACAAGTGCCAACTAATTCACATCATTGAGCTTCTCTGAGCCACAGTTTCTTGGTGTGTGATGGGCTTATAAGTAAAGCCTACCGAGCTGGATCACTGTGTGCATTCAATGTAACAGTGCTTACAAAGGACAGCTCCTGAAACCTGTGTGTTGTGTGTTCAGTCACTAAATCATGTCTGACTCTTTGCCATCCCATGGACTGCAGCACACCAGGCTTCCTTGTCCTTCACTGTCACCTGTAGTTTGGTGAAACTCATGTCCATTGAGTCAGTGATGCCATCCAACCATCTCATCCTCTGCCACCCCCTTCTTCTGCCCTCAATCTTTCCCAGCATCAGGGTCTTTTCCAATGAGTCGGCTCTTTGCATCAGGTGGCCAAAGTATTGGATCTTCAGCTTAAGCATCAGTCTTTCCAATGAATATTCAGGGTTGATTTCCTTTAGGATCGACTGGTTTGATCTGTTTGCTGTCCAAGAGTCTTCTCCAGCACCACAGTTTGAAAGAATCAATTCTTTGATGCTCAGCCTTCTTTATGGTTAACTCTCACATCCATACATTACTAATGGAAAAACCATAGCTTTGAGTATATGGACCTTTGTTGGCAAAGTGATGTCTTAACTTGTTAATACACTGTCTACATTTGTCTTAGCTTTCGTTCCAAGGAGCAAGCGTCCTTTAATTTCATGGCTGCAATCACCATTCGCAGTAATTTTGGAGCCCAAGAAAATAAAACCTGTCATTGCTTCTACTTTTTCCCCTTCTATTTGCCATGAAGTAATGGGACAAAGGGCTTCCCAGATGGCACTGGTGGTAAAGAATCTGCCTGCCAATGCAGGAGACATAAGAGAAGCGGGTTTGATCCCTAGGTCAGGAAGATCCCCTGGAGGAGGGCATGGCCACCCACTCTTGTATTCTTGCCCGGAGAATCCCATGGACAGAGGAGCCTGGTGGGCTACAGTCCATAGGATCACAGAGTCAGACACGACTGAAGCGACTTAGCACAATGGGACAAAATGTGGTCCTGTCACCTAGTAGATACTTAGTAAATGATAAGAATTACTGTATTCTACCACTGATTGAAATTTCTACTTAATTTTACATTTGCATATTTTACATGCATATCGCATTTAGTCAGCACTGTTATTGATTCACTCTTTATATAAAGGCTTATCTGCTTTTTAGCATCTTTAACTTTTGAATCACATCCTTTTTTTTGTAGTCTTGACTTATAAACATTTACCCACCTTATGTAGTTTTTCCTTTGCCCTACTCTGCACATTTTTTAGAATATTAGTACTCATCTTTCATTGGGATGGAATTTGTATATCTTGGCAAATGCACTGTCCTGTTTTCTGCCTCTCCTGATATCTCAGCCTTGTTTATCACTCAGAACACCATGGCAATCCTAGTATCTCCCCACCACATACCTCACCCTTCACCAATTCTCTACCAGCTGATGCTCTGCATCTACTTCAAGGCCCAACCTAAATGCTACCTCCTACGTGAGCTATAGACTTTCCATTTTTAATCATTTGTCAGTTCACTTATAATTCAAATAACATGTCCCCCTAATGATTTTTACATTTTTTAAGGTTATTTGTCCAAGTAATATCCTACAAAAAACTGTAAACTCTTTGAAGACAGGGACATTTTTCTATTTCTTTATATGCTTTGCTTCAAATAAAACATAGTTTCAATTTCCTGAATGAAAGATGAGTTAGATGTTCAGAGAGAGATCCTCACAATATTTAGGAAACACACCCAAGTTGTTTGTCTCTGTTAAATGAATAGTGGCACCCTCCTCTTTATTATGAGACTTGTTCATCCCAGCCTTCTTCACTCCTTTAACTGCCATTACATTTACTGGAAGGCCACAGTTCTTCAAAGCCTTGGCCATTAGGTACCAGGTAAGATAGCTATGTTTCATTGATCAGTTGCTTCCGTGGTGGTATAGTAACTTCATTAGGTTGTAAATATATTTGAGTACATCAACAGTATTTGAGTAGTTTGGCACTTTAGATGGGGTAATGATCCCGATGGATTTCTTTAATTAGGATTATAATTTACCTATGGGAAAGAAATGCAGGTTTCCCCCATTATCTGCAAGCAGAGTTCCTCTGAAAATTTATGTAAGCTGAAATAGCATAAAGGGAAGGGAACAGTTATCTTAGGACACATCTTACGAACGGATGCACAGAATACATGTAGATAAAGCGCAGATGCTCACAGATACTGTTCAGATATATGGGGCTTGATGTGGAGATGCTGAGTGTAGTTCCTGGGGAAGGAGCTTGGCGGTGCCACTGTCACTGCTGCCCTGGGTGTTCACTGACTCTGTATTCCTGCTTACTGCAAAACCATTCTTTCAGTTAGTCAAAACAGGCACCACTATAGGTCTTTCATAAAAGTGAAGTGGTGTAAAGGGAACTTTCAAAAAGCAGGTATACCTGTACCTGCCTTAGAGAGAAAGTTGAAATCAAAAGCAAGGAGGATTTCAAACCTCTTGGTTGAAAATAGGACTAATCATGGCACAGTATGGAGGATACAATCAAATTGACTTTCATGAGAGAATTCAGTTTAGTTCAGTTCAGTCGCTCAGTCATGTCCCACTCTTTGCGACCCCATGAACTGCAGCACACCAGGCCTCCCTGTCCATCACCAACACCAGGAGTTTACCCAGACTCATGTCCATTGAGTTGGTGATGCCATCCAACCATCTCATCCTCTGTCGTCTCCTTCTCCTCCTGCCTTCAGTCTTTCCCAGCATGAGAGTCTTTTCTAATAAGTCACTTCTTTGCATCAGGTGGCCACAGTATTGGAGTTTCAGCTTCATCTTCAGTCCTTCCAATGAACACCCAGGACTGATCTCCTTTAGGATGGACTGGTTGAATCTCCTTGCAGCCTAAGGGACTCTCAAGAGTCTTCCCCAACACCACAGTTCAAAAGCATCAATTCTTCTGTGCTCAGCTTTCTTTATAATCCAACTCTCACATCCATACATGACTACTGTAAAAACCATAGCCTTGACTAGACGGAACTTTGTTGACAAAGTAATGTCTCTGCTTTTTAATATGCTGTCTAGGTTGGTCATAACTTTCCTTCCAAGGAGTGTCTTTTAATTTCATGGCTGCAATCACCATTTGCAGTGATTTTGGAGCCCCCCAAAATAAAGTCAGCCACTGTTTCCACCATTTCCCCATCTATTTACCATGAAGTGACAGGACCGGATGCCATGATCTTAGTTTTCTGAATGTTGAGCTTTAAGCCAACTTTTTCACTCTCCTCTTTCTCTTTCATCAAGAGGCTCTTTAGTTCTTCTTCACTTTCTGCCATAAGGGTGGTGTCATCTGCGTATCTGAGGTTATTGATATTTCTTCCAGCAATCTTGATTCCAGCTTATGCTTCATCCTGCCTGGCATGTCACATGATGTACTCTGCATATAAGTTAAATAAGCAGGGTGACAATATACAGCCTTGACATACTCATTTTCCTGTTTTAAACTAGTCTGTCCTTCCGTGTCCAGTTCTAACTATTGCTTCCTGTCCTGCATACAGGTTTCTCAAGAGGCAGGTCAGCTGGTCTGGTATTCCCATCTCTTTCAGAATGTTCCACAGTTTATTGTGATCCACACAGTCAAAGGCTTTGGCATAGTCAATAAAGCAGAAATAGATGTTTTTCTGGAACTCTCTAGCTTTTTCCATGATCCAGCGGATGTTGGCAATTTGATCTCTGGTTCCTCTGTCTTTTCTAAAACCAGCTTGAACATCTGGAATTTCATGGTTCACGTGAGCATGACTTTACTAGCATGTGAGATGAGTGCAACTGTGCGGTAGTTTGAGCATTCTTTGGCGTTGCCTTTCTTTGGGATTGGAATGAAAACTGACCTTTTCCAGTCCTGTGGCCACTGCTGAGTTTTCCAAATTTGCTGGCATATTGAGTGCAGCACTTTCACAGCATCATCTTTCAGGATTTGAAATAGCTCAACTGGAATTCGATCACCTCCACTAGCTTTGTTCATAGTGATGCTTCCTAAGGCCCACTCAACTTCACATTCCACAATTTCTGGCGCCTGGTGAGTGATCACACCATCGTGATTATCTTGGTTGTGAAGATCTTTTTTGTACAGTTCTTCTGTGTATTCTTGCCACCTCTTCTTAATATCTTCTGCTTCTGTTAGAATTATGAGAGAATAATGAGAGAATTAGCATGAGAGAAAAGACCCAGGTAGTCTCACCACAAATATCAGAGGTGGAAAAATTTTCAAGGAACAGGTAAAAGAAGTGAAACACTGTAATTTTACAATACTATGCTATGTTCTCCCTATATATATGTCTGTGTGTGTGTGTATATATATATCTCACACGCTGCAACACCCTCTGACAATAACAAATACTATTATTTATTATTAATAATAGGTTTGCTAGATATGGGTCATTCTTGGATTATAGAAATAGGAAAGATACTGTGGGGTCAAGATGGGCAAGAGTGGAAACTAGTGTGGCCTCCAAGACCTAGAACAAGAACGTACTTCCATTTGCTCTCAGCACAGCCACAGAAAGGCAAGAGGGTAATCTCAGAACTTTACGTAAAATAGATAGTTCGGCAGATATAGTGAAAATCTCCTAAACGTATTAAAAGGTAGAGAATACCTGGACTCTTTTCCAATAAAGGCATGGAACAAAAAAATAGCCTGGGCTACCTACTTAAAAGTGTAACGCTCTGTCATAAGTTAAGGCAGTGAATTTAAAATCCTTTTCTGGTGTTGGATGTATTATCCTTTTAGAATATGATTCTATAGTCTGTGAATGGCAGTCAGTAGAGACATGGTAATATTCAGAAAAGGAATACAATTAAGAAAAGAGAAAAAGGCAAAATTCAAGTACCAGTTTTAAGAAAAATGTTGTAAAGTTTAGGGAAACAACTGAAAGTGTTCCAGATGACTGGGTATTTGAGGTCAAAGGCATCCAGGAGAACTATAGGTTCTTTAAAGAACTCAGAAGAATGAAAGCTCTGTCCTTACTGGAGATGGGTGGGAAGGAAGAGCAAGGAGGAAAGTTAGTTTGGCTGAACTCAAACACTGCCCAAAGGCTAGACGGGCAAGAAAGAGTAAGGAAGCTCTTAGGGAAGCATTTCTCAACCTTTAGTTCATGCCTACCTTCCTTCCAGAGATACATATTTTTAGATACATTGTAATGCCACAGATACCCTGTCTACCCTCTTAGGTACTGTGGCCTGTTGGCAGGCTGCAACCTGAAGATTCTTTTACTCTGCCCTGCAGATCCAGTGACCCACTCCAGTATTCTTGCCTGGAGAATCCCCACGGACACAGGAGCCTGGCGGGCTACAGTCCATGGGGTCACAAAGAGTTGTACACAACTGAGCAACTAAGCACAGCACACAGCAAACCAAGTGTTTGACAGGGACAAGATTGCCCCCCCTATTGAGAACAAATGGAGGAACATAATTCTAGATTATGTTTGAAAATCACAATTGAGCCATGTGGAACTAAAAGACATGAAGAACAGTGTATACATACACATTTTTCCTTTATAAGAAATGATATTTCATTGACTCTTAAGCTGAAATATATTTGTAAAAATATATCTTCCGGTTGTTCCAGTTTCATCTTGGCAACATTATTACATTCATTAAGTTATCTTTCAGACCTGCCTCTACCTGCATTCTTTTGTTTCAGGGGTGGGAAACCCTCCCCAGACTTTAAATGTGCAACATCTTTTATTTACTTACTTCTGTTATGCTGGGAAGGCTCTGATACTAACCATTCATTCTTGTGATTGTTCAGTTTTAATGAGTATAAATTAGTTTGTCTTTATTAGAGCATTTGCATTTTATGGCAATTGTTTACTATTATGAAACACTGTGTTCCCTTTCAAAGAAATTTTAACTCACAACAAGTAAATATTTGGTGGTGGGGGTGGGACTTCTGAAGTCACTCTTAGCTTTTTCGTGTTTGTTTCCATGCTCTGGTTCCATAGGGAGCATAAGCTTGGGTTTCTGACATGGAATCTCAGAGCTTTTAGGATTAGAGGAGCTTGGCTTCTTTATATAATGGCTTCTTTTGGCATTTGGACGCTGTGGGCTTCCCAGGTGGCGCCAGTGGTAAAGAATCCGCCTGCCAGTGCAGGAGACACAAGAGCTGAGGGTTTGATCCCTGGGTCAAGAAGATCCCCTGGAGAAGGAAATAGCAACCCACGCCAGTGTTCTAGCCTGGAGAATTCCGTGGACAGAGGATGCTGGTGGGCTGTAGTCCATGGGGTTGCAAAGAGCTGGACACCACTGAGCACACACACACACAGCCTTTGCATGCTCCTTCCTCCACCACAACTCATCTTCTTCTTTCAGCTTTTATTTTAACCATATTGTTCTTTCCCTCTCTCCTTTCCCCTCTAGGCTTCAGAAATATCTTTGTTTTCCACATCTTTTCTCTTTGTTTCATTTTTAGAGCTGCACTGAAAGTCCCATGAGGGCAGAGGCCATTTGGCCATATTGGTCTTGTTCACTTCTGTATCCACGGCACCTGCACAGTGACTGGATCAGAGCTGCTCAAGAAACATTTGTGGAATAAACACTTAATGATACATTTTGCACTAAAGTTTCTAACCTGTCATCTTACAGTATATCCCGTTCTGTTATTTTAAATTCTAGAAATGAAATTTAAGAGTGTAATTAGAAGTTACTCTTCTTAATAGGGTTGTGACATATGTACACAGAAATATTTCTATATGTCATTGGAAATTTGGAGTATTCTATAAAACATGAAGTCAGAACTTCAAAACAAATCCTAGATAAAAGTCACTACATAAGCTAAATAGATGAAAACTCATGGGTCCAGTAATCAATAAAAATTACTAACTACTCTTTCTTGAATACCTTAGGAATGTATTAAAATTAGAAACAGATTCAAATATCTTTTTTAAATAGGAATGGTATAACCTATAAATCCAGCTTCTGGAAAAATACTTTGGGGGTCATTTAGCTAATAACACCTTGACTTTTAAAAATAACTATGAGAATATCTTCATTAAGAAAACACCTTCAAGCTAATTTATATTATGTCCCTTGAAATAAGCAAGGTCCAGAATAATTTCCCATCAGCAAAGTTAGGAAATACTATATATAGCACACAAAAATACCTTTGTAGTTAATGCACAGCTATGTAGATCCCTGTAACCAGAAAATGGTGAAAGTTGAGGAGCTAGCACTAAGGGTGTGTCTAGGGTTTGGATCTTTGTTGAGTGTTTAAGCATTTTATCTAAGGATCTGATGGTATAGCATGTCTTTTATTTCTGTATGTGGCTCCATGGTGCATAATGTAGTGTTGAAGCAAGAGTTGGAAATGAGCTTGGCAAAATAAAATAAAAATGAAGGAAACAGTTAAAACTGAGCACTGAAATTCACTTAAGGAAAGTATAGGATTGTACCTTGAAGAAAAATAAATAAACCAAACATACAATATACTTGACTTTTGTTTGTTTTGTTGTGTTCATTTCTATATCACCAGTATTTAGAATAGTACCTAATATGTTTGCAAAGGATCAGTAGATATTTATTGAATGAATAAATGAGTGAAATGCAAGATGGAAAAAGACTAACTACATGCCATTAGGGCAAAAGTAAAGTTAATCCTATGGAGATGGTGATGGATAACTAGTAGACTGAAGAAACTGTTAGAAAACACTTTTTGGACAAATCATTTTTGAGTCTGTGTTACAGTTTTATTTTAGTCTTACATGTAAAAGACTTCTGGTAGGTCAGAAGTAGTTTAAAAATTCATCCTGACTAGGGACATTTTATAAGCCAAGTGGATGGTTAGATATTACTGTTAGGCTAGATTAAAAAATATGGGTTCAAGGTCCTTGGATTCTTGCCTAACAGTTGGGAAGGAAGAAGTAAAAGTATGTCTACTTACAGACTTTGTGTTTGAAATTAGGATTCCATATCCCAAGGAATCTACAAAGCAACAGCTAAAGATAAATGCCACACTCATCTCTAATTAACACGTGGGTATTTAAAATTTAGAAACAAAATCTTTGAAATAAATCTGTTGTCACTGACTGTTTCAGTCTGGCCTTGTACCTGAACTTGAAAATGATTTTACTTATCCTGAAAGGGTATCTAATAACATAATCACATTAATAACATTTTATTTAACGTTTTTACTTAACAGCTCTCCCCATAATGTCACTGCAGTAAACAGAACAGCCTACTGTTGACCTAATTAAGGAATTTAAGGAGCAAATCAATTAAAACTAATTATTTCCAGCATCTCTTACTTGTGACTACCGCATCCTGGATTATAGGAGAGGGAGCACACATTTGGTGTTACCCAGAGGCTGTCTAATGTGTCTCAAACGTGTTTTGAATATTTTTTAAAAAATTGCTCCTTTTTTATTGCTCTAAATTAGAAACAATCTTAAACCAATATTTTAAAATGTTGTCAGATAAGAATACAGATGCCCAGTAATAAGAGAAGGCCATATGGGTGGCTGGCTTATTAACTACAACTAAGCTCATGCAACGAGTTGACTCACTGGAAAAGACTCTGATGCTAGGAGGGACTGGGGGTGGGAGGAGACGGGGACGACAGAGAATGAGATGGCTGGATGGCATCACCGACTCAATGGACTTGAGTTTGGGTGAACTCAGGGAGTTGGTGATGGACAGGGAGGCCTGGCGTGCTGTGATTCATGGGGTCACGGAGAGTCTGACACGACTGAGCGACTGAACTGAACTGAAGAAAGTGTTTAAGAAATCTCAGAATTTTAATTTCTCTAAAGTCCAGGAATCTCCTATTGTTCTGTTTGTTTGCTTTTAGTTATTTATGATTTTTAAATTTCAAAAAGCAGCACAAAAGCAGGAAAGCTAATTGCCCCTTCTGAAAGAACACATTTGGTTTGAGTGAGGGAAAAAATACCTTTTGTCAATTAGGTAGAATATATGGTAAGTAAATAATTCTACATCTTCATATTGGGAAAAGTTTTTTCTTAGTTACCAATTACCTATTCTATTAAGCTAATTAAAAACAGTTAATTTTATTTCAGTGTATTATTTATCATGTAAATCACATAAGCTAAACAATGGTGAATGACAGTATTTAAAGTGTTACACTTCAGTTCTTAAGATAAAGTAAATTTTATAAAGCATGTTATAATCATAGTATTATTATTTAAATGTTATAAAGAGCAAATTATATTTATGTATAGATATGATACATGGGTTAAAACTATCATGATATTATTTGCCAAAGGTTGTTCATTAATTAATTATTAGTCCTAAGTCTTCATATTAATTGTCTTTAATTACAGTTTATACTGCCATTTAAAAATGATATAATCACAGTTCATATTAGAATGTATCAGAGAAATATGACATTTCATGGTTTCACATTACTGTAGGAGTACCTCAACCATTAAATAAACTGGCAGTAGTTATAATTCAGTGTTGTTGAACATATGTACAAAGACATAAATTTTTAGTGTAAATAATGATTTGGGGAGCTGTTTCTCAGAACTATCTGAGATGCTGTATTCTCAGTTTTATATATCAAATAAAACATAATTCTCAGCAACAACAACAAAAATGATCTGACCATGGGCTTCCCTGGTAGCTCAAACGGTAAAGAATCTGCCTGCAATGTGAGAATCCCAGGTTCAGTCCCTGGGTTGCGAAGACAGATCTCCTGGAGAAAGGAATGGCAACCTACTCCAGTATTCTTGCCTAGAGAATTCAATGGGCAGAGGAGTTTTGCGGACTACAGTTCATGGGGTCTCAAAGAGTCGGACATGACTGAGTGACTAACAATTTCAGTTGCACTTTCATGAGACAAATACAAAGAAGTTAGTAACTTCCAATTAAACAGGCATCCTATCAGAGAACAGGTCAGTCATGTAGGAACTAAAATACATTTTAACAGCTTTATTGAGATATAACCCACCTTCTATAACACTTATTTTTTTAATGTATATAATTTAGTGATTTTTAGAATAATTACAGAATTGTACAACCATTACCATACTCTCTGTTTTAGAACATTTTCATCACCTCCCCAAAAAAATCTGTACCCATAAACTCTCACTCCCCAACATACCTTCACTTCTTCTCCCAAGCTCTAGGCAGCTATCTGTCCTCAGGATCTATAGATTTGCCTGTTGTAGAAATTTCAGTAAATGATATCATGTTATATGTAATCTTTTGTGACTGGCTTCTTTCACTTAGTATATATTTAAGACTCATCTGAGTTTTGGCATGTATCAATACAGCATTCCTTTTAATTACCAAATAACATTCCATTATAGGGGTATACCATATTTTCTTTTTCCATTCTTCAATTAATGGACATTCATTCAGGTTGCTTCCACTTTGAGGCTGTGAGGAGTAAGCCTCCTATGAACAATCATACAAGTTTTTGTGTGGACATATGTTTTGATTTCTGTTAGGTAGATCTGTGTAGAGGTGGAATTGCTGGGTTATCTGGTGTCTCTGTGTTTAATACTATGGTATAAATGAGGTATAATTTTTTTCATGATCTCCCAATCTAGAATAAAATCAGGGCTAAGACTTTTAACTGTCTTTTAGTGAAATTTAAGAAAATAGTTTAATTTGTCCCGAATACTCATTATCAGGAATATCAATTGAACTTTGAATTTTATGTAATTCAGTGCAGAGTACTATAAAGCTTTGCTAAATCTCTTTGAATTAAACATTCTGATTGAGAAATATAGAAAGAGCTGTTGAAGGGTGACCAGAAAGCTATTTGCATAGGTTTTAGTTCCTCATTCTTACTGACAATTTCACCCATTACCTCCAAACTTCCCTTTTGTGCATTTTTCTTCTTCTTGTTGTAAGACAGTGGTGAATATTTTTTGTGTTTCTTTATTCTAGGTATATGTGTTTATTACCTCCTGCTTGGAATATGTGAATTCATTTAGTCTTTACAGTCCTGTTAATTTCCCTCTGGAAAGAGGGAAAGACACTTTTAAAAGTAAAACACCTTTCCTTGGCTAACATTCTTTCAGGCACTACTCTTTTGCCCAGGAAGGTGAGAGAGGGGCTGTCTTTTTAAATTGTAGATTCCATCTTTTTTATCTATTTGAACTATTCTTTTAACCCACTGTCAGACCAATTCCTGACAGAAATTTCCCTTGACTCTTTACTAACACAGCCTTATGAAATCACCCAAGCAGATTTCCCCTTCTCCCTTTATTTCAAACTGAACCTATTTAAGGAGGTGTTTTTCTAGGGGAAATAAGGACAAACTGACCACTTAACCTTCATTCTTAGAGATATTCAAAGCAAGGGAAAAAATATAGTTGTAGTAAGTGGCCAAAGAATTCACTGACCACAAAATAAACGAACAAACAAAAACAGAGCACTGTAAATAACTATAGAAACAGGCAAATATACAAAAAGATCTCTGAATCAATTCCTGCATACAGTTTTTTAACTGTTAGACAAATGTGAATACAAATGCAAACATATACACAAACAAACCCACTGTAAGCAAACACAAGATAAGACTTCTGTGAATGTCGTCAAGGGATAATGTTTAAAAAGTTAAACATGACTCGATGAATATAGAATGAACCTGTCAAAGATTTATTCAACTCCTCATTGAGGGAGCTGGTAAGATGGCAAAGCATTTAGTTCAAAGAGCATTCCAGGAACTGTTTGAAAAATGAATGTTAAAATAACATTACTAGGTTAGATACAAAACTAGGTAATGTCCTTCAGGGCAATAAAAAAGCATATGTTTTGGGTTTTCTTTTCTACTGAACAAAAATCTACAAGCCTGGGATGTAATCAGTAGTAATTATCAAGTCAAAATATATTTCCCTAAATTATTCTTGGGTAGGCCAGTTAAACAGTTCTGCAGTATAATAATAAAAGGATATCTGCCCTCTTTTTGCCTCACTTCCAAGTTTTAGATACTTTTTTTCCCCTAAAAATGCATAGTTGTTTATCCTAAGCTTCCTTTTGAAGGGCAGAGATTTGGCTGTGGAATGTGTCAAATTCAAAACACTGGTCATTGAAATTCTCAAATTTAAAATATGGCATGGAAACTTTGGATTCTATACTTGACTCCCCCTCTTGGGAGTCCTTTACGTCACTCAAATATCAAAATACCTCTCTGATCTCATCTTGGGGAGGAGTTCTTTAACTCCAACCCCAAGTTTAACCAATTCTTATGGTCCAGACTGCTCTCCAAGCTCTCAATTCAGATAGTAAATCATCGTAAACCCAGTGGAACAAGAGTCCTTTCAGGTGGCCACCAGATTTTGACATTCAAGAGATAAAATTGCTGTAGATCAGCAAAAAAACACTCCAGGCTCAGGAAGAGAAGCAAGGGATCTCAGTAGTGTACATACCATGAAGTTCCTTGATCCAGTGGCTGCTGTTTTGCAATGAGCAAATCTCCATGGGACCTTCAAGAACCATGACAACAAAAATCAGCAAACTATGGGCTGTGTAGTTTAGGTCTGCAACCTGGTTTTGTATGGCCTGCTTGCTGGGATTGGTTTTTACATTTTTTGAAGGGTTGTTTAAAGAAATTTTAAAGAATATATAACATAGACCAGATGTGATCTATAAGGCCTAAATATTTACTATCTCTCTATCTGTAAAGCTTCCCTGGTGGCTCAGATGGTAAAGAATCTGCCTGCAATGTGGGAGACCTGGGTTCAATCCCTGGGTTGGGAAGATCTCCTGGAGAAGGGAACTGCTACCCACTCCAGTATTCTGGCCTGGAGAATTCCATGGACAGGGGAGCCTGGTAGGCTACAGTCTATGAGGGTGGCAAAGAGTCAGACAGGGCTGAGCAAAGGGACTTTCACTTTTACTTTCCCACTATAGGATAAGTTTACTGATGCCCGCATTTAAAAAAAAAAAGATAATTTTGTTGTTAGCATGTATCAGAGAATTACAATAGATCTCTAGTAGGCTAATTCAAAGATTTGCTCTTCCTAGGGACATTTTATAGGAAAAGAGAATGGTTAGAGAATGTTAGATTCAACATCAAAAGAAAGTAGTATTTGGTTAAAGGCTACTAAACTCTTGGTTGATAACTTATCACTGGTGTGGTTTTTTTTTTTTTAAAAAGCTCTCTAGTAGGCTGATTCAAAGATTTGCTCTTAATAGGGATATTTTATAGGAAAAGAGAATGATTAGAAAAGTGTTCGATTCAACATCAAAAGAAAATAGTATTTGGTTAAAGGCTACTAAACTCAGGGTTGACAATTTATCAACTGCTTGGGTTGGTAAAACTAATCTCCCAGAATATCTTAATGTCATTAAGGTTTATTAGAATAATTTAATTAAGCATTGTATCAGGAACATTAATTTCTTGCTGGGAGGAGGTTGCAAGTTATATTACACAGATTTGACACACTTTTTCATTTATAAGGCAATGTATTAGTATATATTAAAAGTTATATTACACAGATTTGACACACTTTTTCATTTATAAGGCAATGTATTAGTATATATTAAAAACATACAATGGGTTACAATAAAAGTAGACACTAGGATTCTTTTGACACCGCATTATTAATATTAAAATTTCCGTTCCGTTCTGTCGCTCAGTCGTGCCCGACTCTTTGCGACCCCATGGACTGTAGCCTACCAGGCTTCTCTGTCCATGGGATTCTCCAGGTAAGAATACTGGAGTGGGTTACCATTTCCTTCTCCAGGGGATCTTCCCGACCCAGGGATCGAACCCAGGTCTCCCGCATTGGAGGCAGACGCTTTAACCTCTGAGCCACCAGGGAAGCCCAATAAATTTAGGACTACACAAATAGGAAGATGAAAAGCTTGGCAAAGAGTCAAAAGACCATCAGGAAGAGGATTAGAAGATTGAAGAAGCAAAATCTATGTGGGAAAAATGAAAGGGCCTGGGGTATTTCAGCTAAGGTGGGGAATACAAGGAGAAACTGAATGCTTCCAGTGGTATAAAGGGGTCTCCAGTTGAATCTAAAGAGTGATTGCATAGCTCTTTTGAAAAGACATAGAAGCTTAGCTTTCAGCATAAGAATTTAAAAAGAATTTGCTGACACCAAGTCATCAGACTTGCCACAGATTTTCATAGAGGCTGTGTCTTTGTTTAAAAATTGAACAGAGTTGGGGCTCTCTGCCCTGAGTTGAGTATGCTCTTGCCTGAAGGTTTAGACAGATAATCCCTTGAGATCAGCCATGTGTTTTGAAGACCATACTGGGTGTGCAAACCACCACCTGATCTGCTCTCCTTTGAGGAAATTAAAAACCAGCCACTATCCTTCATAACGTACTCTGTAACAGATGGGGTAGGGTAAACAAATATATGTGCGGCAAAGATAAGGGGTAGTACTACCATAGAAGAACAGGGAAATATTCACAAGTATTTAAACATCTGGAAAGAGAAACAATAAAAATACGGTTCATAAGGCAGAGATCTGGAGGAAGGGAGGGAGCCATTCATGTCTGAGGAGAGAGAGAGCCAAGAAAAGGGAACAGCAAACACAAAGGCCTGTCCTGGGCCTGATGGGCCAACATCAAGGAAGCCACTGTGGATGGAAGGCACTGAGCAAGGGGAAAGTAGTCGCTAGGATACTGAACCCTGTATAAGAGACTGCAAAAGAGACATAGGCATTTAGAACAGTCTTTGGGACTCTGTGGGAGAGGGTGAAGGTGGAATGATTGGAGAGAATGGAATTGTAGCATGTATATTATCATAAGTGACCAGTCCAGGTTCGACGCATAAATTTTCCTCTGTTCATTTCTTTGCATTTGTGCTTTTTTAATAAAATTCTTTTTTAGAAATAAAAAATAAATAAATAAAAATAGAAACAGAAAAAAAAAAAAGGAGAGGATACTGTAGGCTCGTGGAGCGTGTGTCCTCTCCTGTGAGTGAAGTGAGGAGCATTAGAGCGTTCTGAGCAAATGAGGGGCAAACTATGACTTGAGTTTTATTTTATTTATTATATGTATGTATTTATTTGACTGTGTCAGGTCTTTCTTGCAGCTTGAGGGACCTTTGTTGCCGTTCGTGGGCTTCTCTGGTTGTGGTGTGCAGGTTCTAGACTGCAAGTGCTCAATAGTTGAGGCCCATAGACTTTGTTGTTCTGTGGCACATGGGGTCTTAGTTCCCTGACCAGAGATCAAACCCACATACCCTGCATTGGAAGAGGATTCTTAACCACTGGACCACAGGGTAGTCCCGTATGACTTGAGTTTTAGAAGGATCACTCTGGTTGCAGTATAGAGAAGCCATTAGCCAGTGGCTTCAGTGCTTCTGTAATCTTAAAAAATTGAAGACTCCTAAAGAGCTTTACATGGCTTATAACTCTAAATATTTACTATATTGGGCTCCCCTGGTAGTTCAGACAGTAAAGAGTCTGCCTGCAATGCAGCAGACCCAAGTTTGATCCCTGGGTTGGGAAGATCCCCTGGAGAAGTGAATGGCTACCCATTCCAGTATTCTTGCCTGGAAAAGTCCGTGGACAGAGGAGCCTGGCGGGCTACAGTCCATAGGATGACAAAGAAATTTAAAGCTATTAAGTATGTATTAACTTATTTTAAAATAACAAGGAAACATGTTAACACACATAATGCATTTCTATGAAAATAACTGTATTTTCCCCCAAAGAAAGACAATGTCATTGTCTTATCTTGTTACATGTGTCTTTAATGCCTGGCATTCAGTATGCTCACTGACATCATATAGCCTCAAGAAAACGCTATACACTCACCAGAGAATGAGTTAAAAAGGCAAATCATGTGTAGTATTTGTACAGGAGTAGTTTTGACCTCACTGACTTTCTAAAAAGGCACACGTTGAGGAAAAATAAAATGGTACGGACTAGACAGTAGGAGACAAGGACGGAAACATGGAGACTGCTGCAAAAACCCACATGAGACAGACTGGTGGCTGGGACTACAACTGGCGGTGTAATTAATGAGAAATGGTCAGATTCTGGATATAGTTTAAAAGTTGAACCATTAGGCTTTGCTGACAGAATACACCTGGGTGCAAGATGAAGTCAAAATTAGCTTCAAGGTTTTACATCAGGGGAACCATAATGTAGAAGATTGTGGGGACAGCAGATTTAGAGTTGAAATGAATTCTGTTTTGGACTTACTTATTAAGTGAAGTGAAAGTGAAGTCGCTCAGTCGTGTCCGACTCTTTGCGACCCCGTGGACTGTAGCCCACCAGGCTCCTCCCTCCATGGGATTCTCCAAGCAAGAGTACTGGAGTGGGTTGCCATTTCCTTCTCCAGGGGTTCATCCCAACCCAGGGATCGAACCTGGGTCTCCTGCATTCCAGGCAGACGCTTTAACCTCTGAGCCACCAGGGACTTACTTATTATGAAATGCCTATTCAACATCCAATTGTAAATGTCAAGTTACCATCTGGATATACGTCCAGAATTCAAGGGAGAAACTTTTTATTGCCTTTACATCCCTCAGTACTTTTAAAAGAAAGAATGCATAAAGCTGAGTTTTCTGAACTTTTCAGTATCTGAAATATATTATTTATTCTACTTTCGGATTTGGAAGTTAGTTTGGTTGCATATTGAACTCTAGCTTGACAACAACTTTCACTAAGAATTTCAGATGTTTCAAAGAGGACACCGCAATTTGGGAGTACTTTCAGGCATATTCCATGAATGGTAGATATAGAAAAACATACAGTAAATGGAATTTTTAGAATCCAGAAGCTTCCTAGGAGAGAAGGCTAATATTTTAATTAAATAATGAAGTTGATAACTGTCATATTTACTGCCAAGAACTTTTCCAAGTGTGCATGATTTAAAGAGACTGCCACAGAGTTGGATTTCAAACCTAGGTCTTTCTGGCTTGAAACTTTGCATTGTAACCATTGCATTCGGATGAGTACCCCACTCCAGTACTCTTGCCTGGGAAATCCCATGGACGGAGGAGCCTGGTGGGCTGCAGTCCATGGGGTCGCTACAAGTCGGGCACAACTGAGCAACTTCACTTTCACTTTTCACTTTCCTGCATTGGAGAAGGAAATGGCAATCCACTCCAGTGTTCTTGCCTGGAGAATCCCAGGGGCAGAGGAGCCTGGTGGGCTTCCATCTGTGGGGTCACACAGAGTCGGGCACGACTGAAGTGACTTAGCAGCAGCAGCAGCCATTGCATTATTTTGAGTAAAATGGTGAATGGAGATAACTTACTTCCATTTTTACTTTTTAATGTGGCTGCTTATGACTAAACTTAGAGTTCTCAGAATACAGATGTTCAGTGAGGTAGTGTATACCCATAAAAGAATAATATTAATACTTTTATTAGTTTTACTGTTGTCATATATTGCTTTGGACTAAGGATTTTATAATCAGCCTTAATGTGTGAAAATGAAATCATTTCATAGCAAAGAGAATTTGTACAAACTGCCCTGAAGTTTTACATTAAAATACTATTAATAACTTGTCAGTGCCACAAGAAGGAACGTACCCCACCTTTATGAATGGTCTGCCTGGTAAACTCAGTCAGCAGTGGTCATAGTGGTTTAGAGGAAAGATACTTAGTATGATGACAGTCTGTTCCTGCAAAATTTCAGGAGACCTCTTCACTCGGGGCTTCCCTGGTGACTCAGCGGTAAAGAATCTGCCTGCCAATGCAGGAGATGTACGTCTGATCCCTGGGTTGGGAGATCCCCTGGAAAAAGAAATGGCAACCTGCTCCACTATTCTTACCTGGGAAATCCCATGGGCAGAGGAGCCTTGTGGGCAACAATCCATGGGTTCACAAATGAGTCGGACACGACTTAGTGATTGAAACAACAACAACATTCTTCACTAGAAGGGAAAAGAATTTTAGACCCAAACTGGAGCCATGCATAATGGACCATATCATATTAGAATATTTGATATGCAAAAATAAGAATGTTTTAGGTGAGGCAACAAGGTGTCAAGAAGCAGACATATTTGTAGAGACTGAAGAATATTGAGTATCTGAGAGCATCTTTACATTCACTCAGCTTTATTGAGATTTTTTTTAAAAATTGAAATATACCTTGCTTTTAAAAAGCCCCCTTGTGCCATATCCAAATCTGAGCAGAATAGGTCTTTTATACAAGGAAACCACAAATGTTAAAAACAGTGGTGTTCCTTGATGTTCTTTGGCTGTACCAATGTTTGGTTTAACTAACATTTCTGGCAGTGGAATCACTTGAGTCTCAGAATTAGTTTGCTTAGAATTTTTATGTTTTCCTGTTGACGCATTCAACCTGAATCAAAATTATTTGTATGACATCATAAGTAGTGTAAGTGTAGCATTTGAAAACAGTCTAAGGCTATGATATATTAATTAATGTATTTGGGTGTGTTTGCTTGGAAACCTGGAAGTCTGTTTTAAAGTATATCTGTCATTTAGACTAATCTGAGAAAGAGTCAGAAAATGTTTAACCTCTCTGACGTTTTAAAAGAGTCATTCCCTATCTTTCAATGTCTCATATACCAACTAAATCATTTATTTAGTGAAATTATGGAAAGTAACAGACATACTGTTTTTGAAAATAGAAAGTTATATCCTCCTTTTAAGAAAAATTATACCTAAGCATCATCAATATTTTTATATTAGAATCACCAATGAAGATTAAAGGAATCTTCATTATCTTTAAAAACAACACAGCATTTGATATAAAAATTGAACCTGTGTATTACCTTTCATTATCAAGTAATAAACTATAAATTTTTAAATTAAAAAATATGGAAATACAACAGAAAATTGAAATAGCTGTACTGATTTAGGATGAGATAGATTCTACTCTTAAAAATCTTTAAAGTTTAAAGTTATTAAGTGCTTGACCAAGAAACTGAAGAGCTAAGAGATTTAAAGCCATAAGCCAAAAAGTTAGAAGCCAACACCAATGGAAAAGCAAACAGAAAATTAGAAGAAAACATCTCTTAATATGTTATTCTGAATAATATGAATTTAAAAGAAAGCATTGCTGATTTTATAATGTAAGTTAATAGGACTTTTTAAAAATTTATTTATTTATTTTAATTGGAGGCTAATTACTTTACAATATTGAGGTGGTTTTTGCCATACATTGACATGAAATAGCCATGGATGTATATGTGTTCCCCCTCCCGAGCCCCCATCCCACCTCCCTCCCCATCCCATCCCTCAGGGTTGTCCCAGTGCACCGGCTCTGAGTGCCCTGTCTCATCCTTCAAACCTGGACTGGCGATCTGTTTCACATATGGTAATATATGTTTCTGTGCTGTTCTCTCAAATCATCCCACCCTCGCCTTCTCCCACAGAGTCCAAAAGTCTTCTTTACATATTTGTCTCTTTTGCTGTCTCACATATAGGGTCATCATTACCATCTTTCTAAATTCCATATATATGCATTAATATACTGTATTGGTGTTTTTCTTTCTGACTTACTTCACTCTGTATAATAGGCTCCAGCTTCATCCAGCTCATTAGAACTGATTCAAATACATTCTTTTTAATAGCTGAGTAATATTCCATTGTGTGTATGTACCACAGCTTTCTTATCCATTCGTCTACCGATGGACATCTAGGTTGCTTCCATGTCCTAGCTATTATAAACAGTGTTACGATGAACATTGGAGTACATGTGTCTCTTTCAATTCTGGTTTCCTTGGTGTGTATGCCCAGGAGTGCGATTGCTGGGTCTTATGGCAATTCTATTTCCAGTTTTTTAAGAAATCTCCACACTGTTCTCCATAGTGGCTGTTCTAGTTTTCATTCCCACCAACAGGGTAAGAGTTCCCTTTTCTCCACACCCTCTCCAGCATTTATTGTTTGTAGACTTTTAGATCGGAGAAGGCAATGGCAAGCCACTCCAGTACTGTTGCCTAGAAAATCCCATGGATGGAGGAGCCTGGTAGGCTGCAGTCCGTGGGGTCAAGGGTCGGACACGACTGAGCGACTTCACTTTCACTTTTCACTTTCACACATTGGAGAAGGAAATGGCAACCCACTCCAGTGTTCTTGCCTGGAGAATCCCAGGGATGGGGGAGCCTGGTGGGCTTCCATCTATGGGGTCACACAGAGTCAGACACGACTGAAGTGACTTAGCAGCAGCAGCAGCAGCAGCAGCAGACTTTTAGATAGCAGCCATTCTGACCAGCATGAGATGGTACCTCATTGTGGTTTTGATTTGCATTTCTCTGATAATGAGTGATGTTGAACATCTTTTCATGTGTTTGTTAGCCATCTATATGTCTTCTTTGGAGAAATGTCTGTTTAGTTCTTTGGCCCATTTTTTGACTGGGTCGTTTATTTTTCTGGTATTGAGCTGCATGTGCTGCTTTTATATTTTTGAGATGAATTCTTTGTCAGTTGCTTCACTTGCCATTATTCTCTCCCATTCTGAAGGCTGTATTTTCACCTTGCTTATAGTTTCCTTCATAATGCAAAAACTTTTAAGTTTAATTAGGTCCCATTTGTTTATTTTTGCTTTCATTTCCATTACTCTGGGAGGTGGGTCATAGAGGATCCTGCTCTGATTTATGTCAGAGAGTGTTTTGCCTATGTTTTCTTCTAGGAGTTTTATATTTTATATTTATATAGTCTTACATTTAGATCTTTAATCCATTTTGAATTTATTTTTGTGTATGGTGTTAGAATGTGTTCTAGTTTCATTCTTTTACAAGTGGTTGACCAGTTTTCCCAGCACCACTTGTTAAAGAGATTGTCTTTTCTCCATTGTATATTCTTTCCTCCTTTGTCAAAGATAAGGTGTCCATGCTGGTGCTGCTGCTGCTAAGTCGCTTCAGTCATGTATGACTCTGTGTGACCCCATAGATGGCAGCCCACCAGGCTCCCCCATCCCTGGGATTCTCCAGGCAAGAACACTGGAGTGGGTTGCCATTTCCTTCTCCAATGCGTGAAAGTGAAAAGTGAATGAGGTCGCTCAGTCTTGTCCGACTAGTAGTGATCCCATGGACTGAGGCCACCAGGCTCCTAGGTGTGTGGATTTATCTCTGGGTTTTCTATTTTGTTCCAGTGATCTATATTTCTGTCTTTGTGCCAGTACCATGCTGTCTTGATGACTGTAGCTTTGTAGTATAGTCTGAAGTCAGGCAGGTTGATTCCTCCAGTTCCATTCTTCTTTCTCATTATTGCTTTGGCTAATCGAGGTCTTTTGTATTTCCATACAAATTGTGAAATTATTTGTTCTAGTTCTCTGAAAAATGCCATTGGTAGCTTGATAGGGATTGCATTGAATCTATAAATTGCTTTGATAGTTTGATAGGACTACTTTTAAGTAGTCACATTTCTAGTTTTTCAGAAACTCTTCTGTAGAGTAAGGGAAAACACCCTTGCCTACTAATTCCTAAATTAAATCAAGAAGAAATTCAATTTTCAATTCTGTTATCCATGAAATGTTAGATTTAGTGACTTACTTAGAATAATTGGCTATAAAAACAGATCACCTGGTTTGTATTCAGGCTCCTCTAGTTACTGCTGTGTAACCCTGGGGACATTTGACCTAGTAAAGTCTCCATTTCTTCTGTAAGGGTACCCAGAACATAGGTTGTTTTGAGATTAAATGATATGATACATGTACATGCCTAAACCTTAGCTCATACTGTGATGGAGATGCAATTATTTTTATTTATAAATGGTTCTTTGCTGTTAAGATTCACACTCACAGTTATTCTCAAATAAAAAACCTATAAAGTTTAAATGGACCCCATCAGAACTACAGTTCTAATGTTCAAAGCATCATCTACATGTAGAAAATGTTCTGGAGGGTTAAATCATTACCATGCCTGTGGAGCACCTTGTCATTATGCTTAGATGACAACGTCAGAGGTTGGGAGTGCCAAAATGAGTAAGGTAGTATCTGCCCTTACAGAACTTAACAGTGTGGGTGAGGAAATGGGTGCGTATATAAATAACCAAGGGGAGTGAAGGAGTGAACAGACCAGGTAGGGAGAGAGTTGCTCTTGGCCTACATATGAAAACATGTAGCCACAGGCTTCCAGAATTGAACACTGCACTTATGGTCATGATCCTATCAAATGTTATCTTAGCAGCATGCTCTTTCTGCTTGAGGGTGGGCCACCTGGGGGAGCCTGTCAGTCCTGATGTGCTAATCCAGGGAGAAGTAAGGTACATATTAACTATAGATACGAAGTGAAAATGTGAGTCCATAGAGTACTGAAATCATTTTAAAGTAAGCAAATTCTGCTTTGGTAGGCCAAGCTGAAGCTCTCATTTTTCCTTAAGACCTTGCCTGGTTCATATGTTTACTTTTTATCACAAAAAGAGGAAGTAGGTTTCTAGGGAACTAGATCTCAACCTCAATTGCATGTTGGCATCACCTGGGCACATTTAAGAAGCAACGTCTTGCCTGGAGTGATTTTCTGATCTGCTTTTCAGCTGATTCCACACATTGAGAGCCTCCACTCTATGTACCCTGGGTTTCATTTCCTCCAAGATTTTTTATTTCAGGATCCTGGTTCAGCCCAGATGTTGTCAACAGGTTTTCCGATGGGTCATTCCTGATTTAACATCAGTCTGTGT
The DNA here is from genome assembly GCF_049115385.1 of Moschus berezovskii. NCBI lineage: Eukaryota > Metazoa > Chordata > Mammalia > Artiodactyla > Moschidae > Moschus > Moschus berezovskii. The sequence goes on from NC_142463.1 coordinate 68,151,293, forward strand.
GACTTCCCTTTGGGAACACATGGTGTTCTCTGCTGTTTCAATAAGTGATCCTGGCTCCTGGGGAAATACCCATCTTAGGCTCTGAGCAGAGTGCCAGGGGGCTTTCTCAGCTAGCACTCTGCCTCCAGGTTTTGAGTGTGAGTCTCACCCATTTTTCATGTCTCCATGGCATGACCAACCCACAGGTTTTGTTCTAGAACGTTCTATTGAATCATTTAACAGCGGGCTCTCCCTGTTTACCCTAAATCTCTTATGCAGCAGTTTGAGACCTGTTTTTACATCAAAATTGAAGTGCTTTATATTTGGCCATAGTCAATCCATAAACTTCTAGGTTCTTGCATCATCTGTTAGATTTGCATATTCCTTTGCTATCTCTATTTTGATATTAATAACATGTCTGTGTAAGTTCTGTTTCTGCTGGTTTATTCTTTCAATCAAAAAGTGTCTATTGAATGACAAATATGGGCCAGATACTCTCCTGGACATTAGGGACAAAGTGGTGTCCAAATCTGACAAAAATTTCTGCCTTCATAGGACTTATGGTCAAGGGGGAGGAGACAAGAGAAATATGTAAGTAAGTAAAATGTGTAGTATGTTCAAAGGTACTAAATGCTATGGAGAAAAATAAGGCAGCACAGGAAGAAAGGGACTGCTGGGCCTGGGGTGGGCTTGTAATATATTAAATCAGCTTTGCAGTATTATCCACGCTAGAGCTGGTGAAGGCTCAGACTAGAGTGGTAGTGACAGAAATGGTGAAAAGTGGTTGGCATCTGCATGAGTTTCAGCAGGGCCTGAAGAAGGCCAGGGACTGAACCCTGCAGGTATCAGGAAGAGGAGAATTCCAGGCAGAGATTAGGATATTGCAACTACGAGGGCTCTGAGGCAGGAGTGAACCTGGGATGTTGAAGAAACTGCAGGAAATACCAGTGTGGCTCGAGCAAGCCAGAGCGAAGGAGGCTGTGACACTGGTGCTGAGGGTGGGGAGAAGGCAGGTTAAATAGGAACTATAAAGATTTTTGTGAACATTTTGACTTTTTCTGAGTGAGATGGAATTATTAGAGGGTTTTGAGCACAGGAGAGACCCAGTAGGACCATTTTGGCTGCTCAGTTGAGACAAATCCATGTGAGTCAGTGATAGAAACAGGGAGACCAGTTGTGAGGATATTGCAGTAATCTAGCTGAGAGATGATGGCTTGGATCAGGCTAACAACAACAGAGCTGAGTCTGTAATATCGAAATCTGGATATATTTTTGAAGGTTGAGCTTGTTTCTCTTTAGTGTCTAATATATTTTCACATTTCTCTTGAAAGATGGAACTCAAACTCCAGTTAGGGACCAAGTAATGCAAGGAGATCCAACCAGTCCATTCTGAAGGAGATCGATCCTGGGTGTTCATTGGAAGGACTGATGCTAAAGCTGAAACTCCAATACTTTGGCCACCTCATGCGAAGAGTTGACTCACTGGAAAAGACTCTGATGCTGGGAGGGATTGGGGGTGGGAGGAGACGGGGACGACAGAGAATGAGATGGCTGGATGGCATCACCGACTCAATGGACATGAGTTTGAGTGAACTCCGGGAGTTGGTGATGGACAGGGAGGCCTGGCATGCTGTGATTCATGGGGTCGCAAAGAGTCGGACACGACTGAGCGACTGAACTGACTGACTGACTGAATGCTAGTTATAACAAAAGGTTGACTTGCAGGCTCTTGTTACCGCCAATTCAGTGCCCTGATTTTTTTACAGAATGATGGTAGATACACCATGGCTTCCCATAGTCCTGACTTTCCCATTTTCCTGCTCTTGTGCATTGCTGGTCATTTGCCATTGAGAATTCTAACCTAAACTATCAATGACCACTCTTGCCTGCTATTGTTTGGTAAGTACCTGTCCTTCCCTTCTTTCAGCCTTTACCTTATTCAGTGGTAGGTCCCTGAAAGATGATTTAGACAGGCAGTGGGAGTGAAGAACGTGATACTGCTACCGTTATTACATAAGAGTCCAAGGTTCAAAATATATCAGGTCAAAGACGCCTCTTTTCCCACTCCTCCCCTGTCTTCCCTCTTCCAACTTCCTGAACAAAGCAGAGAAAATTTTCCTTTTCAACCTCCATGTAAATCTCCCAGGTGGGCTTTTATGCCTTCCTTGCTTCTCTGCCCCTAGGTAGAGTGTAGGAATCATGAGACAATGCAGAGTGTTGCAAAAAAAAAAAAATTTGGTGATTCTCTTCTTCAAAATGCCTAACTCTAAATTCTGATAGTCATGTAAATATTTCTGTTATACAGGCATAGCTTGGAGATGTTGTGGGTTTGATTCCAGACTACCAAAATAAAGCAAATATCATGATAAAAATGAGTCACACCAATTTTTTGGTATCCCAGTACATATAAAAGTTATGCTTATACAATACAGTAGTCTATAAAGTGAGCAATAGTATTATATCTAAAAAACAATGTACATACCTTAATTTAAAAATATTTTATTGCTAAAAAATGTTAACTATCATCTGACAGTGCTGGGAGGCCACAAATTTTCAATTTGTAAAAATCACAGTATTCGTGAAGTACAATAAAACAGGTATACCTGTTCATTTTTAACAACTGAGAGAATTCCAAAACATGTGTATGCTCATTTCCATTATTCATTCATTTATGACATTATGACAGCAACCATTCATTGAGTCCTTTTTATGTGCCAGGCACTGTTCTGCACACTGGGAGGTACAATTGAACAAAATGAAGTCCCTGTTTCTTAGGAAATGTACCTTATAATGCAGGAGAAAGATAAAACACAAATAAATAAGCCCGTATGTAGTACATCTGATAAAGATAATACTGTTGATAAAAATCACTTAGGAGAATGAAAAAATGGACTTCTGGGATAGTGTGCCACTGATGGTGGCAAGTTAGTATTAATATTTTAAAGAAGGTCATCAGAGACAGTGTTACATTATCATAATAATGATGATATGACATTTTCACAGTAACCTAAAGGAAGTAAGAGAGTGATTCAATCTCACATCTGGTAGGAAAACGCTCCTTGCTGCAGGAAGTCCTTAGGTAGTTATCTTGTACTTCCTAGTGACTTCATCCTGTCCCATGGCTTTAATCCCTTCCTGTACCCTGATGAGCTCCTAATTTATATTCCTGGCCAAATCTTTCCTAAATCTAGCCTAGTATATCAGACTTTCTGGAGTCCCTCCCCTTAAATGTCTTAATCACTTCAGTTCAGTTCAGTTGCTCAATCATGTCCGACTCTTTGCAACCCCATGCACTGTAGCACACCAGGCTTCCCTGTCCATCACCAACTTCCAGAGTTTGCTCAAACTCATGTCCATTGAGTCGGTGATGCCCTCGAACCATCTCATCCTCTGTCGTCCCCTTTTCCTCCTGCCTTCAACCTTTCCCAGCATCAGGATCTTTTCCAGTGAGTCAGTTCTTTCCATCAGGTGGCCAAAGTAGTGGAGCTTCAGCTTCAGCATCAGTCCTTCCAATGAACACCCAGGACTGATCTCCTTTAGAATGGACTGGCTGGATCTCCTTGCAGTCCAAGGGACTCTCAAGAGTCTTCTCCAACACCACAGTTCAAAAGCATCAATTCTTCGGCGATCAGTTTTCTTCACAGTCCAACTCTCACATCCATACATGACCACTGGAAAAACCATAATTTTGACTAGTCAGACCTTTGTTGGCAAAGTAATGTCTCTGCCCTTTAATATGCTGTCTAGGTTTGTCATAGCTTTACTTCTAAGGAGCGCGCATCTTTTAATTTCATTGCTGCAGTCACCATCTGCAGTGATTTTGGAGCACAAGAAAATAGTCTGTCACTGTTTCCATTGTGTTCCCATCCATTTGCCATGAAGCATTTTCTGTCCCCTGCTTCTGGAAACATTGTGTGACCTGAATGGGGAAGCAAGAAATTCAGAATCATAATTTTAAAAAGACAATGAACACTTGAACCATTAAAAAAAAAATCCTCTTTGTGGGCATATCTGCAGTAAAGCAAAACACTTTGCTGAAGCATCAAGAAAAGGAGGTTCTGGTGCTTTTCTAAAAGGGGCAAGAGATGGTTAACAGTTCGTGTCTCAACTAAATTAACTTGAATAAGAACAATGAAAAGGAAGTAAGTATTCACTATACTTCTGTTTTAATTTGGAATATGTTTCCCAGTATTCAGATTTTCAGTACAGAAGATTTTTGCTGTTTTGCTGCACTGAGTTCCTGAAAGTCACATGTAGAATCCCTAAACGAGACTGGAACAGTGTGAAATCAGGCAAATTTCATTCTCCACCCAGGGCTTCCCCTGTGGCTCAGCGGTTAAGAATCTGCCTGCCAGTACAGAAGACGTGGGTTTGATCCCTGGGTCAAGAAGATCCCCTGGATAAAGGGCATTGACAACCCACTTCAGTATTCTTGCCTGGAGAATCCCTCATACAGAGCCTGGCGGGCTACAACCCATGGAGTCGCAAAGAGTCAGACATGACTGTAGCGACTGAGCAGAGCAGCAGGTTCTCCACCCAAGGGTTTACCATTAAATTAAAAATAGGTGTAACCAAAAGTATCACATAAAAGTCCTTCTGTGGTTCTGATAAAATTTGGTTTTGCTAGCTATTTACAACAGAAGAGTCAGCGCCATACTAGTTACTCCCTTAAGAGAAACTGAGTCCTTTATAAATTTAAAAAAGATCTTTCCTCAGACCGGATGTCTCTCTGAGTGCCAGATTTTAGACAATAATGCTAGTCACAAATCTGACCGCCCTGGATTTAGTCCTCAGATAATAGCTAGCTACCCAAATAGGAGTTTTTGTCAATGGATGACAAGGCTGAATTTCCCATTAAGGAGGTTGTTAGAGACTTAAAAAATTTCTCTCATGAAGTGGAATGAGTCTGAACATTGGAATCTGACAGAGCGGAGTGGGAAGTTTTGCTTTGCCTTCACAGGCTTTGTAACCTTGGAGAAATCATTTCATCGATCTTGCACATTTATTCTTCTGAAGAGCTAAGATAATACCTTACCTCATGGGTTTAATGTGGAAGCTCAGCAGGTAAAACTTTATTAATACCTGCTGTGTAGTAGGCATAATAATATTAAATGTTCATTGTTATATCTTTCCTCTCCCCTTTAAACAAAGTGAGCTCTCAGTTTGTTTCTTTTGTTTTATAAAGATTTGTTTTAGTGTGATACCTCAAGTTAGAGCTGAAGGCCATAAATGCCAAGCAATTCTTATTCTTCATAGTAAATTCCCTATCACATTTACCAAATTGGATTGTTAGCTCTATTGGTAATATTAACTGTTATCATATCTGAGTGCTAATTTCCTACCTAGAATAACAATTAGTGTTTGCCAGAATTACCTTATTTATACACTTCCCAGAAACTCTGTGAAGGAAGATACCATCCTTTTCCCCATTTTAAGGAAGAAAAAGGATTGAGTAACTTGTTCATGGTCACCCAGCTCCCCAGTGGCAGAGCCAGAATTCAGACCCAGGTACTTTGACCTCAGTGCTTTACCATGAATACTAGAGTAATCCTTTCATACTCAAGAATTATATTAATATGAATGTCTCTTCTTGCTTTAATCATCAGGGACATAACTTCTCCCTAAATGTGGAGATTGGACATGGAAAATGTAACCTATTCTTTCTGTTTTTCTTTCTTTTTCCTTTTCCTATAATCAAACCAGAGCTGTAGACTGGGTGAGAGATTCTGTACCATTTGGGGAAAAAATAAGTGGGTGAAAGTTATGCATTAAACTGAACTTTTAAAATCATTTAAGATCACATGTCACTGAGAAAAGTCTCATTTGATCCCTGCAAACCCTTTGCTTTCCCCCATTTGATTCTGTGAGTTAAAAGAAAGGTACAAATTATTTATTAGATCAGCTTAGTCTTTATTACTGTGCTTCTACTCCCTTGGATATTTTCTTTCTTTAATCTGTTTACACGTTTTTTGCCTGTTGCCATGGTAAAGCTCATTCCATGATGTGAGAGATCTCAGTGCCAAAGAAGGTTTTCCTAATGTTAAATCCTGCATTTTCACTTCCACATTTTATCTTGGTATTACTAGGGCAACCCAAATAATTTCATTTTCTCTTTGAAGTTGATATCTTTTAAAGTTTTTATACCCTCATGCTGACTCATTCACGTTCTTACTATTTTTTTTTTTGTTTAATTCCTATAGCTACTTTCTTTACACACACATTTTCTGCTTCTCTATAATCATAATAGCAGATGTACTGCGGTGTAATGATTAAGTATTTGGGGGATTACAAATCCCACTGGAGATTAGAAAAAGCCTATGAACTTTCTCACCAGAAAAAAAACAGCAGTTTAAGAAAAAAGATGAATATACAATGGGGAAAGGATTGTCCCTTTAATCAATGGTGTTGAGAAAACTGGACAACCACATGCAAAAGAATGAACCTGGAACACTATTGTATACCATACACAAAAATCAATTGAAAATGAGTTAAAGACCTGAATATAAGGAAGACCTGAAAACATAAAACTCCTAGGATAAAATATAGGGGATAATATCATTGACATCAGTTTTAGCACTGAGGTTTTGACACCCAAAGCAAAGACAACCAAAGCAGAAATAAACAAGTGGGATTACATCAAACTAAAAAGCTTTTGTAGAGCAAAGGAAGTCATCAAGAAATGAAGAGGCAACATATGGTATGGGAGAAATTGCTTTCAAATCATATATAAGTGATTAATATCCAAAAAATATAAAAAACTCATACCACTCAATAGAAAAACTCAAACAGTCCAATTTTAAAAAACAGGTAGAGGATCTGAATAGATATTTTTCCAAAGACGACATACAAATTGCCAACAAGCACATGAAAAATGTGCTCAACATCACTTATCAGCAGGGAAATGCAAATCAAAACCACAATGAAATCTCACTTCATTCCAATTAGAATGCCTATTATCAAACTTCCCTTGTGGCTAAGTGGTAAAGAATCTGCCTGCCAATGCAGGAGACATGGGTTCAATCCCTGATCTGGGAAGATCGCACATGCTGCAGAGCAACTAAACCTGTGTGCCACAGCTATTGAGCCTGTACTCTAGAGCCCGGAAGCTGCAACTACTGAGCTCATGTGCCACAACTACGGAAGCCTTCATGCCCTAGAGCCCATGCTCCATAACAAGGGAAGCCACCACGATGCAAAACCTGTTCACCGCAACTGGAGAGTACCTCCCATTCACTTCACCTGAAGAAAAGCCCATGCAGCAACGAAGACCCAGCACAGCCAAAAACAAATAAATAGTTATATTTTAAAAAAGAATGCCTGTTATCAAAAGGATGAGAAATAACAAGTATTGGTTAGAATATGGAAAAAGGGAAGTCCTTGTGCACTGTTGGTAGGAACATAAATTGGTGTATGCTTGATGCTAAATTCTTCAGTAGTGTCCGATTCTTTGTGACCCTATGAATTGTAGCCTGCCAGGCTCCTCTGTCCATGGGATTTCCCTGGCAAGACTACTATACAAAACAGTACGGAGGTTCCTCAAAAAATTAAAAATTGCCATATGATCCACCTCTGGGTCTTTATCTGAAGAAAATGGAAAAACTAGCTGGAAAAGATATCTGTACCCCCATGTTCATTGCAGCATTATTTGCAACAACCAAAACAGAAACAACATAAGTGTCCTTTGATGGATGAATGAATAAAGTAAATGTAGTAGCTATAAATATATACAATGAAATATAATCATAAAAAAGAAATCCTGCCATTTTCAACAATATGAATGGACCTTGAGGGCATTGTGCTAAGTGAAAAAAGTGAGCCAGAAGAAAAGAAACACTGTGTGATCTTGCCTATATGTAGACTCTTTAAAAAAAATAAAAAAGGCTGATCTCCGAAATCATAGATACAGAGAACAGACTGGTGGTTACCAGAGGCAGAGGGTAAAGGGTGGTGGCTGAAATGAATGGAGGTAGTTTGAAAAGTACCCAGTTATAAGGTAAATGAATTCTGGGGCCATAATAGACAACATGGTGACTGTAGTTAACAAGACTGTATTGTATATTTGAAAATTGCTAAGAGAGCAGATCTTAAAAGTTCTCATCACAAGAAAAAAGTTTGTAATTGTGTGGTAATGGATATTAACTAAATTTGCTCTGATAATTATTTCACAATATATAATATCAATATATCAAATCATTATGATATACAGCTAAAAGTAAGACTGTTATATAGCAATTATATCTCCATTACAAAAAGAAATAATGGATAGAAATATTCAATAGTCTCTTTTACCCAAATGTATTTGGTTCTTGGATTTTGAATAGCAAGCTGCAAGAATTTGTATGGCGAAAATCTATCCCAATCTATTCCAGTTCATATTGTCAAAATTAAGGTACAGTTTTTTCCATTTTTATTTTTACTTCATCCCAGGACAATTTCATGCCTGTTTTTATATCTTTGTCCTTCACTGGCAAGTCTCTTGGCAAACTACCTGCAGAGGTTAAATGGTTAGTTGGTATGCTGCTTTCCTAACGCAGGTCGGGCTCACAGAAAGCCTTTGGGTTTGAATTCATACAAAGAGCTAAGGAGCAAAAAGAAGGGATAGCAATTTGAGTCTCCTTGAGAGCACAGACTCAACCATCACTTCTTATTTCTCTTTTATCCCCAGTATTTGACACAGAGTGGTTGGATAACAAATGTTGGAAGAGAGAGAACGGGAGGGAGGAAAAAGGAGGGAATGGGAAGAAAGAAGTGGAAGGAAGAAGGTTCTACCCAAGGGAGGAAAGGAGAAAAAAATAAAACAGACTACAGGAGACTCTCCTCTGACTAAAGACTGCATTTCCTGTGTGGCTCAGAAGTCAGCTCCACAGGAGGAGTTCTAGAGAGACGCTGAGTGAGATGCTACCCTGCAGACTGGTGCACATTTGCATGGATGCAAGTGAGAAGAGCAGCCACTGGTCCTCATAAAAAGACTCCTGGGGAGTCCTCGTGACTCTTTGCCGTTTTCAGTCTAGGAACATGGAACTTGGGGACTCCCTCTGTCTCACAGAATCTGAACCAGCTCTGGCTACCCCTACCCTCATGTCTCCAGAGATAGAAAATATCAAGTTCAACCTTATTTGAATAAACAGAAATAGAATCTTTCTAATGAGTGATGGAGGGCAAAATAAACGTCTCAAGGGGGAACAAAAGACATCACATTGTAGACCTTTCATTCTGCCCAGATGTTCTCCTGGCCCTGCCCTTCCAACTTTACCAAAGTAACTGTTCCTACCTCTACTTCCTATTTTCATGCAGGCATCACTTCCTAAACCCCCAGTATCTCAGGTACCTCCAAATACTCACTACCAGGGGATCTCAAACTTCCACTTCATTGTACCTGTCACAGTTGTGATTAAATGATGGTATGTCATGTTTTATTTATTTATTTTTTTTACTGAATGTCTTTCTACCATCATATATGGTCCATCAGACAAAGGTTCAGTTCAGTTCAGTCAGTTGTGTCTGACTCTCTGCGACCCCATGAATCACAGCACTCCAGGCCTCCCTGTCCATCACCAACTCCCAGAGTTCACCCAAACTCATGTTCATCGAGTTGGTGATGCCATCCATCCATCTCATTCTCTGTCGTCCCCGTCTCCTCCCGCCCCCAATCCCCCCCCAGCATCAGAGTCTTTTCCAGTGAGTCAACTCTTTGCATGAGGTGGCCAAAGTATTGGAGTTTCAGCTTTAGCATCAGTCCTTCCAATGAACACCCAGAATTGATCTCCTCTAGAATGGACTGGTTGGATCTCCTTGCAGTCCAAGGGACTCTCAAGAGTCCTCTCCAGCACCACAGTTCAAAACCATCAATTCTATGTCTGTCTTAATCACTGGTATATCCACATTAGTGAGCTCAGTACCCTGCAAATAAAAGCTACTCTGGTACCTGTAGAAAGAGTGAATAGCTGCCAGGCACTGTGTGTTGTAGGTGCAAGGGATATAATAAAGCTTTTCAAAGGCACTGCATCTATCTTTGAAAAACTCTGCCTCTGGAGTAGCTATCTCTGATGATAATATATCCCTCTCTCAGCCTCCAGAAAGGAAAGATGAAAGATGAATCAAAATCCTGTGGCTTTTGACACCTCATTCCCCTAAATCCCACTTCTTTCCTATAAAAATACATCTTTCATATCTAAAAACACTGAGTAGAAACAAACCAATTTATCTTCTCACCAATTTCTGCTCCTTTGTTGAATAGACATTTATTTTGTTTTTCTGGAAACAATTTTGATTTATGTCTGTATAACCATTTTTTAAGGCCCTAGAACATTGGTCTGTTAAATTTTTAACATGGGTCATCTGAAAATAGGATTAAACATTACAGGACAAGTAAAAACAAACAAATCCCTACAGTTGTTCCATAAATTCATCTTTTCTGTTGGCCCTAAGTTACCCAAAAGATCGTTCACTCATTCCTAAATCCATTTTACTTCAGAACTTCCAGAACTCTCTCAGCTTTGAAATGTTTGATTTTTTTTTTTTTGGCTTACGTTTTTTAAAAAGTTTATTATTGGAGTATGATTGCTTTACAATATTGTGTTTCTGCTGTACAACAAAGTGGAAATGTTTGACTTTTGAAAATAACTTTTTACTTGTTTCTTCCTCACTGTTTCCTTCTAAATCTATTTTTAAATAAATGATTGTCTTTTCTACATAGCTTTTCAGTATTTGTGTTCAACAATGAAAACTTCCCAATTTAACAACTCTTGAATCAATTTTGTTCCTTTCAAGCATCCTTCATCTACCTTTTCATCCTATTGATGAGGTTTTTTGAACAAAACCGCTTTAAATAACTAGATGCTTTAGATAACTAATTGTCAACATACAAGTTGATGTATTACTGGGCTTCAGTATCTTGTTTTCTAGGTCTCTGAACGATTTAAAAATACATTTGACAGGACTCAGTATCTTTGAGATAGTTTTCTCAGGAAGACCTCATCTGGCCCCAAGCCATGTTTCTTAGTAATAATAGCGACTGTGAATGAACGATTTTAAAATACTATACAGTTTGTCTATAAAGATGGGCACTGTTTTGGGTCTCATTCCTAGTTAGCTGATGGGCTCTAAATTTTTCCCTCTCTTTTCCTTGTGCTGACAAAGTATTCAAATGAATAAATCTGAAATTTCACACTGGGAACTGTTTTTGGAACTTTGTTTTTAATGAATTATTCATTTGTTTGATGAACATATTGAGCACCTGTTATGTGCCAAGACTGTTAGTTGTTGGGAAAACAATGGAGACCAACATTCTTTTGGAAAGCAAATAAGCGAATGGGAAATGGTGCCTGTGGCAGGCACAAGAGAGATCCACAGTGCCGTAAGAGCCTGCAGAGCTGGATTTGACCTCGTCAGGGAGACCAAGGATGGCTTCCCTGAGTAAGCAGTACCAGAGGCCCACTCTGCAGAAGGCACAGGAGTCTGAAAAGTGAGAAGTTAACAAAATATCCCCATTATAGAGTTAGCACCACAAGGACCTGCTATAGTTGCTGGTATCTCCTTTGTGGTTACTTCTCAAGAGCCCCACACAACACTCAACCTTTGCAATCAAATAATGTATAGCACCTAGTTTCACTCTTTACTTTTTTTGGAGGGGGGGAAATGGAGGTTTTTTATTAGGTTTTCTATTTTGTTTTTGGTAAAGAATATATCATCTTCAGAAACAGATGTATTTTAATGAATTGGTTTATATTTTCTATATATTTTTTTCATTTAGATTTTTGGCACAGTCTCAGTCTGACTGAGAGTGTATACAAGTAGACTTTGACCATATTCTCCTAGAAGCTTCATATACAGAAACTTCTTATGCCCTTTGTCAGCTTCCAGAAGTGAGACTTGAGGAGAGTTGAATATCATCATGTTAGATTTTATTTAGCTTTGCTGTGAGAAAAGAATTGGAAGGAGGAACTCATATAATGTCTAACTTGGAAAAGATGAGCCATTAAATCAATATATTAACTTTAGAGCCAAACCCAACAGATATTTTTCTTTTAAGCACAAAACTTTGCATTAAATATTTATTGGCTGTATGGGTAAAAACAAATATTCCAATTTCCAGGTAGTTTTAATAGTCTAACAGTAAGATTCTGGTCATTTTTTCCTGTAGTTCCTACCCACCTTCCCAGAGGCTGGAGGATCTGAAAATCTTTTTTGCCATCATGGATTTTACTGAGCACAGCCAACAGAAAAAGACAAACCAAGAGTTGACTTCTTGTGAACAACTTTCTTGAAAAGAGATTTACTCAGCATTTAATATTTTTCCGCTCTTAACAACCCTACCATGTTACCTGATCTTAAAAGGGAAATTGTGAATGGTAGATTCTCATAAAGATGAGTTTAATTTAAAAAAGATGATAAAAATGGTGATACTATAAATCCTCTAGTCTCTCACTTTAACCATCAATCTCTTTGTTTACTGAGGAGTGTTGCTTTGGCTCCTACTGTATTTAACATGGCTGGAAATTTAAAATTTAACCTTATTAAACAACAAAAAAAGAGCTTAGTGGCAAAGTTTTGATAACAAGTTACTTTAACTTCCCTGTCACTCTTGATTGGTGCTCTGTTTTTGTAAGTTCCAGTCCATTTCTTGCCTGGAGAATCCCAGGGACGGGGGAGCCTGGTGGGCTTCCGTCTATGGGGTCACACAGAGTCGGACACGACTGAAGTGTCTTAGCAGCAGCAGACCATCTATGTGTGTGAAAAGTATTTGTAAAACACACCAAACTTTCTACTGAAACAGAAAAGGCAACTCCCCACTATCCCCCACCCCAGCCCCCTGCCACCAACCCCTGTAGAATCATTAGGAATTTAACTCAACAAACTATTGAGCCTTTTAGGCACCAGAGCAAGCAATATGAAATAAAAGATGACCTCTGCCTTTTCAATCTACTCTTTTTTGTGAAAAATAAGCAAAAAACTTCAGTTTTAATGTTCTGGAGAGCAGGAATATTTCTGTCTTCTCCACCTCTCCTCCCCGTCCTTTCCTTCCAGGTAGATGGCTTCCAGCACTTGTTTTGTTTGAATTTTCTGGCCTGCGCTATATATTCATGGTGTGTCAGCTGCTTAGAACTGTTGTGCTTTCTTTATTCAAGGGGGAAAAGTGGACTGGAGATAAACCTCAGTCTCTTTTTGCCCTTTGAAGGAAGAGAGACTTCATCTTCAAAACAATCACTACAGATATACTCAGTTGAAATCTAGACTTGGTTTTTGTATGTGGAGACTGATAAGAACTGAAATCTTGTCTAAATTACATTTGAATGATATCAACTATTTAAGGGGAAACACAGTCTTTTCAGGGGTTTAGAATCCTATGGGATGGGGGTGGGAGTTAAGTATACACTAACATCCTGGAAGACTATTCCTGGTTTAAGGAAGGCGGAAACTGTGGAATGAAGAGATGGCTGAGAAGAGCAGTGAGGTGCAGAGAGTTGAAACCTTGATTCTCAGAGAGACTTTAGATGTATTTAGAACAGAGATGAGGGAGAGAATGAATAACATTTGATGATAATCTTTTATGGTCAGGTTTTAAGAAACGATTAGCTCACTCTTTAGCCTCATTTTTGAAAAAATATCTGAGTTTACTTCAAATGTATAGAATAAGCATTAAATAATTATTAGTGTCATTTAGATGTAGCTGAAGTTCTTTGACAAAAATTCCAAAGTAAAAATCTCACCAAGATTTATAAATTTATAAATACTCACCAAGTATTCTAAACCATTATATTGTAAATAAGGCTTTTATGTTTGGATCTGTTTCTGTCACTTGTTTCTTAATAGAGTAATGTTCTGATAAGGGAATCACAAAATGTGGCCATTGGATACTGGCTGGTACTTAAGAAGTCATCATCGATCGATATATCCTCTTTGTAACTAGTGACAGACATCGTGCATTAAATTTTCAATGATCCTTAACTTTGAAATTATAAATTATTCCTGACTCTCATTCTCTTCTCAAAGAGTTTCTTCAGTAGTGGATGTTCCTTGAACAATCATTATTCAATGATTGTGAAGCTATGTGGTAATAATCATGCTCTTATTGTAGTATCAAGCTATAACAGAGGATAACAGTAGAAGAATTTGTCTTTACTACAAAATGCTCATTTGGGTGGGTTTACGACTATGTTTGCATGTTTAGGCCTCTTTGAATTTAACAAAAATGTGTTGAGGGTCTATTCTAAGACATTGTGCTATTTTCTAGAAGATACAAAGATCAACAAGATATAAATCCTGTCCTCAGTGAAATAAAAACAGCAACCTCTTCAAATGCACCATTGGCACTGGAAACAGTAATCGAAGATCGGTTACAATTCACGCTTTCACGGGAATTTGTTCAATGCAT